>NC_056674.1:15730769-16354423 GCF_018350195.1 Panthera tigris
ACATTTATTTCCTTTGAAACCTCCAGAAACATGCCAGAAAAATCTCAAGACAGGGATAGGAAAAAAAAAAAAAAAAAAAAAAAAGACAATAAAGAATAAAAAATCCAAATGAAATCAGCATATGAAAAAAAACCCCTGCTATCTTCAAGCCTTCAGATTGAACACTAACCTCAAATTAAATAGATTTGTTTTGCAGAGATCCTTAAAAAATAACAGAAAACAAAACCAAAAATCATAATTTACACTTGTCAATGTACATGATTAGGTCCCCAAAATGATTCAAATGATCTGAAGAGATGAGGAGAACTTAAAAAAAAAGAGGGGGGGCAGCCTCCAGGTTAGGGTCTGAGGAAAAGGCGGTGGGGAGGTCCTGGAGAACCCTTCCAAAAAGGGGTGGGGAAGAGGGGCAGAGATATCACAGTAGTTGGCCAGGACTGAGGACCAAGCAGGTCCCACCTTGAAGCCCTCATCTCACACCACAGGTGAGGGATAGGAGATGGCAGCTGAGGGCTTCTCGAGGGACTGCGGTGTGGCTGGGGTCAGAGGTTGATCACAGGGAGACAGGAGCGCCCTTTTCTCTTGCACCAGCCGGCCGGCCCAGTGTG
The DNA here is from genome assembly GCF_018350195.1 of Panthera tigris. Taxonomy (NCBI): domain Eukaryota; kingdom Metazoa; phylum Chordata; class Mammalia; order Carnivora; family Felidae; genus Panthera; species Panthera tigris. Next base: position 15,731,375 of record NC_056674.1, read on the forward strand.
GCACCTCCCTGTCCAGCCCGGCACCTCTCTGTGTCCTGTGCAGTTCCGGAGCCCCCTGCCCTGAGGTTTCTGGCCTCAAAGAGAAAGCAGGGGGCGGGGTGTCTCTGGACAAAGGCTGGACGACCTGCTGCTGGCTTCCAGCCCAGAGGGTGCTGCTCGGAGCCGGGCCAGCTCCCCCTGCCTGGGGCCTCCCAAAATGGGAAAGGCCACCCACCTGCCCACCCTGACTTTATCCCTCTGAGTCCTCCCACTGAGTCCCAGTCCACGGGGGACACACCTTGATCCTCAGCTTGAGGTTGGGGGAATCCACAGATTGTGGCCATACAGACTTGTTCTGGCGCAACTCTACATGAAAAAATAAATATATATATATATATATATATTTTTGTTTTTAAAGGAAAAAAAGAAACTCTGTTTCCTGGGTGAACAGCGTAGTACCACTCTGGCTCGGCTGCCTGGCAAGCTGCCCCTTATTGCCTTTAGAGAACCAGCGTCTCATGGGGGGGGTTCACACAGCAAAGCACTCCCCGGGAAGCACAGTGAGGGTGTCCGGGCGTCCGCTTGCGAAGGGAAAACAGAACCAGAGAGGAGTTGCAGGCTGTTTTCTCTCCAGCCCTGACCGGAGGGCTGCGTGGAGCCCCTCCTGGTGCCCGGAAGAGGCCCTGGCTGTGCGGTCGGAGCTGGCGGGGCCTGGGGAGGAGAGACAGGGCTTCGCTGCCTGGGGCCAGGGCAGTAGCTGGAAGGTGGCATGGCCTGGGCGCTGTGGCCTTTGGCGGTCGAGGGGCGGATAGAAAAAAGACGGTATAAACAGTCCCGAGTGTGCAAATAGAGTTTCCCCTCAAAGAAGTTGACTTTGGATGCTGGGGGTGTCCTCTCTCCATCCAGGGTCCCAAGAAAGAAGTGAAACTCTAACAAAGTGCTCCTGGCTGCTTTTTGGAAGAGCGAGGTTGGGAGGGGATACTGTCCGTGCCATTTGGAGCTAGTGCACTGGGACTGAGACCCCTGGCCAGTTTCCACACAGGCCTTCATCTCTCTGGGGCCGAGGGGAAGCACGGGCCAGTTTCACACTGGTTTTTCATGCAGGGGGCTTGGCCCCACAAGCCCAAACTCTGTTGCACGTGGTGAAGAAACCTGGTTTGTGGACTCCTGGAGCTGCGGGGTTTGGAGACACACACCTGCCCTCCCTCTCCCCTTCCTACAGCTTCTGATGGCTTGGTCCTAGGAAGAGGCTAGATGGGCCTCCTGGGTGCGGCGTGGGCACGGTCCAGTCCCCAGGGACCAGAGATGGGCAGTTCAGAGGGAGGCCTGAGACCATGTCATCTTGTGGGGCAGGAGGACCTTGAGCAGACCACAGCTCACAGCCCGGGGCGGGGCCTGCGGCCATCCAGGGTTTCCGTGTCCACGAGGAGGGCGGTGGGGCCCTGGCTGGGTTATCGTGGTCATACCCGCAACTGGGAGCGAGCCAAGGGAGACAGGAGAGCGGGAGCCCGCGGCTGGCCCGGGCAGGGGTGGGGGCGGCTCGCCGCCTCAGAGCTCCTTCTTCTCCCTGCAGAAGATCTCCGCGAACTTGCGCAGCTGCTCGCTGGCGGCCTGTGACTCCTCCTGCAGGCGCTGGTTGTTCTGGCGTAAGCTGGCCACCTCCGACTGCAGCACGGCCTTGTCCTGCTTCTCCTGTGGAGTGGGGCCAGCGTCAGCGGGTGGGCACAGACGAGGCCTCCTGAGCCAGGCGGCCAGGGGTTCAAGCCCCAGCTCTGCTTCTCAGCGGCTTCGTAACCATGGGCAGACTGCCTCATCTCTCTGGACCCATTTCCTCAACTCTTCCAACAGACCTCACTGTAGTTACCACCACCCCGTTTTACCCTCATGGCCATCTAAGGACTCGGGGACTGTTAGCCTCAGTTTCCTGAGAGAGGAAACCCAGCCTCTCCTAACGGAAAGTGGGGAGCTTGGGATGCGGGCGCAGGCTGCCCGCCATACAGGCTCCCTTGGCCTTTCAGAGACGCCCTTCCAGGACATGTCACATCTGAAGGCCGCTGACTTGTCCAAGCTCAGGCAGTATTAGATGGTGGGGTCGGATTTGAACCTGGGCCCCTATGATTCCTGTGCTTGAGGCTTCCACATTACACTCTGCCACCTTTTTGGTTTTTTGCCCAAAAGTATATAAAGCCACAAGTGGAAGTTCTCTGCCCTTATTTCTCTCCTCATTCTTCTACACCCTGGAGGTACGTATAATGAACAATTTGGAACGCTGCCTTCTAGATAACCCTCTGCCCTGTGGATGTTAATTTTTTTTTTTTTTTAAAGTATGACAATGTTCTAGGAAATAGTTCTGTAGCTTGCTCAGTTTTTACTTAAGTTACTGGACTTCTTTTGTATGTGAGTAAATACACAGATTCCTGCTATTATTTTAATTGGCTGCAGAATATTCCACTGCATGGGTGTCCTGTCCTTTATATAACCGTTCTCCCGTGGAGGGACAGCTGCACCGGCTCCAATTTTTTTTATTGCAAACAGAGCAGCAATGAGCATCCTTGCTCATGGATCTCTGTACCTATGCTTGAAATTCTGCTGGACAAACTCCCACAAGTGGAACTGCTAGATCAACAAGGCAGACAGTTACATTGTTTGATAAATATCATCCCCCTGCCCCCCAAAAAGGCTGGGGCCAATGTGTTCTTCCTCCGAGACTGTAGGCAGGTTTCCTCCATGTGTTTCCCAGCCTTTGGCACGGTCACCTTCTACTCTTTACTCAGGACGACACTCAAAGCTGGGTGGTCTCTCCCAGCGTGGAAGGGGTCGGGTGGGGACAGGTGCCGCAGCCTCGCTGCCCACGCCCCACACCCGAGTGTCTGGGGGGCGGAACGGGGGGGTGCGCCACGAGGGCTGGCCGCCTGGCGGCCTTACCTTCTGGAGGTCGGTGTGCAGCTGCTTCAGCATCACCTCCAGCTGGTACACCTTGCCTGTCAGATCCAGGGGAGGCTCCTCGCTGGAAAGACAAGGGGCAGGGTGAGACCCAAGGCCCACCGGCCCCCAGGGAGGGCTCCGGAGGAACAGGGGGTACGGGACACTCCTGTCCCCGAAGTTCTGGAGAGTCCTTTCCTTGCTGGGGTCCTGAGGGATGCCTGGAGGGAGGCTCTGGGGGAAGCCAGAAAGGAGCCAGCCCTCCTCCCTGCTGCGCTTTACCCAAAGACAGTACATCTGTGGATGTGGACGGAGGGCTGTGGCAGCCTGTGGATGGCTGTGCATGTGCCCGCCCTGACGTGTGCCTCCCCCGCGGGGCCTGAACCACGCGTGTGCTTTAGGTGTGAGCGCCTCACACAGAGCAAAACCAGAACCCACCTCACAGACACATCCACTGAGCACCTCGCAGACCTGGGCACGGTGTCTGCCACGGGACACTGAACATGGGGGCCTGCCCTCGGGGACGGGAATGGAGGACACTGACAAAGACGATGACGGCGCCCCCGTGACAGAGAGCCTGCCCTGCGCTGTGCACAGTCTCGATCTAACAGAGCTCCGCGCCCAGTGTAATCTGGGAGGTCACCTCGTCATTACCCGCTGGGCAGAAGGGGACCCTGCACCCTGGAACCCAGCCCTGGCCTGCCCGGCCCCTGAGGAGGAGAGGGGCAGCCCCTCCCTGTGGGGGCTCCACTAGGCACTGTGGGGGGCGGGGCAGGGTGTGCTGCCGCAGCGGAGAGGAGAGACACTGAGCCCTCCTGCCCTTTCTTTCCACCACAGTCTTGGCTCCTGGGGCCTGCAGCTGCAGGGCAGGTGGGAGAGGGTCAGCTCAGGGGCGGAGGGAATCCAGGAGCTCGCCCAGAGCCCACAGTCCTGCCCTCTCCACACCCAGCCTGTTCCCGCCCTCACTGTATTGGCACATTTGTAAGTGCCGAGTTCCTGTGATTACAGTCGGGCCACATCTCTGGTGGAGGTTGAGTTCTAAAGCCAGTGAAAAGAGGGGTGTGAAGAGGAGTCAAAAACAAAAACAAAACACCAAAACCCAGGAGAGTCAAAATTTCCCTCGAAAATTACTTAATTTGCCCATAAAGTACAGCGCACCTCTGGTGTGAGCCTGCCTTGTATTTTTTGCCAACCTAGTGCGGTCAAGTCTGTTGCACTAAACGTGCGATGACCCATGTCCTCTTCTCTCCCCGGGAAGCCTCACGCGGGTAGGGCCTCCGTCAGCGCTTCCACAGCTGGCCCAGCGGGCCGTGCCAGGGGAGAGGCGAACAGTAACTATCAGGTGGCCATCCTCAGAATTCTGGAACGTGCGGAGGAGACCCAGGGGCAGACGGGGGGGCGGGGGGGGGATCAAAGGCAGGGAGGAAGGGACCGGGGCGGGTGAGGATGCAGTGGGGGGCACCACTTAGAGGTTTTTTGAAGTTGGAGGTCGACTGACCATATGGATGACGCTGCGTTGTCTCCACCCACGAGGACCAGGCTAACCCGGACAAGGTCACCTCTGGGTTCCGGTGTGTGGGTTACTCCCAAGTCCCTCAGGGGAGACGCCCCCCTGGCTGTGCCGAGGGGGCGTGGGGGATGGGCAAGCAGCTGCTGTCTCTCATCCGCCTGGTGTCCCCCTCCTTCACGGGGCAGGCCGGCCACCCTCAGGGATCCGAGTTGCTGGGCCACCAGGTGTTCCCAGGGAAACCTCACCTCATGGTAGGGGTGGTCCTGGGGGTTGGGGGCCCCCTCTCCAGGCTCAGGTGGCTGTGGACAGGACTGTGTGCAGGTGGGACCTCCGGGCTCAGAGCTGGGTCGTTGAGGGAGAAGAGTGAGACAGCTCTTTGCACTGCCGGGCAGAGACGGGAGAGGGGAGAGGAGTCAGCAGGGCTTCCAGTGCCTCCTCCCTCTGCTCCCCCGCCCCACCGACCAACCACCTTTCCCAGCACACCTCCCACCCAGACCTCCGTGACACTCCCAATCACTTTTGTTAGATCACGCACTCAGGATGGGCTCCAACCAAAAAAACCAAACCAAATTGACACTAACAACAAAATCTCATCCTGATGCTGAGCAAGCCTGTAGACTAGTGACCAGTTTATACAAAATGCAAGGGACAGAAACAAGTCAAATGGCAGCGTGACAGAGTAACCACCCAAATTCAGCATAAATGACCTGGTTTCATCAACAAACAAATGGTATGAAAAAAGTGGCCAAAAGAGGATGGGGTTGAAGTTGGGTGAGAAGTACACAGGGATTCATTTGCACTGTAGTTTTGAGAAGCTCTGTGAAATTTCAAAAGCAGAAAGAGAAGACAGAATACCATGTATACTGAGGAGAGAAAAGAAATCACATGGCTGTTAAAGCTCTGATTCCCAGGTCCTAACCTGAGCACCTGCATTTTTATTTTTTTGAGGTTTATTTATCTGAGAGAGAGAGAAAGAGAGTGTGGGAGTGAGTGGGAGAGAGGCAGAGAGGGAGAGAGAGAATCCCAAGCAGGCTCCAAGCTGTCAGCTCAAAGCTCAATGCAGGGCTTGATCTTGGGGGTAAATGGAGTGGCCACTGGGGAGGGGGCTTTGGCTGCCCCAGCCCCTCTCATAAGCCCACAGCTGGGAACCAGTGTCTGGACAGCTCTGCCTTCCACACATCTGCTGGCATCTGGGTCTCCAGGGAGAGGCTTGGAGCTTCTCAGCTGCTTCCCACAGAACCAGTGATCCTGGCCCTAGGATGCCTGGACCTTGGGGGCGGGGGGACGGGGTGGAGAGGAGGTGGCCCTGGCACCTCTCCCTGCATTCCTCCTGGGACATGGCCCCCACACTCCCCTTGCACCCCATCAAAAAAAGAGGCCACTGCTCAGGAAACCCAGGGAATGAGGCCCCCCTCCCCCCACAGGCAGCTGTGAGACCCCCTGGGGCCCCTGTGGAGACTTGGAGAAGACAGCTGATAAAGGCCCTTAGGTTCTCTTCCTGGACCCTGAGTCTGGGGTTGAAAACCCAAATGCCCTCAGGAATATGCAGGTGCTATAAATGGTGCCACTCATTTTTTTAAAACAATTTTTTAAATGTTTTATTTTTGAGAGAGAGAGACAGAGCGTGAATGGGGGAAGGGCAGAGAGAGAGGGGGAGATGCAGATTCTGAAGCAGGCTCCAGGCTCTGAGCTGTCAGCACAGAGCCCAACGCAGGGCTTGAACTCGTGAACTGTGAGATCATGACCTAAGCTGAAGTTAGACGCTTAACTGACTTGAGCCACCCAGGCGCCCCATGATGACACAAGTGCCGTGAGCCTACGTAAATTCATTAACGCTAACAACCACTTTGCAGTAGGAATATCATCCGACTTTATTTACAGATGAACAGACTGAGGCGGCAGAGGCGGACCGGTCGCCACCGTGCTCAGCAGCAGCGAAGCTGGGGCTCAAACCCAGGCAGTGGGCTGTGCGTTGCCTTTAAACCACGCCTGCCCTTACCTCCCTCAGGAGACCGCCGTGCCTTCACTTTTCACATCCTCTGCTGGGCCCCATCTGTGCCCCTCCCTCCCAAAGTCCTGGACCCAAGTAATGTTCAGCCCGACACTACCCGTGACTTGTGGTGGTGGTGGCGGGGGCGGGGCACATGAAACTTTTGGGGCCAGCAGCGTCTGGTTTGTAGAATCAATAAATGAACCAGTATAATATATGCAGTTCCCTTTTTGTCCCCCAAACTGTCCCTGCTTTCCCACCACAGCTGTTCAGAGAGTGGGTGAGCATGAAGTCTGTGCCGGGCTGGAGGCACCACGGGACGACGGTCAACTGGGTCACACTTAGAGGAAAGGCCTCCCCATGCCAAGACCCCCGAGATTTGTGGGGATACAGAGCACGTGCATTTTCACTCTGGCAGCAGGTACTGGGCTCACACCCACCTTACACTGAACCTGCCACGTGCGAGGGGCCCCTTTCCCCTCCCCCGCAAGCAAGTGCTCTCGAACTCCATCTCTGCAGTTCTGACTGGTGAGGACGCGTAGCTCGGTGAGTTGTGACTTGCATCTATTTTATTAGGAGAGAGCTTGAGTGTATTTTTAAAAGTGTAAGAGCCATCTCAGTTTCCTTTTCTATAAAGGAAACCATGCCCATCTTTCTGGAAAACGTTCAGGTCCGGGCTTAAATCCTTGCCCTGTGTGCCCTTGGCCAGGTAGGTGACTCTGATGGCTGAGACTCAGTTTCCTCATCTGTAACCGGGAATCCTAACACATCCCTCACACTAGAGAATAGAAGTGATGTCTGTGATAAAGTGCTGGCTCCCTAGAGACGCTCTGTAACGTCATGGTGGCCCGCGGTCACCTCCTCCTGGAAACGCCACATGGAGCAACCCTGTCCCCCACTGAGAGCGTCAGGCCTCTGAAGGGTCAAATTTGCCTGCAGCACTGGGCCCCTGCTGGCAGCCACTCCCCTCCCGGTGATTCAGAGGCCTGGCCTGGTCTTCCCGTCTTCCCTGACTGCTCTCCTGTGCCACCTTACCCATAACCAGAGGCCTGACTGCCTCTCCTCCAGGGAGACTGCACGGTAGGAGGAAGCTTCCTCCAGGGCCACCTGCCAGATGTGGACTAGCCCAAACATGGAAATATGAAGGTCATGTACCATATGGGTCTGGTTTAAGGCATCCTGCGCTGAGCCAGACCCATGCTGGGAAGCCAATAGTGACCGAGCTGGCCCCAGGTCCTGCCCTCAGAGTCCAGTGGGGACACAGACCCTTCATTAGACAGCAGAGGCCCTGAGGTCAGGGTTGGGAGGGAGGAGGCACAGGCAGAGGGGTCAGGGCTGTGGGAGCCCAGAGCAGGTGCCTAATCCAGACTAAGGGATATCAGGGAGAGCCTCCTGGAGGAAGGACAGCAAAGCTATAGTCTGAAAAATACTGAAAAAAATGAGCCAGAAGAACATGTTCATGTGTGTTAGGGATCACCAGAAGTCCCATTTTACAGTTGAGTCTTAGAAAGATAAAGCTGCTCGCCCAAGTCACGTGGGAAAGAAATGGCAGAGATTGTTAGCTGTCCCTTGTCACCTGTTTTCCCTTTTTCCATAATAACGAATCCCAAATTTTAGTTGGGCATAAGGCCTCATTTCCCAGCCTGCCCGGAAGCTATTAGGTGGGGCTGTGTGTGATATTCTGGCCATTGGGAAGTAAGTGCAGGGGGAGCGCCAGGCTTAGAGACACATCCCTAAATGGAGGGGATGTATCTCTCCCCTGCTGGTTGGAGCTGGACATGATGGCCAGAGCTCTGGCAGCTATTTTGGACCATGAGGGTAAGGCTCCCTGGAGATGGCAGAGCAGAGGGTTTGAGGAGCCTGCACCCTAATGAATTTGTGGAAGTGCCACACCAGGCCCACACCACCCACCTCAGGACTTTTAACCTGCATAAAAACCTTGTCTATTTAAGTCATTGTTAACTTGCCTATTTAAGTCAAGAAAACTTGGGTTTTCTGCCACCTGCAGCCAAAGCAAATCTAAATGCAATTTGGGTTATTGTAAGTCTGCCCGGTGATATAACATAAGGCACTGTCTTTTGAGGGCTTGTTCTGTGCCTGACATGTTTTACACACAGTTTCCTGTAATCTTCACCGTAGCCCTGGGCAGTGGGCACAGGTCACATTCCTGCTTCGTAGATGAGGTAATGGGATCAGAGAGACAAAGACACTTGCCCAGGACTGCACAGTGAATAAGTGACAGGGCAGGATGTGAACCCTGCTCCCCCTAATTCTGGATCCTGAGCGTGTCCCACTTCAAAGCCCCAAGGCCCTCCACTGATCCTTCTAGAACACAGCAGGGGGTCGGTAGGGACCAGGACAGGTTGGGCAGAAGGCGCCTACCTTCGTATGCCTTGGCTGCATTTACCAGGCTGGACCACTCAAGGCCAGAGGCCGTGTCAGGCAGTGGCATCATCCCGGGGTCAAGGCGCCGCAGTGGCCGGTCCCGCCCATCGGCCAGCGAGAGCTCCGAGGCTGAGATGGTGGCTGGGTAGGAAGAGTGGAGACGGGAGATGGGGGAGAATGACAACGTGAAGGAAACAAACTTTCTGTAGTGTGTAACATTACAGAATTGTTACAGCACAAACGATTAATACGATTATTAGAAGATGACACATGCCAGCAGGAAAAGGGGTGGGAGTATCAGGTGTTTACGAGGGTGGGGACAGAGAGAGAGGAACAGAGTAGCAGGAGGTGAAATCAGAGGTGATGGGGCTGGACTGTGGGGCCTCGTGGGTCAGGACTTTGTCTTTTGCTGAGTGACACAGAGCCACTCAGGTGGCTCTGTGCAGGGAGGGATGTGACCCAACAGAGGTGTTCACGGGCTCTCTCTGGCTGTGTGTAGAAGACGGACCGTGTGGGGGCGGGGAGCGGGGAGACAGTGAGGAGGCTGCCGTGGTCCAGGAGGGAGAGGAGAGCGGACAGGACAGGTGAGGCTGTGGGGGCAGGGGAACAAGCGGCAGCCCCTGGATCTATTTTGTACTTGCAAAAGTACTTCCTGAAGAGGGGATGTGAGTGTGAGCCAGGGTGCAGGGGGAGCTTCAGGATTCGGAAGCTGGCCCTGAGATGGGACGGCAGGGGACAGGCCAGAAGTCTGCTTCTGGAGGTGTGGAGCGGAGGACGCAGTGCCAGCCCGCAGACATAAATCCAGGTCGTTAGTGCGTGGACAGTGTCTGGTTATGGCAGGGTCACCGTGGGGAGAGCTGCTGGGTCCTCATGTGACAGGCCAGGCAGAGAAAGAGGCCCCTGGGAGTGACAGCACCAGCGGCCGCATTTGCCGCAGCCATCGGCTGAGTCCCACGTGCCAGCTGTAGGCCCTGGGCCTCGGCCTGCTGATGCCTCACAGCTGCCAAAGGGGAGGAGACAGAGAACTGCTGTGAGGCACCGAGAGGTCAGGAGGTGACTCAGGCAGGAAAGGCCAGGCCTGACTGACCACATGTCCTCCTGCTGAGCACCATGCCGGGTTGTGTCATGGGGATCATCTCCCAGCCTCACCTCCAACTGGCCAGGAGGGAGGTGCTGTTACGGCCCTGAGTTGTGCTCAGAGCGAGACGTCTCGCCCGCATTCACACTGCCTGGTAGTGACACTTGCCTTTGGACTGCGTGGCCTGACACTGACCCTGCTCTAAGCCCAACCCCATGAGGGTTTGGGGTTTAGAAGGTCCCTGTTAATACTCTGTTCTAGCCCTGCTCTGCAGTCCGGAGGTACAAGCCTGACTCGCGATGGATTAAAATGCTTGCTCCAGACGGTAGAATGCTAACAAAATAATAAATAGCTACTGCTTTTCCCGCATTATCAGGGATCGTGCTAAGCGTTTTCCACGTATTAATCTGAGTCTCAGTTTAATGCAGTGAGGGGTAGATTCGCCTCGAGCTGAGATGGGGACTGAGTGAGAGGAGGCTTTGGGAGGCTCCATCCCAATAATACAGGACACAGCCCTCGGCCAAAACCCCTGGGGACACATCTCCGAAGTCAAGATCTGTTTGAATCGGAGAAAGCTGTGCAGGTGCTATAACATACCACACCCAGAACGGCTGGGCAGCACCCCGTATCCAACACAACAGTGTTCTGCAGTGAAGTTCACGGTCACTCACACCAGATGGGGTAAAGAAGAACAACAAATACATAGCCTCATGTCCGTCTGGGTTGGGTTTTGCTGCTCAGTGAGCTTGGCCCAAACTTCTGCATGACCTCTCAGTTGTAGAGTGTTTGGGGTTGTGAATGAGGGATTGCAGGGTGGACCAAAGGCAGGGCCAGCCCAAAATGGTGCACCGGTTCTGATGGGGGCCATGTGCACGGTGCCCCCCTCGTGGGGGATGCTCAGTAAGCAGTCGCTGGATGAGTCAAAGGATGGATGAGTCATATCCCTACACCCCCTCCCTCCAAGAGCTGGCAGACTTGGGGGGAATCAGGTAAGTAAATAAACACTCGCGAAGCCATCTGCTTGGTGCTGGGACGGGATCTGGGGGCGCAGCAACTGTAAGTCCTGATCCTCACGGCCCTCCAGGCTGCAGGAGGGGGTGCTGACACCCTCTCTCTGGTCTCAGATGACTCCAATTTTGGGGCACTCCAGACTTCTAGGTGACCCCCCAGGTGCCTGGCCGACAATCCCCTGCTCTGTGGGACACCCTGTGCCACACCATCGGTACCCGACTGAAACTCCTATGCACCCACCTCCCTACCCTGGATGACACCAACACTGAGGATCTCCAGTGCTGACTGTCCCCCCTCCCCCGCTTCCCATCGCCAGGGAGACTCCCCCGCCAGCCCCAGGGGCCCGGGCTCACATTTCTTTTCTGGGAAGCCGTTGCCGGTCGCAGGGACGGTGCTGGGGCTGCCGCCGCCAGGGGGGTGGGGGTGCTGGTGCTGGCGGCGGGCGGGCAGCGTGCTGGAGGGGAAGGCGCAGGTGCTGCTGAAGAGCACATCGCTGGGCAGGCCCGGCTCCAGGCTGGCAGCGTTGGCGAAGCTGGGTTCCCGCCGCCCGCTGCACAGACTCTCATCTGACAGCGTCCGCTGCAGGCTCTTCTGTGGGGACTGCTGTCGAGACAGGGTGGGTCATGGGCCGCGGTCGTGGCCTGGCTCACGGTCACTGTCCTCGGAGGCACCTTCCCGTCTTGGATGGCTGTGTTTCTGACCCACCCGGCATCTGCTTTTGCCCCTTTCTGCTCAAAGAATCCCAAGTTTCCCCTGGGGATAGCTCCTCCCCCAGTCACGCCCCACTTGGTTCTGGCCCTCAAGAGGCCAATGCCACTCTCCCGTTCCAGGTAAGGTCAGGGAAGGCAACGCCAGTCATCGGTGGGGACTGCTGGGGACAGCGCCCTGGAGAGACTGGGGCCAGCTTGGGCCCACAGGAGAGCACAGCCAACCAGGAGTAGGCGGGCACAAGAGTGAAGGGAAGCAGTGTCTAAGGGAGCCTGACTTTCCTGGGAACCCGCCTCCACTCTTGGACCGTGCAGGGTGGGTGGGTGGAGGCTGCTTCCGGCCTGGGCTCCATGAGAAGGACACGAGAGCCAGTTAAGAGCATCCCTTCCCAGTCACATGAGCTACCCTAGTGTGGAAGAAATGCCCCACGTGCCTACCGAGGCTGGCTTACATTGCGATTAGGTCCCTGACTAATGTGACGACCCGACCCCTGACTGCGAAGCTACATACACCCAGACGGGACCGGCAGTGCCCCAGGTGGAGGCCATGGGCAGAGTGACTGCAGGGGGCCCTGTCTTCCTCCCTCACCCTCCCATGACCGCCTGGCCCGCCAGACTGTGTGTGCGTGTGTGGGGCGGCCTCTACATACTCCCGCGTCTCTCTCCTGCTCCGGCGCCAGGTTGTCCATGATGATGAGTTTCTTCAGGTCGTCCTCGATGGTGGATTTGTAGTTCTTTCGTGGGGAGCGGAGGTCTCGGAGGGACGCCCTCAACCGCGGCTGCCCGAAGACGTTTTTCGTGTTGGTGTCCACCTGCCTAGAATGACAGGATCGGGGTCAGAGGGGTCTTGGGGGGGGTGGGGGTTCAAGCTGCTTCTCAAAGCGGTCCTGACCCAAGGCTGGCTGCCACCGCCACCGGGTGAGGGGCCACAGCCTTCTCCGTGTCACCTGGTGAAGGTGAGCTGGGGTGGGGGGGCAGCGTTTATCCTCACCATTCACTCGTCCCGCAAGTGTTTCTATCTTCTGGGAACCCGCTCTGGGCCATGCCTTGTTCACATAGCAGTGAACATGGCGCTGACCTCCAGTCGGGGAGACTGACAACGAATATATGGACAGAAGTCTGGGGGAAGCAGGAGGGAGCCCACAGGGTGGAAGAGCACTCCAGGAAGAGGAAACAGCAGGTGCTGGGCTACGAGGGGTTCAAGCTTGGTAAGTGAGGAGTGGAGGGGCCCACAGGCGGGGTGGCCTGAGTGAGGGGACAGGGAGGGGATAGGTGGTGTGAGGGGAGGTCTGGGAGGCGACGGGACAGATCCTGCAGGAACTGCAGGAATGAGCCACAGAGGAGACCTGGGGCTACATCTGGGGAGCCTCTGAGATTCCAAACTGGTGAGTGTGAGATCCTGATTTGTGTTTTAGAAGGATCACTCTGGTGGCTGGATGGAAAAGTGACCCTCACAGGGAGACAGTGAGAAAGTTCCTGCAAGCTGTTGGGGTGAGAGATGAGGGTGGCCCAGACCAGGGCTTCCAACTGCAGAAGAGAGATGGGGTCCCATGGCGTCTCACAGAGGGATAATCTCCTGGGAGCCAGGTCCCCATGGGGGTAGTGCTGGGCCACGGAGAGCAGACCTCTGGCCGGGGCCCCCAGGGTCCATCGTCAGATGTCCCTAACTTTGGTTTTCCTCACCCATCGTATGGGCTAAGAGAGTTCACGAATCATGGGGTGGCTGGGAAGATCCAGAGATCAGGCACCTGAACCCGGGGCAGGGCCCTGGGGCCCCCTGATGGCCACCATCCCCATTTTTCTACTGGGCCCCCAGTTCCAGAAGCTGGTCTGTGAGCCCGGGTCACTCAAATCACCATCTTCTTCTTCAGCACCCAAAGCTGACCCCATGCTGCCTTCCAGAACACTGCCATCTAAAAGCCACTGAGGCACAGCCTGGGGCTAAAATAAAAGCAGGAGCCCCCAGAGGCGGACAGGCCTGGGTCTGAGTCGTTCTTGCTGAGAGGCTGCAGGTACATCACACCACCTCTCCGATCCTCTGGAGAACGTGCTGACCTCCCAGCACTGTGGGGATTGCTAGAAAGTGCCGGCTGGCACCCGACAGAGCCAATGCTTGGGAAGCATTCCCAACTGCTTACCGGAGGCTGGCCCCGAGCTGCGCACGCTCCTCCACTGCTCCCCTGACCCCTCTGCTGGCCCCACAGGCCGTCATCCTCTGGCTCCCCTGGGGCTCCTCGTCCTCCACTCCTGGGACTTCCCCTGAGGCCTCCTCTAGCTCTCAGACTCTGGCCCAGCCTTTGGGCTCAGGTCTGACTTTCCTGGTGAAAACTGGGTCCCTGACCAGAGGTGTCACCAGGAGGGAAATAATGACAGCTAACAGCCCCTCACTGTGTACCGGGCCCTGTCCACCATCCCGAGGACTCCATGCACGACAACTCGTTGAATCTGCACAGCAGCCTCCCCGGGAGCCACTATTACTGTTACTCCCATTTTACAGATGGGAGACTGAGGTACAAAGGGACTAGAGTAACTACACAACAGGCGTCCAAAGTCACACAGCCCCTGTGAGTGGAGGAGTCAGGATTCTAGCCGAGGCCACCAGGCTGCAGGGCCTACAGACGTTACCACTGTACTTGACCGCCATGTTTGTACCACAGACATGGCATGTAAAGGATGAACGGTGTGTGGAACGTAATCGCGTTTGGCTTAGTAATAATCTTTTAAATGCAGAAAAAAAGTTCTGGGAGAAATCATGAACAATGGTAAATTACCTCTGGGAAGTAGGCGTCTTTTTAGGAGGTGGGGAGAAGGGACTTTCCCTCTTTATCTGATACCCTTCTGAACTGTCTCTGTTTATTAATCGCAGGCTATCGCAATAATAATCATTTTAACAACTATTTTAAAAAAAGGTGACACCTGGACTTTATCATTTTGTAACTCAGGAAAGAAAAAGTCTTTGAACCCAGGAAGAAATAAGATGTCTAGGGCTCCTGAGGGTTTTGAAGTCTGTATTTCCTTTCTCATTTTCTCAGCTGCCACCTTGGGATTTTAACAAAAGAAGGAAGATAGGGTGGCGAGTTTTTTTTTCTTCTCAGGTCATATTCCTCCCCAAATTAGAATTCCAGGTCTAGGGTAATGCTGGCTCCATTACGGTGTTCTCTGAAGTGTGCTCTCTGGGCAAATGAAAAGCTTTAGATCCAAAAAAGAGACACAGAAAGCGTATACGCCCTCAGTGAGTTCCTCCCATGGGAGCTGGAAGGGGGCTTACCCCTCCCCATGCCAAAGGGGTTTCGCCATTTTCCAGAATCCCCTGCAAGGAAGGGGGTGATGTGTGGGACTCAGCGCAGGGCATGTCATGTGCTGTGCCCATCTCTCCTGGAGAGGGAGCCGGCTGGGACCTCAGCTTGTCTATGGCAAAAAGGGGCACCGTTTACAAGGCCGTCCTCCGGGACAGATGCAAACCCCCCCGCAGAACACTTTCAAACATGCATACTCTCGGCCCGAGGGGCTCTACTTCTGGGAGGGTGTCCTTCAGGAAGGGGAAGGGTGAAGCCTCCCAGAGAAGGACGATGGCCCCACAGAGTAAGAGAGGCAGACCTGATCCACATGACACCGGAAGAGGTTCTCTCAGATACAGCACAGAAATAAAGAAGTGGTATGTATAGTGTGAAATCATTTTTAGCAGTAACTAAGTTTACACACAGCTTAGTTTGATACATTAACATTTACCAAACTCTCAACTCCAAAAGATGGGTACCCTTGGGGGATTCACTTTCTAAGAATGTGCCTCACCACAGCCATGAGATCCTTGACGATAAGCCCTCCTCTGCCTCTGCCCTCATCTCCTCCCACACAGGCCTCCCAATGCTCCTTAAACATGCCAGACACATTCCTGCCCCAGGGCCTTTGCACTGGCTGTTGTGTCTGCCCAGAGTGTCCTCAATGGCATTTCCCATGAATGGCAGCTTTTCACCCATCCAGCTTTTCTCAAATGTTGCCTCCTCAGAGAGGCCTCCCTGACCTCAGCCCTCTGGCGCTCCCTCCCAGCCCAGATGTGCTCGATCGCGCAATCCTGAGTGCTGCTTCACTTGTTCACCTCCTGGCAGTTTGTCGTGGGCACTTGTGTGCTTGTGGTCCCACTCCCACCTCACCTGCAGCCATCTGCATCCTGTTCTGTGTGGGGAACAAGGCTTGCCATGTTGCAAGCACTCAGAAGTAGCTGTTCAGTGTGAATCACACAGAACCAACCTTCCTTCCTCCCAACCAACCCACTAACCCACCTGCCCATCCCCTTCCTGCCAACCTTCCTCTCTTCCTTTTCTTTTTTCTGTTCATTTATTTTTGAGACAAAGAGACAGAGTGTGAGTCGGGGAGGGGCAGACACAGGATCCGAAGCAGGCTCCAGGCTCCAAGCTGTCAGCACAGAGCCTGACGCAGGGTTCGAACTCATGAAGTGAGAGATGGTGACCCGAGCCAAAGTTGGACGCTTAATTGGCCGAGCCACCCCAGGTGCCCCCTCTCTTCCTTTTCTTAAAAAAAAAAATTATTTAAGTAATCTCTACATCCAATGGTCGGGCTTGAACTCACAACTCCAAGATCAAGAGTCGCATACTCCTCTGACTGAGCCAACCAGGCACCCCTCTTCCTTCCTTTTACAACAAGCTTAAATGACTTCTATGAAAGAGGAAAAAGTACAGAGATATCTTAAAAAGTTAAGGAAAAGAACACAAGTATTCCTTCCCTGCTCTGTTTCCTTTGTGTTTATTTGCAAAATCTCCTTCCCAGCTCCCAGGACCTCCAGGACTCTCCTGGGGGCATTCCTGATTCCGCGGGGGAAGGCTGGCTCACCAGAGGACATCCTGCTACGACCGCCTCCCCCAACCCTCAACTCGGCCACACATCTCATCCGCAGCCGGTCCCGCGGCCCGACACTGTCTGTGTGCTGCCACGACACGTCTAAAGGGGAAAAGGACGACGGAATTCAGTTTGGAGGGTCAAATCGATCATTTGTGCTCTTAATTCTTTTCCTCCTGGAAGAATTTTCCAACGTATTTCCTACACTGCAAATTCTGAGCAATAATTTAAAGTGGTATCAGTTCCAGGTTAACAAAGCCAACCGAACCGGGCTCGCACATTCTGATCTTTTTCCTTTTTCTCAAGATCTCTGGTCTCCGTGATTGTCAAAACCTAATGACCCCTGAGGACAAAACAGACCGCTCTCTGATTATTCAAAAGAATGAGATCACCTCTTTGGTGCTAACATGGAACCCTCACCGAGGTAAGAGAAGAGCAAGAAAGAGAAAAAGGCAGAAGGGTAGAGACGGGGAACCATACTGGCAAATGAAGAGGAGGGTGGGGGAAGAAGCACGCACGATCACAGGGGCTTCATCATGTTTGGAACATTCCAGGAAGGATGCAGCAGAAACAGAGCTATGGCTGCATGTGGGGAGGGGCGCTGGGCCGCTGGGCGCCACAGAAGGGAGCGATGCTTCTTTTGTGTTGCAAACCCTTTTGTACTAGTTTGGTTTTCATCCTGCGCACGTTTTACCTTTCAAAGTTCAAATGAAGAAAACGCCAGGAAGGATGTGCCTTCTCTCGATGTCTGCCCTACAGCACCGGACATAATCTCTAATTTGCCCATGTTGCCTGAACTTGGGACTTTGCCGTGTCGTGGAATTAAACCACTTGCAGTGGAGGAAAAAGAAAGGCAACTTACAAAGAAGGCTCTGCAGTAAGGAGCCAGACAACAGCAACTCCTTTTTCCTGTGACACAAGGGCCAGAGGTGGAAGGCGACCAACGGCTCTGACTTGGCCGGGCCTGCTCCCAGCTGACTCTGGGCTCTGGCCTCCAACTGGGGCGGCTCCCTCGGGGCCGAGTTAATTAAGCTAATTAGCACCGCTGTCAGCCTGTCTGAGCTGGGGGCTGTGCCAGCAGGGCTGGCGAGGACACACAGCAGGTCTGCACCTCAGGCGGAGGGAGGATATTCCTGGAAGGATGGCTGGGAGAGCCCTGTAGGAGCAAGCAGTGGCGGCCTGCCCTGCCGTGGGAGGAGTGGGGGGTGGATGTTGGGGACAGGCTTTCCCCTGCTCCTTTGGTGGCTGCGCTGAGCTGGACCTAAATCCGAGGAAGGAAGGAGCCCGAAGGCCAGCCGTCAACCAATAGACGCCAGTGCCTGTCAGCCCAGCCAACAGTGACCAGGCATTTCCCTGTGACTCACTGAAATCCTCACGTCACCTCTAGGATGGGTACTCCTGTCCTCCCCTTTTGAGGCTGGGGCAACTGAGGCACAGTGAGTTGAGGACACTCAGCATCCACATTTGCCGGATGCTCTGAGCCACCGTGAGATTCACTCATGATGGAAGCTGTGCTCGGCCGTGCATGGGTCGTGGTAGCAGCTGCTCCTGGTGAGCTGCTGGGCCTTCGCCCCGGTGCTGGTGTCTCGTGTGTGGCTGCATTCTTTCCTCACGGCTGCCGTGAGAGAGAGGTTCTACCATCGCCTCACCCCACAGGTGGGGGCACCGATGCCGACAGGTGCTGGTGGAGCTGGGATGTGAACTGAGACGGTCAGACTCAGGGACTACCCCTGTCACCCCGAGTGCTCACTCGCTCCTGGTATCCAGGCTGCCCCCACACACGGTATTTCCCCTCGTCCCCTCAGGGGCCCTACGTGAGGATGCTTGGGGCCTGGGTCCTCAAGTGTGACAACAGAAACTGTTCGCTAGGGCCTGCCTCCTTACTGGGCCCAGAGTCTGCGGGGACAGGGTCGGGCGGGGCCCGACCTGTATAGGTCCAAACAACCCTGTGTAATGTCGCTGACTAGTGTGACACTTGGAGACACGTGGTGTCAGTATGGCCGTTCCCTGGAAGAGCAGCGGCCTGTTCTTGGCTGTGCCTGTTTGTGGGGGAGGCTTCTTAGGGTGGCCCAGGGGCCACTCTAGCCCACAGGGGCACTGCCGTCCCTTCAGTTGGGTTAAGATCAGCCTGCCGGGGAGGAGGTGCCCAGGACGGCTAGGGGCTGCTGACTCCACCTCCCGATCTGAGCTCCAGCCTCGCATCTCCTGCCGCTGCCGGTAGAGAAACACGCTGGCGTGGTCACACCCTCACCTGCTAAGCTCTGTGCTGCTGGAACATGGTGGGGTGGGGAGAAGCTCCCATGGATTAACTCACTAAATCCTCACAACCCTGGAGCTAGGGATGACTGTCACCCCATTTTAAAGAGAGGGAAACTGACGGGTTAAGGTGGGGGTCGGCAGCTGACGGATTCCCATCCTGACCCTCACGCTGTTCTGTGATGGCCAGCAGAATTAAGTGGTCAAAACAGGGGTGTCTGGCCATCTCCTGAGGCAGAACTGTCGGCCTGTCCCTCCCCCAGTGTTGACCAGGGCCTGCAGCAGAAGGGCCGAGCACGAGAGACACAGCACAGATCCTTCGTCCTTCACTAGCTTACTCCATCGTTTGGTCAACTAGAGCACGTGCCCAAATACAGAGGACACTGCTCTGTCCAAGAAATTAGTCCTCAGGAAATAGGGGTCGCTGCCCTGCACAGGAGTCCTCCTTGGGTGGTTTATATGACAAGACACTCTGATGGTTAATTACCTTGCCAGGTATGAATCCTGGCTCCGTTACTCAGCTAGAAAGCTGGGTAACCTGGCTATGTACTTCTAACTGTGCCTCAGTTTCCTCATCTGGAAATGGGAGGTAAGAACAGATCCCTCTTGTGAGGAGGATCAGTGGGGCTGGGTCTGTACAGCCCGAGCCCAGCAGTCAGGCTGAAAGGGAGAACCCCTGCGTTGGATGAGGCCATTAGCACTTCTCCATGGGGCATGTTAGAGGTCTTTGACCGGAATTAAGGAAAAGGGAAGGAAAGAAAGACAGGTTTGGTAATCACTCCTGGTGGGGGTGGGTGATGAGCTCATAATATGTGGTGACCTTGTGGGGACAAATTACACAATGAACGAACATAACATTTGCAGTGATTAACCTTAACTAACTGAGTGAATCTGGGCAAGTAATGTAACCATTCTGTACCTCAATTTTTCTTATCTGGAAAATGGGATGCAAAGTACTTGCATAGTGAGGATTAAATGAGCTAATGTAGGGGAAGGGCTTCTGACAGTAGTTGGTAAAGTGGGTATTAACATACGGAGGTAAATAAGTTATGCAAATGAGTTCTTGTGTCTTGGGATTAAATTTCAGTGACAGCTTCATAGGCAGGAAAAAAAAAAGGTATGTTTAACCTCAAATAATTTAGCTTGAAGACGGTGTTTTCTGGAAAATTAGGTTAGGTGACTCAGAAGTATCTTTTTTTTTTTTTTTTTTAGAAGTATCTTTAACAATGATAAAGACACTATCTCCAAAATGCTCAGAGAGAATCTGAATAAAACAACTTTATGAAATGCGAGTGTGTGGACAAAAGCCATCATTCTAAATTAACATATTATCTTCTGCATGTGATTTAAAAAATGTATCCAGCTGGCTCAGTCCATGAAGCGTGTAACTCTTGATCTTAGGGTTGTAACTTCAAGTCCCATGTTGGGTGCAGATCACTTAATAATAAAATCTTTAAAAAAATGTATCTATAACTAAATTATTGAATATTATAAGAAGCCATGAAACTATTTTATGTGTGTCCCCAAATATTTGATATATATTTAAAAAAAAATTTTTTTTTTAATGTTTGTTTATTTTTGACAGAGAGGGAGACAGAGCATGAGCGGGGGAGGGGCAGAGAGAGAGGGAGACACAGAATCCGAAGCAGGCTCCAGGCTCCGAGCTGTCAGCACAGAGCCCGACACGGGGCTCGAACTCACAAACTGTGAGGTCATGACCTGAGCCGAAGTCAGTCGCTCAACCGACTGAGCCACCCAGGCGCCCCTATTTGATATTTTTATATATATACTTTATATACTTAGTTTACACACATACATTTATACAAATATACACATCTATAAAAAGCCCTGTTTGAGTCTTATCATAGGGAAAAGTGGGTTTTTGTTTGTTCAGTGTTATCATATATTCAGGCATATCATCTGAGCACCTACTGTGTACTGGGCCCCGGGTGGGGCTCATGGCACCTCTGCTCTCCTGGAATTCTCAGTCCACCATGGGGGACAGAGAGGAAGCCAGCCGCCAGGAAATGATGCTCTGATGTACCCTGGGACAGGTGCCGCAGAAGGGAAGAAGCATGAGGTCAGTGGAAGGGATGAGCCTGGTGTGGGCTTGACCGAATTTCCCCAGGGATGGCGTGTCTGGGTTAAGACCTGAGAGGTGGTGTTATGGGTCCCCTCCCATCAAAAAGATGCTGAAGTACAAACCCAGCATCTCAGAGCGTGACCTTATTTGGAAACAGGGTCTCAGACAATGAGGATGGACCCTCGTCCAGTAACTGGTGTCCTCATAAAAGGGGGAAACGCCAACACAGAGACGCGCCCACAGGGAGGAGGCTGCGTGAGGACGAAGGCGGACGCTGGGGAGATGCATCTACAGACCACGGAGTCCAACACGTGGCCTGCAAATCTGCAGCAGCTGGGAGACCAGCTGGAACAGGCTCCCCTTCGCAGCCCTCAAAAGGAACCGACCCGGCCAGTGCCCTGATCTCGGACATCTGACCTCTGAACCGTGAGACAGTACATTTCTGGAGTCGAGCCGCTCAGTCTGTGGCACCTCACTGCCGCGGCCCTAGTAGGTACGCACGCGGGGGAAGGACAGCCAGAGCGGCTGCCGTGGTGGAAGAGCAGAAGGGGGTCCGCAGGGACTGACCCTCTGGCCACCCTGAACAGTGGGGGTCTCGTAGTATCTTACGGGGTTGCAGCGAGAACGCGACGAGATGCATGGCGCGTACGTTCACTGAAGGAGCACCCAGAGCGCCAGGCAGCCGAGACATGGCACCCGTTCTCCAGAAGAACGAGAAAAGTGACCGAATGACGGCAGGGGCCAGGTCTAGTTGGGAAGGCCCATCTGACGAGGTGGCATCAGACTAAGCTTCCCGGAGACAGCCCTGAGATCGGGGGTGGGGGTGGGGGTGGGGGAGTTCTCCGGGCACTAGAGAACCCCCGGAAAGGCCCTGAGGTTGGCCTAGCCTTGGTAAGCATGAGGTGCAGCAGAGGCCAGTGGAGTGGAGAAGGGAGGGGGCGAGCGGGAGGATGGGAGGCCAGAGGAGGGAGGAAGCCAACCGAGCAGGGTCTGCGCAGGAGTTTCGGCGAAGCACATGCCGCAGCCGGTGCCTGGTACTTGTGTGCTTGGTCAACGGAGCCCTCGTCATCCAGCCCGGGGGTGGAGGTGAGCGGAGGGTCAGAGCCTAGACTCCCGCGTGTCCCTGGCTGTGAGTGATGCGTGTGAACCGGACTGTCGGTGTGAGTTGCCCAGCCTCTCCTGCGGACATCTGCAGGGTCACGTTTCTGTCTTCCTGACACCTGTCTCCTTCTGAGCTCTGCGTCATCCACACATTTGAATGGTCCACCCAGGTCATGAAAGACTTTACAAAGAACTGGGGGAGGAGGGCAGATCCCCTCACACCCAATGGAAGAGGAGCCTTGGACCACTTCTATCCCTTACCAGCTGAGTGACTCGGGGCCTCAGTTGCCTTATCTGTAAAATGGGGTGAATGGCAGGTCTGCCTTACAGAGCTGTTGTGAGGACTCAGGGAACTAATTCACGTACAGGAGCTTAGAACCGAGGCTGGCACACAGTGAGCACTCAGTAAATGTGAGGTATCGTCTTCTAACTTAAAACAGAAATCCTTCCCTAATGCACACTCTTCCCCTCTCTTCTGCTCTACAGTAGAGCAAAATGCCTCAAATGAGCTGAGCACACAGTTTCCTCCCATTCCACCCTACCCTTCTCTCCTGCACCCTGGGGGACCTCCATGAGGCTCAAAGCGACGCCCAGCTCACAGCCCATCATGCCCAGGCTCCTCACCCGGGCTCCTCCTATGCAGAGCATACTCTCTGCACACTGAGGACTCTGGCCCCGCCCTGCACTCCCCCTTCCTCTCTACCCACACTCCCGGCCTTGGGGTATGCCTCTAGCCTCGTGCCCCTGTGAGACGACACCCAAATTTCCCCCTCCAGCCTGACTTCTCCCCTCAGCTCCAGACTCCTTACCCCGCCTCCTCCTTGATGTCTTCTGTGCTTCGCGAACGTAACCCGCCCGGGACTCTCCCCCAGCCAAGCCTGCTCCTCAGCTCAGCCCTCACCTCAAGGCAAGCCTGCCCTTCCGGCTACAGGACCTAGAGTCTTCTTCAACCTCGCCCTTCCTCTTAACCCTCGTCCGGTCTGCCAGGCAACCCTGGCGGCTCTCCTTTCAGCTCATCCATCCAGAAGCCACCTCCTCTCCCTTCTCAGCCTCCATCCTGCTCAGCCTTCCCCAAACCCCGTCTCCTGCATAGCAGCTCCTTGAAGGCTGTGTCCCTTGGGCAGCCAAGGGGCCCTGTGAACACCCAACTAAGGGATCTCTGTCCACAGAGATGGTGTGGGACTGGCACAGCATCCTGCTGAATGAGTGAGTGAGGTGTCCCCTCCTTCCCCACCCAGAGACGTCTGGCTTGGCTCTTGTAGAACCTTGCTGGGCGTCCAGGCACTTACTTCTTTGGGTCAGTGAAGGGGAGTGGCCGTGGCGGGGGCTCGTCTGCCCTCTTCCACCCTGTGGGGTGCTTATTGCGAACGGGTTGCTTGGAGAAGAAGGACTTGGGGACGGAGGCGGACAGCTGGAAGGGGCTGGGCTGGGCCACCTGGGAGGGCCGAGGGGTCTCTGTGCTGGCGGTTTTGTAAACCTGAGCAGGGTAGCCGGCCCTGGAGCTCACGTCACTGCAAAGTAAAAACAAGAGAAATAAGCAATCAAGTATGTTCCCCATTATGCAGAACTGATCTGTTTAAATGTACTCTTAGGAAACAAAAAAATTCCTTTGCACAAGAGGTATACAAATACATCGCTGCTGTGGAAAGTTCCAATACAGAAATCTATATAGGGAGAAGGCCAAGTTGCCTAGGAGGTCCCCCCCCCCCGCCCCCCAATCCCACCCCAGGAATGCCCTTCTGGCACATTTGGTACCACTGGGAATCCAAAACAGTCACCCCCTGTGGGTGGATGCACCCCGAGATTCCCTGTCTCCTGGGCACGACTTACATAGCTAGAGGTGGGGGTCCTACCTGTCTCTAGGGGTAAACAAGGTTTACAGTTTGCCGGCTCTCTCTCTCTCTCTCTCTCGGTCACTCGTGCTTTCTCTCTCTCTCTCTCCCTTTTCCTATGCATTACAAATACACACGTGAATACAATCAGAGAGGTAGAACCTTTTACTTTGGGGGGGGAGCATGAAGAATTTTTTTGGGGGGTAGAGGACTGTATTTTTATATAAGCGGAATGACATTAATACATTGTTCTGTATAACTTGCTCAGTAGCCTCTTCATTCAAATATTTTTTGAGCACTCGCTATACATCAGACACCATTCCTACTGATCTAATCTAAAACCCCAGCTCAGTATCTGAAATGCTGGATTCCCACGGAATTAACACTACACTGAACCTCATGCTGCTGACCAGACCCCAGCTGTTGGGGACCCACCTGTTTATTCCACTGAGACAAAGTGACTTTTAAAACTTAAATTAAAAAAAATTTTTTTTATGTTTATTTCTGAGAGAGAGAGAGAGACAGACAGAGTGCAAGCGGGGGAGGGGCAGAGAGAGAGGGAGGCAGAGATTCCAAAGCAGGTTCCAGGCTCTGAGCTCTCAGCACATAGCCCAACACGGGGCTCAAACCCATGAACTGAGATCATGACCTGAGCTGAAGTCGGATGCTAAACCGACTGAGCCACCCAGGCGCCGCCCCCCTCCCCCAATTTTTTTTTAATGTTTATTTTTGTGAGAGAGAGAGAGAGAGAGAGAGACAGAGCACAGGCAGGAGAGGGGCAGAGAGAAGGAGACACAGAATCTGAAGCAGGCTCCAGGCTCTGAGCTGTTAGCACAGAGCCTGATGAGGGGCTTGAATTCACGAACTGAGAGATCATGACCTGAGCTGAAGTCAGATGCTCAACTGACTGAGCACCGAGGTGCTCCTTAAAAAATTTTTTTAATGTTTGTTTATTTTTGAGAGAGATGGGGTGGGGGAGGGGAGAATATGAGTGGGGAAGGGACGGAGAGAGATGGAGACACAGAATCCGAAGCAGGTTCCACGCTCTGAGCTGTCAGCACAGGGCCCAACGTGGAGCTTGAACCCACAAACTGTGAGATCATGACCTGAGCTGAAGTCAGATCCTTAAATGACTGGTGCCCCTAAAACTTTTAAATTGGGGCTCCTGGGTGGCTTAGCGGGTTAAATGTCTGACTTTTGGTTTTAGCTCAGGTCACGATCTCTGTCCCTGCGTGGGGCTCTGTGCTGACAGTGCAGGGTCTGCTTGGGATTCTCTCTCTTTGCCTCTCTCAATAAATAAACAAACAAGCAACTAAATAATGAAACTTAAGTAAAATTCCAATTCCATTTTAAGTAAGAGGGACTTAGTGAGAAAAGTAATGCCTTTGGCATCTAAGTCAATAAATCCTTTTTGAAGGTCAATGTAGTAATATGAAGGGGTGGGACTTTTGACTATAATGGAATGAGGAAACTGGCAAATATTCTCTCCCCAGAAAGCACAAAATTGACAAAAACAACCATTTCAGCACTCTGGCAATTGACCAAGGGCATATGGCAATGCAAGAATCATCTATGCTTGGAAAACTGCTGTACTTCAGGTAAGAAAAGAGGGACTCTGTGGCATTTTAGCCTGGGGCTCCTCCCATCTGCCTGCCTAGTTCAATGAGTAAGACATTCTGCTATACCAAAATCTTTGAAATAGCATCAAGCAAACCAACACGTGTGCAATGAAAGTTTCAGAAGGAGAAGAGAGAAAAGGGCAGAAGAAAGATTTGAAGAAATAATGGCTGAAAATTCCAATTTGGTGAAAAAAAAAATCATCTACACATCTAAGAAGCTCCACAAACCCTATCAATGGTAAATACAAAGATATTCACATCCAGGGGCGAGTGGGTGGCTCAGTTGGTTGAGGGTCAGACTTTGGTTCAGGTCATGATCTCACAGCTCATGAGTTTGAGCCCCGCATCAGGCTCTGTGCTGACAGCTCAGAGCCTGGAGCCTGCTTCAGATTCTGTGTCTCCTTCTCTCTCTGCCCCTCCCCTGCTGTGCTCTCTCTCTCTCAAAATAAATAAACATTAAAGTAAAAAAAAAAAAAAGATATTCACATCCAGAAAAAGTTCAAAGTCAAATGGTGAGATTAAAAACCTTGAAAATGTCAAGGGAAAAAGGATTCATCATATAAAGGGAAGCAACAATATAATTAACTACAGACTTCTTATTTGAAACAATGGTATGGAATGACATTTTCAAAGTGTGGAAAGAAAAAACCGCCAACCAAGAATTCTGTATCCAGTAAAACTATCCTTTACACATAAAGGCAAAATAAAAACATTCTCAGATAAAAAGACTGAGAAACTGATTGCCAGCTCATCTGCCTGGTGAAATAAAAAGAAGTCCTCAGGCTGAAAGAAAATGACTCCAGGATCGTCTGGCTGGCTCAGTTGGTGAAGTGTGCAACTCTCAGTTTTGGGGTTGTACTTTGAGCCCCAAGATGGGTGTAGAGATTACATAAAAATAAAATCTAAAAGAAGAAGAAGGAGGAGAAGGAGGAGGAGGAGGAGGAGGAGGAGGAGGAGGAGGAGAAGGAGGAGGAGGAGGAGGAGGAGGAGGAGGAGGAGGAGGAGGAGGAAGAGAAGGAGGAGGAGAAGGAGGAGGAGGAGGAGGAGAAGGAGGAGGAGGAGGAGGAGGAGGAGAAGGAGGAGGAGAAGGAGGAGGAGGAGGAGGAGGAGGAGGAGGAGGAGGAGGAGAAGGAGGAGGAGGAGGAGGAGGAGGAGAAGGAGGAGAAGGAGGAGGAGGAGGAGGAGGAGGAGGAGAAGGAGGAGAAGGAGGAGGAGGAGGAGGAGGAGAAGGAGGAGAAGGAGGAGGAGGAGGAGGAGAAGGAGGAGAAGGAGGAGGAGGAGGAGGAGAAGGAGGAGGAGGAGGAGGAGAAGGAGGAGAAGGAGGAGGAGGAGGAGGAGAAGGAGGAGAAGGAGGAGGAGGAGGAGGAGGAGGAGGAGGAGGAGGAGGAGGAGAAGGAGGAGAAGGAGGAGGAGGAGGAGGAGGAGGAGGAGAAGGAGGAGAAGGAGGAGGAGGAGGAGGAGGAGGAGGAGGAGGAGGAGAAGGAGGAGGAGAAGGAGGAGAAGGAGGAGGAGGAGGAGGAGGAGAAGGAGGAGAAGGAGGAGGAGGAGGAGGAGGAGGAGAAGGAGGAGAAGGAGGAGGAGGAGGAGGAGAAGGAGGAGAAGGAGGAGGAGGAGGAGGAGAAGGAGGAGAAGGAGGAGGAGGAAGACAAGGAGGAGGAGAAGGAGGAGGAGGAGAAGGAGGAGGAGGAGGAGGAGGAGGAGGAGAAGGAGGAGAAGGAGGAGGAGGAGGAGGAGGAGAAGGAGGAGGAGGAGGAGGAGGAGGAGGAGGAGGAGAAGGAGAAGGAGGAGGAGGAGGAGGAGAAGGAGGAGAAGGAGGAGGAGGAGGAGGAGGAGGAGGAGGAGGAGGAGGAGGAGAAGGAGGAGGAGAAGGAGGAGGAGGAGAAGGAGGAGAAGGAGGAGGAGGAGAAGGAGGAGAAGGAGGAGGAGGAGGAGGAGGAGGAGGAGGAGGAGGAGGAGGAGGAGGAGAAGGAGGAGGAGGAGGAGGAGGAGGAGGAGGAGGAGGAGGAGGAGGAGGAGGAGAAGAAGAAGAAGAAGAAGAAGAAGAAGAAGAAGAAGAAGAAGAAGAAGAAGAAGAAGAAGAAGAAGAAGAAAACAACAGATAATGACTCCAGATGATGACCTGAATCCATATGGAGGAAATGAAGGATCCAAGAAAGTCAATTTGCAGGTTAGAATAAGACTATAGAGGGGGCGCCTGTGTGGCTTAGTCAGTTAAGCTTCTGACTTTGGCTTAGGTCATGATCTCGCAGTCTGAGGGTTCAAGCTCTGTGTCAGGCTCTGTGCTGACAGTTGAAATCCTGGAGCCTGCTTTGGATTCTGTGTTTCCCTCTCTCTGCCCCTCCCCTGCTTGTGCTTGGTCTTTCTGTCTCTATCTCAAAAGATAAACATTAAAAAAAATTTTTTTTAAAGACTATAGATTTATGTTTTATTTCTTCTCTAACTTCCTTAAAGATAGAAGATTATAAAAGGCAACAACAGCAACACTATATTGTTGGGCTTATAACAAATGTAGATTTAATAAAATGACAAATATAGCACAAAAGAGGGGGAAAGGAATGTGGCTATACTGGAGAAAAGTTTCTATATTTTATTGAAATTAAGTTACTAAATCTTTTTTTTTAAACAATAAAGTCTTTTTTTTTTTTTTTTTAATGCTTACTTATTTTTGAGAGAGAGCGTGCATGCACGCTGAGGGGAGGGAGGCGCATGGGCAGAGAAGGAGACAGAGAATCCCAAGCAGCTCTGCACTGTCAGCATACAGCCCGATGCCAAGCTCGAACTCATAAACCGTGAGATCATGACCTGACCTGACATCAAGAGCTGGATGCTTACCCAACTGAGCCACCCAGGCGTCCCAAGTTACTAAATTTGAATTACACTGTTAAGATGCATATTATAAGAATTTGGGAAAAATAGCTGAAAAAAGCAGGAGGAATCCAAACAGTACACTAATATACATTATTTAACATGAAGAGTGGCAGTAAAGGAAGAACAGAGCAAGAAAGGTAGTGAACATATAGAAAATGGCAAAACGGGGAATGTAAATGCAATAATTACCAATGATTTCTCTAAATGTGAATGTTTCAATGGCCAAATCAAAAGGTAGAGATGTCAGACTGGATTTAAAAAAAGCAGGCTCTCAGGGGCGCCTGGGTGGCTTCAGATTCTGTGTCTCCCTCTCTCTCTGCCCCTCCTCCACTTGTGTGTGCGTGCGCACTCTCTCTCTCAAAAGTAAATAAACGTTAAAAAAATGTTTTTCTTTTAAAACAAGCAAGCTCTGACTAGATATGCTTTCTATGATTTAGCAACATCTATTCATGTGGCCACAGCTGCAAACTGGTGTGTGTGGGGGGGTGTCCAGGGAGCCATGGAGTGTATAACACCAGGAAGGGATGGCAGGGTGACCAGGGAGCCTCCCCAGGGAGGCGAGGGCATCTGAGCTGAGAAGTGAAGGATGAGTGGCGGTGGTTTAACATCTGACCTCTCAGAAATCCGTGTGACAGAAAAGCCTGTCCAAGTACTTGTAGGCACACACAGGGATGTTCACTGCCAACACTGTATGTAATCAAGTTAGAGGTGCCTGGATGGCTCCGTGGGAGGCTTGTTCGACTCTCGATCTTGGGGCCATGAGTTCAAGCCCCACTACTTAACACAATAAAAACTTAAAAAAAAAAAAAAAAAAACAGTAAATTAGACCCGGCCTGAATATCTTTTTTTTTTTTTTTTAATGTTTTATTTATTCTTGAGAGAGAGAGACGGACAGCATGAGCAGGGGAGGAGCAGAGCAAGAGAGGGACACAGAATCTGAAATAGGCTCCAGGCTCTGAGCTGTCAGCACAGAGCTCGATGCGGGGCTCGCATTCACAGACCGTGAGATCATGACCTAAGCCAAAGTCAGATGCCCGACTGAGCCATCCAGGCGCCCCAGGCCTGAACATCTTTTAACAAGGGATTAACAGATGTTCCAAGTACCCCCATATGATCAAAACCTATGCAGCCAATTCAAAGAGTAAGGTAGGTTTGTTTATGAACGAGGACAGATGTCTGAGTACAAGGCACAGTACAAAGCATGACTCTGTTCTTCCTTTTTTTACATACACAGTTACACTGTATTATTATTGAGTTTTTTTTGTTTTGTCTTTTTTACAAAAAGGAACCATACAGTTTTTCCCTAACTGTGGGCCATTAAATCATTTGAGTGGCTCCTGACCATTATTAAGGGGGAAAAGGCCCCCAAACCAAACAGACTGGAATAAAAAACATCAGTAAGGGTAAGTGCTTTGTGAAGCTTCATTCTGGACATCCGTTGAGGGGTTGTAAATGTAAAATGCTTTCCCTGTTTCGGGTAATGATCAAAAATGTTTGAAAGAGGGGCGCACGGGTGGTTCTATCAGTTGAGCGTTTGACTTTGGCTCAGATCATGATCTTGTGGCTCGTGAGTTCGAGCCCCACGTCAGGCTCTGTGCTGTTAGCTCGGAGCCTGGAGCCTGCTCCAGATTCTGTGTCTCCCTTTCTCTCTGCCCCTCCCCCGCTTGCACTCTGTCTCTTCCTCTCTCTCAAAAAATAAACATTAAAAAACATTTTTTTAAAATGTTTGAAAGAACTGGGCTGCTGCAGGTTTAGAGAAAAATCTCGGGGAGGAGCTTACACTAACTGATTATCTCTGGAGGTAGTAATGATGTGTTCAGAATAAAAGTCAAATGAAACCGTACAAATGGCACAGAGCACAGAGGTGCCGCCTGACACCTCAGTCTCTCCCTGCAACCAAGACCCATCCTTTCTTCTTCTTCAACAGGGAGCTGTGCGCACACAAGCACACGTGTGTGAGAGGGAGTGTGTATCCTTCCCACTTTGTAAAATAAATGGCAGCAGATCATAAGCTTGCTGTGCACCCTTTCACCTTAACCGTACGTTCTGTAGCTCTCTCCGTGTCAGTCCACACGAACCCCCCTCTCTGCAATGGCCGCAGGGGGTCCATTCTATGAATAGATCACCCTAACTTTTACTTTCTACAGCACATTCCTCTACCTTGCCCTCAGGCATGTTCATTCAGCTTTTGTGAGCTGACAAAACAAGAGATGATTAAACCAGGAAGGGAAAAAGGTGAACACCCTTTGTGTCCGCCAGCCAGCCAGCTCCATCCACGGCCTCCTTCGAGATGGGCTTGCCTGGCTTCGGGTCCTGCAGCAGACCTTTTGGGTGTCAGCCTAATCCCCCCTCAACCTGTAAACAGAGGCTGACTTTACTCCTCCTTTGTTTGAGGAAGGTGACCAGACACCTCGCCCAGGGGGCAAATCCTGACTGAGTGAGGCCACTTGTCTGGGATGGGTATGGATGGGTCTGTACTGTATTTCTGCCCAGTGAGCCTTTGGGGAGAGCGTATATGGGCTGTCTGCTGGGTGACTTTGGGAAAAAATTTCTTTGCTAAAAAAACAAACAGAAAACACCTGC
This sequence comes from Panthera tigris, assembly GCF_018350195.1. Lineage (NCBI taxonomy): Eukaryota > Metazoa > Chordata > Mammalia > Carnivora > Felidae > Panthera > Panthera tigris. The sequence goes on from NC_056674.1 coordinate 15,762,153, forward strand.
AGAAAACATCACCTTCTCTTCCACTGGACACTGTGACTACCTGGTTGAAGGACAGCCACTTTGAGAATGAGGGGAGCCAGCTTGGAGGCTGACGGAGGCAGAACACAAAGAGGAGAAAGAACTTAGGTCTTTGAGTCAATAAATCACCCAATCCTGGCCACCCCCCTAACTTGGCATTTTGTGTTCTGTGAGATAACAGACTGCCTTCAGCCAAGCTGGAATTTTCTGTTACTTGTAGCCAAAGGCATTCCCATGACTGTCTCTGTCTTCAGCTTTGTGAGGCCTCAACACAGAACTATTCCCCCCGCCACCCCGAGCGTGCTGTGTATTTTGACCCAGCCCTGAGGTGGGGCCATGAGCCCAGGTGCCCCATACGGGGTGCAGTTCTTACCCCACCCACCAATCCAGAGTGAGCATGCTCTCTTTCTGATGCACCAGCAGGAACAGGTAGCCCCCTCTGGGCCTCAGCTGTGACTTGAAGACCAGAGGCACCATGGGGTGGGGTGAGAACATGGGCCGTGCTGCCCACCTGACCCGAGTTCCAATCCCAGCTCTGAGTGACACGCTGGGACCTGAGCTCGGGTCCTTCCCCCTCAGAGTCTCAGTTTTCTCCTCTGAGAAATGAGGCAGTGACAGCACCACTTCAAGAGGTCTTGTGTGCACTGTTAACGTGGTGTGCCCAGGGGCTAAAAGCCGGGACTTTGGGCTCAGCCAGGACTGGGGCGGGGGCATCCTGCTCGGCCATCCCACCCCCACCTCCCCCACTGGAGAGGTTATGCATTCATCTGTGTTCTGTCTTAGGGAAGCACTTAAGATTTTGTGGGAGGAAAAGGTTTTGTGGCTTACAAAAAAAGCTGAAAAACCATGGGTTGGATGGAGAAATCAGAGCTGCACTTACACTCAAGTCTTGATGGGTGGCCTAGGGTGGCTGAGCCCCTGCGCAGAAGGAAGAGTGGTGGCAGTGACAGGGCTGGCTGTGCTGAGCCTGTGAGCATGGCCAGGCCCTGCCCCAAGCATCTTCATTGAGTTGTCCTGGCAACCCCCTGAGGCAGGAACCACCACCAACCCCGTGTTTCAAGTGGGAAACCAGGCCCCAGAGAGATTAAATAACCTGCCCCCAAAATGATGCAGCTGGTAGGGATGGAGCCAGGATGCAAACCCAGTCTGGCTCAAGAGACCCCGGCTTTGAACCCCAAGCCTGTACTTTCAACAACTGCAGTCACGACAGATATGTAATACGTGCAAACAAAGCCTGGCAGCAGCTGCTATTTTTGGAGCCGGCTACGTCGCAGGCCCCGTGCTAAGTACTTTCAGTGCATGATGTAGGTTCACTGTGGCAGCCTTAGACCACAGATCCTATCATTACTCCCATTTTACAGATGAGAAAACTGAGCCTCAGAGAAACTAAGGAGCATGATGGAGATCACACGGTTGGGTCAGCTTTGGAGCTGTGATCCGGACGCAGGCAGTCAGAGGCCAGAGCCCAGGAATCCCTCACTGCTTGGCCTTAACTGCTAGACCAATCTTGCCCTCTCTCCCTAGTGCGTGGCATGACCTTGAGAGTTCAATCAGTCCCCGCGTGTGGCTGGAGTTATCGTGTAGGAGTCTCGAGTGGCCACATTCCACTCAGTGGCCTGGGAGCAGAAGTGGCAGGTCTGCAGGGAGGATACGGGATCAGAGTGATGCAGAAACCCGCCAATGCTCACCCCCTCCACCCCCACGCCCATCGCCGTAGCAGTCTCCTCCTGCCCACTCTCACTGAACACAGCCAGAGAGAGCCTGTGAACACCGAGTCAGATCGCAGCCCGCTTCTGCCCAGGACTCTCTGTGGCTCCACCTTACTCAGGGCAGAGGCAGAGTCCTCCCCTCTGCCCACAAGGCCCCACACCATCTGGCCTGCCCCTTCTGCCCTCAGCTCCTCCCACTTATTGGGCTCCAGCCAGGTGAAAGGGAAGCTGTTCCCAGACAGAAACATTTTCACCTCAGGGCCTTTGCACTGCTCCCTCCTTTCCTTTAGAGGGCTTGGGTTCCTCTCCCAGGCTGACTGTGATTCTCCCAAGTGGATCTCTGTTGTGTGTGACCCCAGTGGGTTCCAAGGCCCTCACATTACCTTTAAGAGCTGTGCCCCCAGAAGTGTAGCCCAGAGACTCCCTCTTGGCACAGCCTGGGGAGGCAAAGCCACGTACTTCCTGCCTGGCTGTGTCAGCTCCACGTGGAGTGGAGAGCCTCTGAGTGCCCCTTCACAGCTCTGCAAACCCAGGGAGCTCTGCAGCGTGTGCTGCCTCAGGAGAGGGCGGGGGGCCAGGTGGCTGCCCGCCTGGGATCACTCAGCCCACTGCGGTGCCCACAGCAGGCGCTGGCGCCTGGCAGTGCGCCTGGAAGCTGGGCTCCCATGACGAATGTCTGGGGAGAGAGTCTGCGAAGTCACTGAAATCATCGATGGGCACAAGCTGCTACAGGCTGTGGCGGCTTCCATGGCGGGGCCGGAGCACGGGGAGGGACCGGATAGGTGTTTCCCTGCTCGGCACGGCCCATCCCCCTGGTGGCAGTCCCTGAGTTTTGTGGGCAAACTCAATCCCTTCTACCTTTCAAATAGTCCAGAGTAATCTTTTTAAAACTAAGTCAGACTGTGCATTCACATGCCTCCCATGGCTCCCATGTCCCTCAGAATCAAATCCCAGCAGCTGACCATGGTCAGTAAGCCTGCCAGAACCGGGTTCCGGCCTACCGTGCACAACTGACCTCCTGTCACTCTCCCCTTTGCCCTGTCCGCTCCTCCCTCTCTGGCCACTTGATCATTTTTTTTTTAATGTTTTATTCATTTTTGAGAGACAGGCAGAGAGAGAAGGGGACAGAGGATCCGAAGCAGGCTCTGCGCTGACAGCACAGAGCCCGATGCAGGGCTTGAACTCACGAACTGTGAGATCATGACCTGAGCCGAAGTCAGACATTCAACTGACTGAGCCACCCAGGCGCACCTGCTTGGCCATTTCTTAAACACTGCAAATGAGTTCACCTTCACTGTCGTGACATTTGCTGTTTCTTCTGCCTGGGTCAATCTCTTGCTTCCTACAAAATAACAACCTTGTAAGAGGCCTTCCTGGCCGTCCGTCCCGTTACCTAAGAGTAATGTGCCTCCCGGGCTGACCCTGCCCCAGTCTCTTCTCAAGAACCTCACCACCCTGTCTGCAGCAGCCTCCTGACACTCAGCAGTCAGCCTCGACTCTTTGCTCCCTGGTACCATCCTGGACCTGTGTCTCCCTCGCTCCTGGTGTCCTAGCAATGCCACTTTGTGATGCAGGCGTAGCTGCTCTGTCCTCTGGTCCAGACCCCTTCCTTCTCACTCATATCTCCGCCTCAGCCCTGTCCCTGAGGCTCTGCCTCCAGTCTCATCTCCAGCACTATCTTTCAAAACATAAATCCGCCTGTACTACCCTTTCTGCTGAAACCTCTCCTTGCTGCCCACAGTTCTTGGGATCGAATCTAAACTCTGTAATGTGGTGGACAGGGCCCTGCATGGTCTGGCTCCTGCTGACTTCCCCAAAAACCTCTTATCAGCTGGCCCCTCAGTTTCTACCCTTGAGCCAAGGGGCCTGTGTTCAGTGACCTACAGCATCCGCCTTCCTCTCCACCTCAGGGCCTTTGCACATGCTACTCCTTCCCATTCATCGAGACATCCCTTTTACATCCCATCTTTCCTTTCCCCCCTTCCCCCCGCTTCTCTCTTTTTAAAAAAAAATTGTACAGGGGTGCCTGGGTGGCTCAGTCAGTTAAGTGTCTGACTCTTGGTTTCAGCTTGGGTCATGATCTCACGGTTTTGTGAGTTTGAGCCCCACATCGGGCTCCGTGCTGACGGTGCAGAGCCTGCTTGGGATTCTCTGTCTCCCTCTCCCTCTCCCTCTCTGCCCCTTGCCCACTCCTGCTTTGTCTCTGTTGAAATAAATACCTAAAAAAATTGTATAATAGCTGACACACAGAGCAGTGTACAAAGTATATGCATATAACTGAAGAAACAGTTACAAAGCAGACACCATGTGACTGCATCCTGGGTCAAGAATATATCATCAGCCCCTGGGAAACTACTCACTTGCTCCCACCTCCTTATTGTTCTTATCTTTGGCAGAAATGACCCTTCCTCATTGAACCTACCTTTGCCCCTTGGGCTAGATTAGACACTCCTTTGAGTCCTGGACCGTATCCACTCGTGGATCCCAGTGGGTCTCCTCTGCCGGCTTTCCCCTAGCACAGTTCATCTATTACTTTGATCATTATTTGCTTGCTGGCTCCCCGGTACCGGGTCAGTGCCAGGACAGCAGGGGCCGTGTGTGCCCGCAGCGCCCAGCAGAGGGCCAGGCACACAATGAGCACTCGCTGTGTGAATAAACACGGGTGCTCTATTACAACGTGCTGTGCAAGCAGAGACCGGGGCAGCTATGCAGCTCGCGTGCCTGCCCTCGATAGCAGGCTGTCATCCCAGCTCAGCCCAAGGGAAGAGATAAACGAGAGCAGATGCAGAAGGCCGGTGGGCTGACCGGTGTGAGGGGCAGCGCGGGCCGGCGGCAGGTGGAGGCACATGTGGGCCTCTTGGGCTCAGGTGCTCAGCGACCAACTGGGAACTTGGTTCCCCCGCCAAGACGGGAAAGTTGTGGGAGGGCAGCCAAGTAAAGCCCACACATGGGACTTGCACACCTTCTCTATCTGGGATGCCCTGCCCTCCTAGTCCCCTGGCTCGCATCAGCCTCTTTGTTCTAGGAAAGCCTCTCACACAATGGGGTCTGGCCCTTCCTCTGGGCTCCCGCATCCCAGGTGCTTCCCTCACCTTGGCCCTGACCACTCTGGGAACAGGTGTGTCTCCCCTGTTGGACTTTGAGCCCCGAGAGAGCAGGCCTGGGGCTGTCTCAGCCATCTTGGTGTCCCCAGAACTGCCTGAAAGAGGCATGGCCCCGGAGAAACATTTTGATTTGGTTAGTTTGAGGCATACCTCTCCTCTTTTTATAACAATCCCCTGTGATTTTAATGACAGGCAGGCTCAAGGCCTACTGCCTGGTATGGTTCTAAGGGTCCTACACACAGTAGGTCATTAAATCTTTACCATATCCTTATGAGATAGGTATGTGATTTATCCCCCATTTTACAGACGAAGAAACCGAGGCCCAGAGAAGTTCAGTCATTTGCCCAAGGCCACACAGCCAAGGCAAGGCAAGAAGGAGGGCTTGAACCCTGGTGGAGGTCCATACTCTCATCTACCATGCAGATGTTTCTTTAAATCAACTCATTCAATTTTCCTCAACTTGTCCAAGACAGTATCTGTAAAAGCAGGGGATGGGCAGGTAACACCTTTCCTAATACTCATTAAAGCAAACATTTATCTGTTAAAAAAAACAAAAACAAAAACATTTTCCTCCTATACCACCCAAATCACCTCGAGCACCCCATTTTGGGAAATGCTGTTCCATGCCAGAGCCTGGTTGCCTAGGAGAAAACTTCAGGAAGCAGCTTAATGAGTAGATAAGAATGATTTGCAATTAGCATCAATTGTCTGTATGCAAATTAAAGCTCCCAACCGCTGGGCCCTCTTTTGTAGTGGGCTCCTCTCCCATTTTATTCCCTTCATTCCTGGGTTCAGCAAATCTTTCTGTCAGACACAGGGTAATTTTATACCCACTCCCTGCTTCAGCCACAGTCTTCTCCTCAGAGCCGCTGCCTTTATATCGCAGATTTCAAAACCCTACGGTTACTCAGATTTACGAACACAGGCCTATGTCCAGCACAGGGACTAGCAGAGCTGAGACCTGGGACCCTGCGGCACCCAGGATTCTCCTGGTGCAGAGTCCCTCTAGGTGAGTGCACTTTGACAGGTGTCTCAGTGATGGCCTAATTGTCGTCTGTCTCCCTCAGCGGATGATGGGCTGAGGTGAGGGGCTGGGGGGGGGGGCCTCATCTGAATTTGCTCATTATTTCATCCCGGCTCCCACCCTAGTGTCTGTGACACAACAGGTCCCTAAGAAATATCTGTGAGTGAAACGAAGGGATAAATAAGGAATGAAAGAGCTGTTCCAGAGTCCGTGAGTTTCACTGATTAAGAACCACCTGTCTAGGGAGATGGGCTGAGCCAGAGACTAAACCCACTGGGCCGCACACCCTCTCCGTCCTCACCCTTCTGGGCCCCTGACCAGGGCAAGGGGAGGTACCCACACAACGCAGACACCCTCAAACACGGCAGTTTCCAAACCGGTCAGAGAACCACTGCTAAATCATGAGACCACTGAAGGAGGTATTGAGCTGCATTCACATTTTGAACAGACTAGACTACATCAAAGTGCTTCACACACAGTTAGGCTGAGTACTGTTTGGGTCACTTTTGCTTCGCCTTTTTTTTTTTTTTTTTTTTTTTTTAAACACAGATATTTCTGCATAGACACAGACAGAAGTGCACTGTAGGCTGCGGACAAGGTCTGAGGCCACTGCCTGGGTGCATGGGTCCTGTGTGGTCTGCGTGGACAGAGGCCGTAGTTTGAGGACTGGCAAAGGCCTGAGGAAACCAAAGGGGACGAGGACTCCCTATGGGGTCCCGGGCTGGCCCCTGCTCAGGGGCGGTCAGGGAATGGAAGGAAGGCTGTGGCCTTTGGGGTCTGCACTGGGGACCGCAGCACCGTGACTCCTGCCTGGGCTGCAGACCTGTGAGGGGCACGTGCTCCAGGCTGAGCTTGGCGACTTGCCGAACAGTTTTCCACCTCAGTGCGCTCTTCAGAGAGACATTTCATGGCTTTCATAGGGTGCCCGAAGTGTGTGCAGTCTAGGCCCCAGACTGATGGCCCATCAATGCCAGGTCTTTCTCCCTTGGTCCCCTGCCTGCCTCTCCACCAGTGGTCCTCAAAATTGAATCAGAAACTCCGAGTGGGGTCCTGCAATCTGTGCTGAAGAGCCCTCTAGGGGACTGTGTGGAGACCACTGCCCCTCGCTGTGTTGGCTAGAGGGTTAAGCTGTGATTTCTCAGCCTTCCTTGTGACATCGCTCTGTTCAAAGGGCTCTGGGAAAGCTGTTGCTTTCTTCATGGAAAGGGAACTAGGAGAAGCCATCTTCCTCTGTTTTTTGGGCCCATTGCCCCCAGGGGCACCACAGCCATCTGGAGACAAGGGAGCCGCAGCCAGTATGGTAAGAATGGTGGAAGAGGAAGACACAGGATGCCAGGCCTTGAGGCCCTCCCTGAGCTGCTGTACTAGCTTGGCTCTGCCCTCTGTGGAGTTCTCATCGGGGGACTGTTAAAGCTCCGTCTGTTTAAGCTACTGTGGCTCAGGGGTGCCTGCGTGGCTCAGTCGGTTAAGCGTCCGACTTCGGCTCAGGTCATGATCTCACACTGCCCGAGTTCGAGCCCCACGTCGAGCTCTGTGCTGACAGCTCAGAGCCTGGAGCCTGTTTCAGATTCTGTGTCTTGTCTCCCTCTCTCTCTGCCCCTCCCCCGCTCATGCTCTGTCTCTGAAAAATGAATAAACCTTAAAAAAAATTTTTTTTTTTTAAAAGCTACTGTGGGTCAGATTTCCTGTTACCTCCAGCCGAATGCATGCCTAACACATATAGTCTGTGACCTCCAGAAAGCATAAAACCACTGGTCTTAGCAGAGAGAGAGGGAAAGAGAGAGGGTCAGAGTAAACCAGAGGCAGATGAAACAGCCAGCCAGGGGTTTCCTTCCCTCTACCCAGGGTACTAGAAGGTGAATGATGGGCAGTAGTGGGTGGTCCATGAGGCTCCCAACTCTGTAAGCAAACTAGTGTGTAAGCACATCCATCTGCAAGCAGCATGCTTGTAGGGAGGGGAACCCCCCTGTCAGGACTGTGGGGGAAGCAGAAGGCGGTCAGAACTGCTTGGAGGACCGGGGTGAAGAGCAGTGTCTTACCTAGGCTGCCTTGGTGGGTCACGGCTACCCCCCGCCAGGCCTGTAGGGGTGCTGGAGCCTGAGGAGTACAATTTCGGTCGGTAGCCCTTGTTCTGACCGGCAACCGCAGGGGCTGGCGAGACCTCCCGCCGTCTGTCTGCATGGTGGGACCGCGTGGCGGCCTCCCGTCCGCCGCCGCAAAGGCCCATGCTTCCCGGGGGCTTGTGTGGCTTGGGCTGCCGAGGCACCTTGGCCAGGGACATGCAGCTGGGGCTGGAGGTGTAGAGGGTGGTGTCGATGCCGCTGTCACTAGAGCCACCCTTGGAGAGGGGATCTTGCTCCGGCTCCAGGGGGTCCAGGGGGTCAAACCAGCGGTCGTCGCTGTGGCTGCTGGATGCGTTGCTGGAGAGGGTGTTGCTGCTGGAATGACTGGAGTACTGAGGTTCTCCCTGGAAGGCAAGAGAAGTGTCATCCATAGAGTCCACGGTGGGGGCCAACCTTCCCTCCCTGGGTCCTCCCCACACCCAAGCTCTGGCTCCCCTGCTTTTGAGCGTGTTACCTCAGACAAGTGACGTAGCTCTCCTGTGCCTCAGTTTCCACACCTGTGAAGCTGGGTTGTTGATAACCCTGCCTCATGGGCTTGTTCAGAGGGAGGCGTGACAGTATGCGTGTGACGTGCTGTCCACAGCTCAAGCTCAATGCATACAAAGCTGAGCTCCTGACCTTCCTTCCCGGATCCCTCTTCCCCGCCCCAATAAAGGCCCCTCCAGCCTTTCGGCTGCCCCACACAAGAGGCTTGGAGTCACCCGGGACCTGCTGTTGCTCTCGCACCTGTGTGCACCCCAACAGCAAATCCTGTGGCCTGCATCGTCAAGAGATCTAGGACCTGCCACTTCTCCACCTCCACGGCTCCACCGTGGGCCTGTCACCACCACCTCCCACTGTACCTACCATGGCAGCAGCCTCCTCCCTGGTCCTCCTGCCCCATCCCCGTCTCCCACTCACCTCTGCCCCCGGTTTGCCTATATGCAGCCAGAGGGAGGCTGTGAACACTTGCCCCATTTCATGTCCCTTCCCTGCTCAGAACCTTCCTGTGGCTCCATTTTACTCATGGGAAGAGCCAGAGTCCTCGCCCTGAGGCTCTGTGCAGTCTGGTCCCACGTCCTGCCCTCTAACTTCATCTGCCCCCTCCCTTCTGATCACTGTGCTCTGAGCAGGGCCTTGGCACTTGCTATTGCTTCTGCCTGGAAGGCTCTTCCCTCAGGTATCTTCATGGACTGCCCCTTACTTCATTCAAGGCCTCCTCACAAGGCCTTCACTGACCACCTCACCCTAAAGCAGTAGTGCTTGACAGTCTTTGCCCTGACCTCTGCCTTGGTTATCCTTCACAGCAAAGACCAGTTCCTGGTGTTATGGAATGCATCTGTTTATCTGCTTACTGCTTGCTGCCCACACTGGGGTGTCAGCTTTGGGAGCACCTGGGCACATCTGTCCACTTCATCACTGTGGTCCCAGGGCCTGGCACATCGAATGCACCCATCAAATTCCGACCTTATGAAGGGATGCAAAGAGACTGCCAAGTGCTCACCAAAACGACCTCCTTTCTCCGGGGCACTCGGGACTACATTTCCCAGCTTCCCTTGCGCCGAGGTGTGGCCTCGTGATGGAGTGCTGGCCAATGCAATATAAGTGGAAACGATTTATACCATTTCCAGGCCTGGGCTATAGAGACTTCGCACACCAACCCCTCTTCCTCCCACCCCTACCTGCCAGAAACAGGCAAGGACCCAGCAGAGGGCTCTGAGGCCCTGAGGGATGGCAGAGCCACAAGGGATAGGGAGCCTGGGTTCCAGAATCACCATGTGGAAAGCTTGCTCACTGAATACCCACACCCAACTGTGTTATACGAGAGGGAAACAAACTTCTACTGTGTGAGGTCACTGAGATTTAGGGACCATCCGTTAGAGCAGTTAGCTCACTGCCACAGGCTGACCGCTGGTGCGCCTCTCCCAGTGTGATGGCATTAGGGGAGGTGATTAGGTTATGAGGGTAGAGCCCCCGTGAATGGGATTATAAAATCCCTATACATATTTACATATTTATACCCCTATATGTAGTTATCCATTCCTCGTGAGTGGGATTATTAAATCCACATACATACATTTACATCCTTACACAAGAGACCCCAGAGAGCTAGCTCCCTCATCCCTTCCACCACATGAAGTGAGAAGGAGGCCACCTATGAACCAGGAAGTGGGTCTTCACCAGACACTGAATCTGCCTGAGCCTTGATCTTGGACTTCCCGGCCTCAGAACTGTGAGAAGGAAATTTCTGTTGTCAGTCACCCAGTCTATGGTATTTTGTTACAGCAGCCTGAGCTGGTGAAGACACTGACCATGACCAGTGTAATCGTAGGGAAACTGTGGCACAAGGAGGCAAAGGGATTTGCTGGCGATGACTTGGCTGGTGAGGGCTAGAGCTGGCTGTGCGTTTGTCTGGCTCTAGACCAAGCAGTTGGCCCCTCTGCTGGAGTGGATGGCAAAGGAGAAGGATGTGCTCACGTATGGCATTCAGAGGCCCACACCCAGGTGACACTGTCAGACCCACAGTGGTCAGGGAAGTGAAGTAGCCAGCTTCGCAGTCCTGGCTCCCCAGGATTAAGCAGGTGGGGCCCAGACTCACTTTGGAATGCCTGTTGGGGGAATCTTTGCCTGCTGCGTCCTGCCTGGAGGTGTGCTTGCTCCCGCTGCTTCCCGCCATGGCTGAGAGCCGGGCCTGGGCGGGCACATGCCACAAAGGCTCTGCAGGAAGACAGGAGACACATCAGCGGTTAGAGGTGACTCAGGCCGTGGCCTGAGTCCACCTGATGAATCTGGCCCTAAAAATGGTCCCACCCCTCTGCCAGCTTGTCTGCCCAGCTCATATAGCACCATGACCCCATCAAGTTATGTCTTGGGGAATAACAACACTCAGTGATGAAATATTTACTAAGCACTTACTATGTGCTAGACCCCAGTCTAGTGCTTTACAAGGGTTAATTCACTGAAGCCTTAGGACCATCCTCCGTCAACATCCCCAAGGAAGGTTGAGCACATTTTCATCCTTACTGGCCATCTGGATTTTCTATTTTGTAAATTACTTGTTCCTATCTTTTTCCCATTTTTCTTTTTTTTTCTCTTTCTCTTTTTCATTTTTATTTCTTTTAGAGAGAGACAGAGCACACACAAGTGAGAGAGAGGGGGCAGAGAAAGAATCTTAAGCGGGCTCCACACTCAGTGTGGAGTCCAATGTGGGGCTCAATCCCACAACCCTGAGATTATGACCTGAGTTGAAATCAAGAGTCGGACACTCAACCGACTGAGCCACCCGGGTGCCCTCTTTTCCCGTTTTTCCATAGGATTGACGTTTATCCTATTGGCGAGCAGGGTTCTTTATATATGCAAGGTAGCAATCCTTTGCTGGTTAAATGTGCATAACTTATTTTGGTAAACAAAAATGCAGTCACACTAAGCACTGTTCTACAATTTGATTTTTTACTTTACAGCATACTTATACTTGCTTTTCCCTTTACATCCTTGTAATACATCTTCACGTAACTGAACATAAAGTTGTCTTATTTTTAATGGCTGTGCAGTATTCCATCATGTTGAACGGACATCATTTCCTCAACCACGAACATGTAGGCTATTTTCAATTCTTCCTTACAACAATGTTTGGGTGGCTCTCCCTCTACACGCAACCCTGAGCAAGAGTGGGATTGTGTTGGGATGGAACTCCACAAGCGGAGTTGCTGCTTCAAAGGTGAAACAGGTTTAAAATCGTGATGGCCGGTATGGGTGTAAATTAGTCTAAACTTCCAGGTAGTCAAGGTGCCTGAACTTAGCAACTGACCTAAAAAACAAAACAAAGAAATAAACAACCCCCCCCAAACCCTCTAGTGGAGGGCTAGTTACTACCTATCAAACACAAATGCACTAACAGAGGACAGAGAAACCATGGTGGTCTAACCCCAAGGCCCACACTTTTGATCACTTCTGTATTTAAAATAATTACAGCAGGGATGCCTGGGTGGCACAGTTGGTTAAGCACCCAACTCTTGATCTCAGCTCAGGTCATGATCTCACGGTTCGTGAGTTCAAGCCCCACATTGCGTTCTTCGCTGATGGTGCGGAGCCTGCTTGGGATTCTATGTCTCCTTCTCCCTGCCCCTTACCTGCTTGTGCACTCTCTCTCTCAAAATAAATAAATAAACTTTAAAAAAATTAAAAAAAAATAATTACAATAACGGTGCCTATTAAACACACGTTCTGTGTCAGGTATTACTAAAACTGCTTTGCACACATCATCTTGCTGTGTCCTCCAAGGAATACTGTGAGGTGGCTATCAGTACCACTTCCAAAAGGTGACGAACGTCAAAACTCAAGAGAGTTCAAGTAGCTGGTCCAATGTCACACAGAGAGGGCCTGAGACCTGTGTGTGCCGTCCACATCTGCACTCTCTCTCTGTGCTTCCCCAGCAATGACACCACTGGCATCGGTGGGGAGCATGTGTTTGAGAAGCAGGACTTGCCATTCTCTTAATGATGGGTTGGGGCCTATGCTGAGGGCTGGGCAGCTGTGACCTCACTGGACCCTCAAACCATGCTGGAAGGAGAGACACTTAGGATGTCCGCCACAGAGGAGGGACCTGAAGCTGGGACAGATGAGGTCACTGCCAAGGTCACACGGCTGACTCTGAACTTCCCACAAGGCCTGTTGGAGCCTGAGCTCACTACTACACGCTGGGCCCATGTTCCCCTAGGGAAGGCTCCTGCTCTGCGTGGGCTGGGCAGGACACTCAGGGCCACCACAGAAAGCAGCCTGGTTGGAAAGTCCACGTGGCGGCGGGGAGGCTGCCCACTTCATCTGTCTACTCTACCTCTGGAGATGGTTTTCCTCTTTGGAGCATCCCACAGGCCCGGAAGTATTAGTTTCTGGGAGGTGGCCAGATCATGCTGGAAACCACGTTTCTAGAGAGAGCCAAGCCTGTGACAGCCATAGCCAGCCTTAAGTACCACCTATGACACTGGTGGCTTCCATTTTTCTGTCCCTGGACCGGACCTCTCCCGACTTCAGACCTTTGCCGTATAGATGGCTACCTCACAACGCCTCCTCTGGGGTGGCTACCAGGCACCTCCTGCTGAACATGGCCAAGACCAACTGCTTATCTTCCCCCAAACTTGCATCACTCACTGTCTTTCCTGCTCAGTCCATGTGGTTCGATCCTTTCAGCTGCTCAGGGCAGAAACCTGGTATCAACCTGGTCTCCTCTCTCTCATATCCATGTAGAGGATTAGGAAGTGCCATCAACTCTACCTTTAAATGACTGTATCTAGAACCTGCCCATCCCTACCACCCCTGTACCTATCCTGCAAGAATCGGCAGTCAGAGGGACCCTGTGAACACCCAGGTCCATTCCTCCTTCGCTCAGAAGGACGGAGCTCCTGTCCCACTCTGAGCAAAGGACAAAGTCCTCCCCACATGCTCTGGCCCCGTCCCCTCTCTGACCTCATCCTCCACTACTTCTCCAGCCACACGGCCTCCTTACTGTTCCTCCTACGCTCACTGCTATCTCAGGGTCTTTGATTATTCTCCTTCCCTGGAATGTTCTCTTCCCAACATTTTTCTATCCTCACCTGAATGTAGTTTGCTCAGAGATTCCCCCAAACCCTGTCCATCTGTCTCAGCACTGTGTTACAGTTTCCACTTGATATTCAGCCTTAATAGTGATCATTCATCACTGTGTGCCCATCTACTGTCCGTCTCTCCACCAGACTGTGGGCTCCAAGAAGGCAGGGAACGTGCCTGTCTGGGCTCACACTGTGGTGCCCAGTGTGGTGTTTATCATTAGCAATAGGTCAAATGAACAGTGGGATGGAGGACCAGGTCCCTTCCCCTCCCGCGCTGCCTCAGGGTCCTCAGTTCTGTCCTTAACAGGCCCTGATATTGAGCCCTTCACTGGGTCTCTGAATGGCCCCTGGTAACCTTCTGGCTCTCCTGATGGAATGATCTCCCTTGTCACACCAGGCAGGTGACAGACATGAATTTGGTTGTGAGAGATGTGCTACAACTGTGGCCAAGCACAGACTCGGGCAGCTGGTGACTCAGGGGCCTCCTTCCCAACCTGGGTGCTCTCAAGCTTGAGAAATACTCACACTCTGTGGGTGAGGGGCTGTGGGTGGTGTTTGTGGACGGTGGGGGCTGAGGGGTCCTAGCACCCAATAGGCTTTGGTTCAATCGCAATTATGCCTCTCACCAGCAGGGACCTTGGACAAGTGACAACCTTCCTATGCCTCATCTAAAAAAATGTTTATTTTTGAGAGAGAAAGAAAGAGAGATAGAGAGAGAGAGAGAGAGAGAAAGAGAGAACATGCATGCGCATGCAGGGCAGGGGCAGAGAGAGGGGCACAGGGGATCTGAAGCAGGCTCCATGCTGACAGCAGAGAGCCCGATGCGGGGCTGGAACTCACAAACTGTGAGATCATGACCTGAGCCAAAGTCAGACGCTTAACTGACTGAGCCACCCAGGCGCCCCTCACCTTCCTCATTTCTAAAATGGGCCAGTAAAAAGTACCCACTCTGTCACATTCCTGAGATGATTAAATGTGAAGTAAGAGGGCATGGAGAGTACCCAGTATAGCGCCGGGTGTATAACAAGCATGCAAAACTGTCCTGCTGTTACTATGATTACATCATCTGATCAGGGCTGGGTGAATCCCCATGTCTTGTCACAGTGCCCGATTCTCCACCATGAATTACCTTGTCTGGGTCTTGAGCACATTCTAGGTTTCATGATGACCTCTTTTTTTTTAATGTTTATTTATTTATTTTGAGAGAGAGAGAATCCAAGGAGGCTCCTCACTGTCAGCATAGAGCCCAAAATGGGGCTTGAATTCATGAACCATGAGATCACGACCTGAGCTGCAACCAAGACTTGGACACTTAACCAACTGAGCCATCAGGCGCCCCTAGGCTTCATGATGATTTCTAATCACAGACTGCCCTGATTTCTTTGTGTGTGTGTGTGTGTGTGTGTGTGTGTGTGTGTGTGTGTGTAGCGGGGGGGGGGGGGATAGTGGTGTTAAGTCAACTTATAACAAGGTCCCAAGGAAGTAAGGGGGGAGCCAAGCCCTAGGGGACGGAAGAGAGAAGAAAAGACAATGGTGAGTTTCTGTGACACCTTGTTTGGGTGAACGTTGGAAAAATTTCCTCTCCATTTTACACTTTGGTGTAATGAAATTGCCAAGCAACACTTTTCTTTTTCTGAACTGGGTGGGGAAGGAAAGATGCAAATCTGTCTGTTGTGGAGAAGAGCACAGGGCTGCAGGCAGTGGCTGGCAGGATCGGGTGTGTGGAGGAGAGAAGCCAGCCATGTCTGCAGGCCCCGGAGGCAGCAGAAGGGAGCGAAGTCGGGATGGCGACCTACTTGCCTGAAGTACAACTGTTTTCCCTGGTTTAAGGGAACCATAGGGCTGGGGGGCCGAGAAATTGCCCAGGCCGCTACTCCTGGGACACACAACCTCTTCCCTGTCCCACCATGCCTGAGGGAGCTGGCGACTCTGACACGGTCAGCCCCTGGAGCTGCCTGGAATTCTCGACTATCTCTCTAAGAGGACAGCTCCATGTCTCCCCGCCTCCAATGTCAATGCTCTTTTACACTTCATTCCTTTCCTTTCTTTTGAACCCACCCATTCATCGGGTAGTTCTCAGACTTCCAAGGGGGGACAAGTTTGTTATGTGAAATTCTACTTCAAATATTCCACAAAGTGTACATGCCCACAATTAATCATACATAGGAAGATAAACAGATCAGAAGATGCTCAGTCTTATCAGGCACCAGAAAATGCAAATTAAAACCACAATGTGACACCACTATGCGTCCACCAAAGGTTGGTGAGGATACGGAGCGGCCACACCTCTCCTCTGTCACGGGAGGGAGTGTGAAATGGCTTGTCACTCTGAGCAAAGGCGTGGCAGCTTTGCATGAAGTTAAACATGTGATCTAACAATTCCACTTGCAGGCATATACCCGGCGGAAGTGTGAGCGTGTGTTCAGCACAGACCGGTATGAGAACACTCCCAACAGCACTAGTCTAAGCAGCCCCAAGCTGGAAGCCACCCAAATGTCCATCAGTGCCAGAACGGAGTAATACGTTGTGGGTCATTTGAACAACGGAGAACGACTCAGAAATTGCACTGCCTCCCACAGCCGTGTGGCTGACTCTCAATAACATGGTACTGAGCGACAGAAGCCAGACGTGCACACAAAACGCATCAAGCCAGCAGGAGTATTTCATATACATGAAATTCATAATGAGGCAAAACGAAGTCTGGCTGTGAGAAGCAGGGCAGGGATGGCCTTTGGGGGTGCTGACTGGGAGGGGCCTGGGGGGCTTTCGGAGGCTGGCCATGTTCAGCCTTTTACCCTAGGTGTGGGACGTGGGTGTGTTCACTTTGTGACCTGTTATCATGCTGGACACTCATGATCTGGCTCTTTTCTCAGCATGTGCTGCACATCTAACAGTGAGAAAAGAGCACAGGAGGGTTTATGTAATGAAAAGCCTCAGAACACAATCAGTTCTGCTCCCCTGAGAGCACCACTTTTAGTCCTTCTCTGCTGTTTCCCTGGGAGGTTGACACCTCCACGTCGCACGTCTGTACACGGGCTCCTGAGTGCGTGCCATCTGCTGACGCCGTGTCTGGACAGAGGAGGATCAGGCTCACTGGTCCCTGCTGCTCTCTGGGGCGACCTCCCTAATCTTACATGAGGCTCCAACAGCTTTCCTTTGTGTTCTATCCGTTGCTGACAGGGGGGAGGTGTGCCCCCTTGCAAATTATAGGAAGCCCCGCTGGGCAAGGTAGGCGGGTGCAGCCGGTCCCGGGGAGGCCCTACCTGGCTTCTGACGCTCCATGGTGCTCTCCTGGCTGGTCAAGCCACCTGAGGAGGAGTCGCCGCTGGACATCCCGTCGTGGCTGAAGTGGGGATCAAAAGACAGCAGCGGGTGTGGGGCGGCCGCATACCTGCAGGGGAGCGAGAGGAGGCAAGCACAGGGTGAAAGGCTGGCGTGTCAAAAACCATCTGAGCCCAACGGCCTGCTCACTGGTGGGTTTTAAATACACTGGAGGCTCTGTGCGGAGGGGATCCTAGATGAGTAATCTTGGAAACGTGCTATTAGCTGAGGGTCAGGAATGAGTCTCGCCCGGGAAGCATGCCAGGGAGTGCCGGGCAATGCAGGGTCCTTCAAGGAAGGAGGGGCAGAAGCCACTTGGGTGGAGGCCCAACTGGTAGGCTCCCCAGGGGTCTTGTTTCTTGGCTGTGAAATGGGGTGAGGTGTTGCCAGCAGCTCCGCCCCCCCACGCCTGTCTCGGGTTGAAGCGTTTGTAGGTACAGGAGGCCTAGAGCTGGACAGGTTGGGATTCGAACCTCGCCACCACCTCTTTCTCAGCCAGGGACAGTCACTTCCTAGCCCCCGAGCTACAGTTTTCCTAAGCTGGTGATCGCAGTAGGCCTTTCCTCAAAGGACTGACTGATGTCCTGTGTGCCCAGCACTTAGCCCGAGGCTGACACACACAGAGCTGTGAGAAGTGGCCAACAGGCCAGAACTCAGTATACATCCCTCTGTCGGAGTAAGGCGCTGCAGGAGAGAAGCTGTATGCTCGGGCTTCAGAGTGAGGCAGAGCTGGGCTCAAACCCCTGTCCCATCCCTTACTAGCTATGTGACGTTGGTCAGGCAAGTGCTCATTAGTATGAGCTGCGGTTTTCTCATCTGAAAAATGGGATAATGACATTTTCTACTTCACAGGGTAGCAGAGTGGATGAAATAACAAAAGTTATCTCGCAGACAGGGGCTCTCCCGGAGGCTGGCTCTGTATACCCACAGCGACGGCTGAGACCTAAGGGAGGAATCAGCAGAAGGTTCTCCCTATGGCCACACGTCCCAGGTGCATTAGCTCTATGTCCTGGAATGAATCCCAAGGGCACCTCCAACATCCATTCCACCACAGATCAGAGCCAGTCATGACTGAAACCCTTCTCTCTGCCTGGGGTTGGTTCAGGGAAAGGCAGACGACACAATCTTAGCTGACATGATGTGAGAGGTTGTGAGAGTTACGAAGCGTCTCAGAAAATACTTCTGGCCCTCCACGTGGCTGGAGGACCGTACTTCCTGGCCCCTTGAGATTGGCTAGGTGGGGTCTGAGCCTGGTCTTGTCAACAAGCTGTGAGGGAAGCGATCTGGGGACAGTGGCTGCCTCTGGCAGCCTGGGTCCCGAGAGGTCCTCTGCCAACCAGCAGTGGAGCTCCAGCGTGGGCACCAGATACACCTTTGCTGATTTAAGTCACTGACGTTTTCAGGTGTTTGTTACTGAAATGGGGGAAGTGTGCAGGGGAGGGCTTCTGAGGTAAGCCTCCTGGCTCCTGAGAGCAATGACGAGGAAGGATGGCTTCTCTTTTTCACCTGGGTATTGCTGGGTCCAGACAGAACACCGTGACCCGCTGTTGACCTCAGGCTAGCAGCCTGAGGACGAGGCCAATGCTGAGCATACAAGATTTAGAAGGCGGAAGGGACTGGGCCCTTGATGACGTTGTTGAAATGCTGGATTAACCCTCCCTGGAGCCTGACCTATTTCTGAGCCTCCTTTTCTGTGCGATAATGCATTCCCACAATGTTTGGGCTAGCCAAATTTCAGTTATTTGTGGCTAGAACACCTCACTGACACAGGCCCGGCACTTTGGGAGAGTCACGGAGCCTCTGTTAATGAAGCTGATTTTGTGATTTCCCCAACTTGCTTCCTTTGGAACTTGGGAGGCTGAGAAACTGGAACCCCCAACACTGAAAAGAGGAGACTGACGTCTCTGGGGCCATCCTACCAGCCTAAAGCCAGGGCTGTTTCTGCAAAGCCTGACTCTAAACCCCTAGGCTTCACCGCCCCCCGGGCAGCAGAGGGGAGTTCCAGGGGTGCCCCGGACTTCCCGAAAACCCACTTCCACCCACCTGCCAAGAAAATACGTATTATCCCCACCTCCCCAGACCTTGACTTCTACTACCTCCAGGGAAGGCAGACAGAGCCAAAACAAGAAAAAGCACAGCAGTATTCAATACTGACTCAGCAGCCAGCCAACTGCCTGGTAAAATGTGGCTCCACCACAGAGGGAAACTGAGGTGTTGATGTGTTTATTCCACTTCCTCAAAAAGTCTGCATCAAATCCCGAGTACTAAAGGAAAATGTCAGCGGTGGCCGGGGTCAGCCCAAGGAAAGTGGAAGGTATGAGCGGAGGCTCCCCCAGTATCTATCCTGGGCTTGTGGCTTGGGAACAGAATCCCGGCTGTACCCGGGGCTGCAACGTAACTGGTTCACAGACCACATTTCCAGGCTCTCTTGCAGGCCTGGCCAGTGTGATAACAGTGGTGCATGGGACTTCCAAGAAACCTCTGCAAGTGTGCTGCGGGTGCCTTGGCCTCGTCACCTCCTTAAGGCTGAAGCTCCAGCAGCCACCTTACGATCAGTAGGCCACAGGCCAAGGACAGCAGAGAGCTGGTGAGGAGGAGCCTGGGTCTCTGACAACACGGGGGAAAGAAAGAAACTGTCTCGCCTGAGTCACTGTTTTCTCTATTATGCAGTTAAACCTGATCCTAACTGACGGACTGTCTTTAGCTGGAAGTATTTTACCATGCTTCACCACTCAGCTCCTGTCCCTCCACGAAGACAACGTGTACTTTGTCCAATCACGTAATTCCCTAACAAACCCTATTATCCCAATGTAAAATGACTGACCTATGCTGCCCGTTCTTTGGGGCGTGTGTGTGTGTGTGTGTGCCTTTGTGTGTGTGCACGCGCGTCCCCTTTGGCGCCGTTTCAAACGTTGCCAAGTCCTGGTCAAGCTGCTTGGAAATGCGGACATGCTGGCACCTCACCATGCCTGGCTCTGGGCAAAAATCCCCAGAAGAAGAGAAGATCAGAGCTATTCTCAACCTCATCTGAGAAATGTTAGAGTCTTCTACCTTTTCTTGGAAGATGACATCACTTTAAAGATAAAGGGTTTTGGTTGTGGTGAGAAACTAACTATAGTTTCAGGCATCTTCAGGCAGGAGCTGATGTGCTGGCGGACCCTGAAGAGGCCTGGTGGGGAGTGCCTTCAGGTCGGCAGGGCTGGGCTGCCGGGATGTTGGCTTTGGGCTTCCTACGTGGCCATGGAAGAAAGTACCAAGACAGATGTGAACGCGGGCAAGAGCCTCTCTGGAGGGGAGGGCTCTGGCCGCTCTGCTGGTCTCCTACACGGACTGACGGAGGAATGCGTGGGTGAACTCCAAGATGACCGGTGAGGTGGGTGAGGTGGGTGGATGATGTCGTCGTTATTGGCTGCCACACCAACAACTGTCACCTTCTTTGTCTCTGCTGGTAAGGCCCAGGTTCCCCTGTGGGGCTCATCCTTCGGCCATGTGACCTGAATAAATCCTGACAAATTTAAGATAGTTAAGTGGGTCCAATGTGGCCCTGCCAGGGGATGGTTCAGGGATAGGTAAGAGACCCAGCTCCTTTCCTTTTTTTTTTTTAACATTTATTTGAGAGGCAGAGACAGAGCATGAGTGGGTGAGGGGCGGAGAGAGAGACACACAGAATCTGAAGCAGGCTCCAGGCTCTGAGCTGTCAGCACAGAGCCCGGCATGGGGCGTGAACCCACAAACTGTGAGATCATGACCTGAGCCAAAGTCGGATGTTTACCTGACTGAGTCACCCAGACGCCCCCAGAGACCCAGCTCCTTTACTCTCAAAAGCAAACAGAAGCTCTTTCATTTTTTTCTGCAGGGCACTGATTTTGCTTGGGGGTCACAACAGCCACCATGGATCACTAAAGGAGTCAGTCCCTAAGGACTTCCCTGAACCAGCCCTACAGCCACCCTCCCTCTGGGCTATGTGATAATAAATCCCCTTTAGGGCCTCACGCCTTCTCAAGTTAGGTTTTCTGTCACCTGCAGTCAAATGCCTCCTCACCATTCTTTACGGAGCTGGCAGAGAAAAACAGGAAAAAGAAAAAAGAAAAGCCATCCAGGTGGTCTGCTGAGCAAAGGTCTGGCCGCCCCCTGCAGGCTTGCTGAGCCGGGTGCACTGTGCGTCCTAATGCCCCGTGCTGAGTTGAGTGGTTTGTTCACCCTGCCAACGAGGCTGGCGAACTCCTGAGGGCAGAGGCAGCAATTGCCCCCGCTGCCAGGACAGGCGCTGCACTTGGTGGTAACTGTTATAACCGTTAAGGAGCACTTACTATGTGCCAGGCACAGTTCTAAGTGCTCTGCAAGGGTTTCCTCCTTGAATATTCTCAACACTGCTCAGGGACAGACATTTTACATGTGAGCAAACTGAGGTGTGGAGAGGTGAAGTCACTTGCCCACACTCACACGGCTGATAAAGGCCATCTTACTACCTCTCAGTATATCCAGGATGGGCACCAGACAGATTCTGTGTCTAAGGGCTGTCACAATTCTAAGAGCTTGATGAACTCGGCAAGTAGCAGGCCCACTGGACACAGCAGGAGACATAGGGGTCACAAGGCTTCCAGGAGGTCCTGGGGAAGCTGGGCGGAGAGGAGAGGGGAAAGGAGCTGAGGCTAACACCGGTACAGCCCTGGCCTGCTTCCAGGCCTCTTACCACGGGCTGGTGACTGACTGGGAAAGACACTTCTGAGGCTTTAGGGGATGCGTTGTGCTAGCAGACTTTGCAAAGCTTGGAACCTAGATGTTGACCGAGATAAAAACCACACAAACAAACTGTTGAGAACTGGGTTTCCTGTGGAGTCCTGGGAAGAGAGGGATAGGCTGGGAAGGGCTGATGTTTAACGAAGAAGTGTTCTTTTCCCACTTGTTCATGCCAGACAGCCTAAACAGTTTCCAGGGGCAGGGACTCCAGAAGGGACTGTGTATGTTACCCTGATGTGGAGGATAAGCTCAGAGACCTTTGGCAGGACAGGTCATGGGTCAGTATCAGTTCTCCAGAATCACATGGGCCTGGGTTCCTGTTCTAGCTCTACCACTTCCTGCAAGAGTGACCTTGACCAAGTGGCTTCACCTCACTGAGCCTCAGTTTCCCCTCTGTAAAATGGGATAATGAAGTACCTACCTGTGGAGTCACTGGGAGTACTCACTGAGATCAGGCATTGAGCTCAGTGGAACCGACTAGAGAATCCAGAAATAGACCTACACAAACGTGCCCAATTGATTTCCCCTTCCAACGATTTTTTTTTTTTTTTTTTTTTTTGCTTTAAGGAGCAAGAGCAATGCAATGGAAGATGGACAGCCTTTTCCAGAAGTGGTGCTGAAGCAGACTGGGTGTCAGGAGGCAAAAAAAAAAAAAAAAAAAAAAAAAGTCAAACCTCTCACCTTATGCAAAAACGAAGTCAAAATGGATCATGGACATAAATGTGAAAAACCCGAAAAAATGAGAAAATGTTCAGGACCCAGATTGAGGCAAAGAGTTCTTTCTTAGACTTTACAACAAAACCATGAACCATAAAGAGCAAAAAAATGTAACTGGGACCTTGTCGAAATTGAGGCCTTTTGTTTTGTGACAGATCCTTGTTAAGAAGACGAGAGGATGGGGGCACCTGGGTGGCTCAGTCGGTTGAGGGTCCAATTTCAGCTCAGGTCATGATCTCAAGGTTTATGAGTTTGAGCCCCACATCGGGACTCGCTGCTGTCAGCCTGTCAGCACAGAGCCCGCTTGGGATTCTCTGTCCTCTTCTCACTGCCCCTCCCCCACCTGCTCTCTCCCCCAAATAAATATTAAAAAAAAAAAAAAAAGACAAAAGGAGAAATTAAAGATTGGGAGAAAAGATTTGCAAATCACACAGCTGACAAAGGACTCATGTCTGGTATATACAAAGAACTCTCCAAAGCTGAAAATGCTGCATCCGATTAGAAAACGGGCAAAAGGACCTGCATGGACACTTCCCTAAAAAGGTATACAGTTGGCAAATAAACAAGCACATGAAAAGACGTCACCAGCCATTACAGAGACGCAAATTTAGACCACGATGACGTCTCCTCACGCACCCAGCAGAATAGCTACAATGAAAACCAGTGGCGACAGCCAATGGTGGCGAAGATGTGGAGAAGCCTGATCATTCACACGCTGCCGGCGGGAATGGAAAACGGTCTGCGCGCTCTGGAAAACAGTTTGGCAGCTCCTTTTAAACTAAAAATGGGCTTACCACACAGCAAGCGATTGTATTCCCTGCCCCGCCCCCCCCAACACTTCTCTACGTGTGCTGCAGAACAGTCAGCACACACATTCACTGAAGTAACACTCTTCTCCATTTGCTGAGCAAGTAGCACTCTAGAAGCATCTCTCCCGCCCCCCCAAGCCTTGCTGAGGTATAACTGACAAATATAACTCATATATTTAAAGTGTACAACGTGATGATTTGATATACGTACGCACTGTGAAATGATTGCCACAATCAAGCTAATTAGCACATCTCTCACCTCACGTAGTTGCCTTTTTTGGGGGTGAGAACGCCCAAGATCTACGCTCTTAGCAGATTTCAAGTGCACAATGCAGAATTATTAACTATCGGCACCGTGCCTGGACGTACATTAGATCCTCTGAACGTACTCACCTTACAACCAAAACCTGGTACCCCCTGACCAAAATATCCCTATTTCCCCCACCCCAACCAGCCACCAATCTACCTCTCTTTTCTATGAGTTTGGGACTTTTTTTTTTAAAGCCCGATTGACCTACACTCTCTCTTTTTATTCTTTTTTAATTTTACTTGTTTTTTCTTAGGGAGACAGAGACAGAGACAGAGAGACAGAGAGAGAGCACGAGCGAGGGAGAGAGGCAGAAGGAGAGAGAATCTCAAGTTGCTCTATGCTCAGTGCACAGCACAACCCTGGGATCATGACCTGAGCCGAAATCAAGTTAGATGCTTAACTGACTGAGCTACTCTGGCGCCCTAAGTTTGACTTTCTTTTAATTTTTTTTTTTTAACGTTTATTTATTTTTGAGACAGAGAGAGACAGAGCATGAACAGGGGAGGGTCAGAGAGAGAGGGAGACAACAGAATCCGAAACAGGCTCCAGGCTCTGAGCAGTCAGCACAGAGCCCGACGTGGGGCTCGAACTCACGGACAGTGAGATCGTGACCTGAGCCGAAGTTGGACGCTTACTTTTTTGATTCCGCATATAAGTGATACCATACAGTATTTGTCTTTTTCTGTCTGATTTATTTCACTTAGTGTAAAAACCCCCAGGTTCAGCCATGTGGTCACAAATGGCAGGACTTCCTCTCTTTATGGCTACGTAATATTCCGTTGTGTATATGCCCTGTGTTTCTTTTATCCATTCATCTGTCAACAGATACTTAGATTGTTTCCATATCTTGGCAAGCAATTGTATTCCTGGGCATTTATCCCAGGAAAATAAAAATTTGTTTTCATGCGTGTTCAGAGTATGAATGTTTGTAACAGCCCAAGCCCAGAAACAACCCAAATATTCTTTGATGGGAGAATGGTTGGTTAAACAAACTACGGAATACAGCTCAGCTATGAGGAACTGACTATCGATACAACAGCTTGAATGAACCTCATGGAAATTATGCTGGGTGAAAAAGAATCTCAAAAGGATATATACTATATGATTCCTTTTATAGAACATTCATAAAATAGCAGTAAACAGAGACACAGAACAGATTAATGGTTGCCAAATGGTGGAGGGGTGGGTGTGGCTATAAAGGGGTAGCAGGAGGGAGCTTTGTGGTGATGGTACAGTTGAGTGTGTACATTGTAGTGGTGGTTATGCAATACCACACACGTGACAAAACTGCACAGAGCCACACACCCTCGCCACACACACATGCACACGTATGGCTGGCGAATTCTGAATAAACTCCATGGGTTGTACCAACGTCAACGCCTTGCTTTGATACTATATGGCGGAGGCTGGGAGAAGGGTTCGTGGAGCTCCCTGTGCATTTCTTTGCAATTTCCTGTGAATCTATACTTATTTCAAAAAGCTTAAAAATAACAATAAAGGGGAGACACCTCAAGACTCTGAAAAACAATGCTCCCTGGACTTACCAGTAACATCATTCCTACCATCTCCGTTCTTGCCCAATCACTTTGTACCAACTGCCATTTCTAGCCTCTATCCTTGGCTACCGCTGCTGCCCAGGCATCCCCGTGGTCCCCCCACACCAGATTCCCCTCCATTCCTACTGTATTCCACACCATTGTGCTTACTCACATCTGTGGCCTTTGCTCTGCCTAGAATGGCTTTCTCCCTCTTCTCTGGGGCAAACTCCTAGTGATCTCTCAGAGCCCTGTTCAAATGTCACCTCCTCCAGGCAGCCAGCCTTGACCTCTGGGGCCGGGCTGTGCTCCCTCTTCCAAGACTTGAGACTCTCAGAGTGTTTGTCAGGGTGCACATTGTTTCTAGGGCACGCTCTCCCCCACGGCCAGCAGCAGTGACCACAGGAACCCACAGATAAGTGAGGAGCTCAAATAGTGCTCTATGCATCTGGCACACAGCAGGTGTGAGACCCGCTGCTGAATGAAAGCTCAATGGTGGTGGCTAGAAAACAGAAGAGGAAGTACGTTTTACCCAATCTTACAGCAGAGGCTTAGAATCCAACAATGGTTTAGTTCAGTGGCTCTCAGAGTGTGTTCCCTGGACTGGCAGCATCGATCCTGTATGTTCTACGCTCCAGACCTAGCACGTCGGAGCCTCAGGGGTGAAGCCGAGGAAATGTTTGTTTCAAGGCCTCTTTCTGGGTGATCCTGAGGCATGATGAAGATCGAGATCTATTGGCTGAGTGGACAGATCCCTGCTCTTGTGGTGGGGGGTCTTATCTAAACAAACTCACGCACTCACCCCACCCAAGGATTTACCACGTGCCAGTCCCTGTGCTGTGTGACGGTCACGTACAGACAAACCGGGAAGGTCCTAGATCTTGAAGATATGTGTGCGCACACACGTTCTCTTAACTGCGCTAACAGAATGGAGGGAGAATGCTCAAGCCCACGGTCAGGAAACACACAGGGAACTGAGGGCAGAGTGGCAGCACCTAGTGCTGGGGGAGGTTCAGGGAAGGCTTCCCAGAGGAGGAGCATCAATGCTCAAGCTGGCAGGATGGGGGAGTGTGGGGTGAAGAGTGTGAAGAATCTGTAGGAGAGGGAGGAACACGGAGGAGGGCTCTGAAATTCAGACAGCCTACTCAGGAAAGTGCAAGTGGCCAAGGAGGGTGATATGTGGCACTGCACAACGCTGGAGAGGCGGGTGGGGCCTGGTGGCCACGGGGAGGATCTAAGGCTGTGTCCTGAGGGCCGTGGGACACGTGGGAGGGTTTGAAGCAGGGGACGGGCACGGTCTGATATGGAAAGATCTCGTGGCTGCTGAGTGGAGGGTGGACCACAGGAGGTGGGACAGAGGGCTGGGGACTCAGGGAGGTGGCCAGGGTGAGGCACTGGGGAGAGGAGGAGGGTGTGGGGGGCCGAGCTGCTCAGGAGGCTGAACGGATGGACCGCAGTAATGGGGAGGAAGAAGGGAGACACCCAGGATGAAGCCCATGGCTCTGGCCTGAGGACACAGGTATATGGCGGCTGCCCCTGAGATGGAGATCCTGGAGGAAGGAGGGCACAGGGCACCAGGGCTGAGGGCAGCTGGATAGCCTGGGCATGAGGGAACCATGGAGGAGTTGAGAGGATCCCTCAGGCTGTCAGACTGGAGACGGGTCCAAGGGGACAGGACTGAAGTCTAAAAGGCCAGGAAAACTGGGTAATGCTGGTGGACTGGTCCTGCATAGGAGGAGCTGGAGAGGTCGTTGAATGGCCAAGCTAAAAGGCAGATGGTCTTGCTTAAACAAGGGATACACGTGTTAAGAAAATGGCAACTAAAATTCTGCTACAAGGAAAGCCAACAGTGAGTCTTGCCCAGGACAGCTTGGCCCAAAATCTTAATGGACATAGCCAATCCTCCTGGAGGTCCTCCGATGACCTTCAGGGATCCAGAAACCCCAGAAAATGGCAAATGAACTTGTAGGGTATGTACATTTCCTGGGGAAGAAGGATCCCCAGCTTTCATCAGATTCCTTAATTTGGAAAGAGTGAAGAGACTCTGACCTTTCTGGAGATGGCTTGTATCTCGCGTAGGTGGCCGAGCCGGGGGTGGAGAAGCTCCCAGAAGGCTGTCGGTAGGGAGGGACTTTGTCGGCCCCTGCTGGTGATGCTGTGTAAGGGGTTTCTGGGAAGCTGACAGGCCTGGAACAAAAACAGGAGGAAGGAGGTAGGGGTGAGTGAGAATGCTCCTGCTCTCAGAGGAGGGAAGCTAGACCTTTCCCTCAGGTCCAACCACATCCCATCGGCTTCATCTGCCACCCTCCCATCAGGATGGAGGGACGGCTGCTGAACCATCCCTGAGGGTGGTGGGAGACCAGGATACCCCCGCCTTCCCTCTCCCACTACAGATGCAGTGGTCAGCTTCCACAGCCCTGACCAAGGCCTGACAGGCTGCGGAAGCAAGATGCCCCTCTGCAAGCTGGATTCCTTCACTTCTTGGAAAATTTTCTTTATTTAAAAAAAAATTTTTTTTTTTTAACATTTATTTATTTTTGAGACAGAGAGAGACACAGCATGAGCAGGGGAGGGTCTGAGAGAGAGGGAGACACAGAATCCGAAACAGGCTCCAGGCTCTGAGCTGTCAGCCCAGAGCCCGACGCGGGGCTCAAACTCACAGACCGCAAGATCATGACCTGAGCCGAAGTCGGACGCCCAACCGACTGAGCCACCCAGGCACCCCTCTTTATTTTTAAACATACACTACATTCGAAATAATTTATCTGCAAGGTATCCACCATCATAATAAAACCCAACTCCTAAAGCTACCACCCAACCCAAGAACTAGAATGGCACCAACACAGGCCTGCTTTCCACTTCCCTGCCTCCCCCAGGAAGCAATCACTACCCTGAATTTCGTGCTTCTCAGTCCCTTGATCTTTTAAAAAATATATAGTTTTAATCATACATGGTCTGATGGATATCCAGCCTCTGACATGGAGCTCCCCAGCACCGGGCCCTCACACAAGAGGCTCGTAATGAAAATTTAAGGGAAGGAAGGGAGGGAGGCAGAAGGAGGAGAAGGAGAGAAAGACTGAGGGGAGAAGGAGACTGGAAAAAAGGGGTAGGAGAGAGAAAAGGGCAAAGCACAGAGGAGCTAGACGGGAGGGAGACAGGGTGGCGCCCCTCTTTAGCCCTTACCTCTTGCTGTGCAGGGGCTGGGGCTCCCGGAAGGGGACCATGGGGGTCTGCTTCGGGGGCCGGCTCAGGGATTGGGCATGGCCGGGGGTGCTGGGGCTGGCCCACTTGGAGGCGGGTAGAGAGTTGTGGGAGGCGGGCCCGCTCCACTGCCAGGGAGCGTTGCTGCGGTAGGGGGGCCGGCCCCCGGGGGTCATGCTCTCTGGCTCCGTCTTCGGCTCCGAGGTATTCATGTCATAGGTCTCCAGCCAGCCCCTGGGAAGAAAAACACGGTTACTCCGAAGGGCCCCAGCCCACCAGCACGCTTGCCTGTTGCCCAGGAGAGGCTGCCGTCTCGTCACACTGGGCTGGGTTTCCTGGCCAAATCTGAACCATGAAGGCCTGTTTTAAAGGCCGAGGAGATACCGTTTAAATTGATCTGAAACTTAGCAGCTCGGAGAAGTCAGGACAGGGCCCAACACCCAGGCTCTGACCGCTTGGCCCTCTCTTCCTCATCTCCTCTCCTCACACTCTCTTTGCCTTCCTTCCTCACCCTTCTCCCTCACCCAGGCCTCAAGTGGGCCAATGTCCTCCACGGAATGGCTCAGCACCCACCCCCTTCCCCCACAGCAGTCCTCGGGGCCAGAAAGGCGGATGCCCTCAGAATCAAAGGATAGTATCTGCCTTGTTCCAAAGAAGCTCAAAGGCAGCTGGAAGAGGAGCAGGTGACCTACTTTGCAGGGTGATTGAAAAAAAAAAGCCACGAAATCCAGAACCTTGAAATAGATGCAGAACGGCCTGTGACTCCCCCCAGACCAGGCTGGCATGCAAACCGCGGTGCTCCTGGCTCGAGGCGGGGAGATCCGCAGGCTGGGCTGGCATTCTCCACCGCTGCTGCAGTGCGGCACGGGAGGGGGCTCTGAGCCCAAGGAGGGGGCTGCGCTCGCGACATCCACCTCCCAACAGCTGTGGGAGCTGAGCCTGGAGGAGCCCGGAAGCTCTCGTGCCCTCATCGAGCTGATCCTCTGTGGCTCTCCTGAGTCCTCTAGAGGGAACTTTCAGGGCCGGCAAGAGATCTGGTGGATTTGGTGGCTGGGGGCTCAGGACGTGGCTGCTAGGGAGTCTTCAAAAGGTGACCCGAGTAGGTGCTCTGGCACCTGGGCCCAGCACGCCGTGTTCTTTAGGAACATTAGCTCCTGACACCAATGCCTCACCAGGCATCACATGAGGAGTGACAGCAATACAAATGTCCAGCAGAACCCGCAGAAATGCCAGGCCCGGGTGGAGGCGGACGAGGGTACCATCACGGTGCTGCAGCGCACACAGCTGCTCTGGCCGGCCCAGCTTTCACGCCTCTTCTCCTGAGAGCACGTCTGCGTGCACTTCTCGGCTCCGGGTAGGAGAACGTCGCCCGGGCCTGGCCAATCAGAAACTCCTCTCTCTCTGGACACCACGACTGGCACAGGACTGTTATGTGCCTTACACGGAGACAGCATCAACTCTGGAATGGTTTTTGGAACTCCTGGGGGAAGGATCTAGTTCACTGGGGCTGCTGCACTGGGGAGTCCTAAGCTGAAGCTGTGAAGAAGGGTGGGTCATCTTTGTTCCCACCAAGTGCGAGATGGCCTGAGAATGACAGTGACAGAAAAGGAGATAGGTGATGAAGATTCCTGGTGAGGGCGTCCGGGACCCTGCATCTGGCCCCATCTAGATCTTGCTCTGTCTCCTGGTTTGTCAGGGTACAGAAGCCAGTAAAGGCTTTGTTTTGCTTCACAAAGTTTGAGTTGGTTCTGTTGTTGGGAACCAGAATCCTGATCACTGCACCGCACTTGAGAGAGAAGTTAAGTAACCTGTTCGAGGTCACACTGCCAGTAAGAGGTGGAAATTGGATTTAAATACAGTTAAGTTGATTCCAAAGGCCACAACTTTAACGCCGATGCACACTGGCCCACTGAAGAGTGGTGTGGGAACCAATGAGTGGATTTCTTGGGTCCGTGACTTCTCTCC
The DNA here is from genome assembly GCF_018350195.1 of Panthera tigris. Classification (NCBI taxonomy): domain Eukaryota; kingdom Metazoa; phylum Chordata; class Mammalia; order Carnivora; family Felidae; genus Panthera; species Panthera tigris. The sequence goes on from NC_056674.1 coordinate 15,792,293, forward strand.
CAGTTACTGACAGCCTGGCCTTTGGCGAGGAGTCCTTGGGCATGATCTCAGAGAGGGAAACATTATCCAATAATCTTGAAGGCAGCACAGGGCGGTGGGGAGCCAGGGATTCTGGGACAGATGGCCAGTTCAGATCCCAGCCCTGCCACTTACAGCTTGCGTGGCCTTGGGCGAACGATTTCCTTCTCAGAACCTCAGTTTCCTCATCTGTAAGATGGTGGTGGCTGCAAGCATTCTAGAACATTAGGAGAAAGTCTGGCATGTGCCACAGGCCTAATAAACAGGATTTGATGCTGTTGCCTCCTCCAGCCGATTCTGTGGCCAATCTGTCTGCTGTTCCCACAGGCTCAGAGGTGAGTGTCCTTTCCATCTTCTCAAGTCCAGCCACACCTCCCTGGGGGCTCTGGAACAAACTGTTCCCCACCGGCCTGAGAACTACCGGCACCTAAACCACCCTGAGAACTCAGCAGAGGAATGCAGATACCTGGGTCTCATCTCTGCTCACCTGAATCAGAATCTTCCTTGAGGTGGGGCCCAGGGATTTGCATTTTACCAAGTTGCCAAAGAGGATTTTGACACATGGAAAAGTTTGAGAAACCTACTTCGTTGATTTGGTTTTTGAATTGTATTTTTTAAGGTTATTTATTTATTTTCAGAGAGAGAGAGAGAGAGAGAGAGAGAGAGAGAGAGAGAGCGCATGCTTGTGCAGGCAGAGAAGGGGCAGAAGGGGCAGAGAGAGAAGCCCAAGCAGGCTCTGTGCTGTCAATGTGAAGCCTGACATGGGGATCGATCTCATGAACTGTGAGATCGTGACCTAAGCTGAAACCAAGAGTTGGACACTCAACTGACTGAGCCACCCAGGCGCTCCTACTTATTGAACTGTTTTTAAAGATTAAAGTGAGATAAAATGCCATTTCCTGTCCCTTATCCCTGTTCTCCAGTTTCACCCACCAGAAGCAACCACAGCTTCCAGTTTCTTGTCTGTTCTTTCAGAAATATTCTATGCAGGTATATCTATGCAGAGAGATCCTACGCAAACAGTATTTAAAATAGAAATCGGGGCGCCTGGGTGGCTCAGTCGGTTGAGCGTCCGACTTCAGCTCAGGTCATGATCTCACGGTCCGTGAGTTCGAGCCCCGTGTCGGGCTCTGTGCTGACAGCTCGGAGCCCGGAGCCTGTTTCAGATTCTGTGTCTCCCTCTCTCTCTGACCCTCCCCTGCTCATGCTCTGTCTCTCTCTGTTTCAAAAATAAACAAACATTAAAAAAAATAAAAAAAATAAATAAAATAGAAATAAAAAGAATAGCACACTTAACTCCAAATATCATCTTGCTCCCCCCTCCCTTTTTGCCCCCCAATTACTATTTCTTACCAGGCCCTCTCAGCACAAACAAATTCACTTTATTTCCTTTAAACAATCAAATACTATTGCATCACACGGATGCCCTAGGATTTACTTAGCTGGTCCTCTGTGGTTAGATATTTAGGTTGCTTCTAGTCTTGTGCTTGACCAATAGTGTTGCACTAAACACCGTGTTCCAACCTCAGCCACATGCAGGAGGCATCTGAGAGAGGACCGCCCCCAGTATCACAGACCTCTGTCCTCACTGCCTCCTTGTCCTCAATTCCCAACAGCCTAAACAGCCTAGTTGCTGGAGGCCACGGGGACTCCTTTCTTACCTCTCTTACTTACTTGTGTGGTTTCAATTTTCCTTCTCAGGGAGGAGTTTCTAACCCCCTGACTGGAGCTCCTGAGTCTAACTAAAGGGGATAAAAGCATCCCAGATTGCCTTCCCCATCAGGAAGTGACAGAGAAAAGTGAGATGAGAACATCCCTCCTGAGCCTGTGCAAACGCCCAAGATCAACATGACCATCTCATTAGGCTGTGGGACGTTCTCGCAGCTACCCGGCCCGGCTCAGCTGTGGCCAGTGGTGCTGGGATCACTCAAGAACTCGTCCTGTGGCCTGGGAGTGTGTGGATGACCCACTCTACCCTATTCAGTGTCTGAAGAGCATGGGGTCCAGATGCACACCATGCTGAGCCTGGCTGGTGGCAGGGACAGCACCTCTGCCCATCCCTGTGCGTCTCCCCTCAGAGCCTATCTCGCCATTTGAGCCAGAAGAGGCCAGGGCTGCAGCAAGAGGCTGGACAGACCCCCGAGTTGGGATTATCAGCTCTGCAAATGAGGTCAGCCAGACACCTCTGCATTTGAAGAACAACAAAAACCACACAAGTCTCAGCCCACACCTGCCCTTGCAAACAGGACATTCTGTTTCTGTGGCTGCCTTATAAAGGCGGCAGGCTGACAGCTCTCCTAATGAGGGCAGGGAGCGGGGCTCATCTGTCTGGTCATGCCCTCCCTGGCCTGGTCTCCCCAAAGCCTCCCCAAAGCTGGAGAAGGAACTTGCAGACTTTCACTTTTGTTTCAGTTGGCCCCTACCTGCAGGTCCAGGGAATCTGTGTGGCCTCTCGTGCACCTCCAGTTTTGGAATCGTCCGGCAGGCGGGCTGGCTTACCATGTGCACACGTGTGGGCATGGGTGTGGGTGCAAAGCAAGGCGGGGGTGGGGTGGGGGGGGAGTCTGCTGGGGAGCTCGCCTGCGGACTTACTTTGGCTCGACTTGCCCCTGCAGAGCCCGGCGCGGGTGTGGCCGGGCCAAGGCGCCACAAGAGGGCTGAGAGAAGGGGACGCCTGGGGTTAGACTGGAGTCCCAAGGCCGGGAGACTGGGGAGGTGGGAGAGGGGAGGCCAAGCCCTTGGCTGAAGGATTTTGCCGTGCCCAGAACTGCCCCCTACCAAGGTCAGAGCAAGCGAGAAGGGGCGGATGGAGCCACCACCCCTGGGCATGCGCACAGCGTTCTGAGGCGGTGGAACACGGCGGGGCCGGGACACCTGGATTGAGGTTTGTCGGCCACTTAGTAGCTGTACAACCCTGCGCAAGCGACGGGTCCACTCTGGGACTCAGCTTGCTCGTCTGTAAAATGAGGATGACGCCAGCCCTGTGAGGTCACATGTATGTAGCCCTCAGGGTCCCCTCATCTCACCTCCCCTTTGGCTCACTCTGCTCCTGACCCCCTTTCTGGTCTGTCAACAAGCCGAGGGCCTTTGTCCTCACTTTTGTAATGGCCACTCCCCCCTGAAGGCCTTTCTTCTGGCTCCATCTCACCTTCAGGCCTTCCCTGACCACCCTGTCCAAAGTCGGGCAGCGCTCTTTACTTCCTCACACCCAGTATCTCCCAGCTGGTGTCTCTAGAGCACCTCCTACAGGCCAAGGGCTGTTCTCTGTGCTTTACAAAGCTTTTCTCCAACTTCCCAACTGCCTTTGGGGAAAGGACCTATTACTGTCCTCATTTTACAAATGAAGAAACCGAGGCACAGGGTAAGAGGCCACTGGCCCAGGGCGACAGTCACTACGGGGCAGAGCTAAGATTCAAACTTAGGTAATCTCACCGTAGAGCCTGCCTTCCCCACTATGCTCAACTGCCTCCCCCTCTGCTATGTGAAATCATCCTATTTGCTTACTTGTTTATCGTCTGCCTCCCCTGATCCATTCGGTAGCTCTATGAGGGCCAAGGCCTTGACTGTCTCCTGTGCAACTGTGTTTCCAGCACTTGGAAGGTAGTGATTTTCTCTCTCTCTCTTTCTGTCTCCGGTCACCTCTGGAGGTTGCTAGGGTACCAACTCATTATTCTGAAAGCTGCATTTACCTTGCCTTTTCCATATAATAAATTACACCTCAGAGTAACCAAATAGTTACTGAAGGGACATTCTTTTTAGAAAAATTTCAGTCAATAAATGAAGGAGGAATGATGGAATTGAGAATACCACTCGGTACCATGTGATGCATGACAAAATAACTGATCTAGGCAATCATGTCGAAGAGCTGCTGAGGGGGACAATGCATAATGACAGGTCAGCTGCTACCATCTAAACCCTCCGACTGCCCTTAGGGTCACTCACGGAGGGCCAACCAGACACGTGGTGCCTCTTGACAGACACACACCTAGGAAGTGGTGTTACCAAAAGAAATTTAACCGGAATTGGATCAAGCTTCTATATCAAACTCCAGTTTACAGGAAATTCATGTGCTAGAGAAACAGGGTAAAGGACATCAGAGGGATGCAAGCAGCTAAATCCAGGAAGTGAGAAACTCTGAAGGACAAGAAACCTGGCTTCTTCCCAAACTAAACTGCAAGGGGAATAGAAAAGAGGAAGGAGAAGCTTATAGGTTAAGAGAGCCTAAAGACACCCATCAACCACATACAACAGGAGGAGCCTGATTAACAAAACAACTCTTCTAAAAACATTTTTCTTTTTTTAATTTTAGGGGGAGAGTGGCAGACAGAGAGGGAGAGAGAGTATCTTAAGAAGGCTCTGTGCTGAGCCCCACACGGGGACTGTGAGATCATGACCTGAGCCGAAATCAAGAGTCAGATACTTAACTGACTGAGCCAGCCAGGTGCCCCAACAAAACAATTATTTTTAAAAAAGATCTCTCTGATACAACAGAAAGGTAAACACAGATGGGTAATTGATACTGACTTACTGTTAAAATTTTTAAGCATCATCATAATTTTTTAGAGGTGCTTATTGAGTAGAGATACATTCTAAACATTGGGATGGATTCAAGTGATCCAAGATAGGGGTTCAAATAATCCAAGATAGGGAGGTACAGAGATTGAAAAAAAAGAAAACCCAAAACTGGCCATACGTTGCTTAGTTTTGAAAACGGGGCTCAGTACACTTTTAATATGTTTGAAGTGTTCCAGTAAAAAAAAACCCAAACAAACTCTCCGCTGTCTTCCCACTTTCCGTGGAGTAAAACCTGAGCCTGTCACTGTGTCCATAAGCTCCCCCAAAGGTTGCCCCCACCTCTCACCCCTGTTCCAGCCACACTGGTCTCTCCGTGCTGCACGGACAGATGTGTCACACACACTCACACTCACACTTTGGAGCCTCTGTCCACACTCTGTCTGGGACCCCTGGCCCAGAGAAGACCACAAGGCTGCCTCCACCCAGTAGCCCTCCCTGATAATGTAAGCAGTTCTCCCACCATGGGGCAGGCCCTTTATTTACTCTGCTTTAGTTTTCTTCTTAAGCCTTATTACTGCCTGGTCCTGCATTATATCTATTTAATTACTGCCTGTCCCTCCCTCTAGAACACAAACTTCTAGGGAGCAGGCGCTCTGTCTCGTTACTGCTGTATCCCCAGCTTCGAATGGAGCTTGCACATACTCGGGGCGCAATAAATATGTGTTGAAGGAGTGAACCCAGTACAGTGTGGCCTCGGGGCAAGCTACTTTTCACGCTGTGTGCATCATCTACAAAACGGAACTGATGAGAGTGCCCACCTCGTGGGGCTGTTACAGACATTAAATGGGACAGTACGCATTTGCAGAGCTTCAACCGTAACTGGCACGCAGTATGTGCTTGATAGTTACGGACTCTCACCTGGTTGCCGTCGTGGCTCTTCCTCCTGAGAAAGGCCCTCGAGTGACAGTACTGGGGCGGGGGCACACGCGGGCTCTCTGGAAGCTGCCAACCCCCACCTGGCTCCCACCTTACAGGGCAGATGCCCTTACCTCCGGGGCGTGCCGTCGTCGAAAGGCGGGATGATGACCACCTTGACAGTGACAGAGGTGCGCAGGAGGTCGATCATCTGATCGTGGGTCAGTGTGACCACGGCCACCTTGCAGATCTCCACCAGTCGGCTACCTTGCCGGAGGCCGGCCTGCCAGGCAAACCCGTAGTCCTCCACCTCGGCCACTGTCCCATCATACTTCACGTGGAAGCCCAGCTGCCCGAGCCCGTTCCGCCGCAGGGTCATGTCCACCGTCTCCCAGCCGTTGGTCATGACCTGTAGGCGACAGGTAGGATCTAGCCTCAGAAGCTGCTTGGGGGTCAGCTCTGGACGATCCCTGTACAGATTTCCCCGCTTTGGGGCCAAAGACCCTGCTGACTCCCATCTCTCCCAGGTGATGCCAGGGTATAGGAGCACAAACACCTACCTAGTCTCAGCCTGGACCCCTGACTTCTGAAGACGAAACGTGGATATGCAACTATATGGCTTATTAGCTTGCAGAGATGGTGGCAGTCAGGAGCCAGCCATGTATTCCAAAGGCCCCTGGCCTCCCTCCTTCCCAGCTACGGCAGTATTATACTTCTTGGCCCCTTGGGGTGGGTGGGCTCTGGGACTTGTTTTGGTCACAACTTGAGTTGTGAGTGGAACTGTCATGTCATTTAGGTTGGGGCATTTACTTGCTAGAGTGAGACCCCCCCCCCCCCCCCCGTAGGCCTCTCCCCTCTACCACAGCTACCAGGATTATTCCAGATAATGGCTGTTTGGTCAGCTAGAGTTCCAGAGTTAGAACAATGTGGAGCAGAGATCTCTGGTGAACCCAAGACGGACATGTAGTGTGAGCAACAGATAAACCTTTGTTGTTCTATTTTTTTTTTTTTAATATATGAAATTTATTGTCAAATTGGTTTCCATACAACACCCAGTACTCATCCCAAAAGATGCCCTCTTCAATGCCCATCACCTCCCCTCCCCTCCCTCCCAAACCTTTGTTGTTCTAAGCCACAACTATTTTATCCTGACACAGTGACTCTGAACAAAGTAAGCCAGAGGAGCAACCGACCAGAGATCCTGGGATCTTTTCTGGGTGGGGGCTCGCGCCATATTCTTTACTTCCTCATTCTCAGAGCCACAAACCCCTTCCCAATCTCCTCCTCAGACCGTCCTCCAGCCTGGACCTGACCAGACCACACAAGGCCTTGCTTCATCCGTGTGTGGTTTTTGCCATGATATTGTATACTGTAAACAGGAGGACCCGCGGAAGAGGACCTCAGCCCTTCAGCATGTCCTTAGGGATTCTCTCCTCTTCTTGGGAGAAAAGAACCTAACAAGCCACGGCTACGGCTATTAAACAAGTCACATCGAGATCTGTCTGCCCTCTCCTAAAACTGCATTAAGGAAAGAGAACGTGTAATAGTTCAAATTGCCTGTGAGAAGCCATTCCCCGGCTAGAAGTTATGGTATTTGAACATACTTGTTACAACAGTGGCTTTCACACTTTTTCTGGCCACTATGCACACTAAGCAGGTTGTATGTCACAAACCAGTCTATGCATTCACACGTGCGTTAACCCACAAATATTCCTTGCAATCCAAATCGATCACATTCCTGAGTGTAGGTAGCAGGAAATGAAGAGTGTGGACGGGAAAGGCCTCACCTGAAGACATAACCACATTTGACGCAGATGGGGAGAATTTGGAAAGTGGGGGACAAATGTAGCACTGGGGCAACACCTCACAAAGGACTACTTATCCTTACTTACTGGGATGGACTGCGATACTCTGTCTTCTTTCCTATCCTGTCCTCAAAAATTCTTGATTGAGACCCAGTAATTGATTTCACAGTCCAACTTGTTCATGTGACAAGAAAGAATTATTGTTCCTTCTTTATGTGTGACAATGACAAGACAGTTGTTTTTTGGGGGTGTGTGTGTTTTCAGGATAAATGCTGAAATGTGTACAGATGATATGACAGGATGTCTAGGATTTGTTTTGAAATAATCAGGTGGAAGGGAAGGGAGGGAAGGAAGAAACAAGACTGGCCACGGGCTGGCTGATAATCGCGGAAAACTGGTGAAGGCCCAGGAGTTCGCTAGGTGAGTCTCTTTACTTTGGTGTATGTTCGACATTTTCCATAGTTAAAAAGTTTGAAAAACCGGTTGCAGAGGAAAGCCTGGTGTTCAGTGCATCAGAAGAGAAAGTTGTGACTGACTTCATCCTAGCCCGTGACTTCTGCTTGGGGAGTCAAAATTCTTCTCCTTGAAGCAGTCACCCTTGTGTCCACAGAATCTGGTTGTGAATTACAGAGAAACGTCTGGTGTGTCTGTGCCCCTGACCAATTAGGCCACACCAGGCCAGGAGGGGGTGGGGAGGGCCTGACCTTCCTCAGAGGCTTCAGCGAGGCTGCTGACTGCCGTCCATTCTCCACTCTTCCCTTCCTCCTTTCAGTACCAAGACCTCCCACGGCAAAACAGATTTGGACGGGCGCACAGCCACCCGGCTGAGGCCCCCCATGTCTCAGCTTCTCTCACAGCTAGGTACGGACATATGACTTGGTTTTGGCCAACAGGACAGGAGTGGAAGTGATGGAATTTCTAGGTTGTGCTCTTCAAAATAAAATTGCTTGCCCTCCACACTCACACCTTCTGCCTCCCCACAGACAGGAACGGGGATATGGAGTCATACCAACCGATACAGAAGGAAAATGAGGTGTCACAAGACAAAAGGGGTGTAAGTCCCTGAGCTGTCCCTGCCACCTTGAGCAGCCTGGGCATTAACTACAAGAGAAAGAAACTCCCGCCTTGTTTTGGCCACTGGATCTCTCGGTCTCTTTTAGCAGCTCAGCCTGTAGCGACCCACTACAGCTGTTTTCGATCATTTTGGAGAGAGGAGAGAGCCGGTAACTGAACTCTGTAGCTGCTGTCTCTTAAAACCCCCTTTTTTTTTTTTAAATGTTTATTTATTTTTCAGAGGGTTGGGAGGGGCAGAGAGAGAGGGGGACAGATGATCCGAAGCAGGTTCTGCTCTGACAGCAGAAATCCCAGTGAGGGGCTAGATCCCATGAACTGTGAGATCATGACCTGAGCTGGACACTTGGCCGACTGCACCACCCAGGCGCCCCAAACCTTTTTTTTTTTTTTAAAGTTAATTTATTTTGAGAAAGACACAGAGAGAAAGACAGAGAATCCCAAGCGGCACTGTCAGCACAGAGCCCGATGCGGGGCTTGAAGTAACAAAATGTAAGATCATGACCTGAGCCAAAGTCATGAGTCAGATGCTTAACCAACTGAGCCTCCCAGGCACCCCTGCTCTCTTAAATGTCTGACAATTCTGTCCCTTTTGCTTTTCTCACAAACCAAAGGAAGCCCCACCTGAAGAATAGAAGCATTCCTGACGTTTACAAGATTCTAGAAAGGCCCCACGGCACAGGGAACACCTTACGAGACCAAACACATACCTGTTCAGAGGACCCTCTGCCAGGCCAACCCTGCCTTTTTAAAGTTCATCTTCCTGGGGACTGATCTGTGTGTGCCAGGCACTGATTAAGCCCTTCATATGCCCAATTTCACCATTATCTCACTTGTGAAGCAGGTACAACTGCTTTGCTTATCTTTCAGATGTTAAGACCTGTACAGACCTGACTTTTTAACTCTTGCTTTTACCTTCCACGCTGTATTCCCCGCTGCCCCCTTTTTTTATTTCCCCCTCATTCTTCACCAGGACGATTCCTACTTCTTGTTCTGATCTCGGTTTAAAAGTTGTTTCCTCAGGGAGCCCCCCATCCCAGGCTCACAAGCTGGGGTACTCGGTGGGCAGTGTACACGAGACGCAAGCTGGTGGAATGTGGCTAAATGCTGCACTTGTGCCCCATCTGAAGCGGGCACTTATGGCCTTGCCTTGGCTGACCTGTGCAAATGCACGTCCAGCACAGCCAGATCCCCCGGAAAGACACACTTCTATGAAGTCTTCCGAATGCTAAGCTTTGGTAACCAACTGAGTATGTCTGGGGGCTACATCCAACCCGTGGGCTTGAGACCTCTCCCCATGATAGGTTCCCTGGCATCCTCAATACTTCCTCTTTAACCTCTCGGCACTTGTAACTCCTTGTTCGGTATCTGCCTCAGATGGGAGTCCCGGGAGGGCGGCCACGACCCATCATGGTCACTGCTGTGTCCCAGCACTGTCCGGCTCAGAGACAGGGGCATAACTTAACAAACGAAGGATGTCTGACTCCTGGCTCTGCTGGGGAGGGCAGGGACTCCTTGCCCTGGAGGGCTCTGCGCAGCAGACAGATTTGCCATCATGAGTCACTTAAGATGGGCTTGTCCCTTCGCAGAAGATGGCTTACGTCATCACTTCCTGGCCACCTGGTTCCTCAGTGGGCTTTGGGGCACTGAGATTGTGAGGAGGGCTGCGGTAACGGGCTGCAAAACACTGCGCCAACAGTAGGCTCGGGGGTGGGTGTGGGACGGAGTGGCACAGAGAGGATGTGGGTAAAATGTGTAACCTGGCGCGGTGCCTGGCACGGTCACTGCACAAGAAACGTGAGCTGCTGTCAGGATCTGGGGAGGAAGCATCCTCTCGTGTTAAAGAACCCAGGTACTTAACTCTCTGGGTTCCAGATTCCTCATCCGTGAAGTGGGGATGATAATGGTATCTCCCTCACCGGGTTTTTGTAAGAAGAAAATGCCAAGTCGTGCCAGGCACTGAGCAGGGTCGGACAGCCCTCCACAAATGTTCGCTCTTGCTATTACCATAGGGTAGTGATGCACCCAGGCGTTCAGTACAAGTTCACTGAGCATCTCCTGCATACGGGCTTGAGTGCTAAGGACAGCGCAGTGAACAACAAATACACAAATACACTTTGTGTGGTGGTAAGTGCCATGGAGAAAATTAAAGCAGGGTAAGTGGGTGGAATATGCTCAGTCGGGGTGGGGGGTTGCGATTTTACATATGAGGCCTCCCTGGTAAGATGACACGTGACTGAAGTGCTCCAGCGAGAGAGTGCGGGCAGTGGAAAGGCTGGTTGCCTGCCTAGCACACTCGGGAAGCAGCAAAGGTCTGTGTATCCAGGGCAGAGAGAGCGACAGGATGCCAGATCACGCGGGGTCTCACGTGCTACTGCAAGGACTCTGGCTTTCACCTAGGGTGGGCAGACGGTTCTGAGCATAACAGTGATGGGACCAGACCCCTTGGGACTGCCTTACTGAGGACAGAACATAGGGAAGCAAGGGTGGAGGCGAGGGAGACAGGGAGGAGGTGACTGCAGAGTCCAGGAGAGGCTGGGGGAGGCTGTGGAAGGGGCGGGGTGGCTGGAGACTGCCCACCGGAGCCAGACGGGATGTGGGTGTGAGAGGAAGAGAACAGCAAGGCTGATGCCAAGGCTTTTGACTTCGACAAATGGAGCAACGGACTTGCCCTTTATGTTAACAGGAAAATTCTGGGGGGCAGGGGAGGAAAACCAGGAGTTTGCTCTTGCACATGTTTCAGGGGCTTAGAGACACCTGGGTGGAGATGCCGATAAGCTACCAGTCTCGAGTTTGGGCACAGATAGGTTCTGGAGTCAGGAAAACCTGGATTCAGATCCCAGTCTGCCATCTGCTGGCTGCATGACCTTATGTGAGTATCTATACCTCTCTGAGCCTCAATTTCCTCATCTTGTCAAGTGGAGACACGAACAGTACCTACACTCCACGGGGTGGTGAAAGACTGTGAGATCACGCACGTAAAATGCTTATTAGCACAGACTCAGGGTTCAATTAAACTTATTCAACTAGCCAACCAATTAGTATTTACTGAACACCTACTACGTGCCAGGCAGTCCTGATGGAGGCATGGGACATACGCAAGTGAATAAAACAGATGGAGGCCCTGGGTCTCCTACCCCACATCCGTGTTGCTACCAAAAACTAATGTTGTTACCTACAGCTAAGCATGAATTTTGGGCTGAGGAAAGCTGAGGGCAGGGCCTTATCAATGCAGCCTGAATTTAATGAGACAGTGCAAAGGCCCAGAAGGGTGAACATGGTGGGATCTGGAGGTCACAGCCCACCAAGTCAGGCAAGCTTGTCTGGGCAGCATAACTCATCCAATCCTTAAAACTTTCACATGACGTATGGTAATTTTTGTTCCCATTTTTCAGATGGGGAAATTGAGTCACACAGCAGTTAAGAACTTGGCTCAAGGTCGCATGGCTGGCCAGTGGCAGTGCCAGGACTTGAAGCCAGGCCTTCTGACTCTAGAACCCGGGTCCCACGTTACGCACCCTTCCCTATTTCACACGCACGACCCGCCCTCCTGTTAAACCCACCAAGAGCCCACTGCTGACTACAGCGTTCCCTTTCACAGAGCTCAGATGTGGCCCGAGTACTTCTCACCACAGTGCTTCAAGCCTTCACCAACCTAGCTGTCACCCAACTTGAAATCTGTCACTCTTGCTTTGACCACCAGTCTGAGTCGGAGAGGTCTACCAGGAGTTTAGGGTAAGAATTCACCCAGACTGTGAACCTTCGTCTTTTAACAGAGGAAGTTAAGCCACTCAGGTTTATCGTGATTACTGATGTGGACTTATTCCCGCTATATAATTTTCTGTTTGTTTGTTTCCTGTACTGTGCTTTCTCATGTTCTCCCCAGGTCCCTGCTTATGCCCTATCCTTTAGTGGCCTGGAAGCTTTTCATTCTATTTTAATTCTTCCCCAAAGTACCCTTACATTTTGAATGTAAGCATAAACTTGTATCTCCTATCAACTTCTAGAGTGAATAAATACATCTCTGTCTTCCCAAGGTGATGACAATGGAGAGCCTTGGATCCCTGGCCCAAACCTTCCCTAGAAAAGAACCCAGGGTGCAGGGCCCACAAGCCCCCCTAGTGTGTAAGTGGCAATTCTGGTTCTCTTGGGGCCAGTTAGTGTCCTGGCCTGACTGACTGGGCTGGGGTGGGAGTGGGGGGGGGGGTGGTTCCCTAAGGCCTGGGCCAAACCACAGAAGTGCTGTACCACTGCCGAGCTCTCTCCCTTACCTTCAGTCTCTGGACGATTTCCCTTATGTCGTCCACAGAGCCTTCTGTGGACTGCACGAAGATGTGGTCCCCTCGTCCATAGAAGATTTTGAGAGTGGAGGAGTCTGGGGTCCAGCCAATGACATCCCCACAGTAGCAGTTGAACACCACCTCCTTGGTGCGAAGGTCCAGGAGCACCACAAACTCATTGGAAATCCCCAAAATGCAGTCAATTTCTACCCCCTGGGCATAGTCCTGGGCCGCCACCCTCCAGGCGATGGCGCCTGCGCTGTGCTGCTCAGCGCCTGCCCGTGCTTTTGTCTTTTCCTTCTTCTTGGAGGTCAGGGAGATGAGGTTAAATTTGCCAGTGGAGTCAATGGGTGTGTTAGAGACACAGTTTTCAGCCAGGTCCTTGAGGTACTCCTGGCGGGTCCTGGTGGCCATGGTGTGGAATTTGTCAGACTTGTGTGCAGCGTTCTCGGCATTAATCACCTTGGCCAGCAAGAAGTCTCTGAAGACATCAGACTTGCGGAATGTGGTTCCACTGGGGATGGGGGGACCAAAAGCAGGAGCATCTTTGGATCGGGTCACAGCCATACTGAGGAGGGAGAAATAGATGGTAAAAAAAGGCACTTGAGATTCCCTTCAGAAAGAAAACATGCAATCAGATACAGGAGTGTGCTTTGTAGGAATGGAAATAGTTACGTCTAACTAGTAAGTTGCTGGCTAGACTGGAAACTTTCGACAGCCTTAGGGCGTGGATATGCATTTTTTTTACTTCCTAGAACATCCACTGCTGTTAGAACATCCACTGTTAGAACATCCACTGCTGTTCAAAGAAGAATTCTCCTACCGCTGTTCCATTTCGGTTATTCTCATCTTACATACGTACAAACTATGTGGTAGGTTACAGTTTGGCAAACACTCACTCCTCCCTCTCCACCTTTGAGGGGAGGTACGTCCCTACCCTACTGATCCTGGGTAACTTGATTTAGCCAATGGTTTTCAAGCAAGGCATGCCTCCTGCGCTCCTGCCTTCTCCGGGAGCTAAACATGCCCCATGGGGGCCCCAGAAGGATGAGGGACACCTGTAGCAGACCTGGACCCAATCCGTGGCCAGGAGCCAAGGCCAGTCAGACCTGTGGATGTGTGGGCCAGAGAGACATGTTAATGTCTGTGAGCCACTTGAGTTTTGGGGTGGTTTGTTAAGCAGCATTATTATCGGAACATCTGACTGATACAGGACATTTATGTGATTTACTTCTTTCAAACATTTGTGTGACATTGTTTAACATACTTTGTAAATCTTCTCTACGTGGGTTATTTTGAAAATTCATTGTAACGAGAGGTTAGAAGGCACCCTTCCTACTTCAGTTTCGACCGAGGTGCCGTGGTGACAGAAATGAAAATAGCGAATGGATGAGAAAGTAAAAAGGAAATAATCTAAAACCTGTTCTGCCAAACCAATGAACCTTCTTACCCCCTACGCAAACTACAGAGGGAGCTGCTGGAAGGAACATCTTTGGAGAAAGCTGGGTGGCGAACACCATCATCTCTGCACCCACTCTCGCTGGCAGCAGGGGCCTCTGAGGTGAGCCTGTAGTCAAGAGGAGCCTGGGGGACCAGGAGGGTGGACAGGGAGCCCAGAGAATTCGCAGTCAGCTGTGGTCACAGTCCCAGGGACACTCCCCTGCCTCCCATTTCCTCCTCGTGCTCCAACCCTCGACAGGCCAGAAACAGGTCAACATGGAACAGAGGAGAGGGGAGAAGGAGCAGCCCTGAGCTGGGAGGTGGGAGAATTTGCTGAGAAGTCAAATCCGGAGATTTGAGGAGTATCTCAGACGTGTTGTCCCAATGACCAAACTGAGTGGAGACTCCCGTGGCTATAGAGCAGCCGATTTCTACAGTCAGGAAGTCAGGCAGAGAGGCTACGGCTCCTCCCAGAGTCACCACCCAGGGGCAGGGGAGCGCGACACTGGCTGGAAGATGTTAAAGGGCGGTGGAGACACCACAAGCTATGCTGTTTACATGATGATGATTAAAAGCAGTATGAGTTGCTGGAAATGAGCGAGCAGTCAGCTCGCTAAGATTTTCTTAGAGGATTGTATTCATCCTCCACAAAAACCTCACCTTATGAGTACTGCGGTAGATTTCCTAATCCTTCTCTTCCCACCGTAGGGTAATTTTTAAATAATGAGATTCCTAACTAAAACATATTCCATGGAACCCAAACACAGTGTAAGGCTTGTTTGGGTTCTGACTCCCAAGCCCCCACCCTCCCCCAACGTGACAAAGGGGGCAGTGTAACATTCCTGCATCTATTTGAGACGAGCATTTCTGGGATGCTCTCTTGGACGCTGGGGATACAGCAGTCCCTGGTCTCCAGAGCTTTATAATCCAGGAAGAGAGGCATACTAAACAAACTTACAAATTAATTTATAAAGACAAAGGAAGTGAATGGGGTACAGACAGAACAACAGAAGGACCTGATATGGACAGGGAGACCCCAGGAGGGCCTCTCTGAAGAAGTGATTATTACACTGGGATCGGAGGCTGAGTAGGAGCCAGAGGAAGAGCTGAGGGGAGGGACCTGCAGGCAGTGGGCACTGCATGTTCAACGCCTGACTGTGAAAGACGAGGCTGGGGTGGTCTGAGCCCAGACAGTGAAGAGTCGGATGCTCAAAAGGTCACTGGGGGCCAGGCGTCGCAGGGCCTTGATGGCGTGTTAGCGCTTTTCATCTTGATCATGAGACCAAGCAATCATTTCACCATCTGGGCTGGCTCGTCACGATCTGCACCCCCAGATCTGGTGTCTGCTGCTCTCTGCCCTGCTCAGTGCCCTGGCAGGTAGGTTTCTGCAGGCTATCACCTTCACCTGGGTTCCCATGCCCTCCAGCTTCCAGTGAATTTGGTCAACAGGAAGCACCAGGAGGTGACAGGAGAGAGAAGTTCAAGAATTTCTTTCTCTTCACGGCCTTCCTGTTGGGCTGGGATAGCGGCTGTGGTTGAGTCCTTGATCCTTCAACTCACAGCCATAGATAGCTCCTGCCTGGTGCCCCTTCTCCCAGAGCCATAGCTCTCTCTAGCTTCCAGAAACTTCTCCCATCCTCTCTAACCTCAAGCCGAAGGGGTGGGTGATGGCTCCCTGCTGCTGGTGGTTCCCAGATGCCTCACTTTCCTGTACTTGTTCCCCTAACCTAAGCACACCTGTGAATGGACTGTTCACTAACCCTCAGTTAAAACCCTAAGGGAGGCATCTGCTTCCTGAGGGTCCATGATGGACACAGGTGCTAGCAACAAGTGACAACCAGACTGACAACCTGCGAGGATCGCCATGGCTGCCCCATGAGGAAAGCATTGGAAGGAGCCTGGGGCAGGAGACTGTCAAAGGAGCCCTTGCACACCCCAGGTGGGTCAGGCCAGATCCCTTGCTGCACTGTTCACTGTCCAGTGACACTCCTCCAGTGCAGGAGTGCCATGTGGGCAGATGCCACACTGAGCTTAGCTGGTCCACCAGCACCAGCATAGGTGTTCACTATTGATTTAAATAGCGATTTAAACTTGAACAGACCAGGAAGAAACAGATTTCTACCAATGCACAGCAGGTGCAGGTTTGACGGAAAAAGGCACTTTCCAGGGGTGCAGTTCTTCAAAGGCCACACAAACCAGGCAGGTTTCCTGGGCAAAACCGTGTGGGCGTGGCCTTGCCTACAGGACGGGGGATGGACCAGATGACTTCGCCAGTCTTTCTAATTAACGGTATGTTCGCATTGTACGTTACAGCTGTGAACAGCGCTGCAACGGCTCCGGTCAGCACTTGGCTGCGTAGAGTGATGGATTTTGGGTTTCCCCACAGTCCTGATTCATGATTTTAAGAACCACGAAATTATAAGCTGCTGAAGGCTTCTGGACAATCAGAACAGCGGGTCCTTTGCTTCCCAGCAGGATGGACTGGGTTTTCACAGCCCACAGGCTGCAGGGATGCTGGTGTGCCACCCAGAAACGGCACATTGAAACCGGAAAGGACGGCACCTCATCACGCAACCAGGAGACGGTGCGACACCAGGTCACCTGGTCACTGTAGCTCAGTAAGTATTTCCAGAATATTCACAATTACTCATTCAACAATTCTTTTCTCGGTGCCTATGATATTTGGGCCAGGCATCTGTCCGGCCAGCAAAAATGTTTTTAAGGCTCACTGTATGGCAAGCCCCGTGTCACAATAGATACATGAAGGGGAATGTGACATGGGGTTACTACCTTCAAGGGAGGCAAGGGCCACGCTAATAAGTCATTTTTACAGCATGAGTGCTGCCACAGAAATGTGTTTGGGGACACAGAGGGGACCAGGTGTGGTCTGTCCGGAGAGCAGCTGCCTGTAGGGAAGGAGGGGAGAGGAAGGGAGAGGGTGTGGGAGGGGGTAAGCTTTGGTTGTATCTTTAACATTTTCTTTCTTTAAAAATAAAGAAAAGAGAGAGAGCTGAAGCAAATATGGCGAAATGTTAACATCTGCTAAATCTGGTGGTAGGCACATGGGTGTCTGTTATATTATTTTCTGTGCTTTTCAGGATGTTTAAAATATTGCATAATAAAAATATTTTAAATTAAATTGTAAGAAACAAGAAGGGTTTGTGAATCAGAAGCAAGCAAGCATCCTGGACACCATGCAAAGGCTGGCCTGGAAAAGTGGGGGGTTGGTGGAAGGTTTGCCGTGACAGCCCTGGTGGGAGCGTGGGAAGGGGAGAAAGGCCACCCCCATGCCCCCGGCTCAACCCCCTGCCTCTGATGTGCCAGGAGAGGGAGGCCTTCTCCTCTGTGGTGTGTGTGTGTGTGTGTGTGTGTGTGTGTGTGTGTGTGTGCGCGCGCGCGCGCGCACAACTCTATCTTCCCTCACCAGGGCTACCTTTCAGCTGCCGAGGAACGTGGGACCTCCGAGTGAGCTCTGGCTCTCACAGCCCGGAGGTGTGGGCACGGGTAGCTGCTGCTCAGAGTACCAGATGCAAACGGGTGAGGACACAGGGGGCCTGTGGCCTGATGCCCCGTGGAGGCCCTGCCATGCAGTGTGCTGGCTCCCAGCAGCCACCTGGGCGGCACATCCAGGACAGTGTTCTGAACCACACGCGCTACGCGGTGGATCCCCCCCTCCCTTCTCTCACACACCCGGCTGACATGGGAGATTCCGGCAATTCCTCAAGACTACCAGTGCACGACGCACACACCCTTGGGCCCAGGGACTCCAGTTTCAGGAATTCTCCCATCTGTATAGTCGGACACAAGTGCAAGGAGAGCGGATGCAAGGTTGTTCGCTGCCGGATGGAGGGGAAGAGCGGCTGACAGGAAACGGCCCAGGTGCCCATCGATGGGGGGAGATTCTCATGCATCCGCACGATGGAATGAAAAAGCACTTTATGTATTGGTTTGGAGAGATCTCAAGGATTGGTGAGAAAATACAGGGTTCAGAACAGCGTGTGTTATGCTCCATTCGTGTTAAAGAGGTGAAGAAGAATACTTGTAAGCACGTGCTGGTGTATGTATAAAACATCAGGATGCACAAGAAACCGCGAACAGGACAGCTGGGTGGTGGGAGACTGTGACCTTTTTTTACTTTTTTATGTTACATTTTGTACCTTTTGAATTTCAAACCGTTCTCAGAAAATGGAAAATAGCACTCCCTTGCCCATTCCCCGGAGCTTGCGGTGCTATCCCAGGGGCAAGTGCTGCCCTTGGCCCGGGGCCTAGGTCCTTGATCAGCTGGTTTTCAAGGACGAGGGCTCTCTCCTCACCCCACACCCAGAATGCTTTCCATCTGGCCTCTGGGTGCTGGCCACTCCGCTGGTGAGAACTGGGGCTTGGGGAGGATGCTGAATGAGCCTGCGGCCTGTGTCGCCTGTTGATCTGTGAACCAGAACCACACCTCTATCCCTGCCCCCGTCCTTCCAACTTGTGATTTCCCCCTGGGCCACCACTCCTATGCCTCAGCCTTGTGCCCGCTACCCAGGCGTGGCGCAGGGGTGGTTTCACTCTACGATGGGCACCTCACCCCCAACCAGATCAGTGAGCCGCAATTCTGGGGCTTCTTTTCCTGGGAAAGCAAAGCTTTCTTTTTGCTGGATTTGCAGCTGGGAGGATGTTGAGCTCAGAGCTGCCAGCAAATGAGGCAATGTATAGGAAAGTGGAGCAGATCCAGCTACGCCCGAACCTGTCATTTGGGAGTCGATGTATACGAATGCCTTCTGTCTTAAGCCAGGTTGAGGAGGAGTTTTTGTCCCCTGCAACCAAAAGATTCCAGGCAACTACAAACCCCCGATGGTCTCCTTATCAACACTGGGGTGACATGCCCCTTTCTCGCTGAGGATCGCTCTCTTAGAAGGCGCGGGAATGTGAGGACAGAGCTTCCCTGAAAGCAACACAGGAGCCAGCCCACCTGGGCGGCTGCTCTCTGCTGCCTGGAGGCTGGGAATCAGCTGCTGTGACTTCCTGTGTGTGCAGGGGTTGGGGGCCGTCCTGGGGCTGTTCCCTGGGGCCCACGTGGGAGGTGCATACCTGTAGCAGACATTATCAGTGCAGGGGTTGTGGGCTCGGACAATGATGAAGACGTGCTGAAAGTGTGAGCGGATGTTCTTGGGGGTGAAAGGCAGCGCCCCCGGCTCCTGGAAGATGATCGTCACAATGTCGTTTCCTATGTGCCTCTTCCTTAGTAGCTGGTGAATGGAAACAGGGGACAGGAGGGCGGCACCAGTTGGCTTGAGGGCCCTGCCTGGACCCTCACAGCAGCCTCCCACCGCCCTGTAGTTCTTGCCCCCCTCTCCCGTCTGGTCCCCACACGCAGCCAGCGAGAGCCCCGGACCTTGGTCGGATCGTGTCTCTCCTCGCTCAGAGCCCTCCAGTGGCTCCACCTCACTCGGGGGAAAAGACCGAGTCCCCACATGGCCCAGGGGGCCCCATGCCACCTGCCCCCACCGCCGCTCTGACATCTCCTCCCACGTTCTCCCTCGCTCACTCTGTTCGACCACGCAGGCCTCCTGCTGCTCCTCAAACATGCCTTGTTTCCTCAAGGCCTCTGCAGTGACTGTTCCCTCGGCATGAAACATTCTTCCCAGACAACTCCATGTGGCTCCCTCTTTCAGGTTTTTGCTGAGACACCTCCCTCCCATGGAGGCCTTCGCTGAGTGTCCCCACGACATGCCCTCTCTCTACTACCCTGCCGCCGTCACTCGACATTTATCGACACTCGGCACACGGTGGCTCTTCCCTCTTCCTTCTGTTTCTGGTCTGTCTCTTCCCACTAACACGTCAGCCCTGCGACGCCAGTGGTTTTGCCTGTTTCGTTTGCGGCCTACTGCTGTGTCCTCGGTGTGAGAGCAGTGCACGGCACACAGCTCTTACAGAATGCTCACAGGTTAACCTTATGAGGCCATGGACACCTGACCACTGCTGGTCTATAAAATCTACAACGTCACCTGTACCAATGGAAATAATATACACTTGCTGAACCACAAGTCTGTGGGGTTTCTGTTCTTTAGAAACTAGGAAGAGTTGTTTCAGGACAGAATCTGCACGGCACATCTAGGAGAGGAGCTGCAGGAAGCAGGTATTAGCTGTTCTTGCCCACTTAGCACCCTTTCCTTCTTCTCCTGACAGCTACGTCCCTCCCCTGTAGGAAAGCACCTGCCTGATCTCTATCAGCGTTTCAAGTTGAGCTGACCCCACTCACCATCCATCCCCAGGGGTGGACACGTGCTTCCGGCTCGGCCAGTCAGCCCATTCCTTCCCTGCCCCAGGCCCCGGGGACTGGCAAGTGAATAGTCCAACAAGATTCAGCCCTGAAACGTTTCTGGGACACTAGGGAGGCACAGCTGTCTCCCCCACTGGGGTGGCTACGTTGGTGGGATGTGAGCTGAGGGCAGCTAGGGGGCATCTCTGCCACTACCTGGGAAGACCTGAAAATAAGGTCACTATGAAGAAAAGCAGAGCTGCAAAATTCAAAGGGTCCCTAACATGCTTTGAGCCCCCGGATCCAGCCGTACCTAATGCTAGCCCTGTGCTGGCACGTCAGAGTTACATAACCCAGTAAAACCCATTTATTGTTTATGCCAATTTGGTTCGTATTTCTGTTACTTCTGGTTGAAATAACATTGACTGGTTTGTTCTTCTTTCTCACAGGACCCCTGATGACTCAAGAGACCTTGAGGGGAACTGGGGTAGCTACAGGCAAGCAGGGTGGCTAAGGAACAGCTAGGAAAAAACTGATCTCAAACGACACCTGACCTAGCCTCCATCCCCCAGGTGATGTGACCATGGTGCAGAGGGTCTCCAAGGCCATGGGCGGCAGCAGGAGAGCCCATGCCAGCCAGACAGCCAGCTAACGACCGCGGAGGGAGACTGCCTTGGGGTTTAGTTGTGCACCAACTGGAAATCACATGGGACCCCTGCCCTGGGCCCCACTGACCTGCTGCCTGTTGTTGGGGGTGTAAGGGAGCAGGGTGGAGACGTGGAACATGATCTCGTAGTCCTGGTATGTCGTGTAGAGGGAGTGGGTGCCCGTAGAGTCGGCTGCAACAGAAACACCAGTTAGCACCACGTTTCCCAAACCTCTGGGCTTGTGCCACAGCCCACATGCCATCTGTGTTAGTTTTTAGCTTGATGTTTTCACTTCACTCTACTCTTTAAAATTAAATAAATTTAGGTAAAAAGGAAACCTTATGTTAGACACCCACCAGACTGGTAAAAAAAAAAAATTAAAAGTCTGACCGTACCAAGGGTTGGCGGTGATGTAGAATGACTGGAGCCCTTTATGCGGCTGGTCAGGCGTGCGAATTGGTGCAACCACTTTGGAAAACTTTTTCACAACATCTAGTGAACCTAAAGATCAGCTTAATTGATGACTCAACACTTCGTCTCCTAGGATCATAATCCAGAGAAAAGGTACACATGTGCCCTGGGATATGGGTACAGGCACCTTCAAATGTCAGTCACAAGAATGGATCAACCATGAAACGAGCCACAGTCACCACATGGGCGAATCCCATATATACAATGTTGAATGAAAGATGCCAGACACAAGAGGAGCACGTAGCGTGTGATTCCATTCACGTTACGTTAAAAAACAGGCAAAACAAATGCTGTTTAGAGATGCATGTATAGGTGGCAAAACTATGAATGATAATCACGAGAGTCAGGATACTGGTTATCTCTAACGGGAGGGGGTTGTGACCAGGCAGAAGCACATCTGATTGTTGGTTCCATGTTTCCGAGGGGGAAACTGAGGCACAGGGAGGGAGGGACTTGCCTAAGGTCACACTGCAATGCGCAGTGAAGTCTGGACTGGAACTCGGGATGTGGGACTCCAGTGTTTTCTTAACAGGACTCAGTGTTGCTCTTACCCAAATCCCTAAACTTCAGCCCTAAAGGCCCTGCACGGTGGGTCCTGCCTGCCTTCCTCACTTCATCCTCTCTCTACATGAACTTCCCTGGACAACAGCCTTTAGACCTCGGGGCTTTTGCACGTGCTGTTCCTTTACGTGGAATACTTTCGGGCTCCTTCATTGCCTCTTTTATTCCAACTCACTCTCCTCAGGCCACATGCCATGTTCTCAAGGAGCCCTTCCCCACTCCAACATAAGATCAGGTGCCCCATACATGCTCCTATCATCTTGAACTGCCCAGGGAGGAAGGCTGGGAGGTTTCTGTGGAGTGCGTGAATGAGCCCACGAACCATGTTGCCAGGAACTCCAGGGTGTCATGTTCACCCCGGGAAGCCCATTCTTCCAGCAAGCTTTATCTAGTTGAAGGTGCTGGGGAAACAGTGGTAGAACAGGCCCAAGAGTCCCTGTTCTTGAGGCCTCACATTTTAGGGTGGGGGGTAGCTGTGACAGGTGAGGGCACTGAAGCCACAGCTGGTCAGTGCCAGAGCCAGGCCTGAAGCCAGGAGACCTTCAGGTGGCTGCAAGCCCAGGGCATCCCTGTCTGGTAGCTGGGGAGACTGGCCGGGAGCACTGTGCTCCTTGGGGTCCTCAGAGAAAATCCGCTTCCTGCAGAAGCCACATGGCAGCGGCTGGTGTGCCCTCGAGTGCTGATTCTCTGCGAGGCACTGTGCCAGCATCTGACGCTCACGGCCAACTCGGGGACGGGGGAAAGACTATGGCCGTCACTTCGTGCAGGACGCTGACCCTCAGGAGCAGGCATCTGTCTGAGAAGGCGGACAGTAAGTCTCTGCTTCCTTTTTCTGAGCACACTGCCCCCACACTGAAGGAATCACCAGCGGAACCACTCCTGCTGCGGGCTTCCAGAGCGCCAGGAGTGGACAGGATGCAGGCAGCTCGGGGAGGCCAGGCAGGTCCAGGGTCTGACACAGAGCGAGGGCTCAGTAAGATAGTTCAACACCGCGCTCCCGAGGTAAACACAACTTTACAGATGAGGAAACGGAGGCAGAGACAGCCAAAGCCACTGGTCCAACACCCCTAAACGAGCAATGGCTCATTCCTCCCACTGCTTCCTTCAACAGACAACAGCCATAAGCACCCGCCTAACACTTCATCCGTGTCTCTAAACGTGGTCTCATCTGGGCCTCCCTTCTCCAGATGAGGAAACTGAGGCATGGCCAGGTAAGGTGAGGAGCCAGTGATCAAGCCACAGCCCCATCGCTCAGGGCCCGACTCAGCCTAAGCAACTATCCCAGCTACAGCTCACCTCTAAGGGGTCCTTCCCATAGGGAGCCGTGACGCCAATTTACAACATCACTCTTCCAACCCCCCAAAACTGCCAGGACACATTTTAATCCTATAGATCATATATAAACATATTATGCACATAGATGCATATTTATGTGTGGAAATGCCAGAACGGGTATGTTGTACCTCGCACCTGCCTTAAGAAACAGACCACCTGCCACCAATACTCTTGTGAAAATGTGAGTATCGTTTCCTAGTTATATCCACACTCTCCCTGGAGGCAACCACTACCTTGAACGTCACGTCCATCACGGCCTTGCTTTTCTGTAGTTTTCCTACGTCAGAACAACCCCCCAGACAATATACTGTTGAATAAAAGCCATCTTTCGGCACCTGCTTTTGTGAGGCCCCCTGTCCACGCTCAACATCAAGTACGTGGCCTTCGTCCAGGCTGACGCCTGCAGCTCTAGTTCACTGCTGTCATTGCCACACAGCTCTCTGCCGCACAAAATACCACAATTCTGCCCGTGAACGCTGGGCACCATCCAAGCACTGGTGGTTATGAATATTCAGGACATCTCCCAACGCACATGTGCATGAGTTCCCAGAGGACATGTCTAGGAGCGCAACTGCTGACTCACAGGGTAGGTGGGTCTTTAAACTTTACTAGAACATGCCATACTGTTTTCCAAAGCGGTCGCACTCTCTGCACCCCCGTCAGCAGAGTCTGAGAGCTCCCACGGCTCTGCGTCCTTACCCAGGTATCATCAGGCCTTGTGACGTTTGCCCCTGGGGTGGCCGTGGGGTGGTGGTCCACCGGGATCCCACTGGTTCCCCCACGAGGCCACTGTGCCACTTACTCTTGACATCCAGCTGGGCGGCGTACTTGGTGAAGCCCTTCAGGCAGACCTTCTCCCCGATCAGGGAGAGGAACTCCTCAAAGGCGGGGCCGGCCTCCTCGTTGTTGTACATCTCCTCCTCCGAGCTCTGGCCGGCCTTGCAGTAGAGGATGCCCACTTTGTGTTTCCGGCACAGCTGCAGAGGCGGGCCGGGCGGAGACGTCAGAGGGAGGGGAAAAAGGGGCTTTCTCAGGTGCGGTGCCCAAGGAGCTCCTGGGGTCACACAATAACTCGGGGCCGCAGCCAGAGAGGAGGGAGAAAGGTGTGGGGGGCACATCCCAGTTGTCCCTCCCCTCCCCTCCCATTCCAGAGAGGCACAACAAGGTGTCACACAGCCCACTCTCGTTCTCTCTACGGAGGGCCACGCCACTCTCAAGAATTAAGACACCGTTGCCTTGGCTGGCTACCCACAGGAGGTGGACTGGAACTGGCTAAGACTTGGCAAAAGGAAATTCTCCAGGGCTCAGGGCTCAGTGCAGTCAACTGTTTTCAGGGAGTGAGCCCTCAGTGACCACATGTTTATTTTATGTATCTCATTCTCTTGGTCACTGGTGACTGGACCTTGACAGACACCTGACCTAAGCGTGGGCCAGTCAGAAGCTCTCCTGGGACCAAGAGTCAGCTAGCTGGGGTCTGCACGTGGCTGTTATTCTCACAGAAACTCTGGGAGCTGTGGGAGGATGGAGAAGCAAAGGGAGCCAGTGTACAGAGATGGGAACATGACCCCTAGCCTGTCCCCCACCATGAAACCTGGTGGCTGTCTCATCCCCAGACCATTTTCCTCCTGAGACCCAGTCATATTCTTGCTCTTGGCTCCCTTGGAATTTGATTAAGAGATCCCTCTTTTTACCTAAACTAGGTTAGGTGGGTTCCTATTCTTGGAAAAAAGAACAACAACAAAAAAGACCAAGACAGAAAGAGGTACCAGGATGGGGCTGCAGGCTACGGTCCCAGGGGCCCCCCACCCGGAACCCCGGCTCACCCCTTGTTCGTCGAGCTTCAGCAGCTGCTCGGTCACCTTGGGCGTGTTGAGAGCCAGCCTCAGGCAGTGGATGTTGAGCTCCGGGATGACATACTCCAGGGCATCCTTCAGGGGCAGGCCCCGCCCCGTCCCATGCTTTGTGGCTGTGGGTGTGGCGTCCTCCAGGATGGATCCCCGCAGGGTGATGAGCTGTTTGAGGGAGAGAAGAGAAGGTCAGGAGGCTCTCAGGACCCAGGAAGGAACAAGAGCCCATGAGGGTGTCCTATTCTCAGAGCAACGTGTGCGATGGTCAGAGAAGCTTGGGTCCCAGGGCCAGCCTGGGGTTTGGACCAGGACTTGAGCTTGCCGCCTCCTGCTTGTGTGATCTTGAGCAAGCGCCTTCAGATCTCTGGGCCTCAGCTTCTCTTTCACGAAATGGGTACGGTGACGGCATCAAAGCCCAGAAGAGCGCCGGGAGGATTAAGTGGATGAGTCAATGAGACAACGGATGGAGCACACCTTTATCCGTCAACAAATACCGACTACGTGCCCCGGAGACCTAGCCCTGTTCTGGGTGCGGCAAACAAAACAAAGACCCAACTGGTCTTCACCCGACTGGCATTTAAGTGGGGACACAGATTATGTCAGCTAGTAAGATGTATAATGAATAAAACAGGCTCCACAAGGCAAACCCTCAACGAACACTGTCTTCATTACAACACGTGTGAACATATTACTGTAGTAACACGGTTGGTCTGTGGTGGGGCCCAGGCATCTACGTACATGTGCATATACATATTCATACTTATACCAATGTATACTTACACAGACACACACACACACACACACACAGACACACAGACACACACACACACACACACACGCACACACCCCTTTTCAGTGCCATTCAGATGATTCTGCTGTGTAGCCAGGATTGAAAACTTTTAGTCAGGCCAATCACGGCCACCTCATTTCACTTTCCCAGATGGTGCTTTCCATGTTTTTCCTATAGCTGGCCACATGACTAGCTACAGGTAATGAAATGTGAGGGGAATTCAGCTGGGGAAGGACTTCTTGGACACATTTGCTTCCCTTCGTTAAAGGAAAGCCCCTTTCCACCAGCCCATTTCTTCTTGCTAAGGACACTGGTGTGAGGGTAAGATGTTTGGGGCTGTGGCAGCCATCCTGTGTTTGCGAGGAAAGAGACAACAAGAAAACCAGAGAAGTCCATCTCTGCAGCTGCCCACCTCCAGGCTTCTTGTTAGAGAATTAAAATAACCCTCTATTTGTTTTAGCTATGGTTACTCAGGTCTTCAGGTTTACTCTACAGGCAAAGCAGTTTCTAACTGATATACCTTTATAACAAAGTCGCATTTATGAAGGTGCAGTGGTACAACAGTAATTACCTAATTACGTGCACACGTCTGTTCAGGGGGAGGTTTTATCATCTCCATGTTGCAGATAAGAAAACTGAAGCTCCGAGAGGTTAGGTGCCTTCTCCAAGGTCACCACAGCTAAGTGACTAAACCAGGATTCCCACGCAGCCCTGAATTTTCCAAAACTTACAGCTTTCGCCGCTGACAGTGTTTTATTTTTATTTTTGGCTGTGAGGTACATCCTCATACAGTAAAGTACTCAACACATGGAAGCATACCTAAAGGAATGATCACAGAGTGAACACCTAGGTAATCCCCACCAAATCAAAAAAGTATTTTCAGCCCCCCAAAACTCCTTCCCTCCTCCCCAAAGGCAACTCCACCCTGACTTCAAACTCCAGAATTTATTTCTGCCTGTTTTGGAGCTTCAGGCAGTTTGTATTCTTTTATATCTGGCTTGTTTCTCTCAATGCTGTGGATATGAGATTGGCCACGTTGCTGTGAGAAGCGGCTGTATTGCCACAACGGATTTATTCCATTCTACTGTTGAGCACGGGAACCGCTTCCAGTGTTGGACAACTATGAACACTGCTCTTAGGAACACTCCCAGGAGCTCCTCTTATTGCACATGAACAAATCTTCTTTTGGGTCTATACCTAGGAGGGCAACTGCAGAGTCACTGGGCATGTTCATCTTTAATTTTCCTGAACTGCCCAAGAATATTCCAAGTGGTTGTACCAATTCATGTCCCGCTAGCCCTGAGAGTCCCTGTGGCTTCAGGTCCTCACTTGTACCAGCTCAGGCTTCTCTATCCGCAACGTGAGCTGACCATCAGGTGATGCCATGCCCAGGGCCAGGCACGCAGCTCCAGCCCCAGCAAGGCAGCATGACAGGGTATTGGCAGCAATACCGGGAAAAACACCCCCCCTCAGGGGATTGCTACAAGCACCCAAGATATACTTGAAGCTATGATATAAAGACTAAGGATGAGATGCCAGGGTGGCTCAGTTGGCTAAACATCTGACTTCAGCTCAGGTCATAATCTCGTGGTTCACGAGCCTAAGCCCCGCCTAGGGCTCTGTGCTGCAGCTCAGGGCCTGGAGCCTGCTTCAGATTCTGTGTGTCTCTCTCTCTGCCCCTCCCTGCTTGTGCTCTGTCGCTCTCTCAAAAAAAAAAAAAAAAAAAAAAAAGACTAAGAAGGATTAATCAGTAGTACCTGGAAAAACATGCCTGTCCTAAGTCAACAGACAGAAGAGGTGGCAAAAATAATGTGTCACGGCATTGCCTCTAAGCATACAGCTTGCCAAATAGGACCTGGGCAAGAGGCATGCATGGAAGGAATGGAGTGATCTTGTGTTCTGGAGTTCCCAGCTGTAGCCTTGGTAATTAATAAAAAAACAAGTCGCTTTTATCCTAAGGACAGTAGTCTTGAAACAGATCATGAAAAGCAACCATGTTGGATGCTTTGCCCTGCCAGTCTGGGAGGCCCTGGGATTGTGGGTTTCAATCAATGCACCAATTGGATCTGTTTTTGTATCCTGCTGAAACTGGCCCGCAGCGCCCTCTGCTGGGGCCAAGCAGAAGCATGGTCCTGCACCTCAGTCTTTCTCCCACTCTAGAGACAGGTGGCCTACTGTCACATTTTGGCTCTGAAGACTTGACCAAAAGCCACTACTTGAAAAGCTCCCAGCTTTGCCTTCTCTGCTGGGGAGATTAAGTAGGGCACTGGCAGGGCACAACGAGTGGCCATCTCTACTCTCCACCTGGTCCTGTCTGTCATCATTGCCTACCTGGCCTATGATGATAGCTGCCTTCTGGTCTCCCTGCTCCCACACCACTGCCACCCCGGCCCAGGCCACTCTTCCTGCAGCAGCTTGAGTCAGACCACGCCTCTCCTCTGTGCAGAACGGGCTAGTGGCTTCCCATTTCTCTCCAAGTAAAATCTATACACCCTGCTCAGCCTGCAAGGCCCTGTGTGACCTCATCCTCAACGATACCCGGCATCATCTCGCTGAGGGTAAGCAGTCACACGAGCCATAGAAAAGTCTCAAGGCCATGTATGCAGGGAGGTTTCTGTTTGCACAGGTTGTTCTTTGTTGGCTCCTGACTTAGATGCATTTTTCTCTGCTGGGCGGTGGGTGCACGTGTCGGGGACTTCTGGGAGGTCACCTAGGAGTCTGTCTGCCTGGATTCAAGTCCTGACTCTACCCATTCCTTAACTGTGTAACCCTGGGCAAGTTGCTTAATTTCTCTGTGCCTTTTTCCTCATCTATAAAATGCAGATAATGACTCTCTCAAAGGGCTGTAAAGATTCAATAAGATAATCCACATACAGTGCTCAGCTTTGTATCTGGCATCCAGTGAGCGCTCAATACATGTTAGCCATTATTATGTATACACGTGTCAAATGTATTTGTACAAAACCATATGCATAGTTAAGAATTTACATTTCACCTTTAATAGGAAGCTATAGTTGACTTTTCTCCCCACTTAACAATATGCTTTGGAGATTATTTCCATAAACACACACACACACACACACACACACACACACACACACACAGACGATCAGAGTTACCTACTGAATACAAATGAAGTCCTAGTCGATTCACACTATTACACTTGCTTTTTTCACTTAATAGGAGACTCTCCCTTTTCTACTTTGTACACTTACTTATATACTTAAATTCTTAATGAGTGACTGTTACTTTTTAAATAAAAAAGAAATGACAAATCCAAACCTCTAACCCTAAGAAAATCAAGGCCCATCAAAAACTCACGTTTGCTGGGCTAAGGGGGACTTGTTGGGCTTGGAGGCCAGACCGTCCCTGGTTGCCTGGGGTTTTCCTGTGTCCTGGGAGAGACACGCCAGCAAGGGGCTCAGGCCAGGGCTCGTCCTGTCCAGGCTGGGCGGGGGAGGGGGGCACTGTTCAGGCGTGTGATGCCAGAGCCCAGCTCCAAGTCTGTTCCTGCCCTGGCGGGAAGCTCAGTGCTGCCAACGCTCACAACCCATCTGCCGGGAGATATGGGCCCACTCGACTGTCTGCTCAGCGGCCGGGGGTGGCCATCTGGGGCGGGCCAGCCTGCTGGCCTGGAAAACAGCCCAGGCGCTTCACCCTGGACCCCACACCTTGGTTTACGGGAGCCTAAGATATGTACATGTGGACAGGAGGACAGAACTCTGCCCGTGAACTCCACCTTTGGTTCCTGGCATGGCCCTCGGACCCTGGCGGGGGGTGGTGGGGACAGTGACAGGCCAGGCTAGTAGTAGCATCTACCACTTGGAGTACTCACTGCCTTACAGCCTCAGGCTACCACCTCACGTGTGCGAGTCCATGAGAACCTTCCCTGCCGCTCTAGGAGACAGGGAACAAACAGCACAGAGCCCATTCACAGATAAAGAAACTGAATCCAGCGGTAAAGCCAACATGATCACATGGTTAATAAAAAACCAAGGTCACATGGTTAGTAAGTGGCAGAACTGGACTGAACCCAGGGCTGTCTATTCCCAGAGCTAGAATTCAAACCCCACAGGCAGTGTGCTGAGTGGTTAAGAGCCTGGGCCCAGGCCCCGGGAAGCTTTGGTCCATGTCCCAGCTCTGCCATTGGTGACTCTGACAAATGATGATCTCCCTGGGCTTCAGCCTCCCATCCTCATCTGTAGAATGGGAATAATGGGACCCATGTCATAAGACTGTTGAGAAGATTTGGGCTTCACACATATAAAACATTTAGGACACTGTCTGGCAAGAATGTGTGTTAAAAGTGTTAGCTATTATTGCGGATACTGCTGTTGTTACTACTGGGGGCTGTGGACTGTCCACCTTGTCGCCATGATAGGAAGGGCTTGAGGAAGAGGCACAGGAAACCTTGCTGGCCACTGCCCGCCCTCCAACTCAGGTGATGAGGTCCTCAGGTCTGAGTGCCCAGTAGGGCAGCTCCACCAGGAGCTGGGCTCGGGGCTGAGCCTGCATGCATGTGGGGTTAGAAAAAGGCCCGGTTGTGGCTGTGAACCTCATGGTGGGCCAAAATTCATAGGGCTGCCAGGAATGTGACAAGGGGACAGTAGACTGAGACCCTTACCACTGGCTAACTTCACTGGGGTCTTCCCAAGTGCCAGGCCAAGCACTGCCTAATGTGTAAGCCCACTGGATCCATGACTATAGAGATTGTAGGGACTGTGGGAAGACTGGGATTCCCAAGAGGGAAACTGAGGCTCTGAGAGGAGAAGCCAGGTGTACAGGTTCACAGCTGGTGAATGGCTGAACTAGGAATCCATACCAGGTCTCCAATGTGCCAGATGTGATCATGCCTCAGGACCTTTGCAATGGCTGTTCCCTCCGCCTGGAATGCTCTTATTCTAGATGTCCACATGGCTCCTTCTCTCATGTCCTTCAGGTCATTACTCAAATGTTCTCTTCCCAGTGATATGTCCTTGACCATTCTGCCTAAACACTGAACCGCGCCTTACACTTATCTCTTCCTTGCTTGACTTTCTACCTTGTCATCACTTACCACAGTGTGTAATTTATCAAAGTATGTGTGTATTGTCTGCCTCCCCCACAAGAGTGCAGCAGGGATGACAGGTAGTGGTGCTGGGTGAATCTCTGCCGTGTGGATGAATCCTGGACCTGTGTCCTGGGGCCTCAAGAGCCTCATGCCGATCCTGGGTGGGGGGGTGGGGGGACTGGAGGCTTGTTTTGTGGGTGTTGGGGCTAGGAAGTGCGTGGAAGCAGGCACAAGGCAGGAGCAGCACTGAGCCGGTTTCAAACTCACTGAATAGGAACCACAGCAGAAACAATATACCCCGACCCAACATCCCCGCACCCAAGTCTCATGACTCCCAGTACATGCAGTGCAGGCCGGTATTTTAAAAATTCATTCTACATATTCCATTTTTATTAATAAGAAACAGTAGCACAAAAGCGCTGGCACTAAGCTGAGTTTGTAACTCATCAGTGGGTCTGCTGTGCAGTTTTGAGCCCCGTCAGTGGAATCCCAGAGGCAGCCGAGTGGGGCTAGAGAGCAGGCCGACTCCTCCCCTTGCCACTTACTGGATGCTGCTTTGGGCAAAGCCCTCAACCTCTCAGGGCCTTGTTTCATCATCTGTCAATGAGGACAACCGGGCCTTCATCACAGAACTGTCGTGACACTTAAGTGAATGAATGTACATAAAGGGTAAAGAAAACATCCGACACAGTGTTATTAAGTAGATCTGCAATGTCACGGCGGTTGTAATGAAATATTATTTGCTAGTGTTTGTTATTTCACCCAGCAGTTCCCCAGATGACGTGACACAATCTGATGCCATGTGAGCTGTCACGTCACATTCTGCCCCAGTGCTCATCTGGCCAGAAAGGTGAGGAGAGGGAAGAGGGGCTGGGTGACAGAGGTGCCGGTGACGAGGAGAGGTGGGGGCGCTGTGGGACTGCCTCCTCTAAGCTGCCACAAAGCCTCTGTGTCATCCACTCCCCCTCAGCAAGAGGGTCTCCGTGAGGGGATGGGGCTAGGGTCCTCGGTGTACCATCTGCCAGTCTGGATGACATCCAGGCTCGGCTGGCCTCACACCCAAAGTCCTTGGCGGCAGCAGCAGGCTGCTGGGGTCCCACCAGGACCTGGGCAAAGGCCAGGAACAAGGCGGATGGGGCAATGCAGGGCTGAAGGAGACCCACTTTGGGGGGCCTGCCCAGCTGACTACCATCCCTTTCCTGGAAAGCTCTTCCTTACTTGGGTCTTTTGGAAGTCTGCTGTTTTTGCTGGCCTAGTGCCCCTCTTGGCAGAAGAACTGCCTCCCCCAGGTGATTCCGACTGAACTGTCAATTACAGTGTGCCGCCCTGTCCCAGTGGAGCACACGTGATCCAAGCAGAGCCAGTCAGAGTCCTTCCCACAGATTTGGCAGCAAGTGTCTCTTCCTTGTGGAGGAGACGTACAAAGACGTAGAAGAGTTGAGCAGCCAGTCTCCATTTTCCCATGACATGGAGAGAGCTTGCTGGTGGCAGAAGAGAAGAGAATGACATTCACAATGCAAAAAAGCAGAGCTTAGAGGAACAGAGCGGTCTGGAGGCAGAATATGGTGACATCATTTGAGTGCCTGGATCCAGCTATGCCTGAAGCTAGCCCTACCCCGCCCGGATTTGCAGTTATATGAACCGAAAAATTCTATTTCTGGCTTGAACCAGTTAGATTTCTGTCAATTACAATTGAGAGTCCTAATTGAGCAGGATGCCCCCAGCAGGCCTTGTTCCCTAGCCACGGCTGATATTTAGTCTAGGGGAAGACCTCCTCTGCCCAAACCAGGACAACGGGTTTCTCTACTCAGACTTGAAAGCGCTGCGAGTGTTTTGAGCTGAGCGGCACCAACAGCAGTGCCTGCTGTGGCTGAGATTCCCCAATTCCTGCCGTGCCTGAGGCTTGCTGCCTTAATTCTTTCCATTCTGCAGGACATCTCATGACCCTGAAAGGATCCCTTACACGTCTCCCTTTATTTCCTATTCTAACCAGAGTGAATCTCTTGTACAATGTAAGTATTGTGGGCTCTCCAAGATCCCAGTCCTGGCCTGGCCCCTTATTCACTGAGCCCATACAAGTCACTTCATTTCTCTGAGTCTTAGTCTTCTCTTCTGTAAAATGGAGACACGAACAGAAGTGCTCTCGGGAGGTTATTAGGAGGACTGCGTGAGGTGAAGCAGGGGAAGCACCTACCACAGAGGGTGAGGGGCTATCGAGCTGTAATTTACGTAAACTAATAACGGTGATGCCACTTACCTCACGGGTCCGGAAGATGATCCTGTACTGGTACTGAGGCCCGTGGTCCTTGTGGTCCTCCAACTTCTCCCGCTTGATGCTCACAGCCACTGGCCCCAGTTTCTCGTCCACACCAAAGTAATTGGCATGTTCTGAGAGGGAAGCGTTCAGAGTGAGTTCTCTGGGAAGGAGGGGTGATGCCCGGGGCAGGTTCTTGGGCAACCCACGGGATCCTGCTCACACAAACCTCCCGCCTGGTCATGGCCACACTCGACAGAGAGACTGACGGCAAGACCTGACTGTGCCACCTCAGCCAAGTCACAGAACTTTTTTGAGCCTCAGTTCCTCCATCCGAAAAACGGGCGCCCTGACACTACCCGTAACTCATCGAGTCGATGTGAGGTGAGGGTGAAATGAGACTACAGATATTAAATGCTTAGCACAGTGTCTGACACGTAAAAAACACAGCCTATGGTTATCCCAGATTTGCAAACGTCCATCATTGGCTCAGCTGCCAACCAGCCCTGTGAAGCGGTTAAGATTCTATTCTACCGCGCTGCTCGCAGGACTCAAATCCGGGGTGTCTGCCACTAGGTTAGATGGACGGCCCAGGCCAAGGCACTCCACAGCACTTTCATCAGGAAAACGGGAGCAGTAAGGCTGGACACACCTCTCAGCACAGTTGTGAGGATCAAACAGGTTAACAGGCATGAAGCACTTAGCACAGAGCCAAGTACACAGTAAGCACGAAAGAAATGCTAGCTCTTATCATCCCAGGGCGTGATGTTTGTCACAGAAAAGGGACCATGATTCAAGTCCCCAAGCATCGCTTTTAGCCAACCATGCTTCTACACACCTAGGATACTTAAACGCTACTCTTTTCCCTCCCTCAATAGAGCCACTGAATCATGGAGCAGGTCTCCTGTTCTCTCCCCTAAAGAGCAGCTGTCTCCCCCTTTCTCTAAAACATGCTGCTGTTTTCTAATCCTTCCAGCAAACAGTTTTTTCCAATGTGTAACCCAAGGGTTTCCTGCTTGTGGTGGATAGCCACCGGCAGCCTGTCTTGACTCAAGTCAACATCCACCCCTTGCCAGAAATTCCTTCCCATCCCGGTGCTCTGAATATTTAGCTGATGGTTCCTGTTCTCATGAGATGCTTTTAGTGAACCAAAAGCTTATCGAAGGCCTAAATAATGTGTTAATTAACGGTGCCAGTCAGACCAGTACCTGCACTGGGTTAAACCATCTCCCCAGCAGGTCAGAGAGCATAAGCAGTATCTGCTCCACAGATAATCGGTTCATTCCTAAACATCTGCAGGGCTTGTTCTGTTTTGTTTTCTCCCGAAGCATACCCAGCGCCCTGCATTCCTGGCATATAGCAGGTGCTCACTGAACAATGACCGATGAGGAATTTATAAACTTCCAGGGCTACCAAGAAGTCCAATTTTGAAAGAAAAAAAATTTTTCTTAAATAAAGCTCCCTAGTGAGTACTTACTATCTGCCCAATGAAGAACTAAGTGCTTTAATGTACAATTTTATTTGATCCTCACCAATCTTACGTTGGTATTTCTATATGTGAGTTGGAAACAATGTGTTCTCTGTTGGTTAGGTACAAAAATGTAGAATCAGGTTTTGACTGAGTCATTCAAATCCTCTACAGCCTGATTTCTTGACCACTAGATGGGTGAATTTCAGAGAGACCCTGTCAGCGTCTCCCACTGATTGTTTACTTCTCCCTGTAGCCTTATCTGTTTTTCACTTATATCCCCCTAACCCAGGTTGCCAGGTGCACAAACATTCACAACTTTTCTCATTAGCAACTGTCTGGAACTTTCTTTTTCCCCATCCTTTCGATTTCTGTGTCCTTTTGTTTTGGGACATGCGATGCTGCTACAATCGTCTCCATTCCTCACGTGAGGACAGAGTCCCAGGGGTGAAATATGTCATACAAGCTAATAAGCTATGACACAGGCACCCTGAACCCAGGGCTGTGTGGACTCCAATGCTGGAGCTCCAGAGCCTGCACGCACTCTGAGCCCTGTGGAATGACTTAGTTGAAATTTGTTAGGTTTGACTAGGACACTGGCTGAAAACAATTTTTTTAAATAGTTGCTGTGGAGTACTAGCTGCCTATCCATTCTATTCTGCCCTTCTTTTCAAGAAAAACCCTCTATTCTTAGGGGAGGAAAAGGGGATTTGTCTAGTTGAAAACCTGTATTTCCCAGCCTGCCTTGTAGATAGGAGTGGTCAATAAGCAGCAGTGGCTGGATGGGGCTTCTGAGAAAGCTTTTTAAAGGGAGGTGATTTGACAAGAGATCTGCCTTTTTGCCCTTACCCTTTCCTCTTTCTTTGCCTGGAAATATGGATGCGACAGCTGGAGCTGCAGCAGCCATCTTGGACCAGACCACCTGAGGGCTGGAGGACATGCACTAAGGATGGCATTCCACTGATGCTGAGGGGTAACCATACCAGCCCTGGGCTGCTGACCTCCAGACTTCTTTATATCATAGAAATAAGCTTCTATGTAGTTAAAGTCTGTCACTGGCAGTTATGAGCAATTCTAAACCAATACAGTTGTCAGCATTTAAAAATTAGGAGAATCCGCATAAAAAAAAAAAAAAAAAAAGCTTCATTTCAGGAGAATCCTGAAAGATCGGAAAGGCTGGCTTGCCTGTATTTCCTGCATGACAACAGTGGGCTGGAGCTGAGCAGGAGCTGCCCTTTGCCTCAGCCCTGCCCGGCTCCTGTAGCTGCCTGGGTTCTCTGCACGATGCTGTGTTGTCTCCTCAAATTGTCCCACCAGCACTGATGAACCTATTGATGCAGGAAGCCCATGTCTCCCTCATGTTAACACCTTCTAAACGTCAATAGCTCCACCTTCAGAGGGGATCCAGAACCTGCCTGCTTAGTCCCGCACTCATGGGCTCCCAACCTGGATGTGTCCATCATCCTCTCCTGCTTGGATTACTACAGCAGCCTCCTCCCTGGCTTCCCTGCTTCCCCCTCCCCCAGCATCTGTCCCCCAGGAGGAGGCTGTGAACACCTGAGTCACTTCAGGGCCTTCTCTGCTCCTCAGAACTCTCTTGTGGCTCCATCTCACTCAGGGCAAAGACAGTGAGAGTCCTCGTCATGACTCACAAAGTCCCACACTGTGTGCCTCGTCACCTCTCTCCCTCAGCTCCTGCCACACTCTCTCAGCCACTCTGTCCCAGCAACACTGGCCTCCTCCCTCCTCCTTTAGTGTTTCAGGACTATTGAACTTGCTCTTCCCTGTGGAGGAACACTGTCCCCAAGCTCCACACAGCTCCTTCCTTCAGCTCTGTACTCAACTACCTAGGAGGTCCTCCCAAACCATTCCCTATTGCAAGCGAAGCCTCTGACCTTGACACGATTTCCCTCTCCCTTACTTTATGTTTCTCCATAGCACTTGCCACCCTATGCTGCCTTATATATTTTGCACATTAATCAAGTTTTGTTTTTTGTCTTGCTCCTCCCCCCCCCCCATGTGGGTGGGCGCACATAGGGAATGCATGAGCGGCGGGGGTCCGGGGACAAGCCGCTGCCACCCGCCTGCCCCCCCCCCCCCCCCCCCCCCCCCCCCCCCCCCCCCGTCACCTCGGCCCACGAAGTGGTCCTGGTAGTAGCGGGCGCCCAGGTCCACGTGCTCGATGCTGTACTGCCGCGGGCGGCTCTGCGTCCTCTGCTGCTCCTTGGGCACCTCCAGCACCGAGATGCTGGCGTTGGTGCGGTGCGCGCTGAGGGCGGGCTCGGCGGGGCGGCCCTCGCCGCCGCTGCCGCCCGGGGAGCCCACGGCCGCCCGCGAGAAGCTCACGTTGCGCTCGCACTCGCCGCCGATCTCGTTGCGGAAGTGCGGGCAGCTGAGCAGCAGGTCGTTGCTGTTGTCGTCGCCCAGGTCCTGCTCCAGGTTCTCCTTGCAGTTCAGGTCCTCCGTGCTGGGAAAGGCGGCGTCCAGGCCGCCCAGGCCGTGGGCCCGCGACGCCGAGAGGGCGGCCGTGGCGGAGGCGGCCGAGGCGCCCGTGGTGGTGTTGCGCCGCTGCGCCGTGGCCACCCTGTTGGCGGCCGCCTCGTTGAGGTCGAACAGCATGCTCTGCACGTCAAAGTGGGCGAAGCTCTTCTGGCAGACCCACGGGCGGCCGGCCTCCGGGGGGCTCCGGCCCTCCTCGGCCTCCCCCGGGGCCCGGCCGGCCTCGCCGTCCGTCTTCCCGCTCCTCAGCTTCCGGAAGATGGACGAGTCGGCCGCGTCCCCGCCGCCCAGGCCGCGCGCGGGCTTCTTGCGGGCCTTCTCTTTCTCCTTGGCGGGCTGGAGCACCAGGAGGCTGTCCTTGGCGGGCTGCCCGTTGCGGGGGTCCCCCTTGGCTCCGCCGCCGCCCCCCGGGACGTGGGGTCCCGGATCAGCCTGGAGCAGCTCACTGAGGGGCTGGGGGCCCGCGGCCTCCGGCTGTTCGCTGCGGAACTCGTTGAGAATGTCGAAGAAGCTCTGCTCCGGCACGCCCTGCACATCGATGGAGGACGTGCTGCCGTACTCGCGGAAGAGGGGCAGGGCCCCTGTGTGCCGGGGTCCCCGCGGCTCCCCCGCGTCCTCCGCGTCACACTCGCTGAGGGTGATCTCGCTGCTGCTGCGGTGCCGCAGGGGAAGGAAGGCCCTGCCGGGGGACCGGGGCCACCCGTCCTGGAATTCCACATCTTTGGACCTTCTCTTGGAGAGTCTGTGGAAGGCTTTGGGCACTGAGGAAGCCGGGGTGCTGACAGGAGGCTGTCCGTTCTGTACGCTCCTCATGGAACGGGCCACCTTTGTGGCCTTCGTGCCGTCTGCGTCCTGTGAGGGACTTGGGTTGTTCTGCTCTCTCAGGGTGTCCCGCTTGGGCGGCCAGTCGGCCACTCTTGCGCGCACACCCATCTTGGGCACTGCAGGGGTGGTGGGACTGGGGCGGGTGGTGGCGCCGACTGGGCTGTCACCAATGGGCTGCGGCATGCCCCCGTTCTGGACCCAGAATCCCATGGGAGCATAGTCCCCTGCGTGTGGCCCGGGGAGGACATCGGCCCCCCTGGCCCCACAACTGGCTGCCAGATCCACACCATCACTGGGAATGGGCCGATAGGTGGTCATAGTCCACGGGCACTGGAGTGCTACTGGCTCCCGTGAGCTGCCGAGTAACTTTATGGGGTCCCCTGGCCCTCAGCCATTGTTCAGGGCCGCCAGTCCCAGGATGAAGGATGCTGGCCCTTGAAGCCTGACCGGAAGGTTGTGAGCCTGTGGAGTCCAGTTCTCCACCATCGCTGTGGACAACCGAGCCGGGACAACCTCAGGAGGCAGGTGCTGTCCTAGGGTCTCCAGACTGGGCGGCTCAGCAGGACAGAGCAAGCAGTAGATGTGGGCGAGGGCCAGCAGGCTGCTGGGCTGTCTTCCCTGCCATGCTGAAAAAGGAGAGAAGGCAAAGGTGAGATGTGATGTTACTGTTCCCAGAGAAACTTTTTGTGTGACAGCTTTATACTCATTTAAAACATTTTTTATTAGAGAAAATTTCAAACATACCCAAAGCAGGGGTGCCTGAGTGGCTCAGTCAGTTAAGAGTCCGTCTCTTGATTTTGACTCAGGTCAAGATCTCACAGTTTGTGAGTTTGAGCCCCACACTGGGCTCTGCACTGACAGTGCAGAGTCTGCTTGAGATTCTCTGTCTGCTCCTCCCCAACTTGTGCACACACACTCTCTCTCAAAATAAATAAACAAAATATTTTAAAAAACATACCCAAAGCAGAATAGTGTATTTATTGAGCACCCGACAAGCTTTAACAACCATTAACTATTTGCCATTTCCGTTTCATCTACCCATCTACTCCTACACTTTTTTTTTTTTTTTGACAGAATATTTTAGAGTATGTCCCAGGTATCAGCTCATTTCACCTATAAATACTTAAGCTTATATTATCTAGCAGTCAAGGCCTTTATTTTATTTTTTTTTAAGGTTTATTTATTTTGAGAGAGAGAGAGAGAGAGAGAGCGAGCACACACACTTGCTTGCAAGCCAGGGAGGGGCAAAGAGAGAGGGAGAGAGAATCCCAAGCAGGATCCACTCTGTCAGTGCAGAGCCCAATGTGGGGCTTGATCTCATCATGGTATCATAACCTGAGCCAAAATCAAGAACTAGATGCTTAACCAACTGAGCCACTCCTAGTAGTTAAGCCTTTAAAAAATTAACCAAAAATCCTCTCATCACACCCATCTAGATTAACAAGAATTCTTCAATATCATGTAATACCTCATATCTGTATTACATTTCCCCCGGTGTCTCAAAGGTTTCTTTTAGAGTTGGTTTGCTCAAATCGGGATTCAAACAAGATCCCTACTCTAATTTGGCAGATAATATTTCTTAAGTCTCTTCTATTCTTTACTGTCCCCCTCCCCCCCCATCACCTTTATTTTGATGCTATTTACTTGTGGAAGGAATGAGGTCATGCAACCCGTGGAGTTCCCCACTTTCAGAATCTGGCTGGCTGACTTGTCCATTGTGGTGTCATTAAACACATTCCGCCACCCCCTGTGAGTACTGCAGGTAAAGGCTGGACTATTGTCTATCTGTCCTGCAATCTGCCTGACCAGCCACCCCACCAAAAAAGGAAGTAAAAATGACAGATGAGTCACCATGAGCACTGGTAGGTTTGGGACAGGGGATGGCTCTGGAACTCTGTGATTAATAGATACCATGAACATCAGCTCCTGTCGCTTCTTGGCTGAGATCTCCCCAGTGGCTCCTTACCGAATTAGAATAAAATCTAAATTCATCTGCTCGCCCACAAGCCCCTCAGGCTCTGGTCCCTGCCAGTCTCCTGATGCCTCTCCCCATCCCTGACTTAGATCCCACCACACTGGCCTTCTTTTCTGTCCTGTTGACATATCGAACCCCACCCAGGATATCTGGATATCCTTCCTTGGTTCTTAACCAGGCTGGCTCCCTTGTATGATGTCAACTCTCCAATGAAGCCTTCCTTATGAAGGGAAGCCTACCAATGACTAACGGTGCTTTCCGAGGAAGGAGAAGGCTGTGTACGTGTGTGCGTGTGTGTGTGTAGGGGGCATTTCCTAACCCATGTCCTTAGGTATGGAGTGAGCTGGCAGAGAGAGACCCAGGGGGAAGCATGAAGCAGATTATTCATGGAGCAAAACAGGGAGGCAAGCCTGTAGCACCTGAGAAAGTGAGAACCAGAAGGGGGTGGGGGAGGAGTCGGGAGCAAGAGTTTACCCGTCTTCCTAGCTCCCAAGAGAGCGTTCCTGAAGATGTAGCAGGGAGGCACACAGGGGAGGGGGCAGAGAAGGGGGAAGGAAGTGGAAAGCCCCCAGAGTCGGGTTGGTTAGGGGAGACAGGAGCAAGGCCAGGTGAGCCTGGGTGAGCTGGAGAGCAGAGATATCTTCTAAAGAAGCAGGTGGGCCTCAGCTCTGGGGACCAAGCTTTGCAGGAATGTGGATGCCAGATCACTGGATTTTTAATTTTTTTTTTAATGTTTACTTATTTTTGAGTGGGGGGGAAGGAGGGAGGGTAAGAGAGAGTGAAGGAGACACAGAATCTGAAACAGGCTCTAGGCTCCGAGCTATCAGCACAGAGCCCAATGCGACATTGGGCTTGAACTTGGGAATGGCGAGATCATGACCTGAGCCTAAGAGCATTGGATGCTTAGCTGACTGAGCCACCCAGGATCTTTAAATCCAGAAACTAGAAATCTTGAATTGTATGCAACTTCTCTCAGTTTGAAAACAAAAATAGCAGCAACAACAACGAACTACCATGCAGAGAAGATCTCTAAGAGGATGTTCAAGAAACTGCTAACATTGGTTGCCTCTGGGAAGGGGAATTAGACCTCTTTTCCCCCACTCCAAGCCCCCTCTCTGGGTTGGCCGGAGGCACTTTTTTTTTTTTTTTTAAGATTATTTATCTTGAGAGAGAGTGCCCGAAAGCAGGGGAAGGGCAGAGAGAGAGAGAGAGAGAGAGAGAGAGAGAGAGAGAGAGAGAGTCCCAAGCAGACTCTGCACTGTCAGTGTAGAACCCAATGTGGGGCTTGAACTCCTGAACTACGAGATTATGACCTGAGCTGAAATCAAGAGCCGGATGCTTAACCTACTGACCCAGGTGCCCCTGGCCAGGGGCACTCCTTATGCTTGGCAGTGCAGTCTCACCTCTGGGTCAGCCTGGGAAAGCCTGGCAGATTAGCCCTTTGAGGCCACGTTTGGGTTGGCTGGGAAAACCAGTGGCCCAGACGTGACCCCGACCTGCTTATGCAAGCACCTCCTGACAGATGGGCTTTGCTGATGGCATTTTGTTTCCAGCTCAGTCAGAAACCCCCAATCTGTTTTGCTCCCTCCTGTGAAAACACACAGATGTTCCTGAGGCCCTGGTGTCTTTCCACAGATTCCCTTCCCGGAGCAGGTGTAGCCAAGTCTCCTGGTGATGCTCGGAAGGCTGAGTGATACCCACAGCCTCTCTGGGATTCAGGGACTGGTGCACAATGGTCCCTTTCCAGCTGCCTGCTGTCAGGCTCCCCCCTCCTAAAAGCATGCCCATCTTTCTGATGGGGAACCCCCCATAATGAAGGTCAGACTGCCTGGGTTCGGGTCCTGGTATGCCATGGACTGGTTACTGAAACTGTGATTCAATTTCAATCTGGAGAGAGTGGGGAGAATACCACCTATCTCATGGCCACTACTATCACTATGGTTCCTCCCTTCATATATCTTCTCCCCTCTCCCCACGCCCCCAATTACTGAAGCACAGCCAGGGGCAGGCTCAGCGGCTGAGTGTTCTCTTCTGCGCCTGTCTGTACAAGTTTCTTCTCTCCAGTATTCCTTGGTTCCTGCCTGTTTTCTATGCCTGCTCCTCTTGGCCTCCTGGTGGTCCGTAAGCCCCTGATAAATTCTGCTTCTGCCCAAGACTGTCAAACGTGGCTTCTGCTGCTGGCATAGGAGGACCTTGACTAATACCCACTGCTGTGTACAAGGAAAGCAGCTGGGGACGGTGGATGGGGAAAAATGGGAGACGGCAGCATGACGAGAAGCAAGTGGCAGTGGGAGAGTCAGGTGGGGATGCATTTGGCTGCAAGTAACAGAATACCATCCAATGGTGGCTCGGGCAATGAAGGTATTTCATTATCTTATGTAACAAGCAGACCAGGTATGGCGGCTCCACTCTTGGTACACTGCAATGACATTAGGCACTTTTTCCCCCTCTGCCCCATCATCCCCTGCTCCCCTCAGCGTGCTGCTGGCTTACATCTTTGGCTTTCGACCTCAGAGTGGCAAGCTGGCAGCCATAGCCCCCCTTCTCACCGAACCATGCGCAAGGGGGAAAGCAAGGGATGAGATGAGACTGTTCTTACTTCTTACCCATCTGACCCTCATCAGGAAGGAGAATGTTTGCCGGAACATCCCCCCTACCTCAAAAGACTTTCTTTTATGTCTAATTGGCCAGAATGTGGTCACATATGGCCATTCTAGGAGCAAGGAAAGCTGGGAAAGCCAAGAATCTGGGGTCATTCTGATTGCCCATGGGCCAATGAGGACTTCTGTCTGGGGCTGGCCACACTGGCTCCCTAAAAATGTCATGGTCTGTTAGAAGAGCAGGCACCTAATAGTGTGCCTGTGTAAATGCTCCCAGACTGTCACCTGTGAAGAAGCTGGGGAAGTCTGAGCTGAGATGGTGCTCCCTTATCAGGCCCCCAAAACTTGGATGCTGAAACAGCAGACAAGTGGCCTCAATGTTCTGGCTCTGAAGGGCCTTGCTCTTCTGTGAAGGAGTCAGGATGTCTGCAGAATCTCCCAGGGCAGAGCAGAAGGGAAAAACACAAGCTTTCCAGTGGCAGACACTTGTGGTTTGCTTCCTCTGCTGTTTTCCAAAAACAGCCCAGATTTCCCTTTGGGAACCTGCGTTCTCTGACTCCCACCCAGTGGGCTAGAGGAGGAGATCCTTCTTGACCATGTAACCTGATCAAAACCAGTGAGACCCAGTGACATGGGTGCCAAGAGTCCTAGGGCTGAAGGCTGTGCTTTACCCTCTTACCCGGAGTTAGGATATGAGGGATGGAATCACTGCAGCTATCTTGTGACCATGAGGGAAGAAGGAAGAACCGTTTGTGAAAGGGGTTGAAAGTTACGGGGTGGATGCGGGAGCTGTAGTCATCATTTTCGTCTGAGTCAAGCTGGACCCAAAGCTACCACAATTGTACTTCCCACCATTGGATGTTTTAGTTACATAACCAAACAACATCTATAACAGCAGCTACCATGAATGTGATCCTTCTAGAGTCCAGGTCCTTCTCTAAGCACTATACATTTGTTATCTCTCTTAATTCCACAACTCTATGAAGTAGATATTATCTCTGTCTTAACATAAGGAAGCTGAAGTGAACAGATCAAGTAATGTGCCCAAGACCAGGTGGCCACAAGGTGGCAGAGTTGGGACTAATCCGGCAGCTTCGTTCCTCAAGTCAGGCAGTCCTGAGTTCAAGCAGGAGCCCCGCGGGTTGCCCAGTGGGCAAAGTCCTGGACCTCTAATTCTCCTTCTCCTCACTGGTGACACAGGGCAAAATAACTCCAGATCCAACTGCTCCTCTGAGTTCCAGACTCGGGTAGCCACTGCTTACTTGACGTCACCACATATATATTTCACATGCACTGCAAACTGCAAACTGCACATTCCCAACCTGAACCCTTGACCTCTCCCCATCCACAAAGCCCGTTCCTTCTCAGAATAGTCAGGGTGGGCTAAGTTATGGCCTAGGAACAGAGAACCCCATGTACTAGGGGCTTACCCGACAGAGGTTTGCTTCTTGCTCATACTGCATGTCTACCAGGGGCGGGCCAAGGGCCTTCTCATGTCGGCTCTACTCCCAGGTGACAGAGCAGCGCTTACATGAGACCTGGCCAATTTCACGGGTAAGGGACATGGCCGAACTATGCGACAGTTCCTGCTCAGGAATGACACGTATCACTGCTCTCACATCTGACTGGCCAAATCAAGTCATACATCGAAGACTGGTGTTGACAGAGTGGTATGCCACAATATCTGTCAGAATAGGAATAGCAGAAGCTACTGGCTTCTTCCACATCTCAGGGAAAGGCACTTCCTTCCATCCAAGGACTCCAGCTGGAAACTCCCTTCACATATCCAATCCATTACCCCACATCCTGCTGACTCTCCCATGGGAGCTCTCCCATGCCAGTCTGAGCTGGGTGACTACATACCATAGCCTCCCCATTACCTCTCCTTCTGCTCCTGGTCCTGTAAGTGCCCTTTGCCATGGAGCGGGCAGAGCAATCTTAGGATTCATATTCACATTTGAATCTTAGTATAAATTCAAATCTTAGGAGAAAATTCAAAATCCTCACCTCAGCCCTCAAGGCTCCTTTCCTCTTCTCCTTGCTTTGGGGGTCCCAGCCACAATGTCCTTCTTTCAGTTCCACATGCCTACGGCTTATCCGCCCTGTTGCCTCAGGGCCTTTGTACCTGTCATCCACGTTGCCCTTTCCCTTACCTAGATAGTTCTTTCTCAAGATTCAGGACAAATGTCACTTTCTCCACATGACTTTTCTTCCTCATGAGCCTTGTTCAATCCCCAACCTGAGTACTCAGAGCACTCTTTTTTTTTTTTTTTAAATGTTTATTTTTGAGAGAGACAGAGGGTGAGCAGTGGAGGGGCAGAGAGAGAGAGAGGGAGACACAGAATCCGAAGCAGGCTCCAGGCTC
Source organism: Panthera tigris (assembly GCF_018350195.1). NCBI lineage: Eukaryota > Metazoa > Chordata > Mammalia > Carnivora > Felidae > Panthera > Panthera tigris. Next base: position 15,837,268 of record NC_056674.1, read on the forward strand.
CGAGCTGTCAGCACAGAGCCTGATGCGGGGCTCAAACCCACAAACTGCAAGATCATGACCTGAGCTGAAGTCAGATGCTTAACCGACTGAGCCACCCAGGTGCCCCGTGCTCAGAGCACTCTTACAGAGCATTTCTCTTTGGGGTTACCTGCCTCAGTGTATGTACATCATTTACCATGTAATTAACTGGCCGCCATACGTAAGGTTTGTGAGGCACTGAAATGTGAGAATCTTTATTATTGCATGCCTCTCCCCCACAGGCCTGACATACAGTAGGTCATTAACAAATACCTGCTAAATAAATGAGTGGATGGATGACAACCTCAGACCAGGAGGAGCACTAGCTCAGTGAGGGTCTGTGACCTGAAGGAGGGTAGGTGGTGCTTGCTTGGTGACCTAGCGTGTCTGCCCCTGGGAAGAAGTGTGTTCAGGAAGCTGAAAGTAATGTGTGGAGTGTGTGTACGTGCAAGTGTGTGTGTGTGTGTGTGTGTGTGTGTGTGTGTGTACACTGCCCCCGCACAGGCCTTTGGATGGGGGAGTAGGTAGGTATCCAAAGTCTCCTTCCTAAGCAGACCTCTGCGTCCAAGGGTGCCCCCATCTGCTCCAGGGATTACCTCTTCAAGGAAATGTGATCCAGTCACTGCAATGGGGAGGGACTTAGTGAGACCTAAGAGCTCTGGACACTTCAGGGTTGTGGCACCAAGTCTGAGGGCTACTCTCAGAGGCTCAGGGGGAATGATAACCCCACTGCATGCGCCTGGCAATTCAGCAGTTTCTGGGCAGGTACAAGTCGTTCATTCGTCCAGTAAGAACTAGTCCTTACAGCTTATTCATTCATACGACCAACACCTATCACATTCTTCCAAATCATTTAGCCCAAAAAGTTCACTGAGTCAAAAGTGAAAAAGCACTAAAAACTTATTCTTTTATTGAACACTGACCAGGCATGTATAACTCATTCATTCATTTCACAAACACCAAGCACCAAAGATGCATTCATTTATTCACCAGACTTCTCAAGCACCTACTATGTGCTATTGTTGTAGGTGCTGAAGAAAATACAACCCTGAGCAGGACCACACCTCTCCCTCATGGACTTACTCCCAGGAGAGGGAAGCCAGAGAAGTAAGTAAACCAAGAGAGAAAACAAGGTAACTTCAAAGGGTGGTCAGCAGTTTAAAGGAACACAATGTTGTGACAGGGTGGGGCTGGGGGCTGCTCCCAATGGGAGGGCTCATTGTGGGGTGCCAGGTGATAGGAAGAGAGGACGCCTGCCGTGCACCAGGCATGCCGATGGATGAGGCTGACACGCACGGGCAGGAAAGCTGGGAGTGGCCAGCGTACGAGGCCCCGTGGGCTTGTCCAAGGCAGGCGGGAGTGCTCATCCCCACTGTCCATTAGAGGCACCAGGGGAGCTTTGTAAAAGTATAGGTGTTCACAATCCACCCCCGGAGAGTCTGAATCAGCTGCTCTGGGGTGGGGACCAGGCCTGAGAGAGAGCCTTTTAAAAGCTCTGCAGCTGACTCTAATATGCAGCCAGGGCTGAGGACAGGGGAAGGAAGAGAGCAAAGAAATGAGGGCCTGACACCAAGCCCTGATCTGCTGCAAATGCAGGGGGCAAGCAGGGGAGCAGGTGTCCCGCAGGCCCCAACAGTGGGGGTGGTTTGGGGAGGGGCAGGTGGTCCGCAGCGCTGGATGCTGAGGGGGTCACGTATGATGATGATTATCGGTCTGAAGGGCACTGGTGACCACTGCGGGAGGTATTTCGGGGGACTGCTCCTCTGGGAAGCCTTGTCCACACCCATGTCCCTCAGTGCTGTTGACCTACCCTTTTTGTTTTTTTTTTACCTACCTTCCTTCCTACCATTCCCTGGACACAATCCTCCCCATCCTCCCTTTGGTGAGTTCCCAGGGGTCTGCACACCCCCTGGACTATCGGAGTCAGCCCACTGGAGTTTGAAGCCTCTGAGTACCTTTGGTCCCCCTTGGGACTCTGAGCAGCTCTGAGTCTGCAGTGGGATAGGGTCTACTATGTGCGTTCTTGCACAGGCAGGGTAGGGGGTGATGATGTGGTGATGACAGTAGTAACAGCAAGGCTAACACACACTCGGCGTGTATTAACAGGTGTTGTGATAACTTCACAAAGCAGGGACTTCTAGCAGGACCAGTTTAGAGATGAGGCAAAGGTCCTGTGGCACACCGCTGGTAGGCAGGCAGGACAGCGAGGCCCCAAACCTTGTCAGTGTGGCTCCCACACCTTTGCCCCCAGCGCTCTAAAAGACGTGGCAGCCCAAATGAGCGTGTTGTGTGGATACACAAATGATGCGAGTTATCTTCAAAATCAATTCATAAGGACAAAAACTCTAGAAAGTCAGCATCAGCTCAGCAGATTTCAGGTTAAGAATCTGTTTTCTCTCTCCATGTCTTCCTCCATTTTATTGGAAACCCGAGCATACACAGGCCCACTGTGGAGCTTCCCCCAGGAAACAAAACGGATGGGATGGAACTTCCGGACATCTCATTAGGAAGCCCTGAGGCAGAGACTGCGCCATCAGCCCCAAAACAGGAGAGCAACACCGCCCCCCTCCACGGCCCCAGGTACTACTCTGATCTGTTTTTTACTCTCAGTGTTTCTGACCCCAGATGTGTGGGTCTTCCACACCAAGCAACTCTCCAGTTCTCTGCAGACCCCAATGAGGGTCCTACAATTTAATTTAATCCCGACACTATCTAGAGTTAGCACAGACCCCACAGGCTCAGTTCCGCCAGACTGCCCCCCCCACCTCAGATGCTAATCACCGGGGGGGGGGGGGGACGTCCCCAGGTTACCCACATGTCTACCTGACTTGATTACAAATTGGGGTTCCCACAACTCCCTCCTCAGGTTCTGCTGTAACAGCTCACAGAACTGAGAGAAATACTTTACTTACTATTACTGGTTTATTATAAACGATAGAAGTAAACAGTCACATGGAGGGATATTCAAGAAGTCCAGAAGGGTCTCGAGCACAGGAGCTTCTGTTGCCATGGAATTTGGGGTGCACCACCCTCCCAGCGTGTGGATGCGCTCATCAACCTAGAAGCTCTCTGAACTCTGTTTAGGGTTTTACGGAGGCCGCACTATGTGGGCATGATTGATTAAATCACTGGCCATCGGGAACTGATGCAATCTCCAGCCCCTCCCCTCTCCCCAGAGGTCAGGGGGGTGGGGCTGAAAGTTTCAAGCCTCAAATCACAGGACTGGTTTCCCTGGCAACCAGCCCCCATCCAGAAGCTATCTAGGAGGCCACAGAATCACCTCATTAGCATAAACTCAGGTATGGTTGAAAGGGTCTTATTCTAAAGAACAAAAGAGGCCCCTATCACCCAAACCACTCAGAAAATTCCAAGGGTTTTAGAAGCTCTTGGGGCCAGGAACTGGGGACAGAAGACCAAATAGGTATTTTTTATTCACGCCATAAAAACTTGCACTTTCCTATTTAAGGTCAAAGAACCCAGAGCATGCTCTCTCTTTAAATCTTACAGTCATTATACTCAAACTGGAGGGGGTCCCAGGAGTCCGAGTTCCTGAGAAGCCTGTTCTCTTTGATGTGTGTAAATCAAATGATTCTTCCCCTTCTTTGGGGGGAATAAGGGGATGAATTGTAATTATGCGCTTAAGTTTTAGGTGTGCACACTATTTTATTTATTAAAAAAAATTTTTTTTTTAATGTTTATTTAGTTTTGGGAGAGGGAGAGACGAAGTGTGAGCATGGGAGGGGCAGAGAGAGAGGGAGACACAGAATCCGAAGCGGACTCCAGACCCCAAGCTGTCAGCACAGAGCCTGATGCGGGGCTTGAACTCACAAACAGCGAAATCATGACCTGAGCTGAAGTGGGACACTTAACCGACTGAGCCACCCAGACGCCCCAACACACTATTTTATTTTAAACTAACAATTCCATTTCTAGGAATCTGTCCCTCAGATATTCCCACCAGTGCATGCCAGAAGCCACACCGCCACACTGCTGTAATATGCAAGAGGTGGGAGCAGCCTAAAAGCCCAGTGGCAGAGGATGGGTTAAATGCATTTGGGTACCCCAACTCCAGGGACACAATGCAGCTGTAGTAAACAGTGAGGCAGAGGTAGTGCCAGGTGTCCTGTGTGCAAGATGCCCACATGCCGGGAAGTGAATGGGTACAGCTCATACTTAGAGGAGTGCTCGCTGTGTACCAGGCTAAGCGCTTTACACACATGAACTCATTTAATCCTCATGAAACCCTTTGAGGGAGAGGCTGTCACCATCCTCATTAAAAAAATTTTTTAATGTTTACTTATTTTTGAGGGGGGGGGAGAGTGCAAGTGGGGGAGGGGCAGAGTAAGAGGGAGACACAGAATGTGAAGCAGGCTCCAGGTTCTGAGCTGTCAGCACAGAGCCCAAAGCATGGCTTGAACCCACAAACCACAAGATCATGACCTGAGCTGAAGTTGGACGCTTAACAGACTGAGCCACCTAAGCGCCCCACAGCATCCTCATTCTAAAGCCAATGCAACTGGGGCGCCTGGGTGGCTCAGTCAGTTAAGCATCCTTTGGCTCAGGTCATGATCTCACAGTTCCTGGGTTCCAGCCCCGCGTCAGGCTCTGTGCTGACAGCTCAGAGCCTGGAGCCTGCTTTGGATTCTGTGTCTCCCTCTGTCTCTGCCCCTCCCCTGCTTGCACCTATCTCTCTCTGTCTTTCAAAAATAAATAAATGTTAAAAAAAAATTTTGTTTTAAAAAGCCAATGCAACTGAGTCCAGAGAGATTGAGTAACCTGCCCAAGTCACTCAGCAGGAAAGCAGTGTCACTGGGATTTGAACCCAGGCAATCTAGCTTCAGAGTTTCTTCTCTATGGTGCACTTGGTGGAGGGAAAGAGGCAAATTGCAGAATAAAACCAAACAAAATAATGGAGCTTAAATAAAAGATTTCATTAGAGAGAGAGAACATAAATGTCTATAAAGGAAAGGGCCTAGGAGGGCACCCACCAAACTGTTAACAGTGGTTACTTCTAAGGAGTAAAACCTGAGTGGAGATAAAAGGACAACTTTTAAAAAAATTCTGCATGTCTGTGCTTGAATTTGTACAAGCCCGTAAGTTCAAGGCCCTCTTCAGGCTCCCCTATGAGGCCCTGCCCCGAATCCACATTCCACAGAGAGGAGCCCTGTGAATAGGTTTGCATGCTTTCTTCCAGACCCTTCTCTCTGTGTCTACATGGAAATGCTCACAACTGCACAGGGTAGGGGCGTCTCAGGCTTTAAGTTTTCACTTTTGGAAGTGAGCATGTGAGAAGAATCATGGGCAGGGGGACGCCACGCCCTGAAAAGCCCAGACTCACCTCCACAGGTGAGCCTTGCATCGGCCCCACGCCGACCTTGCCCCTAGGGCTCGTGGAGTCTGAAAACTCCCAGTGGAGATCCCTCCTTGGCCTGGCAAGCTGCTTGTATCCGGACCCACCGAGGGAAGGAAGGGGCACCCCATCTTGTTTCCACATGCCCCTCGGTGAAACAGAGGCTGTACTTAAATCCTTAAACTACAATGTCGCCTTCTTTTAGTTTGCTAACTAGTATGGCTGAAGTGATGTAGGTTGAATGCTTGTATAATTACATGCTTACATAGAGAGATGAATTAAAAAAAAATAAACAGCCTTCAGAGTTGCTTTTCTTACTTATTATCAGATCCTGGAGATTTCCTGATATGGCGGCTGTAGCTCAGTGGTTGGAAGCAAAGAATACTCACGTTCAATTCCCAGCTCTGCCACTTAATTACCTAGACCTTGGGCATGCCACTTAGCCTCTCTACATCTCAGTTTTCCCATTTGTAAAATGGAGATAATAATAGGACTTAACTCTTAGGGATGTTATGAGTTAATGAACGTAGAGACAGAATATCCCTGGCACACGGGGACATACAAGTATTAGCTGTTAAAATTTTACTTGTATAACAATAAAAAGAAAATCTCAGGCAAACAAATAGAACCAAATGTGGCCTTGGCAGGAGCCCTGGTTGCTCTGGGCTCAGGAGCCGGCTGGCCCGGGGTGGCCTGTCTTGAGCAAGAAGCTGGGCAAGCCCCTCCTTCCTGGGGGGCCCACAGCCAGGCCCATGGGAGGCGCCCCTTCTGAGTCCCTGTGGGGTCGGGTGGGTTAGGCGAGGGTGTTGCCACCTCCCCCAAAGTGCATGTGGATTAAGCATCTTGTTCCAATTCTGGGCATCGTCCTAGTCACTTCAAATAATGAGACTTTGAAATGCAAAGTGAAAAAAGGATGCCCCCTGGAGCATGGGCACGTGCCAGGCCCACCCAGGAGCAGCAGGCCAAGCGTGTGCACTGGGACGATGCGACAGAGCTGCACTGGCTGGAGGATGGGTGAGGGGCCCGGGGTCGGGGAAGCCCCTTCGGGGGAGACTTAAGCAGGGGGACAATCACTGCTCTGAGCGGCCGGGCGTGCCTACCGGGATCTCACTGGCTCTGGCCAGGCCCATTTTTAAGCCGCATGCACTGGTGTACCTGTGACATTTATTTTGATTCTGAAACTTTCTGGTAAACAGCTGCTGCCTGGAGCCCCAAGAGTCCCCACTATCACTGTGTGGGGTGATGCTTTGGGGTCTGCTCCCACGGCTGTTGTTGGTTGGGGTGGTGGTTAAGTGTTTAGTATGTCCCCCAACGGGCTCACTCCTGTGACCAGGCCGAGCCTCCTTTAGAAGACAGTGTCTTGTCAGCACGGAGCCTGACTTGTGAACTAATCCCAGCTAATTGCCACCGAAGCCTGCTAAGATCACATCTGTTGGGCTTGGAGATTAAATCAATATTTGACAATCTTGATTAAATACAGCCAGGGAATCCTTGTCAGAGAACATCTGTTAAAGCCCTGTTCTTTCCATCCTGCTCTTAGGGGGCTGACAGGGGGCATCTCAGGCTCTGCTTCTCCTCACCTGAGGAGATTTGGTGGGGGTGTGGGGGGGTGGACAGAAACAGAAAGGCTCCCTGTGGTGGGAGGGGAGGGGAGGGGAGGGGAGGGGAGGGGAGTGAACCTTGCTAGCCAGGGGGCACCATCTGCCAGCAATAATCACCTTACCTGCCCCCGACCCTGGGGGCTGCTGAGGGCCAGTCCCCAGCCAGCATGGAGTGCTTGCTGCAGAACACTGAACTCGTCTCCTAATGTCCCACTGAGGCAGTGCTCTCGTCATCTCCGTTTCAAAATCAGGAAGCTGAGCTTTGAGAGGAGACAGTGCTTGGCCAAGGTCACAAAGAGAATGAGAGGAGGAATGGGGGTCTGGACCCCCTGGGTCTGCTGACTCCAGGGTCTGCCCTGTGACCTCTCACAGGACCACTCCGCATGAGAGACCAGTCATCAAAAGAAAGAGCAAAAATGGGCACTTGTGCCACCCGGACCCAGACTGGAGGCCTGCTCCAATGTCAGGTTCCCGAAGCTACGGGTTACAATGGCGGCCCCCCTCAGCCCACAGAGCATCCCAGGGGGAGGGCCCTACGGTTTTCCCCAATTTGCAGAAGGGAACAGTGAGACTCAGAGGGGCAAGTTACCTGTTCCAGATCACTCAGTGAGGTTAAAGGCAGAGGTGGGGCTGGAACCAGGTGGGTGACTCTATGGCCACCATAACCACAGTCATCTCTAAAAAGCAGGGACAGAGCTGTGAGCAGGATGGGCCTCAATAAATGCCTGCTCTCCATCCCTGAGTGATTTTCAGACAGAAATCAGGCTCATGCTGGGATCCTGGGAGCAAACCCTGGTCCCAATACTCCACCTTGCTGCCCTGCTGGAGGAGCCCGAGATGACCCCCCTAAGGTACAAGCCTGGTCCCTCTTAACTCCCTCCCATATTCCAAGTTCCCAGCAATTACCAGAACGGATAGAAACTAAGGAATTGGCTAAGATTATTTAAAAAAAAGAAAAAAAAAAGTCAGGAGGCAGATCCCAAACTGTCTGCTAAGTAAAAGAACCATTGCCAGGGTGCCTGGGTGGCTCAGTTGGTTGAGTGTCCAACTTCGGCTCAGGTCATCATCTCACGGTTTGTGGGTTTGAGCCCCGCATCGGGCTCTGTGCTGATGGCTCATAGCCTGGAGTCTGCTTCAGATTCTGTGTCTCCTTCTCTCTCTGCCCCATCTCCAACCACACTCCTCTCTCTCTCTCTCTCTCTCTCTCTCTCTCTCTCTCTCAAAAATAAATAAACATTAAAAGAAAAGAAAAAAAAAGAACCACTGCCACGTGTGGCATTGTTAGAGCCCCTAATTTCTCATATTCCAGGAAGGATTTACGCCTGCCCTGTCCAGTCTCACCCCTACCCTGACATGGAATCTTACAAGGAAACTGGCTGCTATAATCAGAGAATCAACCCAGAAGTCCCAAGAAGAATGTATTCAGAAGAAATTCAGAAGAATGGCACACTCCCTCTTACAATTAAAAAAATTAGTATTAAAAAATTCTCTATGCTACATATTTTATACCTATATATCCACCGAGGATGATGCAGAGCAAAGATCTGGAAGGCCAACCTCTACCTGTAAGTGGTTACCCCAGGGAGGGGAGTGACAGTGTGTGTGTGTGTGTGTGTGTGTGTGTGTGTGTGTGTGTGATTCTATCATTGACTCCGAAGCTCCAAAACTTCCCAAAGTCACGTGCCTCACCTGTACACCCACAGACCACCTGTACTATTATTTACTTAAGTTAGTCCTTTCAACCAACTCACTTACTAAAACCTTAATAAGACCAGTGCAGGATTCGTTATATTTTTTCTAATACTCATCAAACAAAATGCACAAATATGAGCATCTGTAAAGCCTGCGTATCAATGGAAGTGAACTCTGGTACCAGAAATGTGCTGACATCAAAGCCAGAATGCAGCTTTGAGACATGACTCTGAGCAAAAGAGGCAGACACAGAACAATGTGCATAATTTACGATTCTGTTTGTATAAAGTTGAAAAACAGGCAAAATGAAACCATGTTACTTATACTCTCATCTGCGAACAAACCTTCAAAAGGCAAGAAATGGTGACATGGAAGTCTGGGAGAGGAGTGGCTTCTGGGGGTGAGAGGGGGTGTTCGATGGAGGGGTACACAGAGGTTTCTGGCAAAATTCTTTTTTTTTTTTTTTTTTTACGTTTATTGACTCTAGAGAGAAAGAGAGAGCACAAGTGGCAGAGGGGCAGAGAGAGAGGGAGACACAGAATCTGAAGCAGGCTCCAGACTCTGAGCTGTCAGTCCAGAGCCTGACGTGGGGCTCAAACTCACACATCGTGACATCATGACTTGAGCCCAAGTCAGACGCTTAACCGACTGAGCCACCCAGGCGCTCCTAAAATTCTTTCTTGACCAGGGCGTTACATAAGTGCTTGCTTTAGAAGTGTTTCCTAAACTGTGTATTTACAATTTACATACTCCTCAGTGCAAATGTTAGGTGTCACAGTAACAAAGCTTTAAAGCCTTTCGCACTGGGTGAATTCTTTTTAAACAATGAGATTGTACTATTACATGTGTAATCTTAAAAAACAAGTAAGACCCTCTTTGAAGACCTGTGTGTGTTTGTACACATGCCCCGCCCCCACCCCCAACACACCCCAGTCATTCTCTGCTCCCCTGGTTCAAAATTCACTTTCTCTCCTTTAAAAAAGGTTTCCGCTTCCCAGAACCGGCAGAGCCACTTCACCTGTCCAAGTACAAACATCCTGGGCATGCTGGGGGAGACTGCACTTCCTCCTAGCCCTCAGGGAGGCAGGGAAGGGGGGCTACACGCACAGCAGGGGTTTGGGGACAATTCACCACACAACAGCTGGGGACAGAGGGGCAAGGGCCTGCCCCCACCCTGCAGGAGGCCTTGGGGGAGGGTGGTGGCACGGGGGCTGTGGGGCCAAGCTGCCCTTAGGAGCACGCATCTTAGCCCTGGCCCTGTAAGCGATCCCACAGCGAGCTCCAGAAAGGCTCTAGTCTTGACCCTTGACTAGGTGCAAAGCCTCTTGTCAACCCGAGGACCAGCTGGAAGATGGCAAAGGCCTGCAGCTCTGTTTGCATAACACAGTAATCAAACATCCTGCCCAGGGCCTGCATGCGGGATGGGTGCCCATGCTAACACCGAGGCAGAAGAGCTGGAAGGGGGCACTGGGCCCTCAGGAGGAGCCCAAAGCGATGGCTCCACAGGAGCCCAGGAAACTATGAAATCGGCCACTCATTGCGAGGACAACTTTCCTTCTCTTCTTTTTTAATGTTCACAGTTGAGGGAACCTTTCTAGAGGCAATCTGGCAATAGCTTTTAAAAATGTTCCTACCCTCTGAACCTGTAATGCTACTTCTGGGAACTGATCCCAAAGAAACAATGGAAATAAAGAAAAAATATTATGGCACTGGTTATAAATTAAAAAAAAAAAAAAAATAGAACCAACCTCAACGTCCAACAACAGAATGGTTAAATAAACTATGACGTTAAACATTTATACACACGTACGGAGGCAGTCATAGAAGAAAGCCTGAAAAAAATAACTCTAAAACGGGGGTGCCTGGGTGGCTCAGTGAGTTAAGCGTCCAACTTCGGCTCAGGTCATGATCTCATGGTTTGTGAGTTCGAGCCCCACGTCGGGCTCTGTGCTGACAGCTCACAGCCTGGAGCCTGCTTTGGATTCTGTGTCTGTGTCTGTCTCTGCCCCCGCCCCCCGCTTGCACTCTGTCTCTCTCTCAAAAATAAATAAACATTAAAAGAAAGAAAGAAAGAAAGAAAGAAAGAAAGAAAGAAAGAAAGAAAGAAAGAAAGAAAGAAAGAAAGAAAGAAAAAGAAAATCTGACAACTTTCCAAACAAAAGCCAGCTCCAGCCCTCCTACGGGTGGGATGTGCCTCAAACTCCTTCCCATCCAGGTTTTCATGAGCTCATGAATGCTGCTCAGGAAGCCTAGGGCAAGGAATCCCACTCCCAATGGGCAGATGAAGAAACTGAGCACAAAGCGATGTCATTTCTGGACAACAAGAGCAAGGACTCAGGCCCTCAGTGTGAGAATACTGTTACCCTCGCCAGGGGGCCGCTCCAGATGCTCAATGTCTCATACTTGTGGCTGCACGGACTCCAGGGTTGTTCAAATCCAAACCCGCTCTCCATCCTGGAGAGAAGCCCGAATTTGTTTGGAGCAGCAGGGTGCCCATCCAAAAAGCCTGCTTTGCCAGGCTCCCTTGCAGCTTCAGCTACCTACGTGTCCCATTCTAGCCCGTGAGAGGTTAAAGGGAAGTAGGCTGGGGGTGGGTGAAAGATCTTCCGGTAAAGCTACTGCTTTCCAACAGCCAGCACAGCCCTTCCACCCTTCTCCTTCCTGGAATGTGGATGCCATATGTGGAGGTGAGGTAGCCATCTTGTGATCATGAGGCTGAAAGCCACATGCAGAGGATGGCAGGGCAAGGAGTCAGAGGAGCCCACTCTCCCAGCCAGAGGCCCTGCCCCAGTCTACCCATCCTCCCTTGTCTTCCTTCGTACAAGAGAAAACGGTTCCCTTATTTAAGCCACCGCTTGTTGGTTTCCTGTTACTTATATCAGAGTTCGATCTTGACTGATAGAGGTCCTACCCAGATCCTCATTTTACAGACAAAGAAACTGAAGCTCTGTGAGGGGAGGTCAGTAGCCCAAGGTCACATGGAGCCAGGAAGAGATAAGGCTGGAATGTGAGCCTGTATCCCTAACCACTTCACAGCATGGCTTTCGAGAAAGCTTGGCTTCAATTCACTTCTCCATCTAATAGTTTGCTGGTCTGTCCCCCACAGCAAAAGCATGAGCTCCACAAAACTTAGACTTCTCGCTGCTCACTCCCCTGCCGGTGGCAGGCGCTCAACACATCCCTGCTAAAGGAGCAATGAATGACTAAATGCATGGGAAGGTCCAGTGACTCTTCTGGAAAAGAGAAATGCCACCATTAACTTCACAGGAGGCTGGGAGGGCTCACTGAGGAATAAATATGAAGCACAGGGCATGGTGTCTAATTCAGTGATCAATTATTGATTCCATTATTTCCATCACGGAGGCTGTGGATCTCCTCTTCCAAAGACCTTTCCTCATGACCAAAAGGTTTTGCCAACTCTAGATGATCTTTTTTTTTTTTTTTTTTTTTTTTAAATTTGGATTCAAAGATGATTTCTCCATACAACTCATAGCCACACACCCCCAGGACTCCCAACTAATTCCCAACCACATGTCCCTGGAGCGGCATCCCAGCCTCCCTGCCTTGGCCTTGGGTTCCACATGCAGTAACTGCCCTGCTCTTTGCACATCAACCCTGCCTCTTCCTTAGATCAACTTCCCAAGCCGCCTCTTGAGTGATGCCTTCCCTGACCGCTCCCCCCCACCCGCCCATCTGGCACTGCCCCCCTGTCTGGCCTATTCTCTTTGTGCCCTCCCTGTCTGGCCTATTCTCTTCCCGATGTGGTGTCTGGAAAGGCCATCCACCTGGCATTCCTGTTGGGTGCTGCATGTACACGCATCTGACGAGACCAGCTCCTGTGGGCAGGCCCCACCCCTCCTCCCCTGCCTCCCAGCGAGTGCTGGCACTTACAAGGGCTGTTCAATGACATCTGGTGAACGGGAGAAAGAATGATCACACTGCCTAACGTTCCTATGGGTCTACAATGTGCCTGGCGCTGTTCTGTGCACTTTATGCACATTAACCCATTTTAGTGTTTATTTTTGAGAGACAGAGAGGCAGAGAGCGAGGAGGGGAAGGGCAGAAAGAGAGGGAGACACAGAATCAAGAGCAGGCTCTACGCTCTGGGCTGACAGCACAGAGCCCCATGTGGGGCTTGAACCCACAAACCGTGAGATCATGACCTGAGCCGAAGCTGGACACTTAACCGACTGAGCCACCCAGGTGCCCTGCAGATTAACCCATTTGATCCGCACAACATTCCTTTGCCAGAGGTACTATTATCATTGCCATTTTATACACGAGGTAACTGAAGCTCCAGGTCATGCTGCTGGTAAGTGGCAAAGCTGGGCTCCAAGAATCCTGCTGACTGACTCCAGAGTCCATGCTCTTAACCTCTTGGCTCTCCTGCCTTGTATGAATAACTGCACAAATGTCCCTGGCACGAAGAAAAACACCTGGGGTCAGGCCTGAGCGGAATGTAAAGCTCACCTCCTAAGCCAGAGCAAACACTCACTGGCCTCCCCTTAACATTCCAATCCTATTCTCCTTTGCTTACCTGCCAATATTGATGCTGAAAAAGCCAGACACTCACTTTTCTAGCTTGGAGCCGAGAAGTCTGCTGGGGGGTGGGGGGGTTGGACAGAAACATGGTCCTGACTGGCTCCCTGCTTCCTGCCTCATGGCTATGACAGGATGTGACACCTGGAGCCACAGCAACCATCTTGCAAACATGAGGAAAGGCTAAGAGGATTTCAGAAGCAAACACCTGGGCTTCTGACATGTGAAGCTATTGAAGCATCCCAGAACTGCTGAGTATCTGTTACTTCTATCCCAGGCTGAGATACAAAATATTTAGAAACTAGTAAGGCAAAGGCAAGAGGCAACCAGAATGGATGGCAGCTGGTGGACATTGGTCCTGCCTGAATCTGAATTCAATGACAGTTTTGTTCGCTGTTGTCCCTCAGCACTAGCACAGTGCTGGGCGCAGTTGGCACAGAGTCGGCACACAGTCAGTGTTTGGTGAATGATCCAGAATGTGACGCACACAGGACCTGAGTACAGCTACGTACCTCCCAGCTCTGAACGACGGGCGTTTCACCTCCCTCAGCTCAGTTTCCTCATCTGTGAGTATTTACCTCATAGGGCATGGGAGGAAACTTCGATATCCCTATGTGGACAGGACCTGGTGGGATGCCAGGGAGGTGTGCTGGCTGCTATCACCATCAGCTTCTTTTTATCCTTGCCGTTTCCTTGCCCGTCACATGGCTACCATGATCAGTCTCCCCTTTAAGGACACGAAATCTGAGAAAGTACAGTAGAAAGCACTCTGCAAGCAAATATTAATTCTTATCTTTGACTAGGTGCAGCGTAGCAGTTAAGAGCACAGATTCGGAAGGCAGGCTGCCTGAGTTTGAGTCCCAGCTCTGCCACATGACCTCGGCAAGTCACTTAACCTCTTTGTGCCTCGGTTACCTCACTTATAAAATGGAAATAACAGACGTACCTCCCTTACGGGGCTGAAGTGAACATTAAAGGAGTCGACAGGTAAAGTTCTAGAGCAGCGCCCAGCGCAGGTGATGACCGGGAACACTGGCTTGTGCAACCTCGGGTAAGTTACTTAACTCTCTGCCTTTCTCTCCTCACAGGATTGCTGTGAGAATCCAAGAAGTGAATCTATGTGAAGTGTGAAGTGCTTGAAACAGGCCTGCTTTACGGGCAGGGCCCAGTTAACGTTAGCAGTCCTCGCCATCTCTGACTGGGGGCTCTCTTGGATGACTGACCGCCTACACTTTTATTTTACCCCCACACTGCTGTTTAACTCCCAGGTCTACAGAGCTGGCACCCTGCCCCTCCCCCGGCTTCCCCCACCCTCCCAAAGCCAGCAGCTCCAGGAGAATGCGCAGTATACCTCTCACCCCACGTGCCTAGCGCCTGGCTGGTGCACAACTGCCCGCTAAATGCCAGCTGGCATCGCTCAGTGCTGGGACGTTCCTCTGGCCTCTCTCCTGGCCCGAGACATTGGCGCCTCACGCCGGGGCTCCCTGCATCCCCCCACCCAGGACTCTGCAGGCAAGCAGAGCCACCCTGCCTACAGGCACAGGGTCCTCAGGAGGGTTTTCATTAGGTCACGGCACAACCCAGGCCTCTGACAGAGCAAAAGGGAGTGTCTTGTGAGCACAGGGCGGGGGAAGTTTGGAAAGGATTCCTCCAGCAAAGGAAGAAAATGTAACCATGGGCAAATGGCCTTGAGCCTCTCAAGGGAGGCCTGTCCCAGGCAGCGGGGACTAGCACCAGGCAGGCAATGCCCAAAGAGCTGCCTCAAGGGACCCCAGTGTCCAGGATGGTGCAGGTAACTAAGCAACATACCCCTGACCAGGTCATTTAGACACTCTGGTTTTCGCAACCATTAAATGGGTATCAACTTCTCTGATTGGTCCACTGCCGGTTCCGTGCTCAATCACAGGAAACTACATTTCCCAGGATTCCTGGTTAAGTTCAGCTAATGGGCGTGCTTCTCCCTCTCACCCTCCACCTTGGACAGAGTCTCAGACACTTCCACTGCCCTGGGTTCCAGTAATGCCACCTCCCCCTTGTGTCCCTCCAGCTCCGGTTCTAGTCTCAGGACTGCCTCCCCGTCCCTGTTTTGTTCCTCTGTTCCTCCATCGCTCATTAACACAAGTTCTCTGTGTTGAATTCCTTCTGCCTGAAATACTTGGAGTAATCCCTAGAAATACCTTGATTCTGTTTTCTTGACAGATACACCTGTCTTGCTTGCATTTTAGGGGCATCTGAGACTGAGGGGGAGAAGACGCAGCTGGAAAGTGAAAAGCCCCACACAAACGATTATTTTATGGAAATCTCCTCCTCTCTTCCATAAGGCACAGGAACATTGTGAGCATGGAGTTTAAACCCCTCCCAAACGAAATGATCTGATGTTTGGGAACCGCTTCAAAATAATCCAAAGGCAAGGGGTTGGAGGAAGCATGCTTGGCGGGGTGCCAGTAACTACAGGCTCTAGTGACAGGTCTGCACCTGTGGGCTCTGCGTGCTCTTCTTTCTGCCTCTGTAAATGTTTGAAATTTTCCATTATTAAAACAAAACCAACAGGCAAGAAAAAACAGGTCCCTATTCTGTTGGCGGGGGGTACTAACTGGCAGAAACTCCTTTGAAGGCAATTTGTCAGTTAATTAAATTGAAACCATGTACATCTGTGGACCCAGTGATTCCAACACCAAGTGCAAATGGGAATATACCACTTAGCGGGTGCCAGCACTTTGTACACGTTATATATCATATGTTCATAAAGCCTAATGAGGTAGACACAGTGTACTGTCTCCATTTTATGGATGAAGAAACCAAGGCACAGAATGTCAAGGTCAGATGTTGAAGCCCTAACCCCAGTACCCCGGAATGTGACTGTATTTGGAGATGAGGCCTTTATAGGGGTAAATTAAAAGGAGACCATTAGGGTGTGTCCTAATCCAATCTGACTGATGTCCTTGTAAGATGCGATCAGGACACAGACAAGACGTGTGGGGCCCACGTGTGCACAGAGGAACAAGAGCAATACGGCAGATGCCTTCAAGCCAAGGAGAGAGGCTTCAGAGGAAACCAACCTTGATGGCACCGTGGTCTTAGACTGGAGATCTCAGAACTGGAGAGCCTAAGTTTCTGTTGTTTCAACCACCCAGTCTGCGACACCGTGTTATGACAGCAACAGCAAAGGGTAGGTCACAGAGCCAGTCAGTGCTGGAACCAAGATGTAGGCCCAGGGATCTGGGTCCAGGGTTCACACCCTTAACAACACGGCTGACACAGCAAACTGTTCACAATCATTATTTTATCTCCCAGAAGTAAGCTGGGGGGGAGGGGGGTGCCAGGAAAGAAGGAGCAACATTTTCAATGTTGACCTCATATACCTCTATAATGTTGAAATTTTTAAAAATTCAAATACCATGTTTTTAAACATTAAAAATACAATCACATACCTGGAAATGAATAGATACCAGCTGCCCAAATGTGGGACAGAGGAGTATATCCAGGCCTGATTTGTCTTTGTACAAGTTTCACTATAATCTCTCTCATGCTCCCTGAGAAGCCAGCAGAGAGAAGCCAGAAATGCCTCCATAGGCAGACAATCTGATGTGAATTAAAAGAAAAGAGAGGGTAATGGGGCACCTGGAAGGCTCAGTCAGTTGAGCATCTTACTCTTGATTTCAGCTCAGGTCATGATCCCAGGGTCCTGGGATTGAGCCCCGAGTTGGGAATCTTGAGAGAGAATCTTAGGCTCCACCCTGATATTATGAAGACCCCTTAAGATCCTCTTTCTCTTGGGGCGCCTGGGTGGCTCAGTCGGTTGAGCGTCTGCCTTTGGCTCGGGTCATGATCCCACAGTGGAGCCCTGCATTGGGTTCTGTGCTGACAGCTCAGAGCCTGGAGCCTGCTTTGGATTCTGTCTCCCTCTCACTCTGCCCCTCCCCTGCCCGTGCTCTGTTCTGTCTCTCAAAAATGAATAAACATTTAAAAAATTTTTAAAATAAAAAGATTCTCTCTCTCTCTCCCTCTGCTCCTCTTCCTTGCTCGTGTGTGTCCTTTCGCAAAAATGAAAATAAGTAAATAAATAAAAAAGAAAAGATAGGGTAAAAGAGAGAGTAAAATATTTGAATGTTTAGAAACCTTACAACACTCAATAATGATGACAGTGATACTAACTACTGATATTTTCATATCACATATATGCTTGATACTGTCCAAAATGCTTTATATATATTATCTCATTAAATCTGCAGTATATCTTAGGATACAGATACCACTATCATTTCCATTTTCTATTTAAGGAAACTCAGGCTCAGAGAGGTTAAGTAACTTGCCAGGTTAGATGGCAGGCTCAGAATTTGAACCCAAGCCTGGCTTGGGCTCCAGAGTTTGCCCCTAATGACCATGCCCCCCCACCTTCCTTCATCTCTGAATAGGCCACTCATGCTAAGGGAAGCCTGAATCAGGGTACAGGTGCAGGAGGGTGCCGGAGGGGGCAGGAGGTAACACTCAGCCAGACCAGTAATAAGCGCATTGAAACCTGAGACCCTAACTTCATTGGCTTGACACAAATTAGGAGGCAGAATAAAAGCAAATGATGACAAGTCAATGGGAGAGCTGGACTCTCCTGTACTCTGGGGACAGTGTGGGCCAGAGCAGCCTCATGGAGGCTGGCCATTCCTGGGGGAAGAGAGATGCCTGTCTGTCTGTCTCCTGCCATAACACAACTCCTGGATATAAGCCCCTGGGACTCAGAAGGACACACGTATGTGGGTATTCACGGAATGCTGTCTGCTGGGGGTGACCTGGGTGCCAACACCGGGGACTGGAAATGTCAGGAGTCACGGATATACATCACGTTATGGCTGTTCAGAGGGCAAACAAACACACAGGAGCACACAGTGACATGGCTAATCTCAAAAACATGCTGTTAGGTGAAAACCGGAAGAAATGATATATGGAGCCCAAAACCATTTCTGGAAGCTCTTATTCAAATCTCAGTATATCTTTTTGCAAGGATATGTACATAGCTATAGACCACACCACTCACACCTCAGGGTGGGGAAGGAATGGAAGGAAAAACAGAGAATGAAGGAAAAAGTAAGAAAAACTTACCCACGGGGAAAGGAGGCAACACAGTTTTTGCCAAAAGACAAGTAGTCTATGGGAGACAAGCTCTACGTGCTCCCCATTTGTGGGGTTATGTGAGGGTGGAAGGGGAGGCAGAAGGCACAAACTGGACACAAATCACTGTACTTCTTCAAAAGAAAAGCAGGGGCACCTGGTGGCTCAGTCGGTTGAACGTTTGACTCTTATCTCAGTGCAGGTCATGATCTCACGGTTCGTGAGTTCGAGTCCCACATCAGGCACTCTGTTGTCAGCGAATAGCCTGCTTCAGATCCTTTGTCCCCCTCCCCTCTCTGCCCACCCCCACCCCTCTTGCTCTTTCAAAAATAAACACTAAAAAATGAAAATCATACTTCTGTGTCCTTAAATGCCACAAACTGTTGGGCCTGACAGTTTTTTAATTTAGTGAGCCTTGGTCAGGGAGGAGTCTGGAGGCCTTTCCCAGCTGTGGCAGGTGTTTGATTGTCTACTCAGTACCTACTTCCCTCTTCTCCTGGATAATGGGCCCCAACTGGTTAAAGGCAATCAAGGTATGTCATTCCTCTGGTGATGTGATTGGCCTGGCAAGGGTGGGGATATATGACCTAAGCTGGACCAATCACGGACTAAAGGGAGTATTTATAATCCACAAAGGATGCCTTTTTTTTTCTCTCTCTCCTAATGTCTGTGGACAAGAAAGCTAGTAGCCCTGTCACTGGCAGCCATTTTGGGACAAAGAGGTACATCTATATCTGTATCTAGATATATCTATATGTATCTGTATATAGGTATATCTACATATCTCTATCTATCTATATCTCCAGGTAAGGCTAACGCTGAGAACCTGAGTCCTTGATGACAGATATCTGAACTACTGATCCCACCCACCAGACAGCCACTGCCCGATGGACATCTAAGACACATTAAACTTCTTTGCTATTTAGCCAAATGATGCCGGGGGTTTGTTACCTGCATCTAAATGCATCCTAACGGAGACCCAAAGACTAGGCAGCCGTTTTCTGACTGTTAACAAGGAGAAATCTCTGTAAGAGGACAATGGGGCATCAGAGACACCCTGAATCCCAACATAAGGAGATTATGTACAGGTCTCAAGCTGCATGTCCCCTGCCCGCCCAGATGGCACCACGCATGTGATGCCGCAGAAACAGCCAGCTGCGCTGTCCTTTGTGCACAAGGGCTCAAGAACCTCCCACAGAGGGTTACTTCCCTCATTCATCACAAGAGCCGAGCTGAGCTGCAGCAAGTTTCCTATGTTCTATTTCTACTGAGAACAGCAGGCGGTTAATCCCCAGCTGGCTGGGGACGAGGATGAGAGAGCACAAGAAAGCCCAGCCTGGCTCTCCCGCAGCGGCTCTGTTCCTGAATCAAAGGTCGCACTTCTGGATCTGGGCTGCCCTAAGATCTGACCTCCGTGGGGCTCTCTGCAACAGCACATGGCCAGAGGCCCTCAGGAGGAGCCCTCCCCAGCTGCTGTGTACCACCGGCCCATCAGAATCGGGGAAAGGCCGGGGTGAGAATACTGGGAAACCAAAGGAACCTGAGCTCCGGAGTCTGCCTGTGCCGGGTGCCATCGCTGCTCTGCCACCAGGGAGCTCTGTGACCAGGGACGTGTGATCTCCCTTGAGCTGCCTCATCTATAAAATGCGAGAAGTACCCATCTCACAGAATTGTTGTGCTGGTAAAATGAATTAACACGTGTCAAGTGTTTAGCATGGAGCCTGGCACAGAGAAAAGGCTTCATAAATATGAACTATGGGGCACCTGGGTGGCTTAGCTGGTTAAGGGTCCAACTCTTGGTTTTAGCTCAGGTCATGATCTCATGGTTCGTGAGTTTGAGCCCCTAGTCGGGCTCTGTGCTGATAGTGTGGTGCCTGCTTGGGATTCTCTTTCTCTCCCTCTCTCTGCCCCTCCCTTAACTCACTCTGTCTCTGTCTCTCTCAAAAAAATAAAAACATAAAAAAATATGAACTATTTTATCATTCTTATTTGATGGAATATATTTAATTACTGAAGTATAATTGCATACATGTACCTGTTTTGAATGTACAGGTTAATGAACTTTGACACATGTCTATACCTGTGTAACCCACACCCCAAACAAGACACAGAGCCTGGCCGATGACACGTATCAACTGAGTACTTTGTTCCCTCCCCTAGAGTTCCCCATCTCTGGGGGTTGAGGGCGGGGGGTGAGGAGACCACAGGGACATGTATTCTTAGGGAATTGTGGTGGCCCAGGGGTTATTATAAAGCCATTTGTCCCACATGAATGAGGAGGCTGGAGCCAGGACCTCTTCCTTGTACACAAAGCCCCTTTCCAGATTTGGGTGGCCAAACACAGGAGTTAGGACCTAACTCCCAGCAAGTTAGGGTCCGTCAGTCATCCCTGCTCCTCTCCCTGGGAGGCTGGGCAGCTGCACCCCTAAAAGGCTCTCCAGCAAGTTCACCTGTCCCCACATTCAGGTCCCCTTCTTGCAGCTCTCACTTACCGGATTCTTTCACCCCAATCTTTCCTGCAGAAATGTGGATTTGGCCAGGTCCCTCCCCTGCCTGAACCCCTTCCAGACCTGACCTCGGGATAAACTCTCAACTCCCTGGTCTAGGAGGCCCTGTGCTGTGCTCTGTCCTGCCCCTACACTAGCCTCTCTGGCCACAGCCACCTGCTGCTCCCCCTTTGTCTCTCCTCCAGTCTCTCTGGCAACTTTTTTAAAACATAATTTTTTATTGAGATCATTGTAGACTCACATATACTTGTAAGATACCCAGAGATACCACATACAGGCACACGTCAGAGATGCTGTGGGGTCAGTTCCAGACTACCGCAATAAAGTAAGTATTGCAATAAAGTGAGTCAAATGAATTTTTGTATCCCCAGTGTGTATAAAAGTTATGTTTACACTATAGTATAGTTTACTAAGTGTGCAATAGCATTATGTCTTTAAAAAAACCCCACAATAACGTATATACCTTAATTTTAAAATACTTAAAAAAAATTTTTTTAATGTTTATTATTTGAGAGAGAGAGAGACAGAGAGCAAGCAGGGGAGGGGCAGAGAGAGAGGGAGACACAGAATTGGAAGCAGGCTCCAGGCTCTGAGCCGCCAGCACAGAGTCCGACACGGGGCTCGAACTCACGGACTGCGATACCGTGACCTGAGCCGAAGTCGGACGCCCAACCGACTGAGCCACCCAGGCGCCCCAAAAATACTTTTTATTGGAGTGACTGAGTGGCTCAGTCAGTTAAGCATCTGACTCTTGATTTCAGCTCAGGTTATGATCTCAGGGTCCTGGGACTGAGCCCCATGTTGGGCTCCACACTGAGCGTGGAGACTGCTTGGAATTCTTCTCTCTCCCTTTCTCTATGCCCCTCTCCTGACCACATACACACTCTCTCAAAATAAATAAATAAACACCTAAAAATCCTTTATTGATGAAAAATGCTATCAACTCTGAGCTTTCAGTGAGTGGTAATCTTTTTGCTGGTGGAGGGTCTTGCCTCGATGTCGAGGGCTGCTGACTGATCAGGGTGGTGGTTGCTGTAAGTTGGGATGGCTGTGGCAATTTTGAAAAATAAGACAACAGAGAAGTTGGCCACACTGATTGATTCTTCCTTTCATGAATGATTACTGTGTAGATGTGATGCTGTTTCACCCATTTTACCCACAGGAGAACTGCTTTTAAAAAAAAGACGATCTTTTCAAAGCCTGCTGCTGCTTTCTCAACCAAGTCTATGTAACATTCTAAATCCTTTGTTTTCATTTCAACAATCTTCACAGCATCTTCACCTGGAGTAGACTCCATCCCGAGAAACCTCTTCCTGTCTCCATCATAAGAAGTCGCTGCTCATCCATTAAAGTTTCATCATGAGATCGCAGCAATTCAGTCCCATCGCCAGGCTCCCCTTCTAATCCGAGTTCTCTTGCTGTTTCCACCACATCCGCAGTGACTTCCTCCACCGAAGTCTTGGATCTCTCAAATTCGTCCATGAGGGTTGGAATCAACTTCTTGCAAACTCCTGTTCATGTTGATATTTTGACCTCTTCCCATGAATCACGAAGGTCTTAACTTCATCTAGAATGGTGGATCCTTTTCAGAAGGTTTTCAAATTACTTTGCTCAGAGGAATCACTTCGTACGGCAGCTAGAATCTACCAAAATGTATTTCTCAAATATTAAGACCTGAAAGTTGAAATGACTCCTTGGTCCGTGGGCTGCAGAATGGACGTTGTGTCAGCAGGCGTGAAAACAGCATGAATCTCCTTGTCCATCTCCATCAGAGCTACTGGGTGACCAGGTGCATTGTCAGTGAGCAGTAATATTCTGAAAAGAATCTTTTTTTCTGAGCAGTAGGCCTCAGCATTGGGCCTAAAATATTCTGTAAACCATGTTGTAAACAGATGCACTGTCATCCAGACTTTGTTGTTCCATTAGAGAGCAGAGGCAGAGTAGATAGATGGAGCATTATTTCTTTTTTCTTTAATGTTATTATTTTTGAGGGGGGCAGGAGGAGAGGTAGGAGGAGGGGCAGAGAGAGAGGCGGACAGAGAATCCAAAGCAGGCTCCACCCTGACAGCAGCAGGCCCGATGTGGGGCTCGAACTCATGATCTGAGCTGAACTTGGATGCCCAACCAACTGAGCCACCCAGGTGCCCCGAGGAAGCATAATTCTTAGGGGCCCTAGGATCTTCAGAGTGATCACTGAGCACTGGCTTCAACTTAGTCACCAGCTGCATTACTCCTAACTAGAGAGTCAGTCTGTCCTTTGAAGCTTAGTGGCCAGGCATTGACTTCTCTCTAGCCGTGGAAGTCCTACATGGCATGTGCATGATCCCATTTGGGACTGACTTTGTGCTCAGCGCAATTTACCCGGGTTCATCCACACTGGTGCGTGGTACCAAGAGTATGTCCAACCATTCATCCGCTGAAGGACTTCGAGGCTGCTTCCAGCTTTTGACTGTTATGAGTACAGTTGCTGTGAACAACTGTGTGTAGGTTTCTGTGTGGACATTAGTCTTATTTCTCAGGGACAGATAACCACCCAAGAGTGCAACGGTTGGATCATGTCGCAGTCATAGATTTAATTTTTAAGACACTGCCAACCTGTATTGGCAAGCGGCTGTACCACTGGACATTCCCGTGCGTGGAGTTATGAGAGATCCAGTATCTCCACATCCTTTTCACTGGCAACTTTGGTTCGTTCCTTCAACTGATACTGCCTGAGAAGCTCCGTGTGCCTGGTACTATCCCAGACACTATTTTGGGTTTACAGTAACGAATAAGACACATCATTTCTATCATCAATCGTACATGCTAAAGGGTGTAGACAGGTGACACACAAGTCAACAAACTGATTCTGGTAAGTGCTAAGGAGAAAATAAACAGGGTGATGTGGTAAGGAGAGTGTGTGCAGTGTCAGGGGAGTGGGCAGGCAGTCACAGAACAGTGATTATGAAGCCTGACGGCCTGGGTTTGAGTCCTGCTCTGCCACGTTCTAGCTGTGTGGCTCAGACAAGTGACCTGGCTTACCTGTGCCTCAGTTTCCTCATCTATAAAATCGACAGTACCTACTTCATAGGGCTGTGGGAAGGATTAAATTAATCAATACCTGTGACACACTTAACAGCAAGGACTAGGCCTGGGTGGGGAACCCATCTGTTTAAGAGTCTCTAGAAGAGTCTGTCAACTACGTGGGTGGCACAGCTCTGGAGCCCAGGCTGTAAGCTTTGTGGGTTTCCTGAGACACAATGTATCCAACTGCTCTGAAGGGAGGCCCCCTCCCCCTGAGGTCACAGCCCTCCTTGCTTTGGGAGCAGGCAGCCATGGGCAAGCAGAGGAAGGACAGCAGGGCCCTCCACTCACCCAGCAACCGACAGACGTCACTCTGCAGAGGAGATGCTCAGGGTACCTGAGCCTCTCCACACCCCAGGAATCTGACACGATTTCCAGGCTGGAAGGTGGGGGGGGGGGGGGGAGGGACAACAAAGGGGAGGTGGGCAGACTCACCTGGGTCCACCCTGAGGGGCTGGGGCACTGATATAGGGCCTCCAAAAACAAATGGCTCACAAAATAGCTATTTCCTGTGCAGTGATGAGGAGACACAGGTCATCTGGAAACTCGCCTCCCCCTCCTGTCCCACCTCTTTCCGGGGCCTGGCCCAGGAGAGGGAACTGAGACAACATATTGGTTGGCATCTGACAAAATAAACAGGGAACCGGGGAGGGAGGGTGCAGTCGGTAGCTCCAGGTGTGGGGCGAAACGAGGCAATCTTTGCAGGGAGCAGGCTGGTCTCTTTTCTGAGAGGAAGGGATCGCAGGTCAGCAATGCCCAGAGACTTTCTGAGACAGAGGCGGTGCTGCTGTGATCCGCGATGCGGCGCCCCCCCAACCCCCGGTGGCCGGGCAGGCATGGATCGACAAGCCGCGTCTTTCCTGAGGATCCTTGAGCCTGGACCAGGGCACCTTCTCCTGATGTAAAGCTCCTTTCAACCCTGCACACTGAGTGGCAGAAGACAGCACGCTTCAGGGTGCTGCATGCTGGGCGAGGGCTGGAGCGTCTGACCCTGACCCTGGCTTGAGCAGGCGTGACAAACGGTCCTCGAGGAAGGAGTCAGGACACCAAGACTTGAAAGTACACACAGGAGTGAAGAAACCAAACGAAACCAAACCAGATAGTATGACTGCTCTCCTTAAAACCCTTCTGTGGCTCCCAGGGGCTGTGGGAAGAAAGTCCAAATCTCTATCACTGGGCCCCACATGTTGGGCCTGCTGACTCGACCCCCGCCCCACCCCAGGACACACCGGCCTGGGTTCCTCCAACACACTTCAGCTGTGCACCATCTCAGGGCCTCTTTGCAGGCTATTCTCTCTGCTCAAAACACCTCGCCCCTGGGCGAGTTCCTATTTATCCTTGGGGGCCTTCTTCAGAAAAGTCTTCTCGGACCCTCCCATCCCCACCCGAGCCTCAAATAAGACCCTCACCTCCCACCCTGCTATTCTCTCAAGGCACCTTGGCTTTTCCTTAGAGTTTACTTACCACTTAAATTATGTGGCTGTTTGAGTGATTATTTGATATCTATCTCCCCTACCAGAGAGGGAGTGCCATGAAGTCAGAATAATGGTAACGGTATTACTTTTAACAACAGCCCACACTTACACCTACGGTGTTTCACAGCATTACCTCATTGATTCCACGCAACAGCTCTGTGAGGTCAATACTATTAGTATCCCATTTACAGATGGGGAAGCCATGTCAGTCCCGCCACGGGACCAGGCACTTAGTAAATGGTTAGTTTGGGGACCACCCGGATGTCCGGGTTTCATTCCCGATTATTCCTTCCCCCTAAAACCCACGGTGGTAAGAGGGAAGATACCCAGAGGAGCCAGAAGCCCAGGTCCAGAAGACACATTTTTGTCACATTCTGGAGTGACAGCCTCTGATTGCAAGGGCTCCTTCAAGTTCTAATCCCTCCTCCAGAGAAGACCTTGTGCGGCTACTGTGCGTCAGATGTGGTGGCCTCAGCACCAGCGACAGAGCAACAAAGAGAACACGCGGGGCCGTACATTCACACAGCTCGTGTCTGCTGGGAAGGTGGGCACAAGGCCCTGTCTCGGAAAAAGATCGGGAGGTAGGGGAGAGCAGGAGGAACACACGGGTGGGACATCAACCTATTCTGTATTATCGTTAAGGTTGGATCCATTTCATACCTTTGTGAGATCAATTTTCTGTAAACTTGAAACTGTTCTAAAAACAAACAAATGGCGCGCCTGGGTGGCTCAGTCAGTTGAGCGTCCAACTTCAGCTCAGGTCATGATCTCGGGGTTTGTGGGTTCGGGCCCCACGTCTGGCTCTGTGCTGACAGCTCGGAGCCGGGAGCCTGCTTCAGAATTCAATGTCTCCCTCTCTCTCTGCCCCTCCCCTGCTCATGCCCTGTCTCTGTCTCTCAAAAATGAATAAAACAAACAAATAAATAAAAACAAACCCAAAAGCTCTTTCTTGAACCTGCGCCCATCAACCATTTGTCTGTCATGTCCCCAGCTTTCAAGGCTGTTTCCAGGCTCCGTGCTCTCTGGGTCTCTGCCTCCCCCAGATACCTCCTTCTCAGCCTCTGACTCTTGGACAGCTTTTCTCTTCTCTATCAACACGCATCCTTCGGTGATCTCATCTGGTCTCCTGGCTTTAAATACTGTCTCTTTGCTGAGGGCTCCTACATTTCCTTCGGCAGCAGAGACCTTTCCCTTCAACTCCAGACTAGGAGACCGACTGCTTCCCAGCCAGCTCGGGCAGCTGCCTACGTTTAACAGACCCAAAGGTGCATATTCCTGATGCTTTACACCACCTTCGCTTTCTCCTTGCAAACCTCCGCTCAGGTGGTCCCCAACTCAAGGTCTTCCTGGTGGTGAGGACAAAACCTTAGTGCCGTCTTTCGCCGGCCCCTCTCTCATCCTACACCTAGTCCGTTCATACTTACGGTTGGCCCCACCTTGAAAACATGAGGACCTGCCTACATCCCCGCATAGTGTCTCCTGCCCGGACCATGGACTTATTAGCAGGAACTTCCTCCCTAGTTTCCTGGCTCCCACTCCTGCTCCCACACACAGCCAGAGGGACTCTTAACATGACTCAGATCACGTCCATTCTGTGTTCAGAACCCTCCCACTATACATTTAGGACAAAGCCTCAGTCCCTACAAGGCTTTGCATTAATTCTCTGACCTCATTTCCTCCTGTATCGTCTTTTATTTTAGCCATCGAGGTGGGTGTGGAATGTTATCTCACTATGGTTATCATTTGCATTTCCAAGATGATGATTAAGGAAGATGAGGCAACGCACTTTAAATAATAATAAATGGGTACCATTTACATGGCATTTATTATGTGCTAGGCATTATGCTAAGTGCTTTCATACCTCATGAATCCTTTCCAAACCTCTTAGGCTAGATGTGTTTTGGAATTCTGGATAATTTGGATTATTTATTTATTTTAATGTTTGTTTATTTTTGAGAGAGAGAGAGAGAGAGAGCATGAGCTGGAGAGGGGCAGAAAGAGAGGGGGACACAGAATCAGAAGCGGGCTCCAGGCTCTGAGCTGTCAGCATAGAGCCCGATGCAGGGCTCGCCCCGAACTCACGAACCGTGAGATCAGGACCTGAAGTCGGACGCTTAACGGAATGACCCACCCAGGTGCCCCTGGATAATTTGGATAGTCTGTTTCAATCATGTTCCACCTGGGATCATGGATCTGTATTTTAAATCCCTGACTCTCCACAAACCATTTTATGAGGTAGGTAGTATTACTACCTCTAGTTTATAGATGGGGAAGCTGAGGCACAGGAAGGTAAGTGCTTTAGCCATAGGCACACAGGTGGAACTGGAGGGCTGGGGTTCCAGCACAGGCCATTTTTACTACTGTCATGTATACCAGTTCTTAGGGTAGCTGACTGGAAATTAATCAATGCTGAATGAGTGGATGAATAAATGAATGAAAGAGATTAAGCTGGGAAAGTCGGAGAGCTCGGGCTCTCCAACTATATTGCTCGTGGCAGGAAAGTCCAACACCACTGAGCTAATTCTGTGTATTTAACCTAATTAATTTACTTTGATTACAAGAACTGTCCAAGTATAAAGTAAGATTTCCCCCCAAAAATGATGCTCAGAAATAAGAATTGTCTTTCAGAGTTTTCGTACTATTTTATTTTGAACAAAGTGATATTTGGGAAAGACACATTAGCACCTAAAGACTTAGATGATGCTGGTCTAGATAACGATAAAAAGGCAGCATATGTTATAAAAGATTTAGAAAACATTCTCAAGGGCTCAACATCACAATCCCAAGTGTTGTGAGTCACTTAAACAGGTCCTTTAAATATTCTTTCAAAAAAGAATAGGAGCAAATAATTGTAAGCAGATCCACTTATTCTAAACAAAATACTGGATGTAAAAGTCTTATGATACAGAGAGTGGCATTAAACTAGAATTTTGAAAATGGAAAAAAAAAAGTGTGTGTAAGGCAACCTGTCTTGAAGCAAAATGCCGCTGTGGGGGGTGAAATTTAATTTCCCTAAATTGACATTTTTAATTCATATTGGGATGATTAGTCTGACTCAAAAACAAGTACTTATGTAATCACTTTTATGTATTCACATTTATTCATTCACCCATTTTCAGTAACTGTCCTTAAAAAATATATTTTCTTTTAAAAAAATTTTTTTTTAACATTTATTTATTTTTGAGACAGAGAGAGACAGAGCATGAACGGGGGAGGGGCAGAGAGAGAGGGAGACACAGAATCGGAAGCAGGCTCCAGGCTCCTAGCCATCAGCCCAGAGCCTGACGCGGGGCTCGAACTCACGGACCGCGAGATCGTGACCTGGCTGAAGTCAGACGCTTAACCGACTGCGCCACCCAGGCGCCCCAGAAAATATGTTTTCTTTTTAAATGTAACATAGCAAGTTAGTGCCTGTACTTCAGAAATTACCCATACACAACTAAAAGGAAAATTAATTGGAAAAAAAAAAAACCTGACTGATATATATGACTGGGTTCTTGAGGCTTGGGATACAGTCTCCGATGAAAACATCATACATAGGTTCAAGAAGTGCCACGATAGGGATGCCCGGGTGGCTCAGTCGGGTAAGTGTCCGACTCCAGCTCAGGTCTGTGGGTTCGAGCACCACGTCGGGCTCTGTGCTGACAGCTCGGAGCCTGGAGCCTGCTTCAGATTCTCTCTCTCTCTCTCTCTCTCTCTCTCTCTCTCTCTCTCCCTCCCTCCCTCCCTCCCTCCGTCCCTCCCTCCGTCCCTTCCCCGCTCACGCTCTGTCTCTGTCTGTCAAAAATAAATTAAAAAAAAAATAAGTAACATTTAAACATAAATAATAAAAAAAAAATAAAGAAGTGCCACATCATAAACACTTCAGATGAATGTGAAAATGATGGATGCTAGAAATATGTGTAAATGGCCCAAAAAGTGACTCTCGTGACAAGGATGTCTGTGGAGAATGTAGCACTGTTTTCATGGTATGTGAGAAGACGGAAGCAACATTTAGATTTCAGCATTTTTGATATCGTGATTCTAAATGTGTCACAAAGTCAATAAACTTTAAAAATATAAGTAGACAGCTGATTATATTATTTATAATCCCTAAACATTTCAAGTAGGCCCCAAAACTTAAAAACAAAAAAACAAAAAAAAAACTCTTTGAAAAGATGGGAAACACCATGTTATAGGACACATGTGGTTTTTTTAGCCCAAGTATTTAAAAAGATTTTGAAGGAACACATTAGCTTGCAATCGTGATCATCTTGGAGGATTGAGTCCTTTGATTTCTTTTTAAACAACAAGCATTACTTTGATAATCAGAGAGGCGAACAAACAATACAGGTTAATAAATGTGAAGCTCACCCAAGGATACGATGAAGTAGTAGTCCTCACCCTTGGCCGCACCCTGGAAACATCTGGGGAGCTTTAAAGTAAACATCCCACGCCTGGTCCCACCCTTGGTGATTCTAATGGACTGGTCTGGGGTGGGGCCCAGGCCTTGGGGTTTCTTAAAACTCCCCACATGACTCTAATATGCGGTGAGGATGAGAACCATTAAAGCAAGATTTTTCAGATTTTTTTGTAGAACATGTTACTAAGTGTCTTTTAAAAAATAAGGTCTCGCAGGCGAAGATGCAGGATCTTTTCTGCAAGATTTCTGAGTCTGTAATGTGCAAATGTGTACCATGGCTTTCACAGGAAGAAGACAGTGCAAGGTCGACGTCTGTGTCAGTGTATGTGTGTGTGTCTGCTCAGCAGTCCTTCTCTTGAGCAGCCATGCCATTAGCAAGCCCTGTCCAGTCCACCTCCCAAGCTGCCCCCCCTTTCCCCCCACCTTGGTCCTGTCCTCCGTCGCCTCCCATCTGGACTATGGCAGCAGCCTCCCCATTGCCCTCCCACCGCCCTTACAGTTCATTACCCACAAAAGTGAGCTAGCAGAGGTCCCTGGGGCACACACAGTTTGCAGAAGCTTCTGCTCCCAAAGGAGAGTGCCCCTAGTGTCCCTAACTGCCACACTAGGACTGTGGAAGGGACCTGCCTTAAAGTGTAGGCGGCATCAGGAACAGCAGAGCTGTGGCAGAAGGAACTTGGGTCCTCAACACCACTGTTGAGCTACCATGTCACAAGCCCAAAAAACAGCCCAAAGAACCTCTGGACTTGGTCCCTGACTGGACCTCTGGACACATTCCCTGACTGCCTACGCCAGCATGCATGGGGTTTTCTGTCATTTACAGCCAAAAACATCCGAGCTATACACTCTCTATTACAAAGTACCCTATTTATTGGTCATACATATATATATTTTTTAACCAGGTAAAATCACCTTATTTGCTTTTCTTGTTTATTGTCTAGCTCCTCCTTCTAGAACTTCAGCTCTACAAGAGCAGGGACATTTGTCTGTCTTGTTCACTGCTCTGCCCCTAGTACCTGAAACTCTGCCTGCCAAAGGGCAGGAACTCAGTATTTGCTGAAACAATGACTGAGCTCAGTTCTTGCAACAGCTCCAAAAGGTAGGTGTTCCAAATACCCATCTCCTCCTGACTTCTCCCTGTAGTGACCCTGCAGTTACACTGGCCTTCGTCCTGTTCCTTCGCAGAGTCAAACTCTTCTAGCCCAGAGCTCCCTCGCATTCCATTAAAGTCTACTGATCCTTCAGGCCTCCTCCCAAATGTCAGTCCTCACAACAGACATCTCCTGATCTCTCCAAAACACATCAGACTCCCCTTAGATATGCCCTGCTGGTTCCTCCATCAGGGCACTTAGCACAGATGCAATCACACAGCTGTTTTTGTAATTACTTAACTTCTGTTTCCTCCACTGAGAATGAGTTCCAGGAAGGTGAGGACCCCTTTGTATTGCCAAAGCTCTAAAGGGTCTGGCCCACAGAAGGTGCTTAATAAATACCACACCTGACTGTTGTGGCCAGGACATTTACTGTTCACTGAATACCCACGTACCTCCACATTTCTAGCCCCTTGCAGCTAGGCAGGGCCATGTAACTAGTTCTGGGTACGAGCGGAAGTGAACTGTGTCACTTTGGGCCTCAGCATCTAAGTGTTGTGCTGTGGGAGTCTCTAGTTCCCTGTTCTGCCACGGTGACCCTGGAGGCTATGTGTTCTAGTCATGAGGCTTCAAGACTGGAGCCCACATCGACCTGCATCTCTGAGGTACAAGGTAAAGTGCCCCCTGCCAACCTAACCTACCTTGTGTCACAAGTAAGAAATTGACATTCGTTATTTCCAACTTCTAGGATTTCAGGGTCAACCTGTTATCGCAGCAGAAGCTTGCCTATCGCTAGCATTCCTGAGATGGAAGGAAGGCAGCTAGACGCAGAGACAAGGGTGATCACAGACTGGGAGGTGAGTATCAAGGTTGTGCGTGGCCTCCTGTTGCCAGAACTGAACCTCAGTGAAAGGAAGGCGGTGGGGGGGTGGGGGTGGGGTGTGTGGACAGACCGACTACTCCCTGGGGAATTGCCACTTTCAATTCCTGATGCAAACGATGAAAGGACCCAGAGCCCCCACTCCCTTCAGAAAGAGCCCACCTCGGGGCCCTCATCAGACACGGCTCCTCAGGGATCACAGTCAAGTCTCAGCCCCTGGGGACAGGAGGAGGCTCAGAAGCCAGCAACACCCTGGAAAACCCTATTAGCTAGAGGAAGCTGAACCAGCAAGACTGCATGAAAGGGCCCGGGCTAATTCGGGCTGACAACCTTCCCTCGGAATCACCCACTGGGGTTCTGCCCTTCCAGCTCCATCCCAGAGAATAAATCACGCTGTCAGGTCTAATTTGGGATTCAGCTGATGGGCTGAGCAGAGCATCCATGCGTTCTGGCCGCAGAGGTCAAGGGCAGCCCACGTGCTAGCAGCCAGTGCTGAAAGGCCCAGGGACTGGCTAGGTGGAAAAGGACTGGGAAGCCAACAACAGTGGGTTTCCAATACACAACAGAGACACTCTGCTCTGCTCCTGTGCGATTTCTGGCCCAGGTCTCAGCTGAACGAGCCGTGTCCCCAGAGCACAGCACTGCTAATCCTGGCACCATACCAGCTTGGGCACAAGGTAAACACTCCTATTTGGTAAATAAGTAATCCTAACACCACCAGCTAGTGCTTACTATCTTACGGGCTGGAGACGAAGCTGCCTAACCTGGGACACACAGTCAAGGCTAAGGCATATAAGCCACCACCACTGCCGCTGTCGTTGCGGCCACTACCACCACGATCTCATGTATTATGTCGCTACTTTGTGCCAGGCACTACTCTTAAGTATTTGAGATTCATAATCACTTTTCTTTCTTCTTTTTTTTTAAGTAGGCTTCATGCCTAGCATGGAGCCCAATGCGGGGCTTGAACTCACGGCCCTGAGATCAAGACCTGAGCTGTGATCAAGAATCAGATGCCTAACCGACTGAGCCAGCCGGGCGCCCCCATAATCACTTGTCAATTCTCAAGGGTTAGGAAGCTCCTGGGTTACACTCCCTGCTCTGCGCGTAGCCGGACTCTGGAGCTCTTGCTCTTGGCTACCACGTGAAACCATTCCTGATTTCGCCATTTCGATTTCAAGAAACTTGCCCTGAGATGTCAAGTTAGGGTTCGGTGTCCCCCCAAGTTCCCACAGTCCTGTGGCTTTCCCCTATTAGAACTCCCATCGCTCCAGGCTGTTTACCCAGAGATCTCTCCCACAATACTCTCTCTCCAGGAGGGCCGCCCTGTAAGCCTGGTGCCCAGCACAAGAGCAGGAAATGGGAAATGACCAATGTTTACGAGACAGATGGATGGAAACCCAAGTCCAAACCCCTAATTTTACAGAGGAAAGGATGGCGATTCAGAAAGAAGAAAGGGGAGTTTCACTGAAGACAGGGGGAGTGGAGAAGGGCAAACTGCTCCTTGATGAATCTCTCTCTTCTCTAAGGCCCAAAGCTGCTTCCAGGAGCCCCAGATGACCTCCAGGTTGGCTAGCCACCTCCGGGGTCCACCATCCCCTGGGCTTCCCCCATACAGCCCTGAACTGCTCTGGGCTGTCACTGTCACTGAGGGCCTGCCTCCTTCCTGGGAGGAGGAGCCCCATTAAGTGCAGGGTCCACCAGCCATGAGGTTACTACCCCTCAGGAATAGGCACAGAGAAGGAGCACGTTAAATGTGTGCTGAATCGACCAGCAGAACCCCAAAAAAGGAAACAAGGCCTGAGCCTCATTCTAGAAAGATGCATTAAAAGCACAGGTAAGATTTCTTTGGAAAGGGGAGGCCAGGACTAGCCTTCTCAGCCATCTGCAAGCCAGGAAGATGTGCGGTGCTGGCTCACCAGGACTGGACCAGGACCAGGGAAAGGTAGAGCACAGGGCGGACGTGATTCACCAGAAAGCTTTGTAATGACCGAAACTTACCCAAAGAAAACACACTGCCCTGTTCCTCCCCTGCTGGAAGAATTTAAAACCGAGGTCACACAGCCAGCAGTCTGGGGACCCCAGGTTACCTCTTATGAGGTAACCAAGTGTAATGCCAAGAGCGAGGGCTCTGGAGACAGACTGCAAAGGTCCCCACCCTGGCTCCCTGACTTGGTAGGTGGCTTTACCACTCTGTGCCTCAGTTTCCAAGTCATTCCTGTGGGGAGATCATAGCAGCGACTTCACAGGGTGGGTGCAAGGGGTGAATGAGATCATGCGTGTAAAGTGCTCACAGAAGGGCTGGGCACAGAGTCAGTACCCATTAATGTTAATTATTATTGTTTCTCTTCCCCTGTGGAGCCAGACACTGTTGGCTGGCTAACCCGACTGACACTCTCAATTCCCTTTTCCTCTGGCTTCCTCCTCAGGAGAGGCTGAAAAAGCTAAATGAAATTTCCCACCTTCCTTGGAGCTAGGGGAGGCCACGTGACACATTGCTGGCCAGTGAGATGTAAGTGGAAACTTGTGGGAGGATTCTGGGGAGAATTTGTAAGTGGTCCAGAAAAGGAAAACACGTGTGGCTGGGTGTTGGCCTTCCCCTCCTTGTTCTGACTGGAGCTACAGCACTAATCTTGTAATCGTGAGGGAAGGCCGAGTAAATCAAAGAAGCTCCAGGCTGGACACCACTCAGCCTCTGAACTAACCAAATACCTTCATGTTTGTTGTTATGGGAGAGAAATCAATGCTCGGTGGTTTAAAATGCTGCAAGCTGGGCTTTCTGTTCTGGTAGCTAAAAGCATTCCTGGCTGATGGACCCACCATAACACAAATGGTTCAGGGCACCTGTCCGTGGTAACTGTTTGCCAACCTCTATTCAGGTCCCCGGATGAGAACCCCCGAACTAGAGGAGAAAGAGTGGGAAACTGAATTAGAATAGTGCCTACTGAGCCTCAGTCACCGTGTTCTGCTCTTCTTTTCAGCTGTATCTAGTCCCATCTATGCAATTATTTACTTAATATTTTCTTTAAACCAATGCGTTTTTATTTTTATTTATTTGTTTTAAAGTAATGTCTACACCTAATGTGGAGCTTGAACTCACGACTCCGAGATTAGGAGTTGCATGCTCCACCGACTGAGCCAGCCAGGAGCCTCACTAATCCAATTCATTTTTAAACTTAAACACACACACACACACACACACACACACACACACACACACACACGAGTCTACTGGGGCCCCCAGGTGGAGCAGTCAGTTGGGCATCTGACTATTGATTTCGGCTCAGGTCATAATCCCAGGGTTGCGGGACTAAGCCTCACGTTGGGCTCCATATGGAGCCCGCTTGGAATTCTTTCTCCCTCTGCCCCTCTCCCTCTCTTGTGTTCTCTTTCTCTAAAATAAAATAAAATGGAATCTACATTACTACCAAAATGAAAAATCAGTTATCTTTTGTTACAAAAGCAATTTAATAAATAATAATAATAAACAAATACAAGGTAAACAAAATATGTTCATCCACAAATCACTAAAAGTTATCTGATGTAGCATAATTTGGGTTTATTGGACTAGCAAGAATTCTTCATTTTTGCTGTCTATCAGGAAAAAAAAATGTCAGAGGATCTGGCAATGCTTTGCATTTTTACAGGGCAACAAAAGGCGAGAGCTAAGAAGGGGCTGCCCCACCGAGAGGAAACAGTGTCCTGTTGCTGCAATTCCTGAAACCCTGTTTCGAAGTGAGATAATTTATTTAGATCTCCTGCTGGCTGGTGGATGAATTAGGTTGGGAGCCTTATTCTTATTCAGGGCTTCCTCAGAGAGGCCTTCCCGGATTACCTCGCCTAAAATAACTCCTGTTCCTTCTAGGCAGCCCCATTCCTGTCTTACGGACTTCTCCTACATTCACTTGTCTGTCGTTCTATTCTCCAGAAGCATGTCAGTTCCCACAGGGAAAGGATTCTGCTTTGTTCACTCCTGAATCCCCAGTACCTAGAACACAACAGTAGGTGATCAAAGGCATATTTATTGGCATGGTCATGAAGCACAAAGAAAGACTGAGGAACCATTACAGACTGGATGAGAATAAGGAGACAGGACGACTAAACACAGTGTGGCATACTGGATAGGACCTTGGAACAGAAAAGGGACATCAAGGGGGCACCTGGGTGGCTCAGTCAGTTAAGCATCTGACTTTGGCTCAGGTCATGATCACATAGCTCATGGGTTCGAGCCCTGCGTCAGGCTCGGTGCTGACAGCTCAGAGCCTGGAGCCTGCTTCAGATTCTGTGTCTCCCTGTCTCTCTGCTCCTCCCCTGCTCTCTCTCTCAAAAATAAATAAACCTTAAAAAAATTTTTTTTAAAGAAAAGAAAAGGACATCGGTGGAAAACTAGCAAAACTTGACTCAACTCTCTTAGTTCACAGTACTGGACCAGTGCTCATTTCCTGGTTTTGGTAGCTGTGCCAAGGCTGCCTAAGATGGTGACATTAGGGGATGCTGGGTGAAGGGTAGGTACGTGAGCTTTCTGCACGCTTGGTGTAACTTTTCTGGGGTCTAAAATTCCTTCAAAATAAAAGAGCTAATAAAGAAATTGTGCTGAGAAGCATCCTTTGATGGAAATGCAGCCCCTTGAGACTGTTCCATGAACACGCTCCAGGTACCTGGGCAGAGCCTTGGGCCAGGATGAAGGAAGGTGAAGAGACCCAATAAGCAGCCAAGAAGAGAAGCTGCTGTCTAGATTCACTCGGTTCCCAAGGGTCAACCCGCTGGTCCCTGCAACTTAGCCAACATCATGGTTACACAAACCGGGCAGAGACTGGACGTCAGAATCTTCTGTTCTCCACTTGCCATACCATTAAGGGCATTTGGTGCTTCGAGGATCAGACAGCGCCCTCACTCCCAAGCACCCGCATGGCATCCTGCCAACAAAGGTTGGCGCCCTCATTTTGGAATGCCCCACTGGCAACTGAGTGCCATCGCTTTGCCTATGCCAAAGACACAGAACAGGATGTTCACTAGCAAAGTCCCCATAAACCTAATTATAACATATTCAAAATCTTTATTATCACAGGTATTTGCCATATGTACATGTTTTAATTCTGTGTCAGTACCTACGCTGTATCTTCAACCTACAGAGGAACAGCACATCCACACAGGGTGGGTGAGGGGGCCAGTCTGTCTCTTGATGGTGGTGGGCAGTTACACAAACATTGCAATTGCTTATGCTCAGAGAACTGTACGCCAAAGAGTGAATTTTATTCTGTATAATTTAAAAAATTGAATTAAAAAAGAGTGTGATACACAGATGTGTGCCACGAACAAAGATCTCCGAGATACTCTGCTGCTAGGGATGGTGGGAAACACACTGTGGAAGCACCCACATACAGCATGACTTCTCTTCTCTTTGTGCTGCGAAGTATGTAAGTGCGCATGTGCGTTAAGTAGGACTATTCGCGGGAAGAGGTCTGTCATGACACCCACCTGACTGCTGACGTAATTAGCTCTCAGGGAAGGTGTTAGACTTGCAGGTGATGCATAGGACAGTGAAGGAGACTTTCATTTTCCCCTCAATACTTTTTCAAGTAATTTTTAAAGATAATAGAGACCTATGTGGACTAGTTATAAAATTTAAGCAAACAGCCACACTGTACTCACCCTCAGTGTGTTCTGGGCACTAGTGTCCCTTGAGGGTCCCACGAGAGCCAATGTCAAAGACCGTGCATCTGTGGAGAAGAACAACACAAGGTTATGTGTTTGGCCAGTCTGAGCCTTCCTGCCGCAGTTTCTGTCATTTACAAATTCACCCCCTCAACAAATGTTTACTGAACACCTGCTCTGTGCTAGGCACCAAGGGAACACCAGTGACCAGGACAACACTGCTGTCCTCAGAGAGAAGACATTCCAGTAAAGGAGGAAGACAATAAAACAAATACATGATGCGGAGTCAGGGAGTAGTCAGCAGTCTTGATGGAAACTAAGCAGGCTGAGGAGAATGATGGGCCTGCTGTTTGCAAGAGTGGCCACAGAACAGACACCTTAATTCAGGAGGACCACAGGCTGTGTGACTTTCTGTGCAAGAGCATTCCAGGCCATGGGAATGGCCAGTGCAAAGGACCTGAGGCAGGGTATGTATATGGAGAATTTTAGGAGGAGCAAGGGGCCCATGTGCCTGGCACAGGGTGAGTGAGGGGGCGAGTGGTCGGAGACGAGGGCAGGGAGGTGATAGCGGCAGATGGAAGGCCATTATAAGGATATTTCCTTCAGACAATTTTGAATAGAGAAGTGGCAGAGATAAATAGCGCTTGTCCTGACTTGTAACTTTATAGTATTAATTTATGTTTTAAAATACTTAGTATGGTTGTTCATATTTGAATGGCTATATCATGAAAACTGTATATTATTAATTTATGTTTTTGAATATTTAGTATGGTTGTTCACATTTGAATAGATATTTTATGGATGAATGAATGTGTCCGCTGTCTGTATTGTTCACCCTCATGTTTCTGTTTACGCCAGGTTTACCAAGTCAGGGAGATGAGATCTGAGAGGATAATCCAGAACCTTCCTATAAGGAATGGCCATTAAATAATGACTCTCACTTCCCATGTGCCAGGCCATGTCCTAGCAGACATGTGCTAACTCATTTCACTCTCTCAATAACTCTAAGAAATAGATGTTTATGATTACATTCATGCTATAGAAAAGGAAACTGAGGCACAGAATGGATTAAAAAAAAAAAAAAAAACAACTCACTAGCTGAAGCTGCCCGGCCAGTCAAAAGTATATTACAGATGGGATGAACCCAGGAAGCCTGGCTCCAGAGCCTACTCACCTACTCCTGACCATGTGGCTAAGCCAGTGGTCATGGCGGTCAATGAAGAGAGAGCTAACTACAGGCAGATAATGCCTCCCTTTCCCCAATAGCACGATGCCCAAACGCTACTCAAACACCAAGGATGAGCTCAAACTCCAGCCAGCTCTCAGGAAGGAAACCTAGCGAGTAGCTAGCCATCTCTCCAGAATCTAGGAATCAGGATGTCTTCAATAATCTTGCTCCTAGAGGTTCCTGGAGAAACCCAAAGGGGTTCTTAACTTTTCTCATGCCAGACAGCCCTGTGGGCAGCCTGCCAAAGACGAGTGTGGACTCCTTCTCAGAATCATGTTTTTAAGTCAACAAGATACAATACCCAAGGCTATAAAGGAAACCAATTATATTAAGATATCAAAGTATCTGTAAAATAAAACCTAATCTGAGATACAGTAATATTCGTGCTTCTTTATGAATGCTTTAAATTATAAGATCCTAATGGTGTGTCCAATAACCATAGTAATTTAGAAACAGATGAGTGTAAGTGATATTTTGCAATATCTGCAACAATCGTAATGTGATATGGAAATAGTTTTAATTTCTAGTGGTGACAAAGTCACAGGTACTGCAATACAACTGTAGCTTTGGCTCTCATTCTGAAGAAAAGGAAATGCTAAATTCCAGATGGCAGAGGGAATAAAGATGTAACCTTTTTCCCAGCCAACTTCGCGATCCTCTAAATTCTACCCAGGGACCCTTCAAGGGTCTATGGACCCAGGATTAAGAATCCCAATAGGGAAAAGGCAGAGCAGATTCCTAGGGAAGGTAATAACTGGGAAGTGTGGGGCAGATTCAGATCCTTGTGAACACTGTATGGGAAGGGGTCCTGGAGGGCTAGTCATACAATCCAGGTCTGGCCAACAAAGCCACTAACCTCCTCTTTCCTGCTCCTTGCCTTAGAGATGGCTCGGGTGGCCCTGGCATTGAAGCCATGGTGATTAGATTCAATAAAAGCAGTCTCAGGACATATCCTGGGACTATAGGGAAAGAGATGGGTTTATTTCTCTTGGGGCACTGCTTAGCTGGTTGGATATATACACAGAGCGGCTTCAGAGCCTATCTGACAACAAAACCAACACAAAAGAATACAGAGCCACGAAGTACAAGGAAACAGGGTCCTGGCAACCTCATGTGAGGCTCTGGATCTAGCCACACCTGAAGCTATTCAGTGCACAATGTCCCAGGAAGTAAGTGCAAATGCTTCTTTTTACACTTAAGCAGGTTGACCTGAATTTCCATTTGTTCACAAAACCAAATGACTCAATTACACAGAAGGGCAGAGTTGAGTGCAGTTCTTGACAATTCCCATAGCTCACTACCAAGGCATTTAGGAAAGCACAAAATGAAATTAGACAGAGTTACTATACATAGAAACAGCAAATACAGAAAAACACACACTCTCTTTAAAAACTCAGAAATAGTCTCTTGGGTAGTTGGCTTTCCCCCAAGCTGGTCTATGAAGCCCTGACAATTGTGGTTTTCAAGATGCTTGACAGGGCATGAGGGAACCAGAAGCACCCAGAACATTTCCTTTATCACCAGACTTTCCATTAAAAAAAATTCCTGGGATGATCAGAAAGCCCCTGCAATAAAGCTCCTGTAAAATTTTAATAGCTGCCTTTTAAAATACAGCGGAAATTGCTTTTCTGCCACTCTCATTCTTCCTCCTTCCTTTCTCTAGAGTGATGTATATGGCTCTTTAAAGTCACATCAGCAGTGACGTGTGGTGGTGCCACATCTCTCTGACTGGAGGGAGCTGTCATATCCACCAGTGTGGGGTCCCTCACACATGGGAGGGGTCACAGCAGAGAGGACGATGCTGAGGGGTTGTGGAAATGGCAGCAAAGGTGGGCTACAGGGTCAGCAATTCAGCCAGGACCCCAGACCTCCCAGAGCCCCTCTTCACACCACCTGGGAAGGGAAGAGGCCCTTGGACTTGCCTCATCAATCCCAGCACACCCGCCAGAGCAACAGCCCACCTGGTCGCGGGGCCACGAGTCTCGCTTCCCAGGGTTTATACCAAGAAACAGAATCCTAGATGACAGAAGCTGGGGTGAGGGGATAGCCTGGCCTGACTCACAGTCTGACTGGTTCCTCCCCTCAGCCACAGCAATTGGCTCTGGGAGGGACACATGATCTAAGCAGGGCCAATCAGAGTAGGCCCTGGAAAGTTTGCTGGAATTACTGGGGGGAAAGGGATGGGATGGAAGGAAGGTAGGGGCTGCTGAAGGCCTCTCTGCCACCTGGGAGGTGGGGGGGGGGGGGGTACCGGAGAAAGAAGTCAAAGCTGACAGAGGCAGAACCCAGAAGCGGAGAAGGATAGCTTCCTGACAAGAATACCTGAGTGTTGGCTCCAGTCAGGCCAGCTCTGGGACTTTCAGGTCCCAAAGCCATTAACTTCCTTGTGCAGTTTAAGCCAGTTTGAGCTGGGAAGATTCTGTCATTTACAACAGAAATCACTGACTGATGGAAC
Organism: Panthera tigris; assembly: GCF_018350195.1. Classification (NCBI taxonomy): domain Eukaryota; kingdom Metazoa; phylum Chordata; class Mammalia; order Carnivora; family Felidae; genus Panthera; species Panthera tigris. Next base: position 15,878,327 of record NC_056674.1, read on the forward strand.
CGGAAGGGACCTCAGAAATCAATACAGCATTCCTTCATGTTTCGGTGAACACGATCTTTTCTAAGAAGCTGACAAAACAAAACTATGTCATGTCTCTCCGGAAAGAGGGGGAAAAAAATACCCCCACAAAATACTGTGTTTCAAAAATGCCAAAGGGCTCTGAAGCTGCTGTCCATAGGAACTGGGTGAAGAACACTCTGATCCAGTTTGAACCGTCCACTTGATGGATAAGGAGACTGAGGTTCAGAACGCTTATGTGGCTTGTTTGGGCCCAGGGGGAGGCAGAGCCAGGCCTCTCTAGAGGGTCCAGAGGTACGGTCCTCAGGAGAGACTGCAGAGGGTAAGGGGAGGCAGCGGGCGAGGCTGCGGAACCCCATGCCCCCATTTAGCAACACAGCAGCTCCACTTTTTTTCTGCTTTAAAAATTGGGCTTTCAGGGAAGTGTCCGACAGAAGTTCTACCACTCCACAGTAACATGGAAAGCCGATCTCTTCTATCACATTTCAAAGTATTAACATGTTACTGACCTTGGTTTTGATCCTCACTGACATCTTAATGAAGCAGGCATTATTGCCATGGCTCCGCGTGAGGTGCTTCTGCAGGGGCAACCAGCCAGGGTGCTGCTCTCTGATCCCAAAGCAGCCCGAGCACCCGGGCCTTTCTGCTCCTGTACTTCTGGGCCTCACATTTCTATTCTTCCCTTGGATTTTGATCTCAGCTCGTACGGAAAGGATCATCCGCTTACACCTCTCCACTCCCCTTGGCTTGGTCCTCCCTGCAGACCAGGTCAAGAAGTGGTGGCTGATCTGACGGGTCAGAGATTACGACGGTGGCTGGCACCTGCCCTTCCAGTGGGCAGGATTACTAGCCCCAAGGGCTAGGACGAGGCACCGGCTCTTTTCTCTCCCTGTGCCCAGAGATGGTGGCTTCCTCTGGTGCTCTGTCTTAGAGCAGGACACACAACCCTGGCCAGTGTTCATCCACCCTCTAAGATCGCCCGTGGCACATGCACTCCTCCTGACCAAGTGCTCATGGGGGCAGCCAGACCTTTCTCCTCCGCGCAGCTCGCTGTGCAAGTGGCTGATCTAGGCACTAAGACTTAAGGTAAAGGAGAACCCAGCTCACTGGGGGCTTTTGCTACAAGCTCCCTTCTCCTTTCTAGACTTTACCAGAGCTTCACATTGGGGCCACAGGGACCTACCCACCTATTAATAAAGAGGTTCAATCATCTTTCATTTAGAGAAGATTCCCATTATGCCCATCCTCATCCCACCTTTGGAATAGGGACTTAGGAAACTATCTGTTCATTCAACTGCCTCTACCCACCTGCCAACAAAGAAAAGCTGCTGTGCGAAGAAAAGACTTTGCCTTGGGAAAATCTAGGCCCTCAACTGCTACACTGTATGGCAGCCGCTGAGATCATCTTGCAATTAATCATGCTTTCTCTTAGGACCTATATTCTATTAATAACACACTAACGACTTAGCACTAGTTCTTTCATTGATTGATTCAGTCCACAGATATGACTAGGGCTGGGTCACTGACTTCCAGGGTCTTACATCCTCATTTCCTGTCCCCCACAGAGGATAAGCATCATGATATAGGGCTCTGGGGGCTTCACTGTCCCACCTCCAGCCTAGCCTAAGTAACTCCGCGGTAGAGTGGCTCAAGACAGGCCTCTGCAGAGAAACTGCTGAGGGAAAGCAGCAACGTGTGACCACTTCACGCACAGCCGACTGGCCAAAATGTCAGACTCTGACACCACCGAATGTTATTGAAGTTACAGGCTAAGGGGAACTCTCAGTCACCGCGGGTGGGAGCATACACAGGAACAGACATTTTGAGACCGCGGCTGGCAATTTCTTGTAAAGAGGAAGAGACGGTAACCTCAGTGACACACTTCACTCCCCCACTGACTGGGATTCCCTGCCGAGTTCCCAGACCCACGTGGCCTTGCAAATTCTCACTCTGGTTTAAAGCATGAGGTTTTTGCTTTGATTTGACTACATGCCAGCACTGTTTTCAGTTAACTATCAACTCGTTTGACCCTGAGAACAACCCTGTGAAGAGGGTCTGCTAGCATCCCCATTTCTAACCGACCAGCAAACTGAGGTACAGAGAGGTAACTTGCCCAAGATCACACAGCAAGTAGATGGCACAAATCCACCGGGATCTGAACCTAGTTGATCTGGCTCCAGAACGGCCAACAATGCCACTTCCCAAACACAGCAGTTAAGAGTATGGGCTGAGCCCCGAAACACATCTGACTCCACATCCAGACATCGACTTCAGATGGATCAAAATACAAGTGTGTCTGGAAGAGAACACAGGAGCGTATCTTCATGTTGGTGTAAGTGAAGATGTCTCATTCAGGAATTCTAGGAGAGTGTCCGTCTCACAAAAAGACGCATTCAGGGGCGTCTGGGTGGCTCAGGCGGCTAAGCGTCTGACTCTTGGTTTCAGCTCAGGTCGTGATCTCGCAGTTCGTGAGTTCGAGCCCCACACTGGGCTTCGCACTGACAGTGCGGAGACTGCTTGGGATTCTCTCTCTCTCTCTGCTCCTCCCCCACTTGCCCTGTCTCTCTCTCAAAAATAAAAAAAAATTTTAAAAAGACTCATTCACACAGTCTTTGTCCCTTCACTAGCTTGGAATGCAGGTGTGATGCTACTCGGATTTGAGAGGGTCCCACTTGTCTCCAGAACACTACTCTGCCAGAACAGAAGGACTGAATTCTCTGGGTGCCCTGGCCCCCTGGGAAAGTGGGTTCGGCAGCCATCTGTGGCCACGAGGGGGTAAGAGAGTCAGAGGAGCGCTGGCGTTGACCATGCCCTCTGCCGCACCATTGAGCCACATCTTCTCCCTCCAGATGTTACTTGACACACGGCATCTTATGTACTGAAATGACAATGCTGCCTGTTTCAGGCCGATACTTGCGGCCAAATGCACGCCTAACTAAGACATCTTGCCGCAGCCAGGATCTGGCTGCCACGGGCTGTGGAGAGTGCGAGCGGCCACGAACACGGATTTGAAAGTGTCTCAAAAGGACTCAGAGATGAACTTTGGGAATCAGATTTCCACTAAGCGTGACCGGTCACAGGCATCCAGGGATGACGTGGTGTCTGAATTAATTCTCGGGGGACTTGAACTGCAAGCTGCCTTCTTTCTCCCTATGGACTTGTAAGAGCAGTCGGGGAGACTGTGATTTTAAGGGCCAAGCCCAGCCCGCTGGCACAACCGCACTGGGGTCTGCTGGCCCCAGGCTCCCAGGCTGGCGAAATCTTGCAGAGCTTGTGGGTCCTTTTTCCTCCTGTCACCAGCCATTTGCTAGATGTGCCAACAGTTAAGCCCCTTCCTGCACTCCATAAAGACAGCTCGTCAATGTGGTTGACTGCCGGGTGCTTTTCCACAAAGCACTCCCACAGATCTCAGCTAATCAGATGGAAGATGGAAGAGTGGTCAATCTACCAAAATAGGTCAGTCTTTATTTTTTAATCCTCTTATTCATAATATATTGAAAGGGAAGAATGAAAAAAAAAAACATCATTAGTAAGAACATCTAGGATTACTCAGCCTGTCTGTGCCTCAGTTTGCTCACCTATAAAATGGGGATAATAAATAATAATTGGGGTGTTGTGAGGCCTAAATAAATTATTCTATGAAAATGTTTATTTATTTATTTATTTTTTAGGTTTTTATTTTTTATTTTGAGAGAGACAGAGAGAGAGACTGCACGTGCACGCAAACAGGGAAGGGGCAGAAGGAGAGGGAGATAGAGAATCTTAAACAGGCTCCACGCTCAGCATAGAGCCTGATACAGGACTTGATCCCACGACCTTGGGATTATGACCTAAGATGAAATCAAGAGTTGGATGCTTAACCAACTGACCCACCCAGGCGCCCCTCTATGAAAAATATTTAGAACAAAACCTATTACATAGCGAATGTTCGATAAAGGTGAGCTGCCATTGTTCTTATTGCTGGTGACATGGTGAATTTTTTGGATGGAAGGTCTGTGAAAAGCCTCAAAACCCCACTCTCTGCTCCACTGGACACACAGAGAAAGGCACTGCTCTGATTCTGGCCCCTTAGGGAAGGAAGGAAGCTTGAAGGTCCGGGCCAGGGAGGAGAAGCTGGCTCCAGGGCCCAGGGTACTGTGGGCAGGAAACAGACCTACTGGGTGCTAGCTGCCCACCCAGTAGCCATCCTTCCCTTTCTTCTCCGAGTGCTCAGCTAATGCAAGATCTCCCAACCTGCCCTGCAGCTAGGGGTGGCCAACAAGAGGTAAGCAGAAGTTGTTGTGGGGCTTCAAGGAAAATTCCTCACCAGAAACATGGAGTGGACTACAATTTTGTAAACCACCCCCACCCCCACCCCGCCGCCCAATTCCCATCTGGATTCAGACTCTCTAGCTTGACACCAGGGGTCATATTGGACCACGATGCCACCTTTAAGGATGAAAGCCTTCTGCTAGGGACGGTAAAGCAGAAAGACAGAAGGATCCTGCTTTTCCTGACATCTGTGGAGCTGCCATACCAGCCAAGGGCTGTCAACCTCTGGACATTTTAATCACCAGAGACACCACCTTCCGTGGAATGTAAACTATTATTATTTCTGGTCTCTGCTACCGGCAGCCGAGTGTACTTTCAAAGGATATTATGGTCTTACACGGCAGACGGCCAATGGGCCACAGAGTTCCACACCAGAGAAACCCCTCAAGAAACCTGCCACCATTTAAAGCGTCCTCATGCTTTAGAGGACCCTCAATCTCTCCTCAAGAGCAGGCAGAAAGCTAGGTACCGAATTTCTCACAGAACCGGATTACAACCATTTTGCCCTACGAGGAGGTAAAATAAGACCTATAGGAGATCTCCTGAGACACTCACTCAGTAATTATGAAACGCTCCCCTAGGCTGGACACTGTGCACGCCAGGGTGTGAGACCTGGTAGACAAAAGCAGGCACGGTCCCTGCTCTCACAAACCTTACAGTCCAGAACAGGGGACAGAAAATAAACAAACAGGCAAACAAATACATGTATGAGTACGAATGGTGAGAAGTACCACGTAGGAAACCAGGGTAAATTTTAGCCCAGAACTGAAGAGAAAGGAGAAGGAAGTCATGTGAAAAGTGGAAGTAAGAGTCTCCAGGATGTCCATCAACTGAAGAACGGATAAAGAAAAAGCAGCGCATCTACACAATGGAATATTATTCAACCATAAAAAGAATGACGCACTGATTCATGCACAACATGGATGAACACTGAAAACATTATGCTGAGTGAAGGAAGCCAGTCGCAAAAGACCATGTATTGTATGATGCCATTTACATGAAATGTCCAGAAGAGGCAAATCCAGACAGACAGAAAGTAGATTAGTGATTGCCAGGGGCTGGGAGGAGGGGATTGGGGGGGGGGGGGGATGGAGAATGACTGCTGATGAGTTTTGTTTTGTTTTTGGGGCCAATGAAAATGTTCTGGAATTAGATACTGGTGATGGTTGCATAGCCTTGTGAATACACCAAAACCCACTGAATTGTGTACTTCAAAAGAGTGAATTTTATGACATGTCAATTATATCTCAATTAAAAGGCACTCAAAGGGCTACTGTGATTCAATCACTATGTTGATAATAAAGTCTCTAATGAAAGTTAAGGAAAAAAAAAAAAGTATCCCAGGAGATGGAGGCGAATGTGGGAGGCTGTTCAAGGAAATGCACCGGAGGCCTGTGTGGCTAGATGGTTGTGGTGCAAGAGGGAACGCTCCAGGACGTGGCAGACATCCAGAGCGCCCTGTGAGCCGCGGTCATACACATGCTTTCTATTCTAAGTATGAGGGGAAGCAGGAGAGTGATGTGTTCCAATCTACATTTCTGAAAGATTTCTCTGGCTGTTGTGCAGAGATGGTCAGGGTTTAAAAGAAGCAGGGAGAACGATGAGGTGGCCACTGTAATACCCAAGGAGAGGAGGCAGTGGCTGGGACCAGGGCGAGGGCAGAGGAATGGAAAGGAGGAGGCTGGTAAACATGTGAATTTCAAATCAAGGACACATAGGCCTCATTGACGATGGGATGGCCACGAGCGTAAGGCTGAAAAGAAAGATGCACATGTCTCGTGAATTTTTCCAAAGTGGTTTTCTGCCAGCTTCAGGTTGTGCACAGAATGACAGCAGGTCACCAAATGCCTGTTAAATGAATTAAATAAATGAACAAAATCACTGCCTGGCTTTTTTTGTGGGGCACATTTTTGTATTTGCAATAAAGATGTTAAATTCTCTCTCTCTTCACGTATATATACGCACACGGATCCTTACCTATCAACATAATATCCTTACCCATACCTGTTTCTCTCCCATCCACTGGTAGAGACTGGTCCACTAAACACCACCAGCTACCCATCTGCTCAAATCAGAAACCTCAGGGTCATCCTTTTATACATACACACACCATAAGCAAGGTCAAGCTTCTAAGTCAGTAACAACAAGGTCCTTCCACCTCTGAGGGGCACAGAGAAATAGGTAAGCCAGAAAGAAGGGAGCTCTTACTTCTGATCAACAACATGTAGGAGAGAAAACAGAGACAAGAAGTGTTCTCTGTCTTTTTAGTGGGGGTGGGGAGGAGCAAGAGATATAGTCAAGAAGGGGAGGGGCGTCTGGGTGGTTTAGAGGGTTAAGAGTCTGATTCTTTCTTGGTTTTGGCTCAAGTCAGGATCGTCATGGCTTCTGGGATCAAGCCCCACATCAGGCTCTACACTGACAGTGAGGAGCCTGCTTGGGATTTTTCTCTCCCTCTCTTCCTGCCCCTCCCCGGTTTGCACGTGTGCTCTCTCCCAAAATAGATAAATAAACAGAAGAAGAAGAAGAAGAAGAAGAAGAAGAAGAAGAAGAAGAAGAAGAAGAAGAAGAAGAAGAAGAAAGGGGAGGAGGAGGAGGAGGAGGAGGAGGAGGAGAGGGGGGAGGGAGGAGGAGGAGAGGGGGGAGGGAGGAGGAGGAGAGGGGGGAGGGAGGAGGAGGAGAGGGGGGAGGGAGGAGGAGGAGAGGGGGGAGGGAGGAGGAGGAGAGAAAGCAGTGTGAATAAACATGGTTTAGTCAGGGGAGGAATTTGGGTCAATTTGACCCTTATGCCTTTCCCTTTAAGTCCCCCTGCAAGTGAAGACCAGCAGAAGACAAGTTATATCCCAAAGGGGTCATTAGCCCCAAACCACTGTCAGCCACACCCATTCTGAGGGAAACACCAGAGCCCTGGAAGAATGCATCCTGGAACCAGAAGTAGGAAAGGGGAAGGAATGAAGTCTCATAGAGAACATCTACAGGGCCACCGCCATCACAAACCACAGGGCCAACAGTGCCCCTGGAGTGGTGCAATGCAACGGTCTTGTGGGGATGTGTCCACCCAGAACATTCCTTCTAGGTCTACTTTCCCCAGCAGTAGGACTTATCTGGTTTAAGAGTGGGATGTGAGAAACATTTCATTGCATGGTTCTTGTGCAGTGGGCTTGGTTGTGGACACAAGGAAAATTATCACCTGTGTTGCCTGTCCCAAGAAGCTTCATCTGGAACATAGCCAGGGACCTGATGCCTCGACTTTACCATTTCTCTAACTCCCCTGTGTCATCCTTCCTTCCTTCCTTCCTTCCTTCCTTCCTTCCTTCCTTCCTTCCTTCTTTCCTTCCTCCCTCCCTCCCTCCCTCCCTTCCTCCTTACTCTTCTTTTCTTTTCTTTCTTTCTTTCTTTCTTTCTTTCTTTCTTTCTTTCTTTCTTTCTTTCTTTTCTTTTCTTTTCTTTTCTTTTTCTTTTTCTTTCAACATTTATTTATTTTTGAGACAGAGCATGAGTAGGGGAGGGGCAGAGAGAGAGAGGGAGACACAGAATCTGAGGCAGGCTCCAGGCTATCAGCACAGAGCCTAATGTGGGGCTCAAACTCACAAACCGTGAGATCATGACCTGAGCCAAAGTCGGATGCTTAACCGACTGAACCACCCAGATGCCCCTCCCCTGTGTCATTCTTACAAGCAGCAGATCTGGTAGCAATGAATGCTTCAAACAGCTGACCAAACGCTGCTTTATTCATTCTACAGAGAAAGGGAAGTAGGTCAAAGTGCCTGTCATGGTCATGTAGAAGGGACTTTTCACGCAGCACCCATGTTAGCCTCTCCTAGTCTGAGGTCCAAGTGAAGGTTCACCAACACCATGGACTCTCCACCTGTGGCCGGAACACCCTCCCAAGGGATCTCTAACATTGACCAATGTACGAAGTTTGTCTGGACCACAATTAAGGATACCGCAACATCTTCCAGACAGAACGCTGGGCTAAGAAGGCCATGTGACGTGGAAGAGAAAGGGAGTGTGATACCATCACTCAAATACAACACAGATACATACACTAGTCATTATAATTTCCATAAATGGGATATCATATTTACTCCTCTGAATCTTGCTTTCCCTTAAATGTTCTCACAAAAATGCCTCCAAATCAACTAATAGTGGGTCTTACCCACTGTTTGGTTTTTTTTGGCAGCTAATATTCCACAGTATGGATGTGCCATATTTTACTCAATCATTCCATGAAAAATGGGCATTTATTTTATTTCTGGGGGTTGGTTGGTTTGCCCCTGAAAACCATACTGTAATAAACATCCTTTGGCACTGGGGCCATTTTTTTCTATAGGGTAGATTCTCAGGAGCAGGACTGCTATACTGAAGACTACTTATGGGTATTATATAGTTATATTACGGAAGGGGTTCCAAGATCAGGATGTAGAGCTGTGTATGTAGCATCCGCTTGGTTTTGTATGGAGTCTCTGGAAGAACACACCTGAAATGGGTGTCCTCGCGGGAGGGGAACTAGGTTACAGTGGATGGGCAGGGGGAGACTTACTTTCTGGGTGCCATCTGAATGTTTTATCACGTGCATATTCTGCTCATTCGAAAATAAAAAAATATTTTTCAGGCTGCCTTCTAAAGAGGTTGCAATGATTCACACGTCCTCTAGCAACCTGGGAGAGTACTTAGCTGAACTCATTAATGCCCTATATTTTTCTCCTTCAAGGCTGTCCCTCCTGCCCCCTTCTTGTTTTGACCTAGTATGAGTTGAAACATGTCAGATGTTACCTTCTTGTGATCCATAATTCCTCCTATTCTACAGCCCTTGGGCAGGTAGGAAGCAGATTCCCGGAGATGCTAATTTTGACACGTCAGTCTGGCCAGCCCTTCCCCATAGCACAAAAAAGAAGCCCAAGCCATGGTGGCAGCCAGATCGTCAGGGACCTGAGGGCACGGATGGCAGAGAGAGACAAGGGCAGGGGGCTCTCTCTCCTCCGATGCTTGCAGGTCACACTGTTTTAAACTCACGCTGGCTGAGCTGCCCTCTCTAGCCGAGTGGCCTAGAGTCTCCCAAATGCCCAAAGTCTCTCAGAAAAGGGGAGAGAGGCCTGCAGCGGCTGCTGCCCGAGGGACCCACACTCTCAAGAACAAGGCCAGAGACAAGAAACAGGAGGGAACGGGGGACAGAAGACACAAAAGAATCAAGCTCATACAAACAGGAGGCCTTCTCATTCATTTCCTGCAGGCCAGGCATCCTCTACGGCTGGCCCCAAACCAAAGGCCTCGCCAGCCAATGCTTTAAGCCCCACTGTGACTCACGAGACAGGAAAACAAAACTGACCTCGCACAGAGAGCAAGGGCCCCTCGTATGGCAGCAACTCCAATATAAACACCTGCTACTGCATTGCTGGCCGAAGTTCTGGACTAACCTGCAGAGGGGAGGGGAACAGATGAGAAAGCAGCTCTGGGGAAGGTGGGGGGGGGGGTATTGGGGAGAGCATGGGAGAACATCTCAACACAGGCAGCAAGTCTACTTGATTCAGGTCCTCCGCTACCGTTCTGCAGCCTACGCTCCAGTCTGAGCTGGGACTGGTGTAGGGGAAGCCCCAGCCTTTGCTCGAGCAGTCCCCTCTGTCTGGATGACCTTGCCCTTGATCCTTTGAGACCCAGCTCGGCAAGGATGTGTACATGTGGGTGTTGGCTGGAGCGGCCTCTGTAAGTGAGGAAAATGGGAGACAACCTGAGTGTCTGTTAGCAGGGATGAGCCAACAAATTTTGATGCGGACACGCAACAGAATCCTTTATGGCTTCCCTTCCCTCATCCTCCATGGCCTCCATGGCAAGTTCACTGAATGGTTCTATTGCCACTGTTTCCAAAAATATCTCCTAAATCCATTTCTTTTCTCCTCTTTTCTTTATCTTTTTTTCAAGTTTATTTATTCATTTTGAGAGAGACAGAGGCAGCGGGGGCGGGGTAGGGGGGACAGGGAGAGAGGAAGAGAGAATCCCAAGCAGGCTCCGCACAGTCAGCTTGGAGCCTGATATAGGGCTCGAACTCCCCAAATGTGAGATCATGACCTAAACTGAAACCAAGAGTCGGACGCTTAACCCACTGAGCCACCCAGGCGCCCCCTCCTCTTTTCTAAGCCAAGCTACCACCCTCATCTTTCACCTGGACAACTCCATCAGATCCCTGCTGGTGGCCTGGAGTCCCCTCTTGCCTTCTTAGATTCTATTCTCCACACACAGCCAGAGTGATCAAATCAAACAGGAATCACATCACATTGCTTTCTTGCTTAAAAAATCCCTCGAACTGCATCTCCTTCCATTTCACCCATTGCTCAATGCTCCCACCACACTGGCCTTCTTTCCCTTCCAAGCTTATTCCTACCCCAGGGCCTTTGCACATTTTGCTCTAGCTATTCTCAAGGCTGGTTTCTTCCTGCCAGTAAGGCCTCCTTGTGACTGTATACAGTGAGTAGGCATGAAATCTAACTACATGCAATGATATGGACTTTTCACAGACATAATGTTGACTAGAAAGGCCAGACACAAAGGAGCATTTACATAAAGTTCAAAGTCAGGTGTGAGACATCAAGAGAGTGGTTTTGCCTAGAGGAGAGGAGTAACTGGGATAGAATAGGAAAGGGACTTCTGGGGGCTAGAAATACTGTTCTTAGAGCAGGTTACATGAGTGTGTTCAGTTTGTGAAAGTTCATCTAGCTACACACTTTCAGCATGTGCCCTTGCTTATATATCTACACACACACAGAGCTTAATAAAATGTTTAAAGAATTAAAAACATTTTGGCTGCCCATAGTATTCCTTATGATTTGGGAATTTCCCACCTATGGGTCTTGGTGGGAGGCCGGGCCTACCTCCCATTATCAGATATTACAAAGGCCAGGAACTGGCTCTCACAGCCTCCCCTGCAGCCAGACCATGAGTGCAGGATCTGAGTTCTACCCAGCAGATACACCCTCCCTCCATGGCTTAAATGGAGCTTGGAGAACTAGGATGTATTTAGCTTGGCGTTTGGAGCCCAGAGCTGCAGCCTGGCACGAGAGGAGCTCATTGAGGCTTGATGAGCGGAAACAGGACCACCCCCACACCCATTTCCTCCCCCAGCACAATAATACAAGATTGGACCATTCTGTACTTGGGAGCTCATTCATGCTTTCAAGAAATGTTTACTGAGTGCCCATTTGGTGCCAGGCACTGCTCTAGGCACTAGGAATCCAGGTGAACAGAACACTGGAGTTAATGAACCTAGTGGGGAAGATGAACAATAGAATAAGTAAGAGATAGGTTAGTTAAGTGGTACAGAGAAAAACAGAAAAGAGAGATGAGAACCTCCCTGAGGAGGTAACATATGAACAAAGACGTATAGGATGTTAGGGAGGATGTGGGTATGAGAGAAGAGCTTTCCTGGTAGCAGGAAGAGCCAGTACAAGGGCCCTGAGGTAGGCACATACCTGGGTGTCTGTGGAGCACAAAGGAGGCCCATGTGCCTGGAACAGGGCAAGTGAGGAGAACAGGAGGAGGAGATGGACCCACAGGTAATGGGGCAGATTGTGTGGGGCCTCGTTGGGCACAGTGAGGACTTTGGCTCTTACTCTGGGTAAGATGGAGCCATGGGAGGGTTATCAGCAGAGGAGGGTCAGATCTGATTGGGTGATGACAGAATTCCTCTGGCCGCTTATCCAACTCTCTCCTCTGCCCAAGATGGAAACCAATCCCAACGAGAAAGAGAAGTTTGGTCATTTGTGTGGCAAATGTCTGTCTGAAATAAGCAAAAGGTCTCCACCCGCTTCCTCCAACCCATCAAGGCCTCGTGCTGGCCAGCAGGGCTCTGCAACACAATTAACAATCCATACCCCATTATAGGAAACCAGACCCTTCCCTTCTGGTCACTGGGAGAATTCCCAAAAGCAGATGAAGAAGCAATAAGGCCACGTGGCCAGGAGAGCACCAGCTCCGTAGTCAGCTACAGCCACAATCAAGTCCCAGCACTGCCTCTTAGCACCTGTGTGACCCATGACTCCTCACTAGACCTATCTGAGTCCCAGGCTTCCTTATCAGTACAGAGGGGAGGGGAGAGGAGGAGTAATTTCTACCCTCGACAGGACTGTTGGGAAGATTAAATGAGCTAACGGGTATCAAGTGACTGGCAAAGTGCCTGGCACAGAGGGAGGCCTAAAAGATGTTAGCAAAGCTGTCATAGTAACCGGAATACTGAAGAAATAATAAGCGACATTCTCAGCTTCTCAAGTCTGAGGGTGTCCCTTGGGCAAACTGGACTCTGATGATATTAAGCAGAGGGCTGAAGTGAAGGGTCCTCCTGAGGAGGGAGGGCTTCCAAATGGAAGTTTCTTTCTCCCTCTACCTATTCTCCATGAGGTAAGTGCCCAGAACATCATCATCCAAGCTACCCACGCACGCTTCTCCGTGCTTCACAAGCAGAGGCCCCAGTGGAAGAGACCCTGGCCTGTATCCACCTCTCTCAAGGAAATGTGAGTCAATGGAGAAGCATAAATGGCAGTCCAGGGCAAATTTCTTGCCTCTTCTCCAGTCAGAATAGCAGTGGGTATTCGGTTTGTTCCATGAAAAGATGGCAAGGCCTCTGGGGGGCTTCAGGTCCACATCCGTAACATGGGGAAAACAGTCACTATTCAGGCTTGCTCACATTCATTCCGCACACACTTAAAAAATACTAGGAGCCAGGCCCTGCTCTAGATGCTGAGACATAGCAACAAAACAAGGAGCTCACATGTTAAGAATGGCGCAAAAAGCAAACATAACATCAGTTATGGTTTGGCTCTTGGTAAGTGCTGTAAAGAAAAATAAAACAGGAGATGCAAATGACAGGAGGGTCACTTTAGGCCATTTTAGGGTGCTCGGGAAGGCCTGAGGCAGTATCCCAGCCATTCAAGCAGAGACCTGAATCAAGTAATGAAATAAGCACATGCATACGTATATTACAATTTTGGATACATCTGTCTGTATATAAAATATATACACACACAGAGCCAGGAACACAGCACCCGCTGTAGAAACCTGAAGGATCTAGTCTGAGAGTTAAGAGTGCTTGAGAGGCTCCTGCGTGGCTCAGTCGGTTAAGTGTCCGACTTAGGCTCAGGTCATGATCTCACAGTTCACGAGTTCGAGTCCCACGTTGAGCTCTATGCTGAGAGCTCGAGCTTGGAGCCTGCTTCGGATTCTGTGTCTCCCTCTCTCTGTCCCTCCCCTGCTCACGCTCTGTCTCTCTCTCTCTCTCAAAAATAAATAAACATTAAAAAAATTTTTTTAAAAAGTGCTCGAGGGCTGACCAGGACTGGCACCTTCATAAAACCTATGCTCTTCCCTCAGATTCTGATATAAGAATCACTATTAGAAGACATTCCTTTTTCTTTCCTTTTTCATACTTGATGGTGTACCGCAGACAGGGAAGGTACTCCCTCTCAGGACCGTGGTCCCCCTTGGTTGCCTCTGCATTCCACTGTACAGACAACTGAATTCACCCAGTCCCCTACGGATGGACATGGAGGGACAGCTCCCATCTTTGCTGACAATCGGTGCTGTAATGAGCTGCCTTGGACACAGATCACTTCCCACACTTGGAAATGCCTATAGGCAAAAGTCCTAAAATGGAACTGCTGGGACAGAGGACAGGCACGTGTGGGGGTCACAATGACAGGTCCTGCCAAAGTCCCCTCCAAAGTGATGGTCCCATCTTCTCTCTGCCCAACACTAGACAAGCCTTACGCACAAATACCTTTTTATGTCAAATAACCTTTCTGCGTCTAACAGGCACTTCCTACTTCTACAGATGCTGCCAGGGGCAGTGTGGCAAACACGTCACCTCCCGGCAAGTATTCTCACGCCAGTATTCAAAGCCCTCCTACCTCTCTCGCCCTCTTCCTGCTTTTCCTCCCCACGCCAGGAAGGAAAAAGGACTGTGCAGCACATATACTTAAAATAAAAGAAGAAGAAGAAGGAAAAAGGATTAAAGTCCAATAACTTATGTAAACTATGTTTACTACGCACCTCAGCCATGAAGTCGGGATGAGAGCAACGTGGCCTCAGAGGGCTGCCATTAGGATTCAAGGAGATGACACAGGTAAGGGACTTAGAATAATGGCTGGCACTCGCTACTTGATAAGTAACTACTGTCATTATTATATTTGTTAAATGGGAGCAATCATTTAAAAGCTTTGTATGTAGGGGCACCTGAGTGGTTCAGTCGGTTGAACATTTGACTCTTGATTTTGGCTCAGGTCACGATCTCATGATATTGTGGGTTCAGGCCCTGCATTGGGCTCTGCACTGGCAGTGGAGCCTGCCTGGGATTTTCTCTCTCTCCCTTTCTCTCTGCCCCTCCCCCACTTGCATGCAAACACTCACCCTGTCTCTCTCTCTCTCTCTCAAAATAAACTTAAAAAAAAAAGCTTTGTACGTAAAAGTGCTTAGCAGTATACCTATTATGAAGTAGCCACTGCTCGCCATCACTACTGCTTTTATTACATTACTATTATAATTTTGTTCATTTCCTCAGCAAGATTCAGTAAGATATGTATCTGGTGGAAGGTGTTACACCTTTATTTAACAAAATAGGTGTAGTCCCTGCCTTCACAGAGCTGCTATCATTGAGAGGATGACAGGCCCGAATACATCAGCTGAGCAGCTCAGGG
Organism: Panthera tigris; assembly: GCF_018350195.1. Taxonomy (NCBI): domain Eukaryota; kingdom Metazoa; phylum Chordata; class Mammalia; order Carnivora; family Felidae; genus Panthera; species Panthera tigris. The sequence continues at coordinate 15,893,332 of NC_056674.1, forward strand.
ATGAAGGGTGGAGCACAGCCTGGGCAGGCCCCTGGGAGTCAGGTTTAAGGAGAGATCTGAAAGAAGAGTCAGCAGGGCAGGCCAGAATTGGAAGGGGCGGGGGAAGACCGGGAGAAGAGGAAGCATCCCAGGGGCAGGGAACAAATGCCATGCATTGAAGGAACTGAAAGCAGGCCAGGTGGCCGGCTGGCAGATGCAGAGGGACCCACAGGACGAGGCTAGGGGCAGGAGGCAGGCAGGGATCATGGCATGCTGGGCTGGCCTTTCTACAGGGTACTGCTTTGGAAACATGGACACTGCATGGGACACCCCTCATCCTCTAGTGGCCCAGGAGTGAAATGAAGTTTTAGTATTTGTATAGTAAAAAGGTACAGCTTAATCACTGTTCTCAGGGTCTTGCTTAATAACTCCCAGCCCAGAGGACCTGGGAAGGGGACAGAGTAGGTACCCACAAGAGGACAGAGTGAACAATGACCCCTCCCTGCCTACAGCTGATTAGCCCAAGGAGAGTGCCTGACCTCAGCGGAGCCTGTCTTGAGAAGCCCTTCCTGGTCCTGATTAATGAGTCGAAAGGGAGAGATTTTCTATTTGTTGGGTTGTTTTGGGCTTGGGCTGAGAGAATACAGGGTTATTCTCTGCAGGAGCCTGTACTGCAAGGTGTATAACTTGGTCTGTGGATAACCAGGTTTCCCAGCCATTAGAAGGAAAGGCAGACAGAGAGAGAGACAGACAGTCACACTAATATAAGAGAATGAATACAGCAGACACAGGCAGAGGGAAGCCATGGGGAAAGAATCCTGATAGTGACATTCGTGTTCTGGTTCCAATCCACAGGCTGGCCACTTCCCAGCACCCATTCTGTTCTTCCTCTAGGAGTTTCTGGGTGGGAGCAACCAGTCCGTTGGTGATTCCACCCTGCCCAGTGATTGGTTCAGGGAAGGTCACGGGACCTGTGGTAGTCCAATCAGAGAGGAGCTCTGATGTCTTGCACTGTGACTGGAGGCAGATACCTTCCCTCTCTCTCCAGCCAGGAATAGTCTTAAACCTGGACCAGTGGGACAGCTAGTCTGCAACCTCCAGGGCAGCCAAGTTTGAGGATGACCCAATTATCAGAGGGAAGAATGGAAGGACAGAAAGAAAGTGGGTCACTGTGATGGCCCCTGAGCTCCTGGCCCAACCAGCCCAGAAGGTGACCCCACCTCTGGCCTTTCCAGTTGCCCGAGCCAATCCTTTCCCTTGGGTTTATGGTGTTTCTGTTACTTGCAACCAAGTAACTGACTAGTACACAGTCCTTCCTGAGGCTTCGCTTTCATTTTTCTGGACCATCCAGCACGCTCTGGTTAAATCCTCCTTTTTTTGCCTGAGCCGCAAAGATGACAGGCCTTAAGGTGCTCTAAGAGCAGTAACAGCAATTTGGCCAATGACTTAACTTGCCCCTGCCACAGTTTCCCCAGCTGTTAAGTGGGGATAGTAATGATAAACACTTCACTGGGTTGTTAAGAGGATTAGAAATGATTTAAAGAATACCTCATGCATTGTAAATTCTCCACACATTAGCAATTATTATTCTAAAGCACTGAAGGGTAACTGAAAGGTCTCAATTAGCTACACCCCTCCCCCATCTTGTTTGCTGTTTCTTTGTTCAGGTCAGCAAGCCCTTTCTTCATAAACAGTCCCCAAAGGACAGCCAGCCCAGTTTCTGTCAGGAGGGTCGCAAATCTAGCCTCAGTGGGGGATCGGAATGAAAAGAGATTGGACTCAACTTCTCCGGTAGCTGGGTGGCGGAGGAAGCCCTCATGAGCTCATTTCTCCATCAAATACAAGCTGGGGTCTAAAGTTTCAAAACACAGGCTGGGGCATGCTGGCACAGTCCCACGAGAGGACAAAGAAAAGAGAAAAGAGGCTGGATGGAAGAGAAGCCACCACACGGCAGGTTCCACAACTAACTGTCGGGAGGAGGCTCCCAGGCTGGCTTCCAGCCACATCCGCTCTCTGCACAGCTCTGAGACTGCAGGAAGAAGGGACCCCCACCATGTCTGTATTTACGGCTGGGAACTGGCATGGGCACGGGAAACTCGGAAATAAACTCCGTCAGGAAGCGAGAACTGGAAGATGCTTCCATAGCAACGCCCATCTGGAGCTCCCTGCCCGCAGCTGGAAACATTCAGAAGCGAAGCTTATCTAGAGATGTCCACCAAATTCATTTTTTCCATTTGCACCTGGAATATGTTACTTAAACTTCACTTCTCTGGGGAGCCTCTGGGAAGCCCCTATTCTTTGGCTCAAAAAAATCCTATCCTGAACATTTAGGACACAGGACTCATCAGGGTGGCTGTGTGTTTCTCCCTCTCTCTGTGGAGAGGTGGGCTGTGTCTGCCTTGCTCACTGGTACCTGGCCCAGAACAGGTCTTTAATCCATGCTTCCTGAATAAAGAAGTCAACTGGTTTGTTCTCGATTTGGTGATTCATAACTTTAGCTACCATGTAAGCACCTGTATGCACATGGCAGTGAACTGAGAGGCACGACACCCCATGAGGGACTTACTACTGTTACGCCCACTTTGAAAATGAGGCTCCTTCTCAAGGTCAAAGCCACAAAAGAACTGGAGTTCTTTCATCTCAAGAGAAGGATGGGAGAGAGTGTGACTATCTATCTAAAGCAGGGCTGGACAGGTAGAGGGACATATAATGAGTCGGCTCTGACACTAAGAACTTTTTGAGTAGAAATGTTATAGAGCTGGAGTGTATCCCTCATCAAGGAACTCTGGAACACAGGCTTCTTGGGACACAAACATTAAACAGCCTGCTACATCCCAGGAGAATTCTACCCAACCTTCCCAGAAACCACAGCTCACATGATTCCTTACCTTTAACATATTTTTTTCTGCTTATGAAAGCAATATATGCTTATATATGCATATAAAAAAAAACTCGGAAAATAAAGAAAGTGCAAAGAAGAATATAAAGTTACCCATCATCTTCCCACCAAGGGATAACCACTGTAAAGATGTTGGTTTACTTCCTTCCAGTCTTTTTTTCTAGTGTGAACAGTGTGTGTATAGAAGAAATATGGAAAGAGAGATTTTCCCCCCTTTAAAGTCTCCTACCTGTGCTTTTCTGTGAGACTTTTAAACATCAAGTGAAAAATAATATTTTCAAATGGCAAAATTAAGCCTATTTCCTCAAACTACAGACGTGGGGAGAAAGGAGCCTTCCCTGTTCCTCTCCTCCAATTTCTGCTTCCACCTGACCCCTATTACAGACCAGCAGTTCTCAATCCTAACTGTGCCTGACCATAACAGTAACTGCCACAGTCAGCATTAACTGAGCAACTACTACAGAAGAGGCCATTTAAAACATTTTACAGATATTCTCTAATTTAATCCTTACAATCCTATGAGGCAGATATCATCATCATTTTACAGATGAGGAAACTGAGGCAAAAAAGGTTAAGTGACTTTCCCAAGGTCATCTGGCTGTTAAATGGTGGTGTTGGAACTTGAACCCAGGCTATGAGGCTCAAGGAGTCCCCTTTTCCCTGGTCCACACTGCTCAAGACCTCGGCAACAGTGACACCAACCCTGAGCTTCAGGGCAAGGTTCCCAATGTTCCTACTGCCAAGCGTGTCATCATGACTATTCATACTTCTCTCCAGACTCATTCTGTTTCCTAAAGGAAATGAGAAATTGCCGAAATTCAGCACAAGTGAGAGAGCCGGAAGCTACAGCTGACCACATCCACATGTGGGTCTCCTGCGGGGCTGCCTAAAAGACATTCTTAAATGATGACCCTTCTCGAGGGTCCAGGGTCAGCCCCTGGGCTGTTGACCCTCCACTGACTGAGACTCCACCCGGCACCAGATGGGATGTGAAGGCCCCTCCCTAACTCCCAGTGCTGCAGAGGGATGGGAACAAGCCTCGCTGGAAAACTCCCAGCCCACCACCTATTTAAGAGTGAATCTGGAGAGGGGGCTGGGAGCAAAGCCTGTGTGGCAGGGACAGGCAAGGCCTTCTCTTGTGTGTTCAGAGGACTAGCGGGGCTGGACTCAGTGTCTGGTCACTGCGGAGCATCAGCCAGTTATGTTTTTGCCACCAGCACACAGATCCCTGAATGAGAGCAGCTCATGACTCCCTCCACCGAATGGCAAAACCACACCCACGTCTGAAGGGGGTTTTCCCGGGGGTTAATCACCAGGGAGTTTGTCTCCCCTCCAGGGAGGGAAGAGAAAACCCTCATTTCAGAAAAAGGTCACTGAATGCCTGGTTCACAGGAGAAATTGCTATGTTGGGCTTGAAAGCGACTACGCTTTCAGCTGCTGAGCCCAAAGGCTCTCTCCACAAAGGGGCTCCAGGCAGAGGATGAGGGGAAGATACCGAGGGCTAAGACTGTCATTTATCCAATGGGCCCTCGAACTGCCTGTGTGCAGTAGGAGCTGTTCACCACTATTCAATTTTAGGCTGTGTGTATGTGTGTGTGTGCGCGCTAGGGGTTGAGTGGGGCTGGGTTTGTTCTGTTAACATTCTAAAAAACGTGCAAAGGTACAATGAACTCCCAGGTACTCTAACCCAGATTCAATAATTACCAAGATTCTGCCACACGAGCTCCGTTTATTCCTTATCTATTATTCCTCCCGTTCCTTCTTGCCGAAGTAAAGTAAATCCCAGACATCACGTCATTTTACCTTACATGTTTCAGTTTGCAGCTCTGAAAACTTTGGACGTTTTATTACGTGTCCATAACATCAGGCTGGTTTCATTACGGATTAAGAGAACAATGATTTTTTTCTGAGAAACAAGACCCTAAAAGAGAAGTATTGACAAAGGTGTAGGGAAATGGGTCATCTCATCTACTACCAATGGAGTAATGGCTTTCTGGAGGGCCCCCTGGCAATACAAATCCAAAAAGGTCTAACAACCTGTAGGTATCTTCCAACTCAGCTTTTCCATTCGTGCACTCATCAAAAAAATATTTACTGACCTCTACCATATGCCTGGAAGTGTCCTAAGCATTTTTCTCCCTGGTTCTGATATGAAAATGGAGGCACAGAGAAGTACGGTTGTTTACCCAGGCTTACACAGCTCTGATGTGCGAGAGCTAATATTCAAACCCAAGCCATCTAAGTTTCAGTGTGTAATACGAGATCCTGGCAAAGTAGCAATTTAGGCTTTCCACTTAGGAAAGCCATTGCTCTGGGTTCCATGGAGTACTCCCTATACATACTGGCGGATGCTTATTAAGTGGAATCTGCCTCAGACCCTGTGCACAAGGTAGGAATGATAACATTAGTCCCATTTTTCAGATTAGGAAACTAAAGTACGGAAGCTGAAGGCACCTAGCACAGATACTAGTGGACGTATGTGGCATGCCCAGCAGCTCTGCCTCCTCAGTCAGGAGGTGCCCCTCCACCATGCTGCCATGCCGCTCCACCGTCCTGGCAAGGCTGTGGCTGTGTTCATCCTTCATCCCACTCTCAGACACCATCTTCGGGGATGGGCACATGACCGATGGCTACAGACTGAATATTTGTGTCCCCCACCAACTCTGTATGCTGAAACCTCATCTCCAGTGTGATGGCGGGACTTTTGGGAAGTGATCTGGCCAATCCCGTTTCTAAAGGAGGTGCCAGAGAGCTCCCTCTCCCCTTCTGCCATGAGTGAGGACACAGCAAAGAGATGGTCATCTATGAAGCAGGAAGCTGGCCCTGACCAGACAACAAATCTGTCGACACCTTGATCCTGGATGCCCCAAGGTTCCAGGATGGTGAGAAAGAAATTTCTGTGTTTATAAGCTCCCCAATCTATGGCATTTTTGTTATAGCGGCCCAAATGGACGCACACACCCAACTAGAGTCTTCCCTGGGGCTTGTATAAAGATGCTGAAGACAAGAAATCCCCTTTCCACTGGCTTCATAGATCAGGAGGATTTGCACCTTGACCCAGCCTGTTTGCACAGTGAAGTCAAGTGGAGCAAGGGATAGGAGCAGAGCCCCAATGACATGTCTGAGCCCCCTACTTGGGCTAGGTCTGAAGCTCCTCTCCTCTCGGCTTCCCAGTGACACAAGACAAATTCATCTGACAATGCAAAGAGCCTTGATTAATCTACCCAGCATGCACTGTCCCAATGCCCACTTCGGTTCCTTCTGGAGCCCACCCTCCTCATGCCATTTCCCTTGCACTTGGCAGGAGTCCTACTTATCTTTCAAAGGCCAGAGCAATCCCTGAGCACGATTTTCTACACACTCTTTTCTCTCCTCTCCAGCTCACTCCCCCTGACCTTGCAGCGCAGAATCTCTGTCCTCTGTGTTCCCACGGCACTCGGTGCTCACCACTCACCACTCATCACCCTGCATTATGGCCATCTGGGTGTCCCCTGCCACGAAGACAGTACTAGACGGGGGTTAAGACCACAGGCTCTGCAGGAGGAAAGATGTGGGCTCAAATCCCTGCTCTGCCATTACAAACTCTATAAAGACCCAGGCAAGCCATCTTTTCATCTATAGGATGATCTATAGGATCATCTCTCTGATTCTTGATTTTGTTCATCTATAGAGGGGAGCTAGTAATAGTATCCACCTGCAGCAGACACTTAGCTGTGTAGCTTATGGTCACTCCCGACCCTTGTCCCTTGCTGCCCCCCACTACGGAGACATCCACTTTCCCAGCCTCCCTTGTAACCAGGGGCAATCACTGGCTCCTTTATGGCTGGCCATTCAGAGATAAAGAGAAGTCTACCAGGGGTAGGAGTGTTTATGAGAGCATGTTCCCTTTGGAAAAGAAAGACACAGGAAGAAAAAGCCTCTTCCCCTGCCACTATTCCCTGCTTGGGACGCCGTGTGTAAGGATGCGATCATCAGGCCAGGGCAGTTATCCTATGACCACACAACGACCAACACCGGGATGAAACGGATGTACACAGGGGCTATGAAATAGAGAGAAAGCAGCCAGTTCTCGAAGGTGTCACTGAGCCTCTGCAACAGCCACGGAGCTTGTCTCCTCCATCCTTTGCAGCGAGAGAATTCATTGTCTCCATCACTCACGCAAGAATCACCAGGCATCTCGCTACCTGAGGCCCAACGTGTCCCAACCAGCAGTTCGTCTCATAGAGTAAGGGTTCGATGCCATCGTGCATGCAAACTGCTTAGCGTGTTGCTGGTACTCACTCAGTGTTGGTTGAAGACTGTTCCCATTATCACAGTTAGCTGCTCAAGGCCATTCCACAGTGTCTACACTCCACTGCAGACAGAGAAGGTGCCAGCATCGAATACTCGGCACGTTTTATCCCCTGCCTGGCGCCTGATGGAGGGAACCACAGCCATCTGAGGTGACTGCAGTCGCACGAAAGAGCAGAAGAGGCAAGGGGCAGCGGGGGCCTGATGGCTCAGCAACCTCGCGAGGGAGCTGCTTTTTCAACCGTCATGTGTCCCAACTGCCAGGATCTACATACACCGGCACCATTGTTGCCATGTCTATCCCCAGACCACCTGTACTATCACTTACTCTGCATTGTTCCTTAACTGTATTCACTTTTATTTTGGCTTACATACCGATGTTAGCCTCACCCAAAGCAGAAATAGCCATGGAACACTGGGTTTGATGTGCTATTGAAATTCTTTTCCTGTTACGCATTAAAATAAAAGTACAGCTATTAAAATGTTTGAAGTGTTTCTTCATACATCACCTCAAATTATCTAGTGCTATGATCTGACCTTGGGAAACCTGTGCCCATGGCACTAAGACATCATTCCCAGTCAGCACGCTCTCTCCCTTGCACCTTGCACCATTCTAGAAACACAAAAGCTCAAATGCCTGCTCTAAATAACCCTTCCAGAGGCTGAGATCTCTCCCAAACTCCCTCATTAGGGCGCCATTCCCCTGGGACACATCCATGGTTTATACCTGCTACTTACATTGTCTTCTAGGATGGGTTAAAGATAACAGCAATAAAGCCAACATGCATGAAGGACATTCTCTGTGCCACGTGCTGCTTTAAGGGCTTTATACAGATTGACTCACGATCTTCAAATGGTACCATGTGAAGCACGTGGTATTACTCCCACTTCACAGAGGAGGAAACTGAGGCTCAGAAGGGATTAAGTCACTTGCTCAAGGTCCCACAGCCAGGGCTGAACCCAGGTGACTGACTCTGGGGCTGCCCTTCTGACCTCTTCGCTACTCTGCTGTCCCTACAACAGCCAGCACTGACCAAGATCTATGCTGATGGACCACTGATATTGAGCGAGCCTGAGGAACTCGCCTAAAGTAGCTGGGAACACCTGAGACCCAGGTCTGTCAATTCTCGTGCTCACTCTCACCGTGTACAACCGACCATGGAGCCAGCGTATAGCAGAACCTGAATGGAACCCTCCTTTACTCCTGGAGGTCACAGCACTCCTCCACTCCCTGGCTTCCTCACTGTCCCCTCTGAGCTCATGTCACTCAGCCCCGAGAGGCCAACTCTCCTCCGAAAGGAGGACAAGAGTCTCTGATACAACCAAACAGAACCTCACGTCGCCATCCCTCGTGCCCAAAGGAGAGCAGGCTGACCAAACTGTAGTTTTCTAAAACCAACCCATTCATAACATAATTCAGTGGAAGGTTTCTCCTCACCTAGTTGCTAGGCCTCACGCTCACATTCTTAATTGATCGCCATCATGACAGCCCGTGCTTACGGGGCTTACCATGAGTGTCAGCCCATGTGCTAACGTGTGCTAAATGCTTCACAAGTACTGACTCACTGAATGCTCACAGCATCCTTATGAGGAGGGGACTAACATTACCCTTGTTTTAGGATAAGGAAATGCAGTCGCATGGAGGCTAAAGCCAGTGGCCCAAGGCCAATGAGCTGGGAGTGGTGGTTCCAGAGGCCCTGCCTTAAGCACTTGGTGACACTACCTCCCACAGCATAATCTCTCTCGTGTACTGAGTGCTCATGGAGTGCCAAGTTCTGGACTAAACACTTCACGTAAGATGACCTCAGTGAACTGACACCACCACTCCCATACACATACAGCTCAATAATGTAGGTATTTTAAAAACAAAGAGCCTGAAGCTCAGAGAGGGGAAGTCACCTGCCCAAGGTCACACAGCTAGTATAGGGTGGAGTCAGGAAAAAGTTACCTACGGTGTGACTCCGAAGCCATTGGCTACAAGACTTCACAGCCTCATACCCAACCTCCATCCCAGATCTCCCTGTTCCCAGCAAGCCCCTAACAGAAATCAGTCTCTAGCTCTGAGAAAATGGGGTGGACTGTCTTCTCTGTAACAGGGTAGCACAGCGCAGTACAGAGTTCAGCAGCCACACTTTTCCTGGTAACTGCTACTCTGCACGGTCTCCAGGAAGCTATCAGCACATCCCCCTCCTCAGCAATGGACCCACTGAACTCATGTTGCAGGGGAGCTCCAGGAACCAGGCCAGGTCTTTCCAGGGTGATGGTAACTGACCAGTGACACTGCTCTCTCCCTTTCCCTTCTGTTAGGTTTTGCTCCATGACATTTGCTCTGGGGGTGTGAGGAGGTGTTTCTTCCCTGAAGGTCTGCCACTGGTGCTCCCCTTTCTGTACCAGCAGAGCCTTCCTCCGGTCTCCAGACAGATCGACCAGTGAGCCATCTTGGTCCCGTCCAAATGCCTAATGCGTTCACAGAGTGCATAAGGGCAAGGACTCTAAAGACAGAGAGCTTAGGTTCAAATCCCAGCTTTGCCATTTACCAGCTGTGGGATCTCAAGGTAAGTTATCTCCCCTCCCTGTGCCTCAGTTTCCTCATCTGTTAAAGGGGAATAATGATAGAACCAACATCATAAAGTTGTGGGAATTTAAAACACTTAGAATCGGCCCTGGCACTCAGAACTATATAAACGTTTGCTACCATTAGTGTGAATGACCCAATAAAACATACTCCCACCCCTTAGGTGGGTAGAGATGTCCACTGGGCATCTGAGACCCTGCGATCACCCACCAGCTACACATCAAGAAAAAGCAGACTCTCTCAAAAGACCTGCTGACCAGCCATGAGACAGCAGTAATTATAGTCCACTTGCAATTATTTGGCTTGTTTGGTTGTTTATATGTTTATACTTCGTCCATACCCCCAGACCAAACAGAAAGCTCCATGAAGGTGAGGCTAGTGTTCCAGACCCCCGGGACTTGGCAGGAGACGGAATTCAATAAACACTCCCTCCACGATCAGGGTCTTGTGTGAAGAGAACCCTCTGATTGTCTCAATTTGCTGCTTTCCCCTTTCATGCCGTGCCCAAGGTGGTGCCTGCCACACCAGAGGCCCCCCAAAGAGACATCCAGTGACTGAATGAGGCCCTCAGATCTATTTAACAAGAGCACCTACCACCTGCCAGACCTGACAAACCAAAAGAAGATGCCTCTATCTCTGTCCCCAGGCGTCTGGTGATCTAGTCCATCTGGTCACAGAGATCAAGATGTGGTATAAAATGACTCAGAAACACTCCAGGGTGGCTCAGCAGTGACAGAAACAGGAGCCGACACCACTCTAGAATTCTGCAGAGGACACACCAGAGAAGGTGCCTCCCGGACCCCGTCACACAGAACCCTAAGTAAACATATGAGCTCTATTCATGCGCAGGCACCAGGCCAAACAAGAGGCCAGGTGGGTGGCCCCCATGGTTGTCTTTCTAAGCAACATCAACAAACACAGCAGTGAACCCCAAATCCTCGTCTCTAAGGCTGGCTCAGTAAGGACCTAGCACCTTCACTGGGTGGGTGGAAACCCAAGGCCCAGCCTGGATGTGTTGCGCCAATGAGCAGTGACGTTAACAAGTTAAAGAATGCGTCCTGAGTAGGAAGGCTTGGTGTGGATCCTGACTCCACCCAGAATGAAAGTAGCCACGACCTCTGCTGCATCTGTGGGCACAGCTAGGCTTGAGGGCTTTGGACCACTGGTTCTCATCTGGGGGTGATTTGCCACCCCTACCCCAGAGAACATGTGCAGACACTTTCGATGGTCACGAGTGGGGGCGGGGCACTGCTGCTACTCGCATCCCGTGGTCAGTGGTCAGTCCCACAGTGCACAGGACAGCCCCCAACACAAAGAATGATCCCACCCAAAAGGCCAACAGTGTTGAGGTTGAGAAACCCTGGATCTAGGCTTTCAAAGTGCAAAAAAAAAATAGTGAATCATCAAGGGATTTGGTGAAAATGCAGACTGGATTCAGTGAGAGGGGTCCAGTGGGAGGAGCTGTGGTCCAAGGAGCAGGGGCATTTGGCAGCATTGGTATCCCCTGGGAGCTCCTTGGATACACAGGCCCTCGGTCCTTCCCCAGACCCGATAAGTCAGAATCTGCATTTTAGCAAGATTCCTAGGTGGTTCTCAGGTACATTCAGTGAATGCAAATGAGGGAGCTCTGAGAAAATCTCCATTCCTGGGTCTTTGGCCCTTTGGCCCTTTGGAGGGAGCAGCCACTGTGGAGGGTGGAGGTTCCACACAGCCCTCGATCTCTAGCGACAGATATCCCATCAACCCTCAGCTTCTTGGCATCAAATAACCTGTTCCACCCCTCCACCTCCCGCCCCACCACCCAGGGGCAGAGCTGCTTCTGGCACCAGAGACCTGGCTGTCTACCAGACACCAAGCTTCTGCGCAAGAATCTGGCCGATGCGGAGAAACAGGAGTCAAATCCAAGCATCGTAACTGTTCATGAACAACTAGAGGAAAGAGGACTTCATCTCACTGTGACGTAAAATCGCAAGGTGATGATAATTATAGACAGCACTTCCTGTGTGCACTTTTCTAAGCACGGGAACTACTGTCCCCATTCTACAGACGAGAAAGCAAAGGCAAGGCACAGGTAAATCATTTGCCCAAGGTCCCATGGGTGGGGAAGTGGGGAAGTGGGGAAGTGAGAGCTGAAACCCAAGTCTAGGAGTCTACCTGCTGCTCTATTGTACCAAGCCTTGGTATTTTAATACCTTCCTTACCTCTGGCACAAAGGAAAGAGCTCATTAATCCCCGCCTCTCCCCTCCCTGCCCCCCCCCCCCCCCCCCCAAGAAACAGGCTCCATTTGGCTGCGCTGTTCTCTGGCACTTTGCCAGGGCAGCTAGCTTTCGGTTGTCCTACTTTGGGGAAGAAGAAAGTAGGCTTCAGACACAGAGCATCAAAGCACAGCTGGGCTTGGGGCGCCTGGGTGGCTCAGTCAATTAAGTGTCCAACTCTTGATTTTGGCTCAGGTCATGATCTCATGGTTCATGAGTTCGAGCCCCACATAGGGCCCTGTGCTGACAGTGTAGAGCCTGCTTGGGATTCTCTCTCTCACTCTCTCAAAATAATTAAAAAAAAAAAAAAAAAAAAAAAAAGCACAGCTGAGCCACCACCTTTGGGATAAAAATGTAAACCACACTATTGTCTAAAAAAATCAGAGAACCTAGGGGGTGCCTGGGTGGCTCAGTCGGTCGAGCGTCCAACTTCGGCTCAGGTCATGATCTCGTGGTTCGTGGGTTCGAGCCCCGTGTCAGGCTCTGTGCTGACAGCTCAGAGCCTGGAGCCTGCTTTGGATTCTGTGTCTCCCTCCCTCTCTGCCCCTCCCCCATTCACACTCTCTCTCTCAAAAGTAAATAAAAACATTTAAAAAAATGTGTTTTAAATCAGGGAACCTAGCTCTGGGGTGAAGGGTCTTTTCCTCATGGACTGGAGTCTCTGAGTAAGGGCCTTCAGAAAGTTGGAGCAAGGCAGGTGCCAGGCCTCTGGTCCCCTCACACCTCTTCCCAGATGCCAAAATCAGCCTCCCACAGCCCTTTCCTCCAAACACTCTCATGGATGGGAGAAAGTGGAGGCTTCAGGGAGCAAACTCAGGGCCTACAAACTTCTCCCATCACATTCTCAATCTTGTTCATCCAACTCAAGCCATGCCAGCCTCTTCTCTGTTCCTCCAACTTGCCAAACTCGTTCCTACCTCAGGGCCTTTGTACCTGCTGTCCTTTCTGCCAGGAACCCTCTTTTCTCAACTTTTTGCATGGCTGGCCCCTTTTCATCCTTCAAATCTCATATCAAATGTCACTTCCTTAGACAGGTGCTTCCTAACCCCACTAAGGTACCTCTCTCACCAATTGCTCATATCACACAGTATCCTCTTTTAGTTGAGTGTCTGACACAGAGCAGAAGCCCTCTAAATATTGCTGAATGAATACATGAATCTTTATTTCTAGTCAGTTTAAGGAAATGATGACTCTCTTCGGAAGGGTTCACCAGAACAACAGGCTCTAGTTTGCTAGAGTTGTAAACTCTATTTGTGGAGTATGGGACCAGCCATATTCCACAGCAACCAAAGAACAATAAAAACAACAAAAACAATTACAATAATATTAATGCAGCTTTAATGCACACTATGTGCCAGGAACTGTACAAGGTGCTTCACTAGTTCAAGGCTCACTAATAAGCCTGTGATGAACTTGTTCTTCATTTTACGGAGACAGATACCAAGGCTTGAGAAAGTGATGTCACTTGCCCAAGGTCACAATTTAGTAAAGGAGCAAATGCATTGCAGGGCCCTTAACCATTGCCCAGGCCACCCCTGCACAGGGCTTATGGCAGTGCTCCCTGAGACTGGAAAAACAGGGCATCTGAGAAAGTGACTCATTATTCTCAGGAGACTCAGCCCAGCTGTATCTTTCTCCCAGCTTCTCCCACAAAGCACACATAGTTGCTCACAACTCCACAAATTCCACCTCTATAACCAGATCTGTACTAAGCAAATTTGTTGATCAGAGTTGGGTATAAAATTTTATATTTTATATATAAAATACAAGATCATTGCTGGACAGCTGTTTTTGGCTGAAGTCACTGGCTGAACTGGATTGAGCTTCACCTTCCCCTGGAATCGAGCTTGCTGTTACTCCACATACTTGAAGCTAAAACTCAATCACTCTTCTTGTTCAAAACTACCACACAAGGCCCACTAGCAATAGATAACTCTTACACATGTGCCTGTGAGACAGACACTTGACAATTCCAACTCTTTTAACCCTCACAGCCACCTCAGGGGTAGGTCCTATTATTATCCCCACTTCACAGATGAGAACGCCGAAGTCCCGAAAAGGGCACTGCCCTGCAAGTAAGCTGCAGATTTGAACCTCAGCCCATGGCTCGAGTCTGCTTTCAGTCACTGCCCTCCACCTCTCTAAGTGCCTCTCTAACCCTGATTTGACATCTGCCCAGAAGATACTCCATGTAAGTTCTGTTTAGCTGTTCACTGTACCACGTGCATCATTTACTTATTCATTCAGAAATGTTTTTAAAACCTATCGCGTGGTCAGAATTGGGCTAAGGGATGTGGATGCAAGGTCCCCACCTTCCAAACATTTGGCTTAGGTGAACTAATGAATGAAAAAAAAAGTCTATGACATCTTAGTTAATTTTTTAAAAAATGTTTAATGTTTATTTATTTTTGAGAGAGTGAGTGCATGCACATGAGTGGGGGAGGGGCAGAGAGAGAGGGAGACAGAGAATTCGAAGCAGGCTCTGCACTGTCAGCACAAACCCTGACACAGGGCTCGATCCCATGAACCATGAGATCATGACGTGAGCTGAAGCTGAATGCTCAACTGAACCACCCATGTGCCCCAGTAACATTGTAGTTGATTTGAAAAGTTCAAAGCTTTCCCACTAACATCAGGAACAAGGCAAGGATGCCCCTTCTCACCACTACTTCTCAACATCATGCTGGAAGTCCTAGCTAATGCAATAAGACAAGAAAAGGAAATAAAAGGTATACAGATTGGAAAGGAAGAAATAAAACTGTCTTTGTTCACAGATGACATGATCGTAAGTGTAGAAAATCCTAAAGAATCAAATAAAAACCAAAAGAATCAAATAAAAACCAAAAGAAAACACAAAGCTCCTGGAATAGTTGATTATAGCGAGGCTGTAGGATACAAGGTCAATATAAAAACTCAATTGCTTTCCTATATGCCAGCAATGAAAAAGTGGAATTTGAAATTAAAAACTCAATACCTTGGTACACTGGCATCCCTCAAAATGAGATACTTAGGTATAAATCTAACAAAATATGTACAAGAGGAAAACTATAAAATTCTGATGGAAGATATCAAAGAATTAAATGAATGGAGAGATATTCTATGTTCATAAATAGGAAGATTCAGTGTTGTCAAGGTATCTGTTCTTTCCAGCCAGGTGTGGTGGGCGCATGCCTGTAGTACTAGCTACTCGGGAGGCTGAGGCATGAGGATGCCCACTGGGTGTTAGCACTAAGTTCAGCATCAGTACAGTGACCTCCCAGGAGCAGGGGAGCATTAGATTGCCTAAGGAGGGGTGAATCAACCCAGGTTGGAAATGGAGCAGGGTCAAAATTCCTGTGCTAGTCAGTAGTGGGATCATGCCTATGAACAGCCAGTGCCTTCAGCCTGGGCACCACAGTGAAACCTCATCTCAAAAAAAAAAAAAAAAAAAAAAAAAAAAAAAAAGAGATATCAGTTCTTTCCCACTTAATCTGTAGATTCAATGTAATCCCAGTGATTCTGAATATTGACAAAATGATTCTAAAGTTTACATGGAGAGCAAAAGCCCTAGAATAGCCAAAACAATATTGAAGAAGAAGAGCAAAGTCAGAGGACTGATAATACCCAATTACAAATCTACAGTAGTTAAGGGGCGCCTGGGTGGCTCTGTCAGTTAAGCATCCAACTTTGGCTCAGGTCATGATCTCATGGTTTGTGAGTTCGAGCCCTGAGTCGGGCTGTGTGCTGTCAGTTCAGAGCCTGGAACTTGCTTTGGATTCTGTGTCTCCCTCTCTCTCTGCCCCAACCCCACTCATGCTCTCTCAAAAAATAAATATTAAAAGAAAAATTAAACAACAACAAAAAACAAAGCTACAGTAGTTAACACAGTGTAGTATTGGTAAAAGAACAGACAAATAGATTAATGGAACTGAATAGACCCACATAAGTACAGTCAACTGATCTTTGACAAAGGAGCAAAGATGACACAACAGAGCAAAGATAATCTTTTAGACAAATGGTGCTGGAACTGAACATTCACACGCAGAAAAACGAATCTAGACACAGACCTTACATCTTTTGCAAAAGTTAATGCAAAAGGGACCGTTCACAGACTTAAATGTAAAACAAAAAATCCTAAAACTCCTAGAAGATAACACAGGGGAAAACCTAGATGACCTTGGGTATAGTGATCATTTTTTAGATACAACACCAAAGGCATAATCCATGAAAAAAAGAGTTGAGAAACTGGGCTTCACTAAAATTCAAAACTTCTGCTCTGTTAAAGACAATGTCAAGAGAATGAGAAGACAAGCCACAGATTATGAGAAAATATTTGCAAAAGATTTAAAAAATGGGCCAAATATCTTTTTTTAATTTATTTTTTTACGTTTATTTATTTTTGATAGACAGAGAGAGACACAGCACAAGTCGGGGAGGGGCAGAGAGAGAGGGACACAGAATCCAAAGCAGGCTCCATGCTCCAAGCTGTCAGCAAAGAGCCTGACGTGGGGCTCGAACTCACAAACCATGAGACCATGACCTGAACCAAAGTCGGACGCTTAACTGACTGAGCCACCCAGGCGCCCTTAATGGGCCAAATATCTTAACAGACATTTCACCAAAGAAGATACACAGATGACAAACAAGCATATGAAAAGATGCTCCACATTATATTCAACAGGGAAATGCAAATTAAAACAAGAGGGGCACCTGCTTAGCTCAGTCAGTAGAGTATGTGACTCTCAGGGTCATGAGTTCAAGTCCCATGATGAGCATAGAGCTTACTTAGAAACAACAGCGAGATACCACCACACACCTAGTAGAATGGCCAAATCCAGAACACTGACACCAAATGCTTGTGAGGATGTGGGAAAACAGGAACTCCCATTCACTGCTAATGGTAATGCAAAATGGTACAGCCACTTTGGAAGACAATTTGGTGGTTTCTTATAAAAGTAAACATACTCTTACCATTCGATCTAGCAATCATGCTCCTTGGTATTTACCCAAAGGAGTTAGAAATTTCTGTTCATGTAAAAACCTGCACAGAGATGTGTATAGCAACTTTATTCATAATTTCCAAAAGCTGGAAGTAACCAAGACGTCCTTCAGTAGATGAACGGATAAACTCTGGTACATCCAAACAGTGGAATATTACTCACGCCGTAAAAAGACATAGAGAAACCTTAAGTGTATTTACTAAGTGAAAGAAGCCAATCTGGAAAGGCTACATACTGTATTATTCCAATCATATAACATCCTGGGAAAGGCAAATCAATGGAGGCAGCAAAGAGACTGATGATTGCCAGGGGTTAGGAGGAGGAAAGGATCAACTGGTGGAGCACACAGGATTTTTAGGGCAGTGAAACTACTCTGTATGGTACTACAATGGTGGGTATGTGTCATTATACATTTGTCCAAACTCACAGAATGTACCCCAAGAGTCTGTAAACTATAAACTCTGGGTGATGACACCATGTCTGTGTAGGTTCATCAATTGTAATAATGTACCACTTTGGTGGATGATGTTGATAACAGGGGAGGTCCATGCATGGGTGGGGTAAGTATGCACCCCCATACCGTGCATGGGTAGGGGGTATCCTCCATTGTGCTATGAATCTGAAAGTGCTCTGAAAAGCAAACACTATTAAAAAAAAATCAGGCTAGGGGCACCTGGGTGGCTCAGTTGGGTAAGGATCCGACTTCGGCTCAGGTCATGATCTCATGTTTCAGGAGTTCTAGTCCCGCATTGGGCTCTCTCTTGTCAGCAGAGAACCAGCTTCAGATCCTCTGTCCCCTCTCTCTCTGCCCCTCCCTGGCTCATTCATATTCTCTCTCTCTCCCTCTCTCTCTCTCTTTCTCTTTCTCTCTCTCTCTCTCCCCACCCTCTTTCTCTCAAAATAAATAAATAAATAAATACTAAAAAAAAAAAAAAAATTAGGCTAACAAAATAAGCCATCAATAAAAAGGTTCATGTTATTCTGAAATACCAGATATTCAATTTAAAAAAATGAACATTATGAAAAGTAAGGGTTTTATTTTGATTTTTTTAAGTTTATTTATTTTGAGAGAGAGAACAAGAGCTCAAGCTGCAGAGGGGCAGAGAAGGTGAGAATTCCAAGCAGGCTCCACACTGTCAGTACAGCACCTGACACGGGGCTCAATCCCACGAATTGTAAGATTACTACCTGAACTGAAACCAAGAGTCAGACACCCAAACAACTGAGCCACCCAGGAACCCCGTTTTTTGTTTTTTTGTTTTTTTTAATCAAGACTTGCTTTTTCACATGTCTGTAACGGGCCTAATGCAGACCCATCTCTTGGGGCTGCTGAGAGGGTTAACTGAGTTAACCAAGCACCTGCAATGCCTGGCACATGGTCGGTGCAGTGTTACTTATTGTTATCTCCAGCACCCTGGACAGTGCCCTGACACACAGTAGGCACTCCCTGGCCCAAGGGGGCCCAGCCATCTGCAAAAAGAGGCCCAGCCCAAGGGAGGTGATGACCTGGAAGGCCTCTAGGAGCCAATGGGATGGTCCTCTAGGCAAACAGGCAAGTAGGTAAACAGACCTGCACGGGGGAAAAAAAAAAAAAACCGGTTCTGCAGCCTTTCTCCAGCTGCTCTAGGCACTCTTCCCCAGAGCCTGCCTCTCGACTTTGATCTAGGAGGTATAATTGTTGCCCTGATTAGACGGATACAACTCAAGGGGCTTTAGAACTGTGTCCCTCACAAACTTTCCTCCAGCACTTCAGGCTGGAGGCCAGGAGTTCTGCCACAATCCATAGGTTACTTTCTGCAAATCAACCCCAACAATGTGGATGTGGACGTGTGTCATATGCTGGGAGGAGAGCCCCTCCTGATGGTTAGACTTGCAAATACTTAGGAGCACCCCTGTGATAACGCATTTCTATTCTACTGGGAGAGACAATTAGGAAAACTCTAGATTTCCCAGCCGTCCTTGCAGTTAAGGGCAGTCACGTGGTTTTATATGGCCCATGACATATAAAGAGAAGTCTAGTGGAATTACCATTCTTGACAATCCTTTGCTCCAGGTATTTGTAGAAGGGTGTTTTTTGGAAGTGGTGAGGTGCTAATGGTAACAAAGGGCACTGTTTCCCTGAAATGATGGTGGCACTGCTATCACTGACATTAAGTTCCCCAGAGTCTCATGTAGAGACTCTGACGGAAAGCAGAGCGTGTGCAGTAACAATAATAATAATAATAGCTGGCATCCACTGAGGTCACTACTTGCATGCACTATTTTAAGTGCAATACAAATGTTAACTCCTTTCCTCCTCAGCAAAGAACCAAGACGCAGGGGTTACGTTACTTGCCCAACGTAGACAGTAACTGGCAGAGAGGGGTTATCAGTATCCAGGTGATCAGGCTCCCAAATCAAAAGTCTTCATTGTGAGCTATGTTAAGTGTGAGCCCAAGTCAAGCCTATAAAAATAAATGAAGCCCTCATTACCACATATTGAGCATTTACTATGTAGCAACCTCGGAACTGAGCACAGTGTGTGTGTCACCCTCCAAAAACCCCTGTGGTTGGCATCGTGACTGTGTCTACTGAAAAGATGAGAGGTGATGGACTTGTCCTGTGTCACATGATTGGTAAGGACCCTTGAGGCCAGAGGCACAGGCCTGCAAACCACTAGATGCTAGATCACAACTCCTAGGAAGAGCTTACAAGAGAAATTTTCTTTCATTATCAACCACAGTCAATAACCTGATCTCAAGGACATTCTTGGCCTCTCCTTTGCCACACGTGATAAAGGCCACATGCACTTGGCCACAGAGAAAAGCAGGGCATGTAAGGAAACAGAGCAGAACCTCACACCCAGGTGCTTCTAGAATCAAGGCCACAGTTCCTCCCTCGACCTTCAGGCCCTGGCAGACAGAACAGGGCCCTCCTCCTTTGCTTTAGCTCTCAGGCCCTCCCTCTACCTGGAGGAAGCCACACTCCCCAGGACCTCCACACATGCTGTTCATGCTGTTTTCTCAATACATGCTCTTCCTTAATACACACCTTTCTCTCTCCCCTAATTAACCCCTAGTGTTCAACCACTGGACTGGATAAAGAGAGATTTAAAAAAAGAAACAAAAAACTGCAAAGTGTAGGATAGGGTGTTAGCTACATTTTGTATAAGGAAAAGGGGTATAAAAATAGATTATCAGTATTTGCATTAAAACACTTTAGAAGGATATGCAAAAACTAATACAAATGATTGCTTAAGGGGTGGAGGAACAAGGCAAGCAGGAAAAGGAGTAGCAGAGAAAGACCTGTCACTGTGTGTCCACACACACATACACACACACAGGTGGACTTTTCAAGCATATAAATGCATGGCCTAATTTTTAAAAAGGGTCACAAGTAAAAACAAAGCAGGAGTAATGGACAGAGAGGGTCAGAGAAGGCACCGGAATGCATCCTTGGGTGGGACTGCCTGAGAATGTCTGACTCCCCCACGTGCCTGTGGATTCCTGAGCGCAGGCCCAGACCTGCTGTGGCTGCCAGCCGGGAGCCTGCCACGCAGCTGGTGCCCAAGAAATGCTTAGGGTGAGCGTGAGTGGATGCACCAACCAACCCACCTCCTGCCGCACACCTGAGCTTGGCCCACAATTTGCAGCCCGGCTGTCTCCATGAAACAAATGGGTGAGGGGGAAGGGAACACAGTCACCTTGCAAGGAAAGTGCTCTACGACACACTATTGAAGGAAAGCATGTGGTGCAAGGATCAGTAAACCCTTTCCGAAGAGCCCCCAGAGAGTAAATACTTTAAGTCTGGGGGCCATGTGGTCTCTGTCGCAACTGCTCACCTCTGCTGTCGGCGTGGACGCAGCCACACACCATACATAACCAAAGGAGCTTGGCTGTGTTTCAGTAAAACTTTATTCATGGATGCGGAAGCCCAAAGGCCGTGTGATTTCACACGTCATGAAATGTTCTTTTGATTTTTTTTCAACCGTTAAAAATGTAAAAGTGTAAAAGCCTGGGTCCTACAGAAACAGGCAGTGGAGCCAAATATGGCCCGTGGACTGTGGTCTGCTGCCCTCGGTGTTGATGAGAGTCTGGCCAGCATTTATACAGTAGTCGTACATACACAGAGACTTTCTGAAAGGAGACAGGCCACAGTGGCTGCTTCTGCTTCTGTGACTGCTTCAGGGGAAGGAAGAAAGTTGATTTTATTTTTCACTGAGGTACCGTGTGCAAATTAATGAAATACTGTTTTAAACTCAGTACTACGGAGAGAAAGGAGACTGTATGGCGTGAAGAGCCTAAGCTCTGGAGTGAGAGACCGTGGCCAGAATACCAACTCTCTTCCTCACTGGCTGGGAACCCAAAAGGTATTTTTCCTCCCTGAGTCTCAGCGCCATGGGGATCATGTTAATACTGCCCTCATGGGATGTAATGAGGATTCCATGGGTTAATCCCTTTGAACAGTGTCAGGCACCTGGAAAGTGCTAGCTATTATTATCTTTCTTATTAAGAGTCTTTTTTGTGGAGAAAAGCCATTCTCCGAAGGGAAGCCTGAAACGTAACCGCGGCTATGAAACTCCCCTTGAGAGCCCGCCCAGGCCCACAGTGAGTCATCCAACTGTTCACATAATAGATGCCTTGTGACGTGAGGAAGTTCATTTGTATTAGCAACCGCATTCCACAGAGATGCATCCTGGAGCCACATCTACACATCCTGTTCCACAGAAAAGGCAGCCAGCTCCCCAATTCTGGGTCTGTCCCCAACCATCACACTGGGTGGGCTGCAGGGCTACGCACCTAGGAGATCATTCAGTGGCCATTTATTAAACATCTACTGTGTGCAAGAACATGCAGGCACATGCCCCTCTGCGCTTTACCTGGAAGCTGCAGGTGCAACCATGAGCTTCTTTTAAAATCAGTGGTGGCTATAGAGAGTAGATGCTTTGGTTGTGTGCTCCCATAAACTTCTTGCATTTTCCTGTGTGTCTGTTCATTCAAGAATTATTTACTGGGGGTGGGGGGGTGCCCGCGTGGCTGAGTCAGTTGAGCATCTGACTTCGGCTCAGGTCATGATCTTGCGGTCCATGGGTTCGAGCCCTGTGTCAGGCTCTGTGCTGACAGCTTGGAGCCTGGAGCCTGTTTCAGATTCTGTGTCTCCCTCTCTCTCTGCCCCTCACCTGCTGGTCCTCTCTCTCTCTCGCTCGCTCTCTCAATAAATAAATAAATAAACAAACAAACAAACAAACAAACTTAAAACAAAACAAAAAAAAGAACTATTTACTGACCTCCTAAGGGCCAAGTGTTGTTCTAGGCACTTGGTCTTAACCAGGATCCTCATTCTCCAGCTCTTTCCCTCTGAACTTTGAGACCTGTCAGGAAGATACCTTGTGTTACGACTGTCTCCTCTGTGTCCTCTGTGCTCAGCACAGGCCATGGCACAAAACAGGCAAATAACCAGGGGCCTGGGGGTAGGGCAGTGGGCGGCCAGCATGGCGAATCACAGGCCCCGCCCAGCCACATGATCCAAGCTGGGCCAATCAGCTGCTCTTCCTCAGGAATGTGAATTCCAAGCTGCTGACAAAAATAACACTAATGCTACTAATAATGTACTCACGACACAAATAACAAAATAATGATAATAATAACAGGAATAAAATAAAAATAGTGGCTTTCATCTAGCCACATACTCTGTACTCAGCACTGTTTTAAAAGTCCCAAGTGTCACCTTACAGGGTCCTCGCAGGAACTCTATGTTTATCCCTTTCAGCTGACAAACCGAGGCACAGAAAGACTGGGAAACTTGTGAAGCAGCAGTGAGGTTGGGATTCACGCCAGCTACAGTCTTCACTGCCACCTCACCGCCTCCTCCTCTGCCAGGACAGCCCTGAAGACGTGGCCCCAAATACCCGCCTCAAGATGCCCCAGGGCTGCCTGACCCCAGTCTTACTTCTAGTGCACGTGTCCAGGCTGGTTTCTATTGCTTGCAACCCAAGAACCCTGACTGATAAACCAGGACTATTTACTTGGCTTCACACCTGCCAGTGAGCTGGCACTGCTTCCCAGTGCCACAGGGTGGGGGTAGCTTGTGAACATTGTAGGCGGTGGAACTGGTGGTCGGGGCATTCACGGGCAGCCTGCACCTACACACGCAGCTATATTTCCATGGAGGGAAGGAAATCCAACAGGAGCAGGAGGGAGAGCAAAAGAGCTACGTTAGTGGATGCCGTCCCCAGAGGACCACTGCCGGCACTTTGGGTGGAACAATCCCGCGTTACGACATCAGTCTTCTGCATCGCAGGAAATTTAACATTCTTGGCCCCCATGTTACCGTGAGACCAAACGGCTCCACACATTTCTGAATGCCTCCCGGGGGGTGGTATCCAGTGGTTGTGCCTCACACCCCCACACCATGTCTGGTAGCCCACCTGTCAAGCACTTTCCTAACTTGGATTCTGGTTTTCTATTAGCTGTTTTTAAGTCCCACAACATAAAAGGTTTAATCACTTAATACCCACAGAGCCCCTGCCGCATGCCTGGAGCAGCTCTAGAGGTCTTGTCTACAATATTCAATTGCCCCTCACAGGAACCAGTGCAGTGGACACCATGACCAAAGTCGCCGCTCCCATCTTAAAGATGAGGAAACCGACTTGCTGGCGGGGTGGGGGAGGGGGGAGGGGGTGGGTGGAGCCTTGATGGCAGGCATTC
The DNA here is from genome assembly GCF_018350195.1 of Panthera tigris. NCBI lineage: Eukaryota > Metazoa > Chordata > Mammalia > Carnivora > Felidae > Panthera > Panthera tigris. The sequence goes on from NC_056674.1 coordinate 15,916,996, forward strand.
TCCTCAGAGTCCAGTGGGAGTTGGCAGGTTACGACCAGTACTTAGGCCTTTCAACTTCACCCTGGAGGTGGTCTGCTTCCCCTCTGCCCAGATGCTGCCCTCTCGGCCTCAGGGCTCTGCACAGACACACACCTTCTCACAAAGCCCCCTCGCCACCTTCCCCGACCCCTGGGTCTGGCCCTTTGCTCCACACGTTAATATGCCCTCCAAGTTCCCTATATTTTCACTTTATGGTATTTATCATGGTGGCAGTCAATGTTTGTGAAGTTATTTGTTTAGTGTCTAAATCCTCTGCCTCCCTTCCAGATCGTCAATTTCATGAGGGCAAGGACTTGCTTAATGATGTACCTGTGTGTCCCCGGCACCTGGTTGGTGCGCGCCGTAAATATGTGCTTAGTAACAAATCAACTGCTTTTTTTAAAAATTCATGTTTAAAACTAGGACAGCAAAACACTGGCTCTTAAAACCTGAAACCAGGCTGAGGGCTGGCCTAGAACTGATAGAGAAAGAGATCAGTAGTCACTTGAGCTTTTACATGGTGGCGCTAAGGAGGGGGGAGATGTACCAGTGCGATGGCACAATTATGGAAACTCAAAAGTCATCGTTAAAAATAAATACTGGGGAAACAAAGGCATGAAAGTAAACACACATTCTTCTGTCCAGAATTTCAAGCCTCTACTCCTGCACTTTACCTTCCCCCTCTCCTTCCTCCTAAGGTAAATTAAAAGCACAGGCCACAAGTGGACCCTCTGGGGACAAATCCTACCTCTACCACAAATAAACAAACATGATCTTGAGCGGGTCAATTAATCCCTGTGCATCAGGAAAATGGTGACACAGCAGGGTCCAGCTTTCAAGGTTGCTGTAAAATGAATTCATCCATGCACCCTGCCAGGTATACAGTAAGTGATCAATAAAGACCAGCTGTTACCATTATTATCATCAGTATCACTGGTCTTCAACCCCTACAACCAAGACCATGGGGAGGTCACTTTGCCAATGGGCCATACGTGTCCTGCAATATCCTACCTCTGTACACCCAAGCTGCCCACTCTCTTTGTTGCTAACTTTCTTGGATTCTGAGCTGATAAATCAGTCCCCATCTGCCTTGGGTGATCTAAGATGAGTTCTGACACTTAGAATCAAGCATTCCAATACAATACCAACATTTGGTCATTTGAGAAGCCAACCACACATCTATGGCACAGCAAAAAGGTACAAAGAGGTTGCATCAAATGTTTACCTCACACATATTCAATGATGCACCTGACCCCCTCAATCCTCTCACCCCCTAAAAAAGGACAAATAATTTAAATAGCACAGATGTCCACTATTCCACTTCATGAGCATTTGTTCTGGTGTGAATGTGAGATGAGAGTCAAGCATATGTTATTCCCTCAGGCAAGCTCAGTTCATCATGGAGCAGCCTGCCCCTCTGAGTAGCATCTAGTGTTTCAAAAAGCACATTTTTCATACAACGTGGCCTCTAAAGGCAAACTCCTTTGGCAGGTGCTTCTCAGAAGAAAGAACAGACCTCAGAAAGAAACTGGCTGCATGCGGTATAGTGTAATATTGACTTCTCCCAATACCCATTCTCCCTTTCCCTTTAATAACTGAACTCCTACATTTAGCCAGGCACATGGCTGATGTGAATGAAGACTATAGTTCCCAGCCTCCCTTGCAGCAATTTGGTCACCTGACCAAATTCAGACCAATGAGATGGGAGTGGAAGAGGTGTGTATGACTTCTGGTCACCCCTCTGAAGCGTGGTAGAATTCAGGAACTGAACTCCAGTAATTTAGAGGGGTAGATGGAGATGACCTCTTTACTTTCACTTTTGAGAAGTAGACGTCAGAAAGTCCCCGGCACACCAACATTAAGAACCTCTGCCTTGTTCTTCAAAAAGTTAAAACATAGTTACCACATGGCTCATCAATTCCACTTTTAGGTATACATCTAAGAAAACTGAAGAATACGTTCACATAAAAATTTATACATAAATGAAAGTTCACACTTCATTCAGAAGAGCCAAAAAGCGGAAATAATCCAAAGGTCCATCAGCTGATGAATGGAGAAGCGAAATGTGGTACACCCCTACAAAGGAATGCTCAGCCATAGAAAGAAATGAAGTACTGGCCATCATTATGCTGAGTGAAAGAAGCCAGACACAAAAGGCCCGATATTGCATTATTCAGTTTACATGAAAGGTCCAGAACAGGCAAATCCATGGAGACAGAAAGTAGATTAGTGCTTGCCAGGGGTTGGGAGGAGGGGGAGAGGGGGAGTGAATAGGTTCTGGGTTTCTCTGGGGGGTAATGAAAACGTTCTGCAATTTGATTGTGATGATAGGGCACAACCTTGTGAATACACTGAGAACTACTGAATTGTACACTCAAAAGGGTAAATTTTGTCTGAATCTTAGGTAAAAAAAAAAAAAAAAAATGTCCTGCCTTAAGACTAAAGGAGGCTCTGTCTTCTCTCACAACCTCCCTTCCCCTGGGCTGGAATGCCCATGATGGTGGGGAGTCATCCTGGACCACGCAGATGAGGGCAACATCCCGGGAATGGGGAGTGACAAACTGGCAAGCCCCCGACGCTGCGAAGCCGCCGTGTCAGCCCCGGGCTGCTCACTCTCAAACTGTTTCATGAGCAACAAATTAACTGTTCTCTCATTTACACCACTACTATTCTGGGTCTGTGACAGCAGCCAAATCTATTATTTAACTAATGCTCGACATCTTAAGGAAAGGTTAAAGGTGGTCTCACTCTACAGTATTTCTGCTTTACCTGATGACTGCCCAAATTAACTCTTCCATAAGATACACCCCCACGTCCTTGAGCGTTCCCACACCTGCCTTCTGCCAGGGAAGAAAACTGGCGACCTCTTCACTCTGCACTAAGAGGCTGACTGTGGCTTTAGGAGAGAAGGGGGTGACCTGGAACAAGGCTTCCATCCTTGACAAGAATCTCCTCGCAGAGATTCTGAAGTGTAAGCAGCGTGGTCAAAACACTTGACCTTAGCTTTCCACTCCCTGGCCTCCTCAGATACAAGATGACTAACAGGCTAATTAAAAACATGTGTTAACTGTCATACTCCAGTGAACGTGAAGTTTTCATTGTTAGGAGATGTAGGTGAGAGGTCAACTGGCCCCAAGACTCTAAAAGGAAGTTCTGGGCATCATTACTGCCAACAGGCCTACAAAAATATGGCTGAAGCATGCATTTCAGTTAATCAACTAGTAAAACTTTCCCTTCAGGTTTTTAATACTTCCGGCTAGTCATTATTCCCTGCTCCAGTTCAGTGACAGGCTAGCAGTAATTTTAAATGAGTAAACTATTCCAATTCAACCACATTCATTTAATAAACCTTTTTGTTTTTTTGGTTTTTTTTTTGAGCACCTATTCTGTATCGGGGACACAATGGGAGGGAATATAAATAGGCCTGGGCTTGACCTTCCTGTGGGGAAGACAGACATTAAACACGTAAAGGTAAACATAATGTATAATTAAATATGATAACTTCTCTGAAGGCTTGCCAGGTGAGAATAACAGGGGCCCTAGTTTAGATTCAGGATGGTCCAGGAGGGCCTTTTAGAAGACTTGACATTTAGGATGCGATCTGAGGGATAAGAAGGACAAGACCAGGGGTGCCTGAGTGGCTCAGTCAGTTAGGCAGCTGACTCCTGATTTCAGTTTAGGTGGTGATCTCACAGTTCATGTGATCAAACCTCATGACAGGCTTTGCGTGGACAGCACTGAGCCTGCTTGGGATTCTCTTTGCCTCTGCCCCTTCCCTGCTCACGCTCATGTGTGTGCACGCGTGCTCTCTCTCTCTCAAAATAAAGAAACTTAAAAAAATAAACAAAGAAGGACAAGGCCAGGTGAAAAGCCAACAGGCAGAGAGCATTTTAAGGTCAGAGGAGAGCACATACCAAGGCTCTGAGGTAGGAAAACAGCTTGGCTTGTTTGAGAAACTACACGAAAGCCTGGCTGTTGCTCCGTGAGCGAGACTGGCAGGGGCCGCATCATGGTGCACGTGTAGGCCACAACAAGGACTTCTTCCCACAAAGCACCCTATTTTCACTTGGAGTCCAGACAGCCCCCACTTTCAGGCCACGAGATAGATATTCAGGGAGCTCCAGCCCTGACCCCGGCCTAACAAAGCCCACGAAGGCATCCTGTCTTCCCCCGGTCGTGGCAATGGTAATGGTTGTGGCATGTGACCTAAGCCGACACACAGTGAATTTAAGAACTTTTGGAGAAGGTCCCACGAAAAAGGTCTTTCATTCTCTTTTTCCATTGGACTTGCGCCTCATAATTCAAGGCTGAGGCTGAGATTTGTTGCAATCATCTTGTAACTATCAGAGAACAACCAACTTGAGACCAGAACTGTGATAAATATATAGTTGGTCTTTGTCCCTGGTTGCTGACACAAAGCTTCTAAAATCCTTAACGTTTCTTTTTTTATATATGTATTTTTTAAATTCTTTTTTAATGTTTATTTTTGAGAGACAAAGACAGAGCACAAGCAGGGGAGGGGCAGAGACACGGAACCTGAAGCAGGCTCTAGGCTCTGAGGTATCAGCACATTGTCCGATGCAGGGCTGGAATTCACGAACTGCGAGATCATGACCTGAGCCAAAGTCGGACGCTTAACCGATTGAGTCACACAGGTGCCCCTCAAATCGTTAGAATTTCTTGAATGACAGGGGTGATGGGAACATCTTGTGTTATTCCTAACAAGCCCCTTTCAACCACACCTGCGTTTATGCTAATAAAGCCACCCTTGGCTGAGAGGCCCCTAGATAGCTTCGGGGAAGGGGCTGGTCACTAGAAAGATCAAGGCATGGTGAAAGGGTTGGAACTGGCAGTCCCACCCATCCCTCAACCTACAGGAAGGGAGATGGGCTGGAGATAGAGCTAACCATCCCCGGTCAGTGATTTAATCAACAGTACCTGCATAATGAAACCTCCATAAAAGCCCCTCAACACCAGGTTTGGAGAGCTCCCCGGTTGGTGAACACATGGGAGGTGGTGTGCCTGAAATGGTCATGGAAGCCCTGTGCCTCTTCCCCTGGATCTTGTCCCATGCATCTCTTCCATTTGCCTGTTCCTTAGTCACAACCTTTGTAATAAACCAGGAAACGTAAGGAAAGTGTCTTCCTAAGTTCTGTGAGCCATTCTAGCAGCAAATCATCAAACCCGAGAAGGGGGTTATTGGAACCCCAATTTACAGCCAGTTGGTCAAAAGTACAGGTGGTAATCTGGAATTTTCTATTGGTGTCTGAAGTGGGGGCAGTCTTGTGGGACTGAGCCCTTAACCTGCAGGGTCTGTGCTAACTCTGGGTAGTTAGTGTCAGAAATGAATTGAATGGCAACATACCCAGTTGGCATCTGGAGAGTTGGAGAATCAGTTGGTATGAGGAAAAACCCCACACATTTGGTGCCCTAAATGTTATGAGTAAAAACAGCTCAGAGGAACCATCTGAGAGATCAAGGAGAAAAAAACCTCAGTATTGGTAATAACATTATCTGAACTCTGGATCAAGCTGTACCTAAACCAGATTACCCCTGGACTTCAATTATGTTAAGCCAATAATCTCTCAATTTCCTTAAACCAGTTTGGGTTGGGTTTTCTGTTCCCTGTAGCCCTAAGATCCTGACTGCTAGAAATGGGAAATCACTGGAGTGTTTACGAACGGGCTATGATGTGACTTCATTTCTATCTCTGGAGAATGGAATGGACGAGGCTTGAACAGAAGCAGTGAGTCAATCAGGAGGTATGGCAACGGTCCCATGGAGAGAGGAGGTCATCAAAGCCCCTCAATAAGACTAACATTACTGAGCAATTACTGTGTGACAGGAACGGAGCTAAGTGCTTTATTGGTATGAACTAATAACCCAACAGCCCTGGTGCATGGGCAGTATGACCAATGCGATAGGTTGAATTATGTCCCTCTCAAATTTATGTGTTGAAGTCTTAACCTTCAGTACTTTAGAATCTGACCTTATTTGGAGATAGGGTTGCTGCAGATGTAGCTGGTTAAGTTAGAATGAGGTTACACTGGGTGTAACCCTAATCAAATATGTCTAGTGTTCTTATAAGAAGGGGAAATTTGGACACAGACATACACAGAGAGAACACAAGGTGAAGATAAAGGCAGAGATTAAGGTGATGCAGCAGAAGCCAAGGATTGCCAAATACTATCAGCAAACCACCAGAAGCTAGAAGTAAGGTACAGAACAGATTCTTCCTCATGAGCCTCAAAAGGAATCAGCCCTGTTGACACCTTTATCTCTAACTTGCAGCCTCTAGAACAACGGGACAATTAATTTCCGCTGTTTGAGCCACCCAGTCTCTAGTACTTGGTTATGGCAGCCCCGGAAAACTAATACTGCAAAGAGGAAACTGAGGCCCAGAAGGGCATGGTAACCTGCAGCCAATTCCCCAGTCAGCAGTGTTAAGTCCCAGGTCTGTCCACCTTGGGAAGCCATGTTTCCAACCACTGTGCTTGCTCCTCTGGCCTTGTGGGAACGGCTCTGCCCTCAACCCTGGGATATAGAAAAGTCCTGAGCCCTCCCTGTTTTTCATCTGCACGACTGACACCTGCCCCACCCCCGACCCTCGACTGCTTGGCAGGTGAGGAGAACAAACGAGAATGGCTGCAGAGGTGCAAGTCTCTGGAGGCCACACAGAAGCAAGACAATCCTGGCCAGTATTCTGAGCATTAGAAAACACTGGAGAGGAGGGTGGAGGCGAATCAAAACCACTTCCCCGCCCCGAATGGCTGGCACGACATGATCCGGCCTCTCCCTCCTGCGGCAGACTGGAGAACAGAGTTGGCCTCTGATGGGCAACACAGAGGGAGGTAGGCCTGTGGCAGAAGTCATCCAGAAGACACAGGAATGCTCCTGAATCGCAGATCAGGAGTCCACGACCCACCACTCTGAGCTGGTCAAATGACATCCCTCCAGCCCCCGCGAAATCAAGGCCCCGTCACTCTCCCTTAAGGAAAGGGAGCTCTGTCCAAACCTGTCCTTGTCATCTTGAGCAAGTCACTGCAAAGCATCCCTTGTTGAGCCCAAGCAGGTGGCACATGTGACTGGCAGAAGCCCATGGCTACTGGGGCAAGCTGGGAAGGGCAGCTCCCTTCCAGCTGCCTGCCAGCTCCCTGCAATGCTGATTCTCCCTCCTGAGGAACATTTCTTCAAAGAGATCATTTCTGGACCAAGGATTAAAACCCAAGAGGAATTCAAAATGAATTATTAGCACTTCCTTTGGGAAAAACAGTGAGCCATGGATCACACAACCGGGAAGTGGGGGGGACTCTGTGTCTAGACCAAATGGTACTAACGGAGTGGGTAGAGAACTAGCCCAGCACACACCCGGGCCATGCAAAATCATGGTTTCAATCACAGCTTGCCACTTCTAACGTGCGTATTTCCCCAAAGTGCCTACCACACACAATGATCAGAAATGCAGCAGGTGCTTCTGAGGGTGGGCAGGAGGCGGCAACGTCCTGCTGTACTGAAGACACAGCTGAAGGCTGGGTCTCTGACATGAACCCTGCAGAGACAGGGCCTGTGACAGAAGGGCTGAAATGGCATTTGATGTCAACTCAACACAGCTGATGACACCAACATCAGAAAACATTCCAAGTGCAACTAAGGACTGGAAAATGCAAGAGCTGGTGGGATGGGCGGCGGCAGGGAGACAGTCTGCTGCCATTTTCCTTCACTCTACATGGCAAAAAGTTATGAAGGAAATTAAATGTTTAAAATATTTAAAAGTATAAGAACTGGCAAAATCATAATCACTGTGAGAACACACTTCTTTTAGGAGAGTAACAGATAAAGCTGGCCAAAAATAAGGCTAGAGAAATTCAAATAACACAAACTAGCAACTTGGTTTTAAAGGTTTATATAAAACTCTTTTACCAGAACGCAGATGAGATTCAGTCTTTATAAAATATCCATTGAATGTTCATAAAAACTGATTCTATGTTAGGAAAAGAAAGAAAAAAAAAAACCTTAAATTCTCCAAAAGAGAATTTCTCCTATCACAATACTCTGACTCTAATGCATTTAAACTATCAAGGAAGAACAATTTTGGGAAAGGATTAACGAGAAATCTAAGAATGGTTCACAACTTCGGCTGCATGTCACAATTACCTGGAGAGTTTAACCTATCCTGAACCCTGGACCTTCCCCCACCGAGTCTTATCTCACTGGTCTGGGAATCTTATTTTTCAAAGTTCCCCAACTCTACCTGATGTTACTCAGGAGTTACTACTGTTTTAGCGATAATAATGGTATTGTGGTTACGTTTTTTAAAAAGAGACCTTCTCCAGGCACCTGGGTGGTTCAGTTGGTTAAGTGTCTGACTTAGGCTCAGGTCATGGTGTCATGGTTCGTGAGTTCGAGCCCTGCATTTGGGCTGTTGTCAGCACAGAGCCTGCTTCGGATCCTCTGTCTCCCCCACTCTGCCCCTCCCATGCTCGTGCGCACACGCGCTCTCTCTCAAAAATAAATAAACATTTAAAAATTTTATAAAAAAGAAAAAGAAAGACCTCCTTTTAGAACTACATGCTGAAATACTGGTGGGTGAAAGGAGATAATGTATATAGTGTGTGCTTTGAAATAACAGGCGGGGCAGCGGGGGGGGGGGGGGGGGGGAAGGTGAATTCAGAATATAAATGAGATAAGACTGGTCATGATTAGATAATATATGTTGCTCTATATCTTGTGTTTGCAACTGTTTGTAAGAAAGAATAAAAAGTAAAATACAAAAACAGTTTTTTTAAATGTTTATTTATTCTGAGAGAGAGAAAGAAAGAGAGAGAGAACCCAAGCAGGAGGGGCAGAGAGAGAGGGAGAGAGAGAATCCCAAGCAAGCTCCATGCTATCAGTGCAGAACCCAACGTGAGGCTCAACCTCACAAACTGTGAGATCATGACCTGAGTCGAAATCAAGAGTCAGATGCTTAACCAACTGAGCCACAGGTGCCCCCCAAAAACAATTTTTAAAGTTCCTCAACAGATCACAAAGTAAAGCCAGGTTTTGCATTTGAAATTTGAAATTTGTAAATACCTCTGGGTATGTCTTAAGATAAACAGAAAATCAAAAGTCAAAACTGCCAACCAGACCTCTGGAATGATGAAATGAGGAGCTCAGAAAATTGTTTCTTCTAAAATCCAAAAATAAAACTGAAGTGTTAAATACAGCCATCTGAGGACTCTAGAAATCAAAGGTGTACAATAACCCGAGAAACATTTATTCAAGGGAAACTGTTGAACTTCCAAGTATGCACAGTGTAGGTATGCAGTATTTAACTTAGCTTGTTTCTATCACATGATCGTCACATGTCCCATCACAGGCTCCCATCACACACTCCAGCAGTGCTAGAGTCGGAGCTATAATTGGACCAAAGCAGAGCAAGCCATGAAAACTTCACTGCTGGGGGGCAGGGGGGTAGGGGTTGACTGACTCCAAGCAGAGCAAGGAAAAGCCCCGCTGAGATTGCTGAAATAGCAGCAATCTCAGTGGCAAACAAATGGGAAAGACCATGATCACGGCTAGACTGTGGTTACAATCTGGTGGGAGCAAGGAGCAGACCTATAGACAGACAGCCAGAATTGAACAGATCCACAGAATAAGACAGCCGTAGTGGGTCTTAGTAAGCTCCCCTGCATCCCTGCTGATCTGAAGAATGCATATACATACAAGGCTGCACACAAGTTCTGGAGAGACTAGAGAGGGCCCTAGCTATCCACATATACCTGGTGCAACATGAGGCTTTAAGAATATGCAGAAAAGACACCACATAGCAAAGCAGAAAGCAATAGCTGGGGCAGATTCATAAATTGCTTGAACTTAAAAATATTCCCCAACCCACACACAGATCCACTGGCCAAGAGTGGAAGCCTTATTTTTTTTTTTTTTTCAGGACAACCTCTGACCAAGCACTAGCTGACCATTAAACCATACTGAACCAAAGGCAACCCCTAGTAACTTATGCTTAAAATTAAGACAAGATTTTTTTTTTTTTAACATTTTTATTTATTTTTGAGACAGGGAGAGACAGAGCATGAACAGGGGAGGGTCAGAGAGAGAGGGAGACACAGACTGAAACAGGCTCCAGGCTCTGAGCTGTCAGCACAGAGCCCGACGCGGGGCTCGAACTCACGGACCGCGAGATCATGACCTGATCCGAAGTCAGACGGTTAACCGACTGAGCCACCCAGGCGCCCCAAGATTTTTTTTTTTTTAAGAAAATAGCAGAAGCATGAGGAGAGAGAGGCAGCAGAGGCCAAAGAATTGGCCCAGGAAAGTGATTTAAAAGCAAAACCTTAAAAAATATATATCAACAACAAAGACCTAGGAAGGACAGGACCTGAATCCAGAGTTGCTAAAATGTATGACCTAAAAAAATTGTGACACACAAAGAAATAGTAAAGTGTGATCCATACACAGGAAGAAGTGGTTAACAGAAATTGTCTTTGAGAGGGCCCAGAAGTTCAACTTAGCAGACACACACTTCAAATAGCTACCATAAACATGTTCACAAAGGAAACCATGTCTAAAAATAATTAAAGGAGAGACAATAAAGAAACAAATTTTTTTTAAAGGGAAATTCTAAAGTTGAAAATGACAATAACTGAAATAAAAAATTCACCTAGAGGGGCTCAACAGCAGATCTGAAATGGCAGGAGGAAGAACCAGTGAGCTTAAAGAGATCAACAGAAATTACCAATATGAAACAAACAATAAAAAAGCAGAAGAAAAATGAATAAAAATAAACACTCTCAGAGTCATGTGGGACACCATCAAGGACACCACCGTGAACATAATGGAAGTCCCAGAAAAGGAAGAGAGGCAAAAGATATATATAAACATAAATGTAACATATACTATATTTAATATATATACAAAAGTAGAAAAAGGAAAAACAGCCTATCATGCACAGGAAGCATCATGCAATCAGCTTATTTCCCACCAAAAACATGGAGGTCAACAGGCAACAGGATAACATATTCTAAACGCTGAAAGAAAAAAATCCTACCAAACAAGAATTCTATATCCAGCAAAGCTATACTTTAAAAAGCAAGGTGAAATAAAGGCATTCCTAGACAGAGAATTAGCTGCTACCAAATTTTGATTTACAAGAAATACGACAGGAAGTCCTTCAGGATGACAATTGACAAGAAGAAATAACACCAGAAGATAAAGATAAATTTAACAGTGGGGCACCTGGGTGGCTCAGTCAGTTGAGTGTCCGACTTCAGCTCAGGTCATGATCTCATGGTTCGTGAGTTTGAGCCCCACATCGGGCTTGCTGCTGTCAGCCTGTCAGCATAGAACCTGCTTTGGATCCTCTGTCCCCCTCTCTCTACCCGTCCCTGGCTTGCACTCTCCCAAATATAAACACTAAGTAAATAAATAATTAAATAAATTTAACAAAAAGTGTTAGGACTTGTACACTGAAAATTATAAAATAAAAATGCTGAGAGAAATGGAAGAAAATCAAAATAAATGGAGAAGCATCCCATGTTCATAGAGTGGGAGATTACTGTTAACATGCGAATTTTCACCGAATTTATATATAGAACAACATGAACACTATCTAATCCAAGTAGGCTTTTATGCAGAAATTAACAAGACAATCCTAAAATTTACAAGAAAAGGCAAGGACCCAAAATAGCCAAAACAGTTTTGATAAGGAACAAAAGTAAGGGTTTATACTTCCCAATTTATCAACAAACTATAAAAAATAGCTACAATAATGAAAACAGTGTGGTACTGGCAATAGGGCAGACTTTTAGATCAATGGGTCAGAACTGAGAGCCCAGAAATACACCCTTAACATTAACAGTCAACTGATTTTCAACAAAAGTGCTTACATAATTCATTGTAGTAATACGGCCTTTTTTCCAACAAATGGTGCTGGGACAATTGGACAGTCACATGCAAACAGATAAACTGAGACCCTTAACGTCACATAATACACAAAAATTGTGTCAAATGGACTACAGTCCTAAAGGTGAGAGGTAAGAGCTAAACATTATAAAACCTCTAGGAAAAAAACAGAAGAAAATCATTGTGATACTGAATTAGGCAAACAGTTCTTAGAAATGTCATCTAAAACAGAATCCATGAAAGAATAAATTGATAAACCAGATTTCACTGCAATTAAATATTTTTGCATTTCCAAAGACATCATTTAGAAAATGAATACTGGGGCACCTGGGTGGCTCAGTTGGTTAAGCTGCCGATTCTTGGTTTCGGTTGGTGGGTTTTGAGCCCTATATCTGGCTCCCCACTAACAGTATGGAGCCTGCTTAGGATTCTCTCTCTCTCTCCCTCTCTCTCTGCCCTTCCCTTGCTCGTGCTCTCTCTCTCTCAAAATGAATGAATGAATGAACGAATGAATGAAAATGAACACATACACCCCGTGTCTCATGGTATAGCCTCCTCCCATGGTCTCCTCTGCAAACGGGCTCCATAGCCTAGCGCCCCTGTCCCCACATGCTGAGGCCTAAGCAGGGGATGAGCGGGGGGTTGCCGCCCAGGTTTCCACCAGCCCACAAGCAACAGAAAGGCAGCCACTCCCTCCAGCGGCTCGTTCACTCGTGGCCACCGACAACTACTACCAGCACCGCCTGGGTTCCACTTCCAGTAACAGCTCCTGCAGAAGTACAGAGTACCCTGGGGAAGCCATCCTACACCACCCAGTCCCCCGAAGGCCCACTCAGGACGCTGGTGGGCAAGCTTCTTTTTCATAAAGTCCACTCTCTGGTTCATGGCCACAGTGTTAGAGTCCCCAGAATACTCGGAATCTCCCCAGGCCTCCAGTGGCATGATCACCTATGGCATGGCCTGGGAAGCCATGAAGAAGCAGCCTGGTGGCCAGCCTGCTGAAGCCAACACCAGGCCCCAGTCCTGGGTGGCCATCACCAGCCACCAGACTTGAGGATATACTACTAAGCTCCTCAGAGCCCCTCCCTGCCCCACCCAGTAGACGAGACAGGTTGCAGCAAGCAGAAGCAGTTGGGTTCTTTCATCAAAGCAGAAAACACCAAAAAGGAAGTTCAGAGAACCCCACACTTTACTATCAAAGCCACACGTGAGCCTTCCCGACAACCTGTAATGTGTGCCTTCCACCAAGTGGAAAATAAACTCCAAGCAGCCAGTAAAAAGCAAAAGAAAAGTCACAGACTAGGAGAAATATTTGCAAATTACATTAGCTGATGAGTGACTATTATCTAGAACATATAAAGAAGTCTTACAACTCAAGAAGAAATAAGCAAAAGATTCAAAGAGCTATTTCATCAAAGAAGATATACATATGGCCAATAAGCACATTTAAGGATGATCAATTAGTCATTAGGGAAATGTGAATCAAAACTGCAGGAAGATACCACTGCACATCCACTAGGATGTAATAACAAGTGTTGGTGAGAACATGAAAAAACTGGAATCCTCAATACATTGCTAGCAATGTAGTCACTTTGCAGTGCACTTTGGTGCAGTCACTTTGGAAAACAATTTGGCAGTTTCTTACAAAGTTAAACAACAAGAGCTACCAAATGACCCAGCAATTCTACTAGGTGGAAATGAAAACATATGTCCACACAAAGACTTATACCTAAATGTTCATCACCACATTACTCATAACAGCCCAACACTGGACATAATCCAAAGATCCATCAACTGGAGAATGGATAAACAAAATGTGGCATACCCATATAATAGAATATTAGTCAGCAAAAAAAAAAGTAAACTACTGATACATGCTGAGACATGCAACATCTCAAAAACATTATGCTAAGTAACAGAAGCCAGATGCAAAAAGTCATACCTCAATAAAGATGTTTAAAAATTGCAAATCACACGGGGCACCTAGGTGGCTCAGTTGGTTAAGCATCCGACTTCGGCTCAGGTCATGATCTCACAGTGAGTTTGAGCCCCACATCGGGCTCTGTGCTGACAGCTCAGAGCCTAAAGCCTGTTTCGAAATCTGTGTGTCCCCCCCTCTCTCTCTGCCCCTACCCTACTCTCCCTCTTTCTCTCTCTCTCAAAAGTAAATAAACATTAAAGAAAACCTGCAAGTTATTTAGGGGTGCCTGGCTGGCTCAGTCAGTAGAACACAAAAATTCTTGAGATCTTAGGGTCGTGAGTTCAAGCCCCACATTGGGTGTAGAATTTAAAAAGTTCGGGGGTGCCTGGGTGGCTCAGTCAGTTAAGTGTCCGACTTCAGCTCGGGTCCTGATCTCATGGTTTGTGGGTGCGAGCCCTGCGTCGGGCTCTGTGCTGACAGCTCAGAGCCTAGAGCTGGCTTCAGATTCTGTGTCTCCCGCTCTCTTTGCCCCTCCCCTGCTCACGCTTTGTCTCTCTCTCTCTCCTTCAAAAATAAGCATTAAAAAAAATTTTTTTTTAAGTTTGAAAAAGTTAAAAAAATTTGCAAATCATTTAGAAATGAATGACTCATGAGAAATGACGTCAAAACCTGTAGGGTATGTGGAAAGAGTAAATAGAGTGTAATTGAGAAGAAGTAAAAGACAAGTGGCTAAGTAATTTTAAATTAACTCTACGTAGGCTATTTCAGGGCCACCTAACAAAGCAATATTGATGACAACAATAGTAACAACCTACTTTTTTTCCCCCAGACAAATGTATTTTTATTTATTAATTTAATTTTTCAGTTCTGGTATAAAATACAGTATTAGTTCCAGGTGTACAATATAGTGATTCAACAAGATACATTACATTACTCAGTGCTCATCATGATAAGTGTACTCTTAATCCTCTTTACCTATTTCACCCATCCTCCCACCCATATCTCCTCTGGAAACCATCATTTTGTTCTCTATAGTTAAGAGTCTGCTTTTTTGTTTGTCTTTTTTTTCTTTGTTCATTTGTTTTGTTTCTTAAATTCCACCTGAGTGAAATCATATGGTATTTGTCTTTCTCTAACTTATTTCACTTAGCAGTATAATCTCTAGATCCATCCATATTATTGCAGATGACAAGATTTCATTCTTTTTTATGACTAATATTCCATTGTGTGTATACATTTAAAAAAAAATTTTAAAAGTTTTTTATTTTGATGTAGTCTCAATATATACACACACAATGGATATGTATACATACATATATACGTACGTATACATACGTACGTACATACATATATACATACATATACATATGTATACACAGACATTAAATCTGCAGATTGCTTTGGGCAGTGTGGACATTTTAACAATATTTATTCTCCCGATCCATGAGCATGGAGTACCTTTCCATTTGTTTGTGTCATCTTCAATATCTTTCATCAATGTTTTATAGTTTTTAGCATTCGGGTCTTTCACTTCCTTGATTAAGCCTATTCCTAGGTATTTTATTATTTGTGAACAACCCACTTTTGATTGTGTCCAGCACAGGCTCTGGACTGATCCCTTCCATGCATGAACATCAAATCACCACATCCCCTGGAGTTTGCTACTATAACTACTCTTATTAACAGGGCAAGTAGGGGATCTGATATTGGAACCTAGGCCAGCACCTTAGTCACCAAGCTCATCCACCCGCCCCACTGCAATCTGCAAGCTATAAGTAGTAATCATTTATTCTCCTGCCATAATCAACCATAACAAACTAGCACTTACATTTCCTGCTTTTATTGTGGCTTAATGATAACAGCTTCATACAATTTACCTTATTTAAACTTCAGGGCAATTGTAGTAGATGACCGTATTCTTTAATTTTTTTTTAATTTTTTTTTAAGAGTTTATTTATTTTGAGAGACAGAGAGAGCAGAGGAGGAACAGAAACAGAGACAGAGAGAATCCCAGGCAGGTTCCATGCTGTCAGCACGGAGCCTGATATGGGGCTCGAACTCATGAACCGTGAGATCATGACCTGAGCCAAAACCAAGAAGAAGATGCTTAACTGACTGAGCCACCCAGGCACCCTAGATGATAGTATTCTAACAATTATTTCTCTTTCACTTTTCAGGCACAGAGCAGAACTGCATTTCCTTGCCATCCTCAAGTTGGAAGTGGCTATAAGATTTGCCTTAGCCAATGAAATATGAAGAGAAGCAATGGTGGTCAGTTCCATGTGGGATCACTTGAGAGCTGATGTACAAACCCCTGTATTTCCCTTATTGCATAAGTAAACCTGTTCCAGATGGTGGTACCTGGGTCCCCAAATGAAGACGATGTAGAGCAGAGTACCACCAAACCATGAAGAATATGTGGTATTAATGAGACTCAATGAGAAGTCTTTTAAGCCACTGAGATATGAGGGTTATTTGTTACAGCAGCAGAACCTAAGCCATCCTTACCAATTCAATACCCTTTGAGTTAATCCTCTTTTTACTAGGAAATTAACTGAGGCTCAGATAAATTAAATGATATGATCAAGGACACACAGTGGAAAGGTAGCAGAGGCAGGATTAGAATTTAGGTCTGATTCCAGGGCTCTTAAAAGTTGTCACTTCTGGGGCGCCTGGGTGGCTCAGTTGGCTAAGCGTCCGACTTCAGCTCAGGTCACGATCTCACGGTCCGTGAGTTCGAGCCCCGCGTCGGGCTCTGGGCTGATGGCTCGGAGCCTGGAGCCTGCTTCCGATTCTGTGTCTCCCTCTCTCTCTGCCCCTCCCCCGTTCATGCTCTGTCTGTCTCAAAAATAAATAAACGTTAAAAAAAAAAAATTAAAAAAAAAAAGTTGTCACTTCAACCACTGTCCTGTACTTCCTCCTATTTCACTCACCACTTAATTCACTCAACAGCAATATTTATTGAGGGCTTATGACGGGTGCTGCAAAGAATGTCTTCCAGGTTGACATTTTTTCCCCAGTAAAATATCTTTTTGGTTTTTAATATTCAAACTTCATGGAATGTACATAATTACGTGTTTTCATCTAATTTTTATATGGGAAAATTGTATGCTCTCAAGGTAACATTTTTAACAAATGATGAGTAGGAAGTCTCAAGACTACATTTTAAATACAATCAATAGAAGGTCAGAACCATGTGTGGACATGAAAAGGTTGGCTGAGGTCAACAGAGATGCAAGTTTGAGATGCTGTTGACCAGAGGGGAATGGCGGGGTGAAGGCTGTGAAAGCTGTTTTTTAGCCAGCATATTAACTGTTTAGTATTCAAGGAGTGATTTTTTTTTTTTTTTAGCATTTTACATCTTAACATATTAGTTTGTTACTTATGTCTAGGAGATAGGCTGGCCTATCTCCACTGGGCCAATAGGATAAAAGGAGTGAGTTTCCAGGGTTTCTGGAGACAGGTGCCCAGCTTCTTACTCCTTTAGACACTGTCTTGTCTGCTGAGGATGCCCAACACTGCCAGAGTGCAGGGGATCAGGCTAGGGTTGCACACAGGAAGAAGTCTCCAGAACCAAGGAAATGAGATAAACTGGGTCTGAGATGATGGTGATGGTAGTGAACCAATCAACCATCTATAACCCATCTACCTTTGGACTTCCTCCCATGAGATCAGAAACAGCCAGATTCTTTGGGGTGACATTGTTCAAGCTTGAATGTGTTTATCCCCAGGGGTTTAATGCAGACTTTTAATGGACCCAAGGGCACAAATGTTTTTTAAGGGAAGCAATGTTCAGATCCTCAATGGCCCCAAGTTCTCCTTCCCAAAACTGATCTGACTGCAAACCAGCCTGCCTTCTCGGTTGTCCATCCCCCTACACTACACCTGCCCACCTCATCCTAAGGAGCACTGCTTAGGGCGTGTGTAAGCCTCTAGGACACCAAACAACACAAAACATGAAAATACTGGTTTGGAGGAAGTAGTCTTTAATGAATAAGAAAGCTCCTTAAACCCCCAGGCTTGCCTGTCCTTCACTGACTTACACATCTTTCTGTTAAATATGAATCTTGGCTTTAAAAACAGGATATTCTGGCCTGTGCTGGGATTCCCTAAATTCAGAATACTCAAAGCAGTATATATAGGTTAGTGGCCCTGGTTCGTTTAAAGGGAATGTTTTGCAGGACCATCAAAATTTTGATTCCCCTAGAAAAAAATTCCCAGGGGAAAATGTATGTGATTTTTCTTTCAGATTCTGTGTGCTTTACACAATAAGGTAGTGAAAAACCTACTTTATCTAACCATATTATAAAATATTTCAATTACAGTCAATCTCCATCTTATCTCACCTTACAAAATATGTACTACATTATTTCTCCCACAAATAATATTTTACAGTTACAACTATTTTAGATGTTAGCTTTATAATGCACAAGGAGGGGCGCCTGGGTGGCGCAGTCGGTTAAGCGTCCGACTTCAGCCAGGTCACGATCTCGCGGTCCGTGAGTTCGAGCCCCGCGTCAGGCTCTGGGCTGATGGCTCAGAGCCTGGAGCCTGTTTCCGATTCTGTGTCTCCCTCTCTCTCTGACCCTCCCCCGTTCATGCTCTGTCTCTCTCTGTCCCAAAAATAAAAAATAAAAAAAAAAATAAAAAAAATAAAAAAATATATATATATAATGCACAAGGAGATATAGTTTATCAAAATTCTTTTGAGGGAACACAAAAATATTTGAAGATGCTCAGTTCAAATTGGAATAATCCTGGCCAGCCCAGCCCTAATTCCTGGTGGCTGAGCTACAGGAACTCAGCATGGGGTACAAATCCTGGGGGGGGAAAGACTCCAGACAATGGCAAAGTCACACGTGCCTGGGGTTAGAGCCAAACAGGACAGTCAGTCAAGCTCTACACCCTCTTCCTCTCAGCTCTCGGGGGCCTCAAAAGCAAAGCTGCTACAAGACAGTATTTGAAAAGGGATTTTCTGGCCCAATGGGTCAACTCAAAAGATTCCCTTTCACCCAAGTAAAAGGGCTGTGGCCCTTCCTTCACCTCCAAGTAAGTATGGGCACACACACACACACACACACACGTACGTGAGGGAAGTATTCACCATAAATTACTCGGGATTGAGTCAGTAATTACCCTCTTAAATAGTTTCCACTATTAGCAAAACCCTTCTTCAAGAGATGACTTTGTTCTGAATCTGAAGCAACATTTCAGCATGCACTATATCCAGCTTTTTCTAAGTTAGCAGAGGGGCTACTACACACAGGTAAAAACCATTATGCTAATAAAGGTCCCATATCTAACCAAATTCCCTTAAAGCACGATATAGTGTGCAAGACCGGGTAACAGGCAGGAAAGGACTGTTGTCCAGAGATTTAACTCATACTACTTTCATTCATTTGAGAAAGACCCTGGGTCCCCTCTGTGGGTAAGGCCCTAGGCTGAGCATGATCCCTGCACTGTATCAGAGTGGTTCTCAAACTCTGAGGTACGTCTAGTCACCCAAGACGTTGCTCAGAACTCAGATATTCCCAAGCCCCAGATCAGAACCACCAGCAGCGTGGAACAGAGCCTCTATATTTTTAACACATTCCCCAGGCCAAGTCTGTTGCTCCCTTAAGTCTCAGGACCACCACAGAGAAAAGTCTAGCAAAGTGGTTCACAAACATCTGAATCATACAAACCATTTATGGAGAATTTTAAAGTACAGATTCTAGAGCCCACAAGAATTACCAAATCACTTAAAGGACTCTTGGTTGCAAGTGGCAGAGACCCAACTCAAACTGGCTCAAGAAGAAAATAAAAAGCAATTTTCTGCTTCACATTACTGAAAAGTTCAGGGGTCATTCCAATTTCCAGTTACCCAAAGAATTTATCAAGAACCAATCACTTCCAGTGTTCTTTCCATCTGACCCTTTGGGCAAGGATGGCTCCCAGCAACATTAGGCTTATGCTCCACAACTCAGCACCCCAGTAGAAAGAAAGCACCTCTTTCCTGGCAGCTCTCGCCAAAGACATGTATAAATTCTGAGCAGACTGATGTGACTCATGAGCCCTTTCCTGAGCCAGTCACTGGGGCAGAGAGGAAGAGAACAGTCTGAATGGCCCAGGACTGCTCCCGTTCCACATCCAAACCACATGGACCAGAATGCTCCGCAAGGCGGAAGAAGGTGGGGGAGGCGCTTTTTAAGTTGTTTTTATACTCCTGTTTCTAAAAGTTCTCTCCAGAAATTGAAAAATACAAATATAAAGAAAAAAATGAAAACAATCTATAAACATTCTACACACTAAAGTTTTCAGAATCTTTATTTAGTTTTTAATGTTTACTTATTTTTGTGAGAGAGAGAGAGAGAGAGAGCGAGCATGAGAAGGGGAGGGACAGAGAGAGAAGGAGACAAAGAATCGGAAGAAGACTCCAGGCTCTGAGCTGTCAGCACAGAGCCCAACGCGGGTCTCGAACTCATGAGCTGTGAGATCATGACCTGAGCCGAAGTCAGATGCATAACCGACTGAGCCACCCAGGTGCCCCAGAATCTTTAAACTCAAATTGTGAATGTAAGTACTGATTTGTTGAGCAGAAACCTATTCCGTACAACAGAGCATTTCGTTAGGGCTGCCTTTATGACAATACCCCCAAACTGAAAAAAGATAAATATCTTAGCCATTTTTATGATTGTTCAGCTAATAGTGGTTTGCCTCCCTTTTTCCCTGAATTTGTTCTTGTTTTTAACCCCTACAGAAATCAGTGGGTGTCTACTAAGAACAATGATATTCTCTCAATTACAGTGTAATTACTGAAATTAGAAAGTGCTGGTGCTATAATCCTGCTAGCTAATGTACAGTTATCTATTGCATAACTTATAATTTATAACTTCTAAGATAGTTAGTTACCCCCATTTCATTTTCAAGGGCAGGGCTTTTGATTCATTGCCACCCCCATCCCCCTCCCCCTCCCGAGAAAGTAGTATCATACATACAGCTGGGCTCAGTGAATGAATGAACTGGATGGTGGGGGAGCAAATCCTCAAAAGGAAAACCACAAAACAATCATGAATGGTTGTTGGGCCAAACCAGCAGATGATATCCACTACACCTGCCCCAACAGATGCTCCAGGAATAAAGCCAGAGAATCCCAACTGTTGGGAAGAGTCCCTAGGTGATGCCAATTCCCAGCCAGGTTTCAGAGTGCCACTGTCCAGGGAACAGGTATGATCAGACACAAACACGACACTTCTTGAGCTGTTTTTCAGATGTCTTTGACAAGACAAGAAACCTGATGAAGGTGTTTCTGTGCTTCCACTCAGCACAGCCTGCTGGGGGCCTGGGGCTGGGTGGGTCAGACCTGGGTTTGCTCTTACAGAGCTCAGCCTAAGAGGTGAAGGACGTGCTTACAGGGAGCATTGTGCTGCCATGCCACATAGAGAAGGGCCCTGCACGAGCCATTGTGAAGGAGGTGAGGCAGGTCCAAACATCACCCCTGCCATCAGTTCACACTCATGGGGTGAGACCTGCAGCCAGGGCTGCACTGCGCCCAGACACCTGGGATCGCTGGCATTTTCACGAGAACCCCAAACCTTAGACAACACACATCCATGCAGTGAACAAGTCCTGTCAGCTTGTGATTCTCCCTACGAGGCAGAGAGAAGCTACTCACTTGGCCGAGATCACAGAGCTAGTTGGGGTGGAGCTGGGATCAATTCCAGACTCTGTTCCCAAGTCCTAGCTTGAACTACAGAGCACTATCCAACTCATGGAGGAAAAATAAGGACGATGATAAATAATATTTCTTGAGTGCTTATTATGGCTCAAACTACTTTCTTTTTTAATTTTTTTTGAAGTTTATTTATTTTGAAAAAGAGAGTGGGGGGGGAGGGAGGGAGGGAGGGAGAGAGGGAGAGATAGAGAGAGAGAGAGAGAGAGAGAGAGAGAGAGAGAATCCCCAGCAGGTTCCACACTGTCAGCACAGAGCCCCATGCGGGGCTTGAACCCACAAAGCTGTGAAATGATCCAAGCCGAAATCAAGAGTCAGACGCTCAATCAACAGCCAACCGGGTGCCCCAAACTAAATTCTTTACGTAAACTTATTTAATGCTCTGAATGGCCCCTTGAGGTAGAAACATTTACCATCCACATTTTACAGGTGAGGAAACTGACACCCAGAGAGGTGAAGTGATAAACCAAGGTCACACAGCTAGCAAGCAGCTGAACTTTGAATCCAGGCCTTCTGGCCCCGGTTCTTCACCACAAGGTGATAATGCTTCATATGTAAGAACAGGAATGATGCCCCAGGCCAGGTGGGCAAAGAAAGTCTTCATTTTATGAGAAGTGTGTGTGTCATGCTTATTGCCTTGCCAGAGCTCACTGGAGGAGAGATAGCCAACACACCAAAGCTGGATCAGACCCCTGTTCCAGGATGGAAACAGCCAGTCAAGTCTTCAACTGTGGCTGGGACCTGGACACCCCATTAAGGAAGGAGCCTGGGGACACCCTGATGCCTGGAGAAGCCTAGAAAGGGAAGGAACCAAATAGAATGTAGAGGCAGAGGTGGGAAATGGAGAGGGGAGACTGGCTGGGCCCCAGGTCTGCTGATCACAACACCAGCAGACAATGCCTGTCCCAAGCTCCAGGATGCATCTCAGAATTCTAGGCTTGGATGGATCGGACATGGGCTCCTGTATTTTCAACCCAAAGAACCCAGGCCAAGAACTTCCTACCTGGCTCCCTCTCTAAGCTCATCTTCTGCCATTCTCACCTTCCCTTCCCTCATAGCCCTCTGGCCACAGGGCCTCCTTGTACTTCTTAGAATGCACTCTGTAAGCTCCTGCCTCAGGGCCTTTGTGTTTACTATGCTGTCTGGAATGTTCTTTCCCAGATGTTTCCATGGCTGGCTCCTCATATCCAGGTCTTGATTAAAGTCATCTCTTCAGAGGTCTGCCCTGATCACCTCTGCTAAAATAGTAGCTTGTGCCACTCTCCAGCCTTCCCCCTGGTCGGTTTTCTTCACAGCACATCTCCCTACCTAACATCACATTATTTATGTTTGTTTAGAGTCCAGTTCCCCTCGAGAATGTCAGGGCCAGAAGTGTGGGGACTGTGTCTATCCTGGGCCCCGCTGTGGCCCTAGCATTTGTGTGCCATCTCGTAGGTGTTCAGGAAATACCTAAGTGATGATATCTGCCTGCACACACTTTTGTACATCTCCTGGAACCTTTATCCCCGCCCTCAGGAACACAGAAAAGGGGACAAGGAAAGAAACAATGACTAACCTTTGTTTGAGTGGTTACTATGTGCCAACCACAGTTCCAAGCACTTTGCAGGGATCATTTATTCCTCACAAGAACCTAGGGTAGGAGCCATTATTACTCCAGAAGAGGAAGCTGAGGTTCATCTTAATCACAGAGTGGTTAAGTTACTTGCCCAAGGACACCCAGCCAAGAAAAGGCAAAGCTGCAAAGCTTAGCAGTCTGATGTCAGGCCTCACGACACACAGGTGGGCAACCAGTTCTACTGATCCAGCAACAGAGCTCCAGATCTTTTTGCTGAGCTCCCCACAGCCCCACTGGTAGACCTCTGTCTTTTTCTTTTCTTTCTTTTTTTCTTCATCTCAATCAAGGTCCCAGAATGTTGTCCACTGCTGCATGTACTCAAGTTGTCACCCTTGACGTCGGCTTTTTCCCTGGTTGGGCCCAGCCATGGGGGACAGATGAGTCCTTCACTGACATGGCCACACACTGGCCACCGTGGACTTCTTAGGAACTCAGAAAAATTCTGGGCCCTGCCTAACTGGGCCCCCATCAAGGGCGGTCCTGCAGGATAAAACATCTGAGGCACCCACACCTGCCTGTGACCTCCACTGGCATTTATCATCATCGTGGAAGCCCCGGCTGGGCAGTGAGGCAGGGGGCAGGCCTAACACTGCCATCAGTCAGCTGCAGCAGAGGGGCCATCAAGACGACAATCACTCATGGACAAAAGGAAAGTTTGCCAAGGAACTGCAGGAAAAGCCGCTGAAAATACATTAGCAATAAGGCAGCCAGTTATTGACTAAATCCACTCTATTCCAAACCAGACTCTGCCTCATCCAAGTTGCTAGACAGTAAGCAAGGTCACACCTCTGTGCTTCAGTTTCATCGCTGTGAAGTGGGTATTACCAACCTGCTTCACTGAGTTATGGCAGGGGCTGAAGGTGAACAATAAAAACACTCAGACCAGGACCACGCTTGTACTAAGCTTTTCAAGTCAGTGGGAAAGGACAGATGATTCAATCAATACTGCAAGAGATAATTGATTAACTATTGGCAGGGTGTAGGTTTAAGATCTTTATCCCACCTAACACCAGAAAAAAAAAAAAAAATTCCAGATGTTGGATGTGAACAATGAAGCTATACACGTGATTCTTTGTCTTCTTCTTTTTTGAGAGAGAGAGAGTGCAGTGGGGGAGAAGTGGGGAGGGGGGGAGAGAGGGGGAGAGAGAGAGAGAGAGAGAGAGGGAGGGAGGGGGAGGGGGAGAGAGAGAGAGAGAGGGAGGGAGGGGGAGGGGGAGAGAGAGAGAGAGAGAGAGAGGGAGGGAGGGGGAGAGAGAGAGAGAGAGGGAGGGAGGGGGGGGAGAGAGAGAGAGAGAGAGAGAGAGAGAGAGAGAGAGAGAGAGAGAGAATCCTAAGCAAGCTCCACGCTCAACCACAGAGCCAGACATGGGGCTTGATCTCATGACCCTGAGATCATGACCTGAACCGAAATCAAGATTTGGACGCCTAAGCAACTGAGCCACCTAAGCGCCCCTATACATGTGATTTTTGATCTTAGGGTTTTGAATTTAAGCCCCATGGTGAGTGTAGAGATTACTTAAAATCTTAAAAAAAAAAGAAAAAAGAAAAAGAAAGAAAGAAACTATAAAGTAGGAAGAAAATACAGTATTTATCTCATCTTAAATTAAAGGCCAAAGCATAAAAGCAAACAACAACATTAACAAAAAAAAAAACCTGAGTGTGATATTTAGTAACATTATAAAATTAAAAGGTAAACAACTCACTGGGGATGTAAATCTGCGACCTGTAACAAATGATTCCTACCTTCAGTAATATAAAGATACCTTACAAATCAATAAGAAATAAAAACTACCCCCTAGAAAAACAGGCAACAAACAAGGAAATACCTATGGTTAATAAACAGACAAGTCAGCGACAAATATCGCAAGTCTTTAAACGTATTTATACACTTTGTATCAGTAATTGCAACTCCAGAACTTTGTCTAATAAAAATCTAAGGAGAAAACAAAGGTTTTTGTGTGTGAGATGTTCAGAGTTACAATATGGAAGGTGGAAGTGAGCAGTATGTCCAGTAACAGGGCACTGACAGGATGGAACACTATGAAGTCATCAAAAAGAGCGTGGCTGACCTTGACCCACTGCCACAGTAGGCTTTCCAAGGCAGACTGTTAAAGGAAAGTGCCGTCTGTAGAACAACATACCTAGAGAGTATGTTTGTATAACAAACAACTATAGGCATACGTATGTGTAATAAAAAGAGCTAACATGTGAGTGCTTATCACATGCCAGGTGCCACTCTCAACTTTTTTACCTATATTAGCACGATGAATCCTTACAAGCCAAGACGTTAGGACCATCACCACCATTTCACACATGAGGAAACTGTGGCACAGAATGATTAAGTAAAGGCCCAAATCAGTACATGACAAAGCTGGGGTTTGAACCGAAGAACCGTGGCCCCAGAGCCCAGGCTCTTAAACACGATCTACTGCACGCACAGCAAGAAGAGCGCATTTAATGTCACTCTGGGCAGGCGAGAGACACTTGGGGGAGGGCCAGGTGCCAGGGACATGAGAGGAACAAGGAAATGCCATGCTTTGCTTTACATACTGCTCCCCTGCTTGAAATGTTTACAATCGGCATTTGGCTGATGTAAGTTTTAAATCAATAAAAAAAAAAAAAAAAAAAAAAAGATCAATATGAAATTTCTGCCAAGCGACCTAAATGCAAGAAGGAGTAGGAGATGATCAGCATCTCCAAGAGGAGCATGCAAGGACCAAAGTCAGCACCTCCTTTCACCTGCTCCACATGCAGATGGAGGGTGGGCTCACACCTGTCTCCCAGAAGATGCCAAGGAAAGCCATGTGGCTGGCTGAGGTATCACACAGGACACACACCCCGTGGGGGGTGAGCTCCCTTTACATGTGGATCGCTGGAGGAGGAGATAAGAAGAGTTTGATGGGCAAGGAGGCTTTCAGCCCAATCAGTTAAGCAGGCTCAGGAGCTCCAAGTCCCGGGCCTATATACACCTTATCTGGCCCAAGTGTCAAGTTACGTATGTGTCGGCACCCAGAAAGTCCCTGTTTTCTGCCCTGTAATAAATACTGTAATAAAAGGCACGACAGGATCTAGGTTAGTGGGGATGGTGGAAGGGCCACCGATGTGGACTTGATCCCTTCCTGGTTTCATAAATGTAGGACATTAGCTCCTCCTGGGCACAGGCTGTGTCAACATCATGAATTAACAGCTGTGGCTGGAGTGAGAGAAAGGGGAGTAAGGTCAGACTGTGGGTCAGGCCACCGAGGTTCCAAACCAGACCCAAGTAGCTGAGGGACAAGGATCAAGGGCTTCGCTTCTCTGGGCCTCAGTTTCTTCATCTGCGAAATGGGGAGTAAGAGTCTACCGTAAAGAGGGTTACAGGAGACGTGTGTGAGTAGGACACCCCAGCCCAAGTTAAAGGGGGCCGGGGACCGTCATTACTGCCATCCATCCAAACCTGCAGCCCAAAGCCTGAAACCCTGGAAAATCTACTCCCCTCCCCATGCTCTGACCAATCCCTTAGCAACTTGTCAGGCCATGCACTTCTGTCAAGCACCAATGCCACTCTGCAGGCCAGGCACCTCTCCTCCCTCCAGGGAAGGTTGCCTCCCTCCTTGTTCCATTGCCACTCCTTCAGAGGCAATGACAGCAAGGACACTCAGAATAAACACCAAACCCTCTCCCCAGCTCCCACCCCTGCCCACCCTTCCACCTCCTTCTCTACAAGGCTCCAGCCACACCAC
This sequence comes from Panthera tigris, assembly GCF_018350195.1. Classification (NCBI taxonomy): domain Eukaryota; kingdom Metazoa; phylum Chordata; class Mammalia; order Carnivora; family Felidae; genus Panthera; species Panthera tigris. Next base: position 15,943,881 of record NC_056674.1, read on the forward strand.
TGTTCTGTTGTTCCTCCACCCACCAAACTCCTTCCTGCCTCAGCACTTATGCATTTGCTGTTCCTTCTGCCAGGACCTCTTCCCGCAGATCTTTCGAGAGGCTGGCACCTTCGTACCATTACGGTCTCAGCTGCTATCACTACCCGACAAACCTCTCCCCCAGCCTCCCACAGCCCTCTCCGCCTTCCAGGTGGCTCTCTCATCAGTCTGCTTCATCACTTCACAGCATGATTCGACCCCACTTGAAACACCTTATTAATTTGTTTACTACTTTCTCTTCTGTGTCCTTCAATGTGAACCAAAACCCCAGGAGGATAGGCCTTCTCAGGTTCTGACCCGAGCACTGGGAACACATGTGATGCTCAATGAATATTTGCCAAAGGCACAAGTCAGTGACTGAATGAATTAATGAATTCTACATCATTCTACATCAAATCTCTGCCCTTCCCCCCCCCCCCACCCAGGGAGTAAATGTGTTGTAATCTCCAGAAGAAAAGAAAGCCCTTAGGTAGTGTGCAATATAATGCGTAACTGATCCCAAGGCATCCAAATGATTTCATGCGTGCTAGTGCTCTAAAGAATTTATGACCCAGACAACAGTGCCTGGGGTCAGAGCGCGCCCCTGGCCAGGCTACTAGAAGGAGAGCCTCTCAGTGGAGCAGAGCCAGTTTTTGTTCTTTTGTCTAGGAAGAGAGTTTCAGATCAGAAGAAATCCAAATGCTCAAAAACCTCTTGCCCCAAGCATAAAGGCTTAATCCCCTGGCATGGAACAAGAACTCTCTAGAGGCTGTAGGTTTGAAAAATTCATGGCCAGGGAAAGAGAACAAAAAATGGAAATGTCAACAACGGCCTAGAGTCATCTGTCCCTGGTTACGGTGGGTGACACATACGAACACAGGGCCCCACCTGGTCAAAGGTAAGGCCCGAAGCAGCTGCGCCTGAACAGTAAGATGACTGTGGCGGTTCATCTGTTTATTCCCAAATCCAAGATGAGGTGTGCCAGTAGAGGCCCGTACACATCGAATGAATGGATGCAAAAACAAAGAGGATTTGGATCACCGAAGGAAAAATCCGCAGATCAGAAGCCACCAGCCCAGTCGTTCAATACTCATTTCTAATGTAAACAAAAGTTCAAAAGAGTCAGTACCCTCAGGGTAACTAAATAATAGATGAGAAAGGTTGCTCTCTAAAGGAATACTCCAGCTAATAAGCGAAGAGGAGGACAGAATTACAAGTGTCACAATTTCTGCAAACCCTAAGTAAAATCACAGCTGTCAGAAATGGTTATTTACAGCCATTAACTACAGGACGTCACTGAAAGAGAACACAGGCTTTACCCATCTGCTGAGGATAGAACACACAACAGCCAGGAGAATGCCCTGCCATCCCTACCCAGAACACACACCAATATGCGTGTGTGTGCACATCTCACACCTGAATCTGATCCAGTCTCCAAACCCAACCACCCATTTGCAGGAAGCACAGGGACAGAAGAACTTGTTAGCCACCACCACAGAAATACAACCCCAGACACAGGCTGTGGGAGATCTACAGGGCAAATTACGTGGCTTTTCTCAACAAATAAACTATCCAAGAAAAAAGGGGGGAAAAATGGGGATGGTGGGGGGACCCACAGATTAAGTGACACTTAACAAGCATGTGAACCAAATCCCACAGTGGACCTTGATTGGAACAAATCAATTCTAAGACTTTTATGAGAGGATCTGAAATGTACTGGATGCTAGATGATGTCAAGCAATTATTGTTAGTTACCTTAATCATGACCATGATATTGTCACTGTGTCCTTAAAAATCTTATCTTTCATAGATAAAAACTGAACTATTTAACTATAAAATAATCCCGTGGGGGTGGGCAGCAGCCTATACAAATAAACCCAGAGTGGTCATGAGCTAAGAAGAGCTGAAGCTATTATTGACTTTTCTCAAATAGTGTCTAGAGGTGATTAAACCGAGAGGGTGGCTGAGAAAGCAGCTCGTGATTACTTTCACCGCCAAGGGCTAATGATCAGATGACATCTTCCTCCTGCAGCTCCGTGTCAGTCTGGGTAAAGCCAAAGTCCTTACTGTGGCCCCAAGGCCCCACACAATCGGCCCCCATCACCCCTCTCATTCCCGCCCCCCACCCCCCGGCCACCGCCCCATCTCTCCCTCACTCACCACTCTCCAGCCCTGCAGGCACTCTGAAGTTCCTCAAGCATGCCAGGCACCTTCTCACCTCAGAACCTCTCACTGGCCCTTATTTCACCCAAATGCTCTTCCCCCAGATACCCACATGGCTCTGCGACTCCCTCTCTTCACCTCTGTTCCAATGTCATCTTCTGAAAGAAGCCTTCCCTAACCCCACTCTCTCAAAAAGCACCAAAAGTCTTCAAAATTTAATAGGGGCACTTGGCTGGCTCAGTAGGAGGAGCATGTGTAGAGATTACTTAAATAACCTTAAAACATGTTTTGAAAAGGGGCACCTGGGTGGCTCAGTTGAGTATCCAACTCTTGATTTCAGCTCAGGTCATGATCTCATGCTTCATAGGTTCGAGCCCCACATCGAGCTCTGTGCTGACAGCTCAGAGCCTGGAGCCCGCTTCAGATTCTGTGACTCCCTCTCTCTGCCCCTCTCCCGCTTGCCCTGTCTCTCAAAAATAAATAAACATTAAAAAAAATTGGGGGGAGATTTAATTAAATAGCATCACATGCTACTTATTCTCATTCCATGTACCCACCTTCATTTTTTTTCACACCGATTATCTCTTTTGGACTTACTATATATGTCTTTCTTTACTATCTGTCTTCCCTTTTATAACGTAAGCTCCATGAGGGTGGAAATTTCATTTGTTTTGTTCACTACAGTCGTCCCAGCTCCCAAAACAGCATCTGTACAAACCAGGTGCTCGATTAATATTTGTGTAATAAATCAAAGAACCAAAGCGACATGACCTTCAGGTACCATCCTAGTGCCTGGCAGCTCCTTTAAGAGCCATTTTTAGGGAGGGGCACCTGGGTGGATCAGTTGGTTAAGCACCAATTTCAACTCAGGTCATGATCTTGCAGTTCGTGGGTTGAAGCCCTGCGTCCGGGTCTGTGCTGACAGTTTGGAGCCTGGAGCCTGCTTCAGATTCTGTCTCCCGCTCTCTCTGCCCCTCCCCCACTTGTGCTCTCTCAAAAATAAACGTTAAAAAACTAAAAAAAAAAAAAAAAAAGAGCCATTTTTAAGGAACACTTCAGAACTAGTAAAGCCTCTGGCTGCCTAATCCAATGTTTAGTCTCCCCTTTTAACTTAGCAGAATCTGATCTTTAAAGATTTTATTTTTAAGTAATGTCTACATCCAACGTGGGGCTTGAACTCACAACCCTGAGATCAAGAGTGCCATGTTCCACTGGCTGAGCCACGCCAGGTGCCCCCAGATTCTGATGTTTAGCTAAGGACAGGGGCATGTGAAATAAAGACTACATTTCCCAGACTCCTTGCAACTATGTATTGTACCCTAAGTTCTGAGCAAGAGTCTATATAAGTAGAATTATCGTGTGCAACTTCCATTAGGTCTTTTTTTTTTAAGTTTATTTATTTTTGAGAGAGAGACAGAGAGAGCAAGTGGGAGGAGGGGCAGAAAGAGAGGGAGACAGAATCCTAAGCAGGCTCCGCACTGTCAGTGCAGAGCCTTATGCGGGGCTTGAACTCACAAACTGTGAGATGATAACCTGAGCCGAAATCAAGAGTCAGACACTTAACTGACGTCCAGGCGCCCCTCCATTAAGTCTTTTTAAAAAGACAGGGGTGCCCATCTTCATTCCTTCCTTCCTGCTGGCTGGGATGCAATGGCTGGAGCTTGAGCAGCCATATTGAATCATGAGGTGGCAGGACAAGGATGATAGATCCAAGAGGAAGAAGGAGCCTGCGTCCACAATAAGAATGTAGCCCTGGCCTGCTTATATCACTGGGCTCCTTTATGTAATAGAGAAAGAAACTTCTATCTTGCTTAGGCCATTGTATTCTGTTTTATATATGGTTTTCTATTATATGCAATTGAACCTAATCCTGATACACTTGGGATCAAAAGACCATCCAGAGTGAGTGGAACAAGTCCTATATCTATACAAATGTATAAAAACGTCCATAAATTGAGAACTATTCCAAAGAAGAATCACTGTGAGCTTGCAGATACACAAAGAGCTATCATGGAGCTGGGGAGAGGGTAAACGGGTGGGAACAACCAAGGAAATAATGACATGAGAACCACATTTTCAATTAGGTTAAATAGGCTGCTGCCTCAGGATTAGTAACCAGAGCACAGCTGACTCTTAAACAATACAGGTCTGAATTATGCAGGTCCATTTACATAGTTCATACAGTATTATAGATGTATTTTCTCTTCCTTATGATTTTCTCAATAACATTTTCTTTTCTCCAGTTTACTTTAAGGATAGAGTACATAATATGTATAACATACAAAATACATGTTAATTGTTGACACTATCAGTAAGGCTTCTGGTCAACAGTACAATTAGTAGTTAAGCTTCTAGGGAGTCAAAAGTTATATTCAGATTTTCAGCTATGTGGGTAGGTATGTGCCCTTAACTCCCACACTGTTTAAGGGTCGAGCGTATATAAGGAACACCTACAGGGGCACCAGGGTGGCTTAGTCAGTTCAGCGTTCAACTCATGATTTCTGCTCAGTTCATGATCTCAGGGTTGTGAGATCGAGCCCCCCTGTGTTGGGCTCTGCACTGGGCATGGAACCTGCTTAAGATTCTCTCTCTCATTCTCTCTCTCTCTCTCCCTCCCTCTGTCCCTCCCCTGCTCATGCAAGCTCTCTCTCTGGGGAAAAAAAAAAAAAAAAAAAAAAAGAACACCTACAAATCAATACTAAAATGCCGCAAAGTGATGAGCAAGTTTTATCCAGAAGAAGAAAGATAAAAGATATTCTGCCTTATCAGTCTTCAGAGGAGTATAATCAAAACCACAATGAGATTTCATTTCATATCTGGCAAAAAATAAAAAAGTTTTACCAAACCAAGCCCTTGGTGGCAACGTTCAGAGACCAGTCTGACAGTATTTGGCGAAGTCAAAGATGCTCACATCCTACGACCCGCCAATCTCGTGCCTAATAACACCCAAAAGAAATTCATGTCAATACATGCTAGGAAACATGTGTAACAACATTCACAGTAGCCCATGAATCGCAAAAAATCTAGAAACTAATGAAATGTTCATTGGCATGCAAATGACTAACATAAAAATGTGGTACATTCAGCCAGTGGAATATTATATAGCAGCAAAAAAAAACCAGAATGAACTACAGCTATACAAAAATAGTCTGGCTCACTCTTAGATTCACAACACTATGGGAAAAATGCAAGTCCCACCAAACTATATACAGTACAGTATCATTTGCATAAAGTTCAAAAATAGTTCTCTTTAAGACAAAGAATGATAAATAAAAAACTCAAGATGGTGGTCACCTCTGGGACAGGAGGCAGGGTATGGAATAGGAAGTACCACACAGGTTCATGTGTTATTAAAATGTCCTAATTCCTGGGCATTAAATTCCTTGGACATTAAAATGTCCTAATAACCTACTGTTAATTATAACAGACAATTTTGCATGAGCCAAAAACACCAGTGTTTCATGCACCAAGGATTCCAATTAATCTGATTTTGCGTGTCCAAAGGCCATCTTTAAAAAAATGGAATATATTTAGAAAGAGGTGAGAGAGCATGTACACCAAGTTACTGACATATGGGACCAATGAGGCAGGAGGTAGGGGCGGAGGGGATGAAGTAGTAGGTGGTTTCTGCTTCATGTTTTGTTCTGCCATCACTTAAATATTCATTTCAACAAGAAATGTTTCCTATAACGAACTCACACAATATAGCGCAGTGGTTCACGGACTCCAGAGCCAGACCACCAGAGATCACGCGTCGACTGCACTACTTCCTGGCTGCGGTTAAGTAGGCAGGTAGGTTATTTAACTTCTCTGTGCCTCTGTTTCTGTATCAGAAAAGGAAGGGTGATCACAGTGCCTACTTCATGGGGCCACTGTGAAGACTGAATGGGTTGGTTCACAGCTCCTCTACACAAGGGAGGCCCTTAATGAGACTGGTTATTATGATTCTCACTAGTCTAACTTCTAACATGCACATGGAGGACAGCCATGAGCTGAGCAATGATCTAGTGAAGGCCTACAAATGATCCTGGTCAGTTTAACCCCCAGCTGTGCTTCCTTCCCTCATACTTGCAGCCTCTGAAAGAAGCCTGGTGCACTGCTCATCCCAAGTACTTACTGAACAGATGATAAACGAATACAAGATGCCACCTCACCACTTCTCTAGCTGTCTGAACAGACCCCTTCTAGATGCCTACTCTCATGTCCATTCTCCCTTCTTCAATACTGACCCTTCATTTAGGGTGGTGGTTAAGTCCAAATTTAAAAACTGCATTTCCATGACTCCCCCGTAGCTAGGGGTGGTCACGTCATGGAGTTCTCTAGCCAAAGTGACACAAGCAGAAGTCAGCTAAAGATTTCAGGGAAGGCTTTGGTGTCCTACAATAGAGGTACTGTCTCCCTTCCTTAAGAGTTTTGCTTCTTCCTGCCTGTGACAAGGATGTGGGGCTGGAGGTGGAACAGCCTTCTTCTCGCTACGAGGCTAAGGGCAGCAGCAGTGCAGATAAAGAAGAGCCTGGGACACTGGAGAGATGGTAAGCTGCAGCACCACCTTTCCCTGCTAACCTCTGCACCTCTCCTTACGTGAGAAAACGAAGGCTGTCGTAGTCTCTGAAGATGACCCCCAGTGGGCACATCTCTCGGTACTCAAGTCTTCCACTGTCCCTCCCACACTGAATCTGGGCTGACCTGTGACTCACTTGAGCCAACAGAATGAGGCTGAAAGTGAGCTGGGCCAGTTCTGGACTATGCCTTACGAAGGCTCATCAGAAGCCCTGAGCTGCCATGTTGTAAGTCCAGCTACTGGCTGGTGAGGCCACACGGAAGAAGAGATCCTGAGACTACAGAGAGAGGGGCCCAGCCATCTCCAAGGCACAATGTGGCCGAGATATCTTGAGTGCTCCAGCTCCATCTACCCTTTGTCTGCTGCAGCGTAAGAAACTCCGGTTAAGCCCAGGAGAAGAGCCGTCCGCATGAGCCTCAGTAAAGCAGAGTCTGTCATTTTAAGGCATTTAAGTTTTAGGGTGCCTTGTTATGTAGCAATAGAAAACTAGAATAAACCCCTATCTGGGCACACCACTGTACAAGTTTCACAAAGCCAAATATATCCCATAATTAAAGTGCCACCTAAAAAGGAAATGTGCCCATCGATCAAAGATCCCAACAAAATCTCTTGCATATTGATAACAAAGATCCTTAAAATGGAAAAAAAAATATGAACCTTCTGTTATTTTGTTAACGAGTACTCATTAAACACAACTAACCCATATTAAGGGTGATGAATCTATTACTTACTTTTATAATTAAAAAGCATTTAAAGTAGAAAGTTCAACACTGTGCTGCACCTGGTGAGAACCCTCAGAAAACACATCTTCTATCTGGGCAAAAGGTATCATTATACTAATACTACTTCATATTCATTTTCAAAGGCTTAGAGTTTAAGTTAACAAGGTGGCTAAGCAGGTTGGACACCTGCAAACTAATTAAAGAAGGCTATCAATAAAAATAATAATTTGAAAAAAAAACAGAAACAAAGGGAATGCACATCAGTGATGGTCTAGCCAAATTAATTATGGTACACCCACACCACCATGTGTTACACACATCTTTTGCTATCAAAAAGAACAAATCTGAGTGCTACCTGAGAATCTGGAGGCATATCTATATGGTTTTGCCATGTTAGAAAAACAAAATGCAGGGCACCTGGGTGGCTCAGTTGGTTAAGCATCCAACTTTGGCTCAGGTCATGATCTTACAGTTCGTGGGCTCCTGCCCCACACTGGGCTCTGTGCTGACAGCTAAGACCCTGGAGCCTGCTTTGGATTCTGTGTGTGTGTGTGTGTGTGTGTGTGTGTGTGTGTGTGTGTGTGTATGTGTGTGTCTCTGCCCCTCCCTCGCATTCTCTCCCTCCCTCTCTCCCTCTCCCCCCTCTCAAAAATAAAATATTTTTAAAAAAGCAAAATGCAAGAAAATGAGGGTAATATTATCCCTTGTAGGATACTATTTCTCTCCACAGGATTATATAACCATGGGAGGAAAGGTAGAAAGATACGCACATAAGTACTTGATTGTTACTATGGGTGAAGGACTGTGGGAGGATGCTGACATGGGGGTGGGGCAGAGAGGAGTCCACAAACTAGGGACAGAAAAAAATTGAAGAGGAGCTTGGAGTTAATTCATGATCATCACCCCCAAGTAGCGAGTGCTCTCTATGCACCAGATACAGTGCTTGACTAGGTCACCTGATCTCACCTGAACTTCTCATCTAATGTGGGAATTATTAATTATTCCCATTTTCCAGATCAGGAAACAGAGGCCCGGAGAAGGCAAGCACTGTGCCCAGAGTGCGGGCAGTGCTGGGACTTGAGCATGAAGAGCCACGGTCTTTCAGGAAGGGCACTGAAACTGCACCACTGCCCCTGGGGCTCAAAGGGCACAGTTAACTGCTGGAGGAGCAGTTCCTTGGACACCTGGCACATTCAGGCCCAAAGGTGTGGCAGTGTAGGATGCAGCCGGCAGTCCATCAGCACCCCGGTGCCTCGGTGTCTCATGCCTTCCGGAGAAATCTGAGAGGGCCACTGACCTCGCTCCGCAGAGCCTGGGGAAGCCCCGCCCAGGACACTTTTACAGAACCAACTGCCAGACACCAGGAGCCAGAGCACTGACGAGGTGGGATCAGCCACGACACACTCTCCGAGTTCGCCATTTAATCACAACGCGTTCAGCCCCCGAACGAGAATTATTGCCTGTTAAAGCAGGGAAGACCAATAAACCATGCCTGGCCAGTTAATTCTGATTTCCAAGGCATTCCCTGACCTTACTGCAGGAACACTGAGCAGGACCTGGCGATTAAGTGGGCTCTCCAGATACACGCAGGTGTGTGCACGTGCGGGCAGTGTCTTGGACAAAGCTTTCCCCACCCGATTTAACCTGCACGCAGCCTCAACTCTCACCAGGGCCAAGGCTGTCTGATCCCAGCCACACGAATCCAGGCTGCCCGGATGAGCCACTGGCAGGCCCCGGATTCTCCAGACTGCAGGGGATGAGGGACAGGAAGCCAGAGGCCCTGATGCCTCAGACAGGCTTGATGAGAATCAAAGCGAGGGTGTGGGAATGCCACCTCCCCCACAGCTGCAGGTCTGGGGGCATTCTAACTCAAACCCCAAATGGGGACAGTCATCCATCCTCGGACAATGTTGCACCTGATATCATAAATTTATTCATAAAATAATTTATCCCACACCTACCACATGCCAGGAACTGCTCTACAAGAATAGAGACCGAAGTCCCTGCCCTTTTATGGAACCTACAGGTGGGGGGGGGAGGGGCAGATAATAAACAAGTATGTCAAGTAGTAATAAATGCCATGAAGAAAAATAAAGCACAGTGAAGGACTAAGAGTGGTGGAGAAAGTGCTATTTAATAGGGACAGAGGCCCCACGGAGAGGGTGACATCTGAGCAGAGACCTGGAAGGGGGTGGGGAGTCTTGGGGATACTGGGGGAAGTGTTCCAGGCCAAGGGAACAGCCAGGGCAAAGGCCCTGAGGGAGGAACAGAAGGAGGCCTGAGCAGCTGGAGTGCGGCCAGCAGCAGTTAAGAAGTCAAAGATAAGGCCAGGGAATTTGGGGGGCAGGGGCACAGGGCTAGCTGACACTGAGGACGACTCCCTGCCCAGGCTGTGAGCACTTTACATAACGATTCACTGGAAAGATGAGTGGGTACTGCTCCTACTTCCCCCTTCATCAGACGGGGAAACTGAGGCCCAGAGAGGGAAAGGAACCTGCCTGAGATCACACAGCTCCCCTGTACCAGGCCGGGATGTCCCACAGCCCCTGGCACAGAAGTTTGCATCCCACAGGAGCTCAACATCCACCAATTGGTTCCTTCTCCGGAGAGAAAATATCCTCCATTTTCTTCTCACTCCCTCGACACTCCGCCCACCGTTCTTCACAGTTAGGAGCAGACAGGTAAACACTTCACGCCAGAGGAAGGGAGGAAAAGAAAACAAAAAAGCCACCAGTCTAATTCCCGAAAAGAAGAAACACATCATTACCTTTCTCTCCTCTACAAGTTACTACCAAACTTACTAAACATCACTCACCCAAGAGACGTCCTGAGCGCAGCCCTGATCACAGAGCTGGCAGGTGACTGGCCGGGACCCGGCAAGGCCACCTGCCCGAGCTCTGCAGGCTGCCCCCGGCCGGTGCCTCCCCCGCTCGGCCTACTGTGGGTGTCTGGAATGCGGAAACGGGAACCTGCCGTGCCAGCTCCTAACAGCGACTTATTCAATAGCCGCGGGAACACGCCAGCCACTGGAGTTCCCCCACGAGGAGCTCCGCGCAAACAGGCGTGCTCCCAAAGAGGACTGTTTCGCCAGCAGTCCCTTTGGGGGAGGGAAAAAAAAAGGACTCCTTACTCACCAGACACGTGGTCTGAGGAGCCTGAATGGGCTTAAGAGAAAGCTCCAAGGTAACAAAGACGGCTCGCCTGTTACTGCTGATCCAGGAACGGGCCACCTGTTCACTGACTGAGCCAGGGCTGGATCCGTGCCCACAGCCTCCCCTGCCCTGGGCTGGCACCTGCCCGCTTCATTCACAACCTCACAATCCAAAGGTGGGCTCCGTTCCCGGTGCGGACTCCCGGTCTGCTCACTCAGGCAGAGGCAGAGGCAATGTAGCTTAATGATTAAGCACCGCCTCTGGGCCCCTCTGGCCAGCTTTGGAAGCACAGCCCGGAATGGCTTTGCCTGATATTAACAACCACCAGAGCCTGGGTACTCACTCTGCACAAGGCACCCTTCTAAGCACTTCCTAGGAGTTATTTCCCCTAGCCCACACAGCTACCCTCCTAGGATGTACTATTATCATTGCTACTTCACAAGTGAGAAAGTTCAGAAATAGAGAAGTCACAGCGTGGAGATCACATAGCAAGAAAGTGGTGGGGCAGAGAGGTAATCCCAGCACAGCGACTCTGGGTTTCCAGTTCTTAACCACTACACCCAGATCCCCTTTCAAGATGAGAGACTGCCCCCCCGCCCCAACTGGGTCCCAGTTGCCACATCTGTAAAATGGGATGTGTGTGAGAGTTGGTGAGGTCTGTATGGGGGAACACTTAGCCTAACCTACAAAAAATGCTCAACAACTATCAGCTATAGTCATGACATTCTGCCCTCAGATTCAATCAGATTCCGCTTATACCTTAAAATAGGGGGTAACTATGGGCAGCTGAAGGGAAGAAAAATAAAGATTCTTGCTGCCCTTTTCACCCACAAAAAAATACCACTGACCCTTGAACATGGGTTTGAACTGTGCAGCTCCATTTATGTAGTTCTTATGGTACAGTACTATAAATGTATTTTCTCTTTCTCATGACTTTTTCAATAACATTTCTTTTCTTCTCTTTTTTTACTTCACTGTAAGAATACCATATAAAATACATACAACACACAAAATACGTGTATGTTCTCAGTAATGCTTCAGGTCAATGGTAGGCTATTAGTAGTTAAGTTTTGGGGGTGTCAAAAGTTATACTCAGATTTTCAACTGTGCGGGGGGTCAGTGCCCCTAACCCCTGACCTACCCCTGACCTGTCCAAGGACCACCTATACGGTGTGTATTAAGTGCTCACTGGGGGCCAGGACTGCAGTGTTCTAAGTGCTTTACATACTTTAATGCACGGCATCCACCCAACTACCTAGGAGGTCAGTATCACTACCAGCCCCACCTCAGCTCAAGCCCACGCTCCATTCCTCAGTCCCTCTGTAGTCTGGCAGGGCAGTAACTTTACACTGTGTCTGTCCATATGTGGGACTAATCGGCATCCACAGGAAACTTCAGTCTGCAAAATGAATGGTCACTTTCACAGGCTGTTAGAAGGAGGGGGCGGGATCATTAAATAGTAATTTAATTATTCAATTAATAAATTTCATGTGTTAATAGCAGAGATCATATTTGTAAGCAACCACATGCCGGCAACGGGGGTAAGCACCTGACCTGCATCCTCTCCTTTCATCCATACAACCACCTTTCGAGCCAGTCCTCAGGAGGGGAAACTGAGCCTCTGCGAGGAGCACTTTGAACAGCAACTGGTCAAGAGCAGAGAGAGGAGGGAGAGCCAAGTGTTTCTGAGCAGAGAAAATGCTCTCAAACACATGCACATTGCCCCTCAGACTGCTGCCTCATCACTCAGCTTGGGTTTGCCTCTATTTTCAAACAAAATATTGGGTTTCCCGATAAGACCGACAGCTCCTACAGTACAGGGACTCTGCGTACATCTTCTCGAAGGTGGACATTAGTAGAGAACAAAAGTGATGTCCTGATTCAGGTAACTACAAAACAAAGCGGGTCAGTACAATGACATGAAAATGTATGAGTGCAATGCTTCCACTTTGTTTTACTAACTTCTGCAGCAGACCCAGGTGTTTGCCTACCAATTCCATCCCTTTCTCCAAGTCCTTTCCTAAACAGTACTCAAAAAAAACAAAAAACAAAAAACAAAAAAAAACACATAAAAACAAAAAACAGTACTCCAATTTTATTCCTGTAGCCACTGTCTTCCCAGCAGTCATGTGCTTCAGGTAAGGACAGTTCCAGCCTCAGCCCTGAGACTACATCATGATCGGCTCTTACTTGTGATTTGCCCAGGTGTGGTCACGTGCCACAATGCTGGCCAATGAGATATGAGGGGAATCTGAGAGGCAGAGTATCTAGGAAAAGTTTCCTCACTTGTTAGAGATAAACATTGAGTGATAAATAGATGCCCTCTTTCTACTACTAGATGCAGCCTTGTCGGGATATGACAGCTGGAGCTGTGGCAGTCATCTTGTGGCCACGAGGAGAGTCTGAGGACACAGGAGACAAACCAAGGATGGCAGAGTGACACAACAGAGGGCTTGCTTACAGGCACTGTGGAAGTGCTTAGTCAATCAATTAAGGTGGCGCCAACCATGGGCTTCTTTGTTGCGTGAGATCATAAATCTGACTTCAGGCCAATTTCATCTGGGTTTCCTACTGCAATAGATCAGTGGTACTCCAGATGTCCTCTCAGGCCGAGGAGCACCCAGTAGCACCTGACTACTTGTTAAAAATGCAGATTCTCAAGCCAGACCTACTGAATCAGAAACTCTTGGTGGGGCCTGGCAATCTGTAATTTAACAAGCATTCCAGGGGATTCTGCTGTCTGCTAAGGTTTGAGAACCACTACAGAAGCACACAAGTCATTTCAGAGCAAGGCCTCTGGAGTCAAGAGTCCTTGGGTCCAAATCTTGTCACTACCATTCTCTAGCTGTGTGACCTTGGGCAAGTTATTTAAATTTAGCTGCCTCATCTGCAAAAGAGGAATAAAATGAATACTTCTCTTACAGGATTGTTGGGAGGTCTGGATGAGTCACTCTGTGGGATGTGCCTACCTAGCACAGTGCCTAGCACAGGGTAGACATTATATAAATTACCTATTCGGTGCTGCTTTTGTTGCTATTACTATTGTTTGCAACCAAAGGCATACCAACTGACACAACTTCCTAACGGAGCTCCTCCAAAGCTGGATCCAGAACTCCTTTACCTTTATGTTACTACACCCAGAACCCAGCCCAGGGCCCTGGGGCTTCTAGAGACGTGAGACTGTCCCGGTCAGTGCAGGGATGCGACACACAGGAGGGGCTGAGGCCTTTCTCCATCACTCCTCAGACCTCCTCCCGCAGCCTGAACCTCCGCAGCCCCAGCAGATATCCCACGGACACTCTGCCAGCTACTCTGCCCAGTTACTGATCCAGAATGCCCACCAGCTCTGCCCGGCCCCAGAGAGCACCCCCACCATGTGAGTCATGCCAAACATCTGGCAAGAGTCCAGGGCTGCCCTTCCCTCTGGGAGTTATCTGTGATTTCAAAACTGGTGGCACCAAGATGCAGAAAGCCAAAGAATGACAAACGCCACCCCCAGGTAAGATCCCAGCAGGAAGAGGCAGCCTCTAATCAGGCTTAACAGCAAGACTGGGTAGGGGGCTGTGGGTGGGGCCGGGGTTCTGCATTCGCCGGCACTGCTGACACTGTTGGGCCGGTCACTGAAAGAGCAGTGTGGGATACAGAAAGGGGGAGGGGAGTCTTGGCCTCCGACCACTAACCCCGGCAGCAGGAAAGCCCTGGTCAGATTTCTCAGGCTGTGCAAAGGAAGCTATTACACCGAACCTCATAAAATTGCCAATATTCACACATTCCTGGACGGCAAAAAGGTAATTTCATATGGCTCAACCTAATACAAGCCAGGGAACTCACTCCAATAATGCGATGTCAAGAAGTTGGTCACCAGCAAGAAACGGGAATGGTGGTGGCCTCTGAGCAAGGGAGGTGACTGTCTTACTTTTGCGCCTTCGGTTTCATGCACATGTGGCCACTTTTCAAAATTTAATGAAATTTAATAAATCAATCAACCCTGCAATATCTCCCCATCTCAGAGAGAAGACACACTTGTACCAGATCCTACAAGATCAGCAAGCCTGTCACTTCTCTGCCCTCATCTCCTGCTCTGGCCACACGGGCCTCCTTGTGAGCTCCTCAATCTTACCAGGCCCATGTCTCAGGGCCTTTGCACTGGCTGCTCCCTCTGCCTTGACACCCCCACTGCTGACACTGCCTCAGCTCCTTCAGGCCTGTACTCGAGTCACCTCCTAGGGAGGCTATCTCTGGCCCTCCTGCCTAAAACCTCAACACAACACCTGCTACCAACCTAATCCTTCATATCCCCCTTCCCTGCTTAATTTCTTCTGCTTAGCACTTACTACCATCTTGTTTACTGTCTGAACCCCCCACTTGAAGGACAGCCCGAGGAGGGGAGAAGCTTGTCTGTCTTGCTCACTGCCACATTCCCCGTTCCTGGAGGACTGCTCACCTCAGTGAACACCCGCTGAATGAGTAAGCTGAAAAATCAGATGCAGAGTCACTATTTGGGGTTTGGCACCCTCAGATCCCACACGTGCAGGTCTACACTGGACACACGGGAAAATCAAGCTAAGTTGTTGACAGCGCTCCTAGTGGTTTCTCCACACTGGGCTCACCTCAGAGCCTTTGAAAGAAAAAGAAAGGGCAGAACCGAAGAGAATGCTGGGGGCAGGGGTTTGAGGCAGGGGCTCTCCTGCCTCCCCTGCCCACAAACCAAGCATGTGGTGTAGAGACACGGGGCACCGGAGAAAAGAACTCATCCTGAGCTGGAACATGCCAGCCTCTAGCAGGATCAGAGCCAGAGCAGGTTCACAACAACCATCTCTACCCACCTGGGAGGCAAACACCAAGCAGAAACCCCCAAACAAGGGTGTCCTCTTTTCCTGCCATTTCCACACAAGGATTCAGGCTAAGTGAGAGTCCCCAGAAGAACAAATGCGACAGGGACCTCTCTACTCTTGTGTCGTGAAGGAGTTCTAACCGTAGGCTTGAAGAGGAATACCATCAGGTCCCAGGCGCCGTCTGTCTGTCACAAGCTGCATCTTGCCCCTTTCCTTCTGTTGGCAAAAGTCAGAACTGAAAGGGGGCACCTTCCCTGCCTCCCACTGCAGTGCCAGAGGCAAACCAAATGTCGGATTCTGGTTCCATGTGGGGCTTTAACAGAGACCCATCAAAGGAAGGATTGGGTGCAGGTTTGTCCTGAGGGGAGGATTGGGGGAGGATCTGATGCCTCCTGTTGAAACATGTCTTTGGAAAAAATGTGGGAGGGGCCCCACGGTCAAGGTGCTGCAGGGAGACATTTCTCAGGGAAGCAGGACCTCTGGAAACTGACTCACAGAGCCCATGCCACTGCAGCCGGCGCTCAGAGCAGCCGGAGAAGCGTGTGGCCGCTGGAACCTTCCAGAGTCCTCACTGCTCCTGGACATTGCTTTACCTAAGGGGTTTCCAAAGCCTTGGGCCAACCACTGACTCCCGTAACGAAAACACCAACAAGAAAACCAAAAAACCCTGTTTTTATCATATAAGTGGACTGGGCAGGGGCAGGGAACTCCCCACACCTACACTTGAGCTCAAAATACACAAATTCTGACTTTCGTTGTCCTTATTTCTTACTTTTCAGGATGAGACATTTCAAACATACAAAGCTGAAAAGAGAATATAATAATCCCCCATCGGCCGGCTTCAACAGTTATTAACTGATGGCCAATCTCACTTCATCTCTTCACTCACCCATACACACAGTCTCCCTCTACTCTCGGCCTGCCCATATTATTTTGAACCCAATCATGAACACCTTAACAGTTCACAGGTATTTCAGAATGTATGCTTAAAGATCAGGACTTTTTTCTTAAGCAGAACCACAGTATCATTATCACATTTTAAAAAAATAAGAATTCCTTAACAATACTGAATATCCAGTTAGCGTTTGTTAGATAAAGGGGAAGTGCAGGTTCCAGAATCATAGAAAAATCTTGTGCCCAGACAGGTGTTCAAGCCTCCAGACACGAAGGGGCCTGAGAGCTGAAGCAGGGCTGTCCCAGAACAGGAGAACAGAGACCACACGTGGAGTGGAGAGGCTGGAACTAGTCCGTATGGTCCTGCCTGCCCACCCCGTTCATCCATCTGTCCATCCACAAGAGACCGCACAGTGAGTGTTTAAGAGCCTGGACTCTGGAGCCAATGGCTTGGGTTTGAATCCTGACTTTGACACTCCAGCTTTTGGACATGCACTTCTCAGGACCTGCTTCCCTATCAGGGAAAGGGGGATGATAACAGTACCTACCCCATCGAGTCATTCTGAGGCTTAAATGAGAAATTACAAGGGGCGCCTGGGTGGCGCAGTCGGTTGGGCGTCCGACTTCAGCCAGGTCACGATCTCGCGGTCCGTGAGTTCGAGCCCCGCGTCAGGCTCTGGGCTGATGGCTCGGAGCCTGGAGCCTGTTTCCGATTCTGTGTCTCCCTCTCTCTGCCCCTCCCCCGTTCATGCTCTGTCTCTCTCTGTCCCCAAAATAAATAAAAAACGTTGAAAAAAAAAATTTAAAAAAAAAAAAAAAAAAATGAGAAATTACAAGAAAAGCACTTAGAGCAGGGCCTTTATACACGGTAAGAGCTTGGTGAATGCTGGCTAGGATCATTACTTCAGCCAGCAGACACTTACTGAGTGTCTTTTACATACCAGGCACTGTCCAGCAGCAAGAGAGGAGAGTTGTGGAGAGGTTAAAACCCTCATGAGTCACCACCAGGGGACAGGGACTGGCACCAGGCCACTACCTGGGGACATGAGCAAACTGAGAATCTCCAGTACCTGCCATACTTGGGTAGGAGGTCCAGATTCATCCTGCCCCCGAGATGGGCAACCCTGAACCAGGGGAGTAATTAGAAGTCCAGAACAATGACTCTCATGGATGAAAGAGGGAACCACTGCGGCATCGCTCCCCCCACTCCCCCCATCCAGCAATGCCACTTTTGATCAGAGCAAAGGCAAGATTCACGTGCTGGGTAAGTACGGCTGTTGCTGAGCTCACTGGAAGATGCCACACAGCTCCCACAGAGGGCCACAGCCTCGGGGAACAGAGTCCACAGCAGTAGGAGAAAAGAGGCCTCGTGCCCAAAGAAGCAGTTTAGAATGGCCTTTCAAAAGGCTGGGCCCTTTTCTTGCCTCCCTCACTGTCCCTGCCCACCCTGCTCCTCAGTCTCCAAAGTCCTCTCTCTTTCCTAGGAGATAAGACCTGTTTCCACCAAACCGGGAGCTCAAAGTAAGGAGTGCAAGTGTCAGTCACACAGGTCTACACCAGCACCCCAGCACCAACATAAACTCGAAGATCGTTGCTGACAAACTCTGGGGATCCATTTTGTGTGATGAGTCCTTCCTGTGGCTTGTATTGCTCAAAACTCAGAGCCCATCCCCCTCAAACACGAATACAGCATATCCGACAGAGATTTAAGAGTATGGTCTCTGGACCAGAGTTCAAATTTAGCCTCCATCACTTCCTAATTTCGAGCAAGTGGCCTCTCATTGCCAGAGCTCAGCTTCCTCACGTGTACAACAGGGATAACCCGTCCCTGCCACCTCGGAACATAAGTCACACACGTCAAGCAATGAGCACAATTCCAGGCCCATAAGGCACCTTTGATGGATGACAGCTGTGGGATTAGCTATACCTGCCTGTGATTAATATGCTTTTCATCACTCACCCACCTTTATTCACCAAGATAAAACAGGGATAGTATCTTTGATCTGTCACTGTGAACTACCACCCTTGATTTATGTGAGTCTCATACCCCAGGCCCACGCTGTCCAACACATGTGGCTACTGAGCACCTGAGATGTTCAGTAGCTGGCGCGAATGGAGATGCACTAAAGGTGTAAGATACACTTTGTATTGTGAAGACTTAGTGTGGGAAGAAAATGTAAAACATCTCAATAATTTTTACACTGATTACATATGAAATGATAATATTTTAGATCAAATAAAATATACGATTAAAATTAGTTTCTTCCATTTCTTTTTACTCTTATTTTTTTTAAGGTTTATTTATTTTTGAGAGAGAGACAAAGCAAGAACAGGGTAGGGCAGAGAGAGAGGGAGACACAGAATCGGAAGCAGGCTCCAGGCTCTGAGCTGTCAGCACAGAGCCTGATGCAGGGCTCGAACTCACGAACCGGAGATCATGACCTGAGCCAAAGTCGGATGCTCAACCGACTGAGTCACCCAGGTGGCCCTCTTTTTACTTTTAACTGGCCATTATAAAAATGTAAATTCTGTATATGGTCCACGTTGGTAGCTCACAGTGGGTTTCTAATGGACATTGTTGCAGACCTCTGACATCCAGTGTCTTCTCATTCGACTCCTTACTGTCAGCGTCTGGCACGGTGCCTGGCACACAGGCTAGGGTAGAACAAAATGTTTCATAGATGGCTGGATAAAGATGTTCTCCACATTTCTCCTGGTCTGAAAATGCATCCACCGCTGTCTTCACATCTAGCCAGGCCTGGCTTTCGTTCAACATATTTAACAACCCACAAGGCCAGGCTACATCAAGTCAAAATGGACACAGTCATGGTGGCTGGAGCAGGGTGCTAGGGCACCTGCAGAGCCAGGTATCTTTTTAGTTACTGGACCATATTTGATATTTAACAGTCAAAAATGCTGGCCTGGTGCTTAGAAACACCCTACCAGCCCAAGTTCCCCATCAAAGCTCACCCAAATGGGACCCTCCCCTTGTTCACTCTCCTTCAGCACCACGCCTCAAGCAGTCAACTTTGCCTTATTTGAGGACAGGCCTTCAGTTCTGAAACAACCAACCAAACATCCCGACAGAAAGTGACCCCCTCATGTCTTACTGTCGGTAGAAACGATGCCACAGCATCCCCGGACCACCCCTGCTGTCTGTGAATGATGAACTAAATATAGTCCACAGTGCTTTGCAGGTCAGACAACTTCGAAAGGAACTGCTGAAGCCACTTCACAAACTTGCCTCGGCCTAGTAAACAGCGCCTGGGAAGAGCAGCAGTGTGGCATGTGGGCGGAGTCTGGAGTCCGGAATCGGCTCCTTATCTGTAAAGTGAGTCCCATAAACTTATCTACTTCACTGGACTTTGGTGAGGACTGGCTGAGAAAAAGTGTGACATGCTTACAAGAGCAACTAGTATAGACGAAGCACTAAGAAATGTAAGGTGCTGGGGCGCCTGGGTGGCTCAGCTGGTTAAGCGTCCGACTTCAGCTCAGGTTGTGGGCTCAAGGTTAGTGGGTTCGAGCCCCGTGTCAGGCTCTGTGCTGACAGTGTGGAGCCTACTTGGGATTCTCTCTCCCTCTCTCTCTGCCCCTCCCCACTTGTGCTTTTTTTCTCTCTCTCAAAATAAATATATAAACTTTAAAAAAAAAAGAAGGCGCTATTATTATTATTATTTTACAAAAATTAAAGTAGCATGAACTTGAAAAATGTGATTTCACCCTTCTCCAGCCACACCGATCCTGTTTTTGTAGTTAACTCGTTCTCACCTTTGGGGCTTTGCATTTGCTGTTCCCGCTGCCTGGAATGTTCTTCCCCCAGCTCTTGGCACAGCTGGTGCCTCTTGCTCCTGCAGGCCTTCCCGTACCATCTGAGGTAATGTAACCAACTCTTCTTCACCACCAGCCTGCCCTATCAGCCACTCTCTATCCCCTCAGCCTGTCATTTCCTCTAGAACACTTAAACCATCTAAAATTACCTTGCTTATTGCATGTCTCCCCAGCTAGAATGTACACCCTAGGAGAGTGAGGATCTTGTCTGTTATGTTCACGGTCCAAGAGCTTTTAGCCACTAGATGTACCAGAATGCTTACTGGATGTGTTTTTGCAAAGATAAAAGACATCCCAGAAACAATCTAAATGTCCAGTGACAGGGGAATGGGGGAATAAAGCATGGCCTCTTCATACTGAAGAATGTGAGTGTGGGTCTAGCTGTTAAAAAGAATGAGTCAGGGGCTCCCGGCTGGCTCTGTCGGTGGAGCATGCGACTCCTGATCTCAGGGTTGTAAGTTCAAGCCCCACGTTGGGTACAGAGATTACTTAAAAATAAAATCTCAAAAAAAAAAAAAAAAAAAAAAAAGAGTAGGATCTGTACATAATGACTTGACTATCATCAATTGAGAAACTCAAGTTACAAATATGTGTGACTTGATCCCTACCCCTCCTTTTTGGGGGAGTGGCGAGGGAGAAGGAAGAAAACAATCAATATGTGCATCCTTAGAAGCACAGAAAAAGGCAAGGGAGAGCAGCTACCTAAATTGCCAAGGGCAGAAAGCATATCCATTGTGTTTATCTACAAAACCTGACAGTGGAATACTCACTGCCCGCATAAATGGTTATCTTTGGGGGAAGGGATTTTAAAGTGGAGGGCAGCACCTGTTATTTTCTTTACACATCTGTGTTGTTTGACATGTTACAACATGTAACATGTGTTGTGTACATGTTGTACACAACTGTGTTGTGTATCGCTGCATAACTTTTTTTAAAGCAAAATTCAACCCATTCCCATACAGGCAAAGTAAAAGTAAGTCCATGACCAGAACAGTCTTCAGCAATGAGAACAGTATCAGTCTTAAACAAAGCACAAATGCACGAACTAGTCCAAAAGTTTCTCATTCTAAAAGCTAAAAACAAACACTTTAAAGGAGATGACTGTTTAATTCTCTTATTAAAACATAAATACATTAGGGGCATCTGGGCAGCTCACTCGGTTGCGTGTACGACTTTGGCTCCGGTCATGATCTCAGGGTTCGTGTTCAAACGCTCTGTGTTGTCAGCACAAAACCCATTTTGGATCCTCTATCCCTCTCTCTCCCTGCCCCTCTCTCACTCACAATCTGTCTCTCCAAAATAAACAAAAAACCCCCACATAAATACATTTAATTTAGATTATTAGAGTTAAACAGATCAAGGTCAAGCTGTTACCATAACCTGTATCATTTCAAAAAAGACTTTTTTGGGGCGCCTGGGTAGCTCAGTCGGTTGCTTAAGCGTCCGACTTCGACTCAGGTCATGATCTCGCGGTTCGTGAGTTCGAGCCCCGCGTCGGGCTCTGTGCTGACGGCTCGGAGCCTGGAGCCTGTTTCAGATTCTGTGTCTCCCTCTCTCTCTCTGACCCTCCCCCGTTCATGCTCTGTCTCTCTCTGTCTCAAAAATAAATAAACGTTAAAAAAAAAAAAAAAAAGACTTTTTTAACGTTTATTTTTGAGAGAGGGAGCGAACAAGCATGAGACTAGGAGAGGGGCAGAAAGAGAGGGAGACAGAGAATCTGAAGCAGGCTCTGTGCTGTCAGCACAAAGCCCAATGCAGGACTCAAACCCACAAACCATGAGATCATTACCTGAGCCGAAGTTGGATGCTCAACCGACTAAGCCACCCAGGCGCCCCAACCTGTGTCATTTTTTAAACCCAAATTTGAAATATATCGGTGAAATGTGTTTTATAGGAAAAAAAAAGTGCCAGTATCTACGCATCCTAAATTCCATTTTTGATTTACCACCTGACAACTGCAATCTCTGAAAAACAGGCTCACATTTAACTCTTAGACCATTCCGCACAGACTGCTAAAAAACCATGTGCTGTTGTCACTAAAAATTAAGACCAGGATTTCTTTAAGTCACTGCTTTATTTCCTCATATTAAAAAAAAAAACATTTAGGGGGCTCCTGGGTGGCTCAGTCAGTTAAGTGTCCAACTTTGACTCAGGTCATGATCTCGCAGTTTGTGAGTTGGAGCCGGTGTTGGGCTCTGCGCTGATAGCTCAGATAGATCCTGGAGCCTGCTTCAGATTCTGGGTCTCCCTCTCTCTCTGCCCCTCCCCCACTCACACTCCGTCTTTCTCAAAAATAAATAAGTTAAAAAAAAAAAACACTTAGGTAAATTTGGTGGCCATCATAAATGTGATTGAGACCATGGGTTCCCATCATCAAATGAAATCACAATGACAGGTTTCTGGCAACAGATTTAAGCCTACACAGGGATGTAATAAATTCCCTTTCCAGCCTCTTCTCTGTTGTGTGCACTGCCTCAAATGCCCAGGATGGCCTTCTTCCCAAACAGGATATTCAATTCACTGACACAGTGTAACTTTTGGGAAAGAAACTGACCACTCATCCTCACTGGTAAAAATGGGCCCCCTGGAAACCAGGCCTTTACGCTACACTTGTGGCCACTGCAGTCAGGCCAAGTCCATAGGGTCTTCTCTGCCCCTTACTAATGTTTTACACACATTAATCCTTGGTGATCTAAAAGAAACAACTCAACCTTATTAGAAAAGCCATCTTTAGTGGCCAAGGTGCACTTTCGGTGCCCACGAGATGGGAGGCCAAAACAGGCCAATGAAATGGTGCTTCTATGAAATGGCATCCTTCTTCCCCATCAGCTGGACCTGGAAAGGCTGGGGAGAGGAACAACTCTCAAGTTTCTGCCTTGGGCAACTGGGTCAGTGTTGGCCCATTTGCTGAGATGGTGACTACTGGGTCTGGGAGGAGAAGGAGTTTAGGTTAAATACGTTGAGTTCATGGTGCCCAAGGGAAAGTCACCAGAGGACATCAAGGAAGCTCAGGCCCACATGTGGAGCTGGCTAATATGGCTTTGAGACAGAATCAAGTGCTGGCAGCACTAGAGTGGTACAGAAAGCACTAGAGTGAATGTGCTGGGGCGGGGGGGGGGGAGTGTGGGAAAGGTGAGCAGGGGGCTGATGACAGCCAGCCAGCACCATCTCTTCTCAGGCTCTAATACTACGTATGTGCCACAATTTAATCTTTCATGAGTAAAAATTAGGGCGGGAGGGACACTAACCTCATCCCTGCTCTGCTCTGTAAATAAATATAAGCAGCAAAGGCTTATTAAGAGAAACAAGATACATTTATTAAGTGCTTACTATGCACCCTGCCCTGTGCTAAACACTAAACATGAATTATCTCCTGGAATCATCAAAACAACCCTGGCACAAAAACCTATGACTACCATTTCACAGATGGGACACTGAGGCTGGGAGTGAATGTGTGGGGGAGCTCAGGGCTGTCATGTCACAGCCCACAGTTAGACAGTCTCTGGGCCAGATGGAGAACATTGAAGAAGAACAATTATAATACATAAGAGCTGTTACTTAGTAAGAGATGGCTCTGGACTAGGAATACAATCTCAGCAAATCTTTACAACCTTCTGAGACTGACACTGTCATCCCATTTTACAAATGAGGAACCTGAGGCTGTAGAAGAGGAAATCAACTAGACCAGTGGTCTCCCCAGTGGCCCAGACCTAGATCTAGTCAGAGCCCCACCCTCAAAGGGTCTCTGGGATGCTGGGAAAAGGCTGAACAAATGGTACCATTTATTGAACGCTGACTATGTGCCAGCTGCTGCTCTAAGCACTTTACACATAGTATTCTCACTGCATCCTCCAAACAACTCTATGAGGTGGCTGCTATTAAAATCCCCATTTTACAGATAGGGAAACCGAGCCACAGAGAGGTGAAGTCAGTTGCCCAAGGTCACACGGCTGGTAAATGGCAGAGCCTAAATTTGAATCTGGGTCTCTGCCTCCCAAACCAAAGCTCTCAAAATAATTTCTGTTAACGGCAGCCATCCTGCACTGAGTGCTAACTATGGACTCGACCCTTTACACGCACACCTCCAACTAACCCTATGCTTATGGATAATACCCTCACCCTATTTCTTGGGAGCCAACAATAGCGCAAACACGTAGTAAGTGCATTCTATGTGCCAAATGCTTTATTCGCCATATCTCAACATCTCAACAGAATCCCCCACCAAAAGACACTCTTCTCCCCATTTTACCGAAGGGGAAACTGAGGTTCGGTATGATTTCCTCAGAACGCAGCTCCCGAGTGGCAGAGGCAGGACGCGAACCCATCGGTACCCGACGCCCACTCCATGCTTTCATACAGCGCTGGGTAGCACGTCTCGAAAGTTGAATCATGTGGGCACAGGTCCGGCCGGGTCCGGAGGGCGCGAGTCCGGCGCCGCCGCCCCCAACAACCGGTGCCCACACCCGGCCGTCCGCCGGGTCCCCAGCCCGCGCTGACCCTCAGGGTCCGAGTGGACCCCAATTCCCCGCCACCCGTGCATGAGGCCACCCCTGCACCCGAAACCACATACCTGGGCGTCCCGGCTGCCCGCCCCGCGGGCCCCACGACCGCGGCGTCCGGCCCCGCGCCGTTCGCTGGAGACGCCGCCAGCTCCGGTGGCCCGAGTGACTTCCAGGCTGCCCACTTCCAAGCCGCTTCGCGCGAGGCCTCCTGGGAACTGTAGTTTCGCCCTAGGAGGCAGCAAACTGAAAAAAGCCTGGCGCGCAGGTACTGCCGGGAGCAGTAGGCGCAGCCCCGCGCCGCCTTCTGGGAATGGTAGTCCACCTGTCGCCTCGGTGCCGCTCCAGTCTCCAGAGCACTTCCGCAGCCCCGAGGGGCGTGAGAGATGGAGGCGTGTCTTCTGCAGACTCCAGCCCGGTGGCCGAGCTCTTCGTTCCGCGAGGGCGCTTTTTCCTTTTCTCCCAGCCCTGTCCGCCTCCAGCCCTCCTTCGGCGGATTCACCACCCCCCCCGCCTCCGCAAGGCGCGAGGTACTTACCCCGAGGGCGCGAGCCTCAGGAGAGGCGGGGACAGCGGAGCTGTGCGCTAGACCCCCAGTGGAGGGGAGCGGCGGAGGAGGGCGTCTGTGCGCGCTCGCGCACGCGCGCTCGCCGGCCAACTCCGGCCTAAACGCCGCGGGCTCCCGCGGGGGAGACTTTTTTTTTCCCCTTTCGAACGCGCGCGCGGAGGCGCGCGCTGGGCTTTTTCCTACGGGCGCGCGCCAGTGCGCACGCGCGCTCACTCCTCTCCCTTCGGACACTCTGCGGAGCGCGGGGTTGGGGGGTAACTGCTCTGTCGGGCGAGTCCTCCCGCAACATCCCCAAGGTCGCTCCTTAGGCGCTCCTTCTAGGTCTAGTCCTTCACATAGGAGCTCCCGGGTGTCGCCACACACGCCGTACCCGTCCCTTGTCGGGGGTCCTGTCGTCACAGGTAATAGGCATAGCCCCGGCCTCGAAGAGTAGGACACGCCCTCCTCCCTGCCCACGCCGATGGCAGGGATGCCCGAGTGTGTAGGGACTCGGATGTGGTGGCCTCTCTCCTGCGCAAGCAGCTCCAGAGCTCTTCCTTCGACGGAAGCCTCAGGACCACCACCCACAGGGCTGCCCTGGAGGCCCTGTTAGCCACCTTTCAGTCGTTGATCACACATTCTGAGGGTGTCTAGTGCTTGTTGGGTACCTACCGCCTAGGAATTTTGTTCAGATTTAGCCCACCTGCTGACATAATCTAGAATCCGACCCTTTTTTTCAAAAACTGGATGATACCACTCCAACTCCATAGGGGTTACCGAGGGAACTGGCTGGAAGTGCAAGGTCCTCTGTCAAGAAAACCCATTCGATACCTTTCCCACCTCATTCTTTCTTCCAAGAAGATGCTCAGTAAGACTTGAAGCAGGGAAGCACATATTCCTGGGGGAGGGCAGAGGGTCACTCATTTGCTCATTAATTCAACAGAAACGTATTAAACACCTACTTCATGCCAGGTTGGGTGATTGTGAGGACACCGAGAAGACAGTGTGCCTACCTTGAAGGAGCTAAGTCCGGTGGGCATATCAGACCACCGCCAGACGGTGACAATCTAAAGCGGGACTACCCAACAGAAATACAATGCAACCATATTTGCCATTTTAATTATTACATTAAAAAAATAGAGGAAGGTGAAATTAATATTTAACCCTGTATATCCAAAATAAGTTATGTTTAAAGAGAAAACATTTACATTGTTTCAATTTTAAAATTTCATTTAACCAAAACTGAAATAAAATTAAAACTCTGAGGCATTAACAAAGACACTCATTTGTGGCAGAGGTTGTCATAGCAAAAGGTTGGAAACTGCCCAAAGTCCATGAATAGAAGTTTGGATAAATAAATGCTAAGTACCATGCAGCTGGCAACTGCTGAAAAATGAGACAGAGCTATTGAGTATTAATACGAGTTAATCTCTGAGACATTCTTGGTGAGAAAGAGGTGCAGGACAGCATATGGAGTGTACTACCATTTCTAAGGATATTTTTTACACACACACTTGAGTATGTATAGAACACCTGCAAAAAGACACAACCAGGGTTACCTTTGTGAAGGGGAAACAAGAACAAGTTATCAGGTGTGAAAGGTGGCGTTTTCATTATATGCTTCTTAGTATCTTTTGGTTCTTTTTTACTATGTTCATTTTTTTTTAAGTTTTTTCAATGTTTATTTTTGAGAGCGAGACAGCACAAACAGGAGGGGCAGACAGAGAGAGAGACTACTATGTCCTTTTTAAAAAGTTGTTTAAAGGGAGGATGCTAGCTAAGTCATAGAATCATTATAAGAATTAAAACAAAACAATATATTTTAAATGCCTAATCAGTTCCCAGGATTACCTCTGGCATTACAGCCCCCCTGCCAAATTAGGCCCTTCTGGTGCCAGCTTTCTGCACCCCTGTTCCCTAATGTGAGAGCCACCATGCAGGGACCACCTCAGTGTGTGGAGGGCACATCACTCTTCTTTTGGGTGGCCAAGTCGCCTTGTTATATGTACTCACAGCACTGTGTTCCTTTCCTTCTTAAAACTGCATCTATAGAATAATTTAAGTTTGAGAAGATTAAAAGTTGCAGAGAAGTTCAAAGAATGATATAACCCATTACTCAGAATTTCTCATTGTAATCAATTTTATGACAACTCTTTGGTGTCTGCCTTCCCTGCTGAATTATAAGCTCTACAGGGCAAGAACTCTATGCCCTCACCTTCCTATAACAGAGCATGAATGACCCGCAAGGAGCCTAGGGGCCCAATGGTGTCATGGAGTGCAGTGCCCCCTAGAGCCAATTCTCTTTATTACAAAGGCAGAGCTTGCCGAAATCTGGCCTTCCATCCCACCACCACTGACAAAGTAGCTTGGAGTGGACTGCAGCTAAGAAAAGTATGTGGTGCAGTGCCAGTCACAGACCTGGTTTGTCTCCATAGCAGGGCATACCAAACCTTGGCCCCAAGTACAAACTCCCCTAAATTGACTGCAGGGCTTGAATTCTCCCATTAGATCATCTTTGGGTTACCAAGATAGTAAAAAGTCAAGACTATTGGGATTAAGGCATCTGGAGCTCACTCCAGATTTGCTTGGAAGGATAGATAATGGGATTAGGGAACCAAATGTGGGTGAACTTTAGGAGAGAGGTATCCTCTGAGGGTAACGGGAGGAAGCTGGTATGTGGGTTAGGAGAGAGTGGCAAAAAAAATACAGGTTTGGGGTTTGAAGGCCTTCTTTCTCACTGACCCCCAAGGAATGTTGCCCCAAAGGGTCCCAACCGCTTGCTTTTTGCAGGCTAGTCAAGAGAAGTTGGACCAGAGCAGATATTATAAACAATGGAAACTGATGACAGTGACTACAAATTTGTTACAAATGACTACTCTCTCCCTAACTCTGGGGCATCGAGGAGCCAGTGGGGTAAATCTGAGCTATGGGGACTGGCCCACTGGGCCATCCACTGATGTGCAGGATGTGAAGCAGCTCACACTGGATCCTGAAATGTGGCCCAAGACAGCAGCAAGTATAGGGTTACAGGGGACTAGAATAAGGAAAGATACGGCAGGAGGGCAGCATGCAGCCTTGGGGACAGTAGAGACAGAGGCACACTAGTGCCTGACAGTCACCAGTTCCCATTAGGTTTGTGGGTCAGAGAGTTTCCTGAGCACCAGCTGACAGAACCTCTTCCTCCTCTGATATGATAGAAGAATCCTGAACTATGGATTGGATCTGAATTGTGGATTGGATCTACCCTGTGTAGTCTTCAACAGCTCCCTTTTCCCCTTTGAATTCATGTTCCTCCTAATGTATAATGGAGATGAATATTATCTCTCAAAATTCTTTTGAGAACTAATCAAGTGATTGGTGTGAAAACTTTTGGGGGAGGGGGCTCTAACCCACTCTACACATGAGAGGATGATGACAAGTTTTGCCTACTGTTTCCCCCCAAACCCAGCCACCAAGTCTCTGTGGCAACACAGGGTCTAGGCTTAGCCATGCCAGAGGGTGGATTCTGCTGACCTTGCCTCAGGAGGCCCAGGCCAAACTGATCTAGAACTCCAAATAGTCTCCAAGTAAGCAGTTCTCAGATTTCAGTAGGCATAAAGATCAGCAGGAGAGGCTGTAAAACTCTACCCTCAGAGTTACCAATTCTTTAGATCTGGTGTGGGGCCTGATAATTTGCATTTCTAACAAGTTCCCAGGTGATAACCTACGCTGCTGGCCTAGGAGATCACACTTCAGGAGCCACTTCTTAAAACAAAGTTCATCAGTTTTCTTTCATCTGGCAGGTACAAGGATAGCCTCTAGTGCCCTCTGCTGACCAGACTATAAATTTAGCTGTCACGTTTCCAGAGCAACTGAAAAGTACGAAGTATGGTTTGGAAAGAAAGAAATACTTGTCTGAGAACTAAACCAGTCTAAAAACAGCAATCGTTGTTTGTTGCTCCAGAGTATACTTAAAAAGGAATTCACAGGAATTATCTTATTTGATCTTTGCAACAATCCTGTGAAGTAGGCAAGACTGATATTTTCATTTTACAAATGAGGAAGACAAGCCCATCGTCAGACCAGTAATGCCACACTCCCTGACAGAGGGGGCTTATTAAAAGTAGGATTCCCAGGGTGTCTGGGTGGCTCAGTCAGTTGAGCGTCTGATGCTTGATATCACCTCAGGTCATGATCTTACAGTTGTGAGATTGAGCCCCATGTCAGGCTCTGCACTGAGTGTGGAGCCTGCTTGGGATTCTCTCTCTCTCTCTCTCTCTCTCTCTCTCTCTCTTCCTCCCTCCCTCCCTCTCTCTCTCTCTCTGACCTGCTTGTGCACACTCTCTCAAAATAAATAAATAAACTTTAAAATAAATAAAATAAAATAAAACAAAATAAAATTAAAATAAAATAGGGGCGCCTGGGGGGACTCAGTCAGTTAAGCTGAGTCTGGATTTCAGCGCAGGTCATGATCCCAGGATGGTGGGATCAAGTCCCACGTCGGGCTCTGCACTGACAGTGAGGAGCCTGGTTGGGATTCTTTCTCTCCCTCTTTTTGCCCTGTTTGTGTGCTCTCTCTCGAAATAAAGAAACTTTAAAAATATAAATTAAATGAAATGAAATAAAAAGTAGGATTCCCAATCCAAGAAGGAAAAGTAGAGGTTTGTCCTCATGAAGGCCACGGGGAAGGGAATGAGGAAAAGGATGATGAACAGCAGATGCATCACGGGTAAGAGAGATACTTGATTCTACAAGCCTGGGAAAACCTGCAAAGTCAAATGGCTGGATCCTTTCTCCAGCAGTGCAAGGTGGGGTCGACTCTTAGTCCTGGGCTCCATCCTCTCAATTTTCTGTTTCAGTAGTCAGACTTGAATGTCCATAGAAACACCTAGGGAAGTTGTCAGAAGTGAAGGCCCTTGGGTCCCATCTCCATGGTTCTGCTTCAGTAGGTCTAGACCAGAACCTAGGGTTCTCCATGTTAAGATGGCCCCTTCCCTAGGAATCCCCATAGTGGAAGTCCAGGGACCACGCTTTGGTTACTCCTAGTCCTTGCAAAATACTCTCTTGACACACTACCAGCAGAAAAGAAATGTTATTTGCCTATGATGGTATTCCTTTCTGGCCCCTCTCCCTGCTTCCTTCACCTGTAATAACCTAGTGAGTTAGGACAGCCAATGCTGAGATTCAATCCTCCACTCTTTTATTTATCCTCCCTAAGCCTCAGTTTTCTCATCTATAAAGTGGGGTAATACCTACCTTACTAGTAGCACCTCAGGATTAAATGAGAAGGCAGGTCTTATGCATATTTCCTGACATTCAAAGAGTGTTCAATAAACATGATTTCATGAATTGATTTTTGTTTCCTAGCTCCTCAAAAAGTAGTAATGGCTAAGCTGTCCTCTTTTGGATTCCCACAGGTTTTTGAGCAACGGTCCTGACGCAGAATAATCAAGGTGATGGCTTCTTCCAGACTCATTCCCCCGTGGCAGGATTTTAAATACCTCATAAATGACATCATACATAAAAACAAGGTAATGTATATGTAGGACATAAACTTGTTATTGGCCTCTATCTGTGTTAATCGTTATGAGCACTTCACAGGAGCATAGATTTTTCCATGGAAGCAGGAAGCAGGCACAGTAGGAGATGGGCCATCAATTTCCAAATGAGTCTAGGGATCTCTTGCAAGTACACTTTGATAGTGGAAGGTGAACACTTTGGGGAGAGAGATTTTTCTCAAAGAGAAGGGAGAAGGCACCGGACAGAACATTTGCCAACCTCAGTTTTGCTATGGTTGGCTCTGTGTAAACCATCCCAGGTACATGTTTCATAGCACATGCTCTATCACGGTGGGATAATACACACACTATCTTCCTCTGTCAAGTTTAAAAGCCAGGTAGGGTGTCCTAAAAGTCTTTATGCACTTTTAAGCTTTAAGAACTTCAAGCTGGGGGCGCCTGGGTGGCTCATTTGATTGAGTGTCCAACTTCGGCTCAGGTCATGATCTCGTGGTTCATGAGTTCGAGCCCCGTGTGGGCTTCTGTGCTGACAGCTCAGAGCCTGGAGCCTGCTTCGGATTCTGTGTCTCCCTCTCTCTCTGCGTCTCCCCTGCTCACGCTCTGTCTCTCTTAAAACCAAATAAACATTTAAAAAATAAAAAAAATAAAAAGAACTTCAAGCTGCATGGATTTTTTTGGTCACACTCTGTTACATATAATGTAGGTATACGGTGGTGCCCTTGCCTGGGTAATGTGTTAAATGCGTCTTTTATGACATAGGGAACAGGTATGTTGGGAACATGATTTCCCCTGTGCTCACACTATGAAATTTGCCCGTATAGGCCCTGTAGAGGTTCGGTTCTCTCTTGTGTTGGGTGTTGTGTGGCTCGCTTGTGAAGCGCGAGTGTCCTACAAGGGATAAAGCTGTGCATGTGGGGGGGTAATGGGCACGAGGCATGACTTTGGGAACTGCTTCGGTTGGGACTTGTGTGAGAATATACTTAGTGCCTGTGTGCCCTGGCCTCTTCACTTACGCCATACCTCTCCCCAGCAAGCTTCAGATGACTCAAACAAGGATGTAGTTGTGCTGAGCGACCGGTCCCAGATACTATTCAGAGAGTCTCGCCATCCTCACAATATGCCGCTTATATGCCATTACTTCAGCGATGCCAGCTTCTTTGCCTCCCTCTCTTGGGTGACAAGCACAAAAGAAATACAGGTAAAACTGCCTAGCTTTTCTTCTCCTTCTTAGCCCATTCTACAGGGGCCATGCCCACATAAGCTCTCACCCCAGACCAACAAAGGAAAATCTACCTCTTGATGAAAGTGACCTAGATCTAAGATTCCCCCCCATCCTTTCTCTGATTACAGTCTCCCCGCTGAGTAGATTTTCTGGTTCCCCTAAAGTAGGCTAAGGTTAGGGAAGGGGTCCCAAGCTTCCTGCTTCTACCGTATTCCCAATTCCCATAACCAGGGGGTAAAAACACTCTAGAGTCTTCCAAGTCCTCTTCAGGACAAGAATGGGGGAAAATAGTGGACTGTTCTGCCCTTTCCTCTTCTACTATCTCTTCTAGGCAGTTTCCATCTTACTGTCTTCTAGGCTATAGTATGGATGAAGAGCAAAACTGAGGACATGGTCGAGAAGAGAGTATTCTCCATGACTGAACGGTTGCCGCCTATCCAGTCCATGGTCCACACGGGTTCCTTTCACATCCTCGTGGCCTACTGTGGCGACCTGATCCTGAGGCTCTTTGGGGACCACTTTCGGTCATTCAAACCCCTGAGTATAGTGCCCTGCCGCTTTAACGTCAACTGCCTCTGCTATGACCCGGAAATGAAAATGCTTCTGTCAGGCAGCCTGGGGGCCGTTGTCACATGGATCATCGAGCGGAGTGGCAAGGGCCTCCAAATAGCCCACATGGTTCCCATGCCTGGTGATGAGCTTGTCCAAGACATCATGCTGAACGGCCCCAATGGCTCCCTCCTGGCCCTGTGTGAAACTATGGTGAGGGTCCTCGAGCGCCAGGGTCACGGCCAGCTAGCTGAGGTTGAGAGGTTCACTTCTACCACCAGTGGCTCCTCTATCACCTGCTGCTTCACCTGTTTTGACCAGGGCCTTCTCTATGCTGGGAACAACACTGGGGAAATCCAAGTATGGAGCCTCATTCGGGGCCACTCTATCCATAGTTTCAAGGCCCATTTCTCATCAGTAGTCTGTATCCGCAGCCGGCCCGAAGCCCACACCCTGCTGACGGCTGGCAAGGAAGGCTTAATCAAGGAGTGGAACCTCACTTCCGGGAACCTGCTGCGGTGGCTCGAACTCGAGGAGGAGCTCTGTCGACTCCAGTTTATTGACAGCATTACTTTCTTCTGCCAGACTACCTTTTCTTTCTCCTTGCGCCGTCTGCCCTGCTTCTACAGCCTCTTCAATGTCTGTGGCTCTGCTCCCCAGCAGGTGCGTCGGGTCCGCTGCGGTGATAACTGCTTCCGGATCCTGTGCACTACTGACGATGGCTTATTGCGCTTTGTGTCCCCAGTCACAGGGGATCTTCTGCTCCTCACCTGGCCCTTCTCACTCCTGGACCAAGCTGTGGATTGGGCCTATGACCCAGAGAAAGAGGAGCTCTTTGTAGCGACAGGCAGCGCAGATGTGCTGGTGTTTGACACGACCCGTTGCCCATGCCCGGCCAAGTATCTCTTGTGCACCTCACCCGATTCTCAAGACTGGGTACAATGCCTGGCTTACGGGCATTTCTACCTGGGTCGGGGTCTACGAGGACTAATGTTCTCTGGACACCAGAGTGGTGTGATAAGAGTGCTTTCCCAGCACAGCTGTGCCCGAATAGAGAAGTTCATGCATTTTGGAGCTGTACTGGCACTCTCTACGCTGCCTGAAGGGCTTTTTGGTAGCCGAGAAAATGCTTTGCTCTGCTCCTATGGAATGGATGACTACGTCCACCTATCAGAAGCAGTGTTTGAAGGGAAGAAAGTACGTTTGAAGCCCCTCACCAGCATCCTCAGCAGCTGTCACCTAAAACACCTGATACTCTTACCCAATTCTGTGGGTGCCATCACAGAGACTAACTGCCTGCGTCTCTGGAAGTTCCGTGCTTTCCTGTCCTCTGAGTCACAGGAAGGCTCGGCGTTCATAGAGACATTGCCTCTGCACCAGTGTACCATCACATCCTTTGACGTCTGCCTGTCCTTGAGTCTTTTTGTCACAGGTGCTATTGATGGCTCTGTCCGGGTCTGGAACTTCCATGGCAGACTTGTAGCTATGCTGGACTCATCACTGCACTTTGGCCCACTCTGCTTTGCAAATGACCGGGGTGACTTGCTTGTGACCTTTAACCAGAGTCTTTATCTGGTGTCCTGTCTCAAACTGCTTCACCCAACTCTGCTGTCTCGCCTTTCCTTTATGAGCATGCCGGATGAAGTGCTAGAGACCCCTAAGCCTTTCATACCCAGCTTTTTCTTCTCCTTTGAGACCATGTTTGTGCCCAAGTATATCTACCTTGAAAAAGGGCAACAGGAATTAGTGGGACTAGAGGAACTGGTCAATAAGCGGGCCATTGCCTTTGACCATACGGTGCCCCATGTCATAGAAGATGAGCAAGGGAGTCCCATAGTACTGTCTGCCTTCAGACATGATTCTGAAACCAATTCGATGGAGGTGAGAAAATCTCATCACTCCCATTATGTGGTTCCTCCCCAACTACAGCTGACTACCTGGGAGGGACTCAACCCCTACCAAATACTGCGATGCTACTTTGGTAAAGGGCGGAAATGGCTGTTGGCTCCTGACTGCTACATCCCCAACTCAGTGATTCGTGCCCGTCTTTGGCCAGAGGGCAGTCCAATATTCCTCCAGTGCACCCTGCATTCACCTATGCGGGAAATAGAATGGGACAAGTCCCAACAATTCTTCTTCTGGCACAGTAGGGCAAAATTTGTAAGTGATGGAGGAGTATATTTACAGGAAAAGGAGGATGAAGACTTCATACAAATGAGATTATCCAAGGATGTAACCTACAGTGTCCTTACAGACTCGGCAAACCGCAGTTGGCTGGGCAAAAAGATGAGTGAAATAGCTATTAATAGCCTGGTGGAGACAATCCTCAACATTATGATCCATGCTTCTCCACTCAAGTACCAATGCTGTATTGGTGCATTAGGGCAAATCTTTGCCTCTTACGAGGTGTCTTCAGCCCTGCGCTCTGAAACAGCCCATCATCTACTGGATGATACCACCAATTCCAATCCACTGATCCGAGAGCTAGCCTGGGAAGGGCTGAAGCGTCTAGGAATGATTACTCATCTCTTTGCCATGCCTCTGGCCCAAGGATTGATGGACAAGGACCAAAGAGTGAGGAGTAAGGCCCTGAGCCTCATGGATGACACTGGAATCCACACTAAGTCCTCACTCCTAAACTTGATCCAGCACCAAGAGACCTTCCAGGAGATGCAGTAAGTTTTTTGTGCCTTCTGCAATTCTTGACTAGCCTCTAGTTTTCTTCTCCCCTTCCCTTCCTTCACTATCTCTTTGTACCTGTGCATTCATTCTTCCTGTCCTTTTTCTCTTTCATAGTCTTTTTCCATTCCTAGACCCTCCTGACAATCCCCACTGCTCACTCCTGTCTCCCATTTCTTCTCCTACTCCTGTGTGTCCCTTACTTCTCGAAGTTCCCCTGTTCATCCTTTTCTCCTACCCCTACAATCCCCATACAAACAACTCCATTCATTGCCACCTTGGCTTTCTAGATTTCTTCTTTCTTCTTGGACTTTCTTTACCTCGACATACACTGTCTCTTAGCCACTTTGCCAAGCCCCTAACCTGTTCCATGGTAGTTCTTTCCTTCTCATTCTCCCTG
Source organism: Panthera tigris (assembly GCF_018350195.1). Lineage (NCBI taxonomy): Eukaryota > Metazoa > Chordata > Mammalia > Carnivora > Felidae > Panthera > Panthera tigris. Next base: position 15,979,448 of record NC_056674.1, read on the forward strand.
TTGTCTCTGACTCACCATGTCAGAGGAATCTCCTTTGACTTTCATAGGCGGGAAATGATTGGGGAGGAATCCCTGGACCATCTGCTGGGGATGCAGGCAACAGATCTACAAATGCTTCACACTCAAGTGGAGCAGCGACTGAATGAAAACCTGACCTTGTCAGAGGGAGACAAAAAGCCTGCATTTTCTTTAGAGGTTGCAAGAATTTCTGAACTTTTGTCCCTTTCCAAGAAACCTGAAGTTCCTAAAGAATCTGAAGTTGCCATCAAGCCCAGCAAAGGCCAAAGACGGGGCCGAGCAGGGAGAAAAAAGCACGGTATGTATGGGGTGATCTGGTTCATGCCTCAGGGTCCCCAAGAGGCAACACAGTTAGGGCTAACATGGGTCAAGAAATATCAACCAGGTAGGACTAGAGACAAGTAGACAGATGTTTTCACCAAAAGAACTTTCCTAGGAAGAATCTACCCAAACTCAGGGAGACTTCAAGGCTTATGTTCATAGGATTTGGGAGGGGGGAGGACTGGAATAAAGTAAGGAGAATCCTTTTTTTTTTTTTTTTAAGCCTCAGCCCCTCTGTTGCTACTTCTTTTATGGCAATTCCTCTTAGCTCATGCCATTAGTGGGAAGGGTGTGACTTAAGCCTTCCATGCCATGCCTTCCTTATCTATGTCTCATGATCTTCCCTGCAGCCCGAAAATTATGGCGGGCCCTCAAGAAAATAAAAGGGGCTGGCAAAGCACCAGGTCCCTTAGAGGGTGAAAGTGACCAGAGTGAAGCTGCACTATATGAGGTGAAGGATACAGCCATCCGTTCTGGAAGGTCTTCAACCGTAAGTGTGTTAAAGATTTCAAAAGATGCTGAACAACAACCTCCAGAGGAAGACACTCCAAAGGACCATACTGCACTGACCCTGAAGATGCTGAGGAAATTACATGACAAAAGAGGCAAGAAAAAAACAGTTAAGAAGCCCCTAAAGAGGCACAAGAAGAAGACAAAAGAATCTGGAGTTACAGTTGAGAAATCTCTGTCTGCTGTAAAGGTTGAACCTGTTGTGAAGACGCTGAAGGCCAGAGGGCGAGGTGCCTCTGGAGTGCCTGGCCACAGGGCCACCCCTGGAGATGGCTCATCATGGCGGGATGCTCTGTGTCGTCTTATGACCCTGAGAATATCTGGTTCCCAAACCAAAATGTCAGAAGCTCTAAACATGGAGCTAGTGACCATGGCTCAAGAGGTACTGGCAGATCGGCAGCCCAGTTGGGAACTTTTTCAGGAGATCTGCCCCTTTTTGAAGAAAAAAAGTGACGTTCTGCTTGAGGACCGCAACTGGGATGTAGCCTGGCCAGAGGAGAAACCAATTTTTATTCATGAGGGGGCAATTAGAGAAGATGTAGTGATCAGGAGGGAGGATGAGATACCAGAGGCACATGAGCAAGTGCAAAAGGAAGCAAGCAACATGCCAAACTTGCAGGAAACCCAGGTGATTTCCAAAAAAGGCAAGAAAAAGAAAGTTATGTTTTTAGAACCAGGTTACCTAACCAAGGGAAAACGAATATCAAAGAAAGAAGAGAAGAAATCCTTTAAGAAGCCCTTTAAACAAGAGAGGAAAGCAGTCTGGCAGGGAATAAAAGTGGATAAAAAACAGAGGAAAGTGGCCAAAGGAGAGAGGGATGTGGGTCAGGAAGTGGAGGAAATGGCCAAACCAGAGGAGGGAGTTGTTGTACAAGAAGGAAGACCAGTTACGGAAGAGAGGAAGCTGTCTTGGCAGGAGTGGAAGAAGTCCTGGGATGAGTGGACACAGGCCCGTGGTGAGATGAGGATATCCTGGAATGAATGGAAGGAAGCTTCGGACAGGAAGCATCTTGAGGAAGAGGAGGAAGCACAAACGGATAAAAAGAAGCCACTCGCAGATGAGAAAAAGCTGGATGAGGACAAGAGGAAGCTGAGATGGGATGAGTGGGCAGAGATCTGGGAACAGGTATCAGCCGGGTCCAAGGAGCCACAGTTCAAGGATAAGGAGGAGGAACTGACCCTGGAGGGAGAAAAATTTTTTCAGAAATGGGGAGAAGGAGAAGAAGGAGGAGGAGGAGGAGAAGAAGAGCTAAGACAAACCCAAAAAGAATATAAACAGGCCTATATCGAGAGGCAACGGGCCCAGGCTGAAAGAAAACGAGCCCAAGAAGAAAGGAAGCTGGCACAAGAAGAAGAGAAGTTAGCACAAGAAGAGAGAAAGCTGGCCCAGGAAGAGAGGAAACTTGCCAGAGAATATGGGAAGCTGGCTCAAAGAGACAGGACAATGGCCCAGGCAGAGAGGATGTTTGTCCACAAAGAGGAAAAACTGGCCCAAAGAGAGGAGAAGCTAACCCAGGAAGCAGAGAAACTGGCCCAGAAAAGGAAGAAACTGGCCAAGAAATCTGAGGCACTGGCTCGAGAAGAAGAGAAAATAGCAAAGAGAGGAGGGAAGCTGGCTGAGGCAAAAACAGTATTAGTCCAGAAAATGGAAAAACTGGAGCAGAAGGAGCAAGATCTGGCATTGCAAGAAAAGGAACTATCCCAGGAATTGGAGGAGCTGGCATTGGAAGAGGAGGACCTGGCTTGGAAAGAAGAAGAACTGAGCCAGGAAGAGAAGGAGTTAGCTGAGGAGGAGGAAGGACTGGGCCAGGAAGAGAAGACACTGGCCTGGCAAGAGCAGAAACTGATTAAGGAAGAGAAAGCACTGGCCCTGGAAGAAGAGTTGCTGATCCAGGAAGAGAGGAAACTGGCCAAAGACAAGGAGAAACTGCCTGAAGAAGAGGAAAGGCTTGCCCAGAAAAGGAAAAAACTGATGGAGAACAAGTTAAAACTGGCCCAGGAAAAAGAAAAATTGGTCCAGAAGAAGGAGAAACTCATAAAGAACAAGGATATCCTAGCCTGGAGGGGGAAGTCTCTGGCTCAGGAGAAGGAGAATCTGCTTTATGAGAGAGCAAAATTTACTCAGAAGAAAAATAACTTCCTGAAGTTCAAAGAAAACCTCACCCAGAACAGAAATAAATTAATTGAAGCAAAGGAGCAACTGGATGTGTACCAGAAGAAACTGGTTCAGGTAGAGGAGACGCTGATGGAAGAAAAGGAAAAACTTTCCCAGAAGAAGGAGAAGCTGGCTAAGGCAGAGAAAAAGCTGGCCCAATTAGAGGAAAGTCTGGCTGAGAAGCGGCACAATCTATCCCTGGACAAGATGAAGTTAGCTGTGGAGAAGAGGGCAATATTTCAAGAACTGAAACTCCTCAGAGGAGAGTGGGAGAGCACCAAGGAAGAAAAGGCACTGGACATGGAAATGAAGAAACTGGCCCAAGAGAAGGTGAGGCTGGCTGAGGGAAAGCAAACTCTCTTCTCAGGAGAGACCAAAGAAGCCTTAAAACAGGGGAAACTGACTAAGAATGAGCTAGAACTAATCAAGAAGAAATTGTCACTAGAGGAGAAGATACTGGCATATGAAGATAGGATATTGGCCACAGAGCAAAGGGACATTGCCAAAGGAAAACTGGAATATACCAGAGGAGAGAGAGTGTATGCCCAGGAAGAGAGGAAGCTGGCCAAAGTAATAAGGAAGTTGGCTACAGAAAGGGAGGGCACTTCCAAGGAACAATCAAAAGCGAGCGGCAAAATCTTACCGGCACTTCAAAACCTTATCAAAGAAGAAACGAAACTGACCCAGGAAGAAATAGAGCTGACAAAGAGAAAGAGGTCATTCTTTGCAAAGGAAAGGAGATTGGGCAAGGAACAAAATAAACTTGATGCTAAAGAGTGGGATTTTTCAGAGGAACAACTGGAAATAACCAAAGATGAGAAGAAACTGGCTAAGAAGCAGAGAAAACTGGCCAAGGAAATGAAAAGAATGATAAAGAAAGAGGAAGAAATAACCAAGGAAGAAAGCAGATTGGCCAGACAGCAGAGAGAAATCATACAGGAAGAAGAGGAGGGAGCAGTAACAGAGGAAGAAGAGGTAATACCATTGCTTGAACAAAGGTCGAGAAAGAGAAAAGAGCTAAAGACAGTGGTTACAACAAAGGGAGAGCTTCCCAGTCAAAGGGAAAGTAGGGAGAGCTTTTCCAAGGAAGTGGAAAGCCTGTTAGATGAAATAGAGGGAGAGAGCTTGTCTGAGGAGGAGGAAGAGGAGGAGGAGGAAGAGGAGGAGGAGGGAGCTGTGGGGGAGGGGGCGGTAAGGGAAGGGGTGATGGAGGAGGGGGTGGTGGAGGAGGTGGAGGTGGAAGAGGAGGGAAAGGAGGAGAAAGAGAAGAAGGAGGAGGAGGAGGAGGTGCAGGAACAGGAGGAGGAGGAAGAGGAGGAGGAAGAGGAGGAGGAAGAGGAGGAGGAAGAGGAGGAGGAGGGAGTGGTGGAGGAGGGGGCGGTAAGGGAAGGGGTGATGGAAGAGGGGGTGGTGGAGGAGGAGGTGGAGGTGGAAGAGGAGGGAGAGGAGGAGAAAGAGAAGAAGAAAAAGAAAAAGAGGAAGGAGAAAGAGGTGCAGGAGGAGGAGGAGGAAAAGGAGGAGGAGGAGGAAAAGGAGGAGAAGGAGGGAGTAGTGGAGGAGAGGGCAGTAAGGGAAGGGGTGATGGAGGTGGGGGTGGTGGAGGAGGAGGTGGAGGTGGAAGAGGAGGGAGAGGAGGAGAAAGAGAAGGAGGAGGAGGAGGTGCAGGAACAGGGTGAGGAGGAAGAGGAAAAAGAGGAGGAGGAGGAAGGGGAAGAGAAGGAAGTGTCAGTGGAGGAGGAGGAAGTATCAGAGGAGGAGGAGGAAAGCATCAGTGAGGAAGATTCAGAAAGTCTGAGTGAGAAAGACTCACTAGAGAAAAGCTCACTGGAAGAAGAGGCAGACAAGGAAAAAGAGATCTTAAAAAAAGAAAAATTACCTAAGCTTCAAGAACAAAGACAAAAAGACCGAAGAGGAAGAGAAATAATCCCCTCTATTGGAAAAAGAATCCCTGATATCAAAGACAGTGCTATACAACTAAAAGTTCTGGAAGTCCCTTCCAAGAAACTGATCTCAATAGCTTTGGACAGGAAAGAGAAGATACCAGTGCCAGTGTCAATGAAACAAGTATCCTGGGAAGAAAAGGCCAGAACGCTTGAGACATCCAGGACATTTCCAGAGTCAAGGTTTTTGGATAAAAAAGAACTGCTGAAGAAACATAAGCCCGTACCTCTCCAAGTTTTGGATAGAGTTTTGCAGTCCCCAGAGCCAGACTTCAAGACCTCATGTTTATCTCACATATTGAGGAAGACCATGGAAGCTCACAAACTCCAAGGCAAACCACTAGGGCCCAAGTGGCAGTGGATTTTGTGGCATCATCCATCTCTGAGGAGACAGACTGAGGTGCAATTACCTGTGCCCCGAATCTTGGCTAAGAAAACAGGCGCTGAGGTAAGACTCTCGGATGTAGAGTGGCTCCACCATGTCCTAGAACGGATGGAGGCAGGAGAACAGCTTTCTAGGGATAGTTTCCACAGATTGTGCCAGCTTCTCAAAGACCTCACCTCAAAGGGAAACCTAGACTGGATACATCTGGCCCAACTCGAAGCCATTGTGAACCGTCACAAGCAGGTCCTGGAATCACGAAGTGCAAAACCCACTAAGGAGCCCACGGGTCCAAAGTACCTGAAAGTGATCCCTCCTATAAAAGGAAAGGAAAAGGAAAGCTGGTTAAAACCTCTGGCTGTCCCCCCATCAAAGCCTCCATTAGATACCCAAAGGATTCCAACCCCAAAGGGTATAAACTGGCACCTTCTAGGAGAGCCTTACAGGAGCGCACGGGCAGAGCAGATGTCCGCTGCTCTCAGGGAGATGGAGAGGAGACACTTTCATCCCACCACAAAAGCCATGTTCCCAGGTGCTGAGGCCTCAGTGGAAAAACAAACCCTTGCACTGATGTTTCAAAAGGACTTCTGGGCTTTTAAGGATAAAGGCAGGTTTCCCAAATTGCCCAAGCTGGAAAAGAAGGCACAGGCCGTCTCCAAGAAGAAGGAAGAGCTGCCTCAATGGGAGACGTTTGTGGCACTCTACTATGTTCTGCGGATGTTGCAACAGCGATATGCAGATGACAGCGCCACTTGGATGGAACAGTTCTACCAGCTCATGGACCTGTACCACCTTAAGTCACCCCGAATCCAGAGGCTTCTGCAGGAGCTATTACTGAGGGGGGAGCCCCAGTCCCAAGAGATCAGCTACAAGGAGGCCCTATGGGCCACGGACCTAGCTCCTGGGGAGAGGTTGTTTTACCACCTGTTTTGTGGTGGCTCTCAGAACTCTAAGGGTCCCCTGGAGTTGCAGGAGGTGGTGTCCCTCCCAGGTCAGAATAATGTCTGTACCACACTTCCCATGGGCATTGCTCACTATGGGATCTTAGAACTCGCCTGGAAGAGCCTGCCTGAAGCGGATATTCACCTCACCAAGGAAATGCCCCACATCATTGCTCCCACCCCCTAATCTGGGACTGACGGGAGGTCAGGACTTTTCACTCCCACCTGGAGAAAGGCCTTGTCACCATAATCTAGACCCTTATCCCTAGGGCCCACATAGAGTTTGGGCCGGGCGAAAGCCCTTTCCCTACCCAGCTCCAGAAACAAGCTTCGATATATGGAATAAAGAGGAGGCTCTCATTTGCAGCAGGCCCTGTAATATGTGTCCCTGTTCCTCAAACATTGCTTCTCCAGAAAGGTAGCCAGGGAGGCCAGATATATATTCCTGAGAGTGGGAAAAGATCCCAAAAGGCATTGGGCACTTACCCTCTGGAGGCCTTCAGCCAGAAGAGTCTGTCCTTGTCCTCTTCCTTCCTTGCTTCCCCCCATCCCCCCCTAAAGACCACAGGAAGGAAAGTATCTGGCACAGAAATAAATGAAGATCTGGCATTAATATAAGAGGCACTGATATAGTAGAAAGAAAATGGACTTTAGAATCAGAAGACCCAGCATAGTGTTTGGAGGTTTGCAATGGAGGCAGACTCTACTCCACTGTTCATAGCTCTGCATGCTGATGGCTGGGAGTCCCGAACGGCAGGTATGATGAGTGTTGAGGAGACCCTGAGTGTATCTCATGATCCCTTCCCTCTAGCGATGAAGGAGACAAAAGTTAAAGGGAAGGGGTGGTAAAGTGGAGGAAGTTGTCCCTGACAGTAACTGTGTTCCTTCCCTGATCTCCTCTCCCTACCATGGGAACTTCAGAGTTGCCTCTCTCCAGGTAAGCTGAACCTTCCATCAGCTTTTGGTGAGCCATCTATGCCATTTTCTACCCCTCATCCCAAGCTCTCCTTTGTTATTCCACTCTCTATACCTGAGTTTAGCTTTGTGGGAGAAGCCAGGGGTAGAGGGCAAGAGAACATTCTGAGAAGGCGAATTCACCTCAGAGGCCAAGCAGTATAGGTCCACATGGAGAGTATAAGAGTTATGGGAGGGGACAGGAAGCCCCAAAAAGATGACTGACCAGGCAGCAGAAATAAGGATGGTCCAGCTGGCTCTGCATGCTTCATCCTTCATCCTTCCTTTCTGACCTCTGTTTGTCTATGTCAGAAAGACGATAGTGCACATACTGCCATCATCAGGGATGAAAGAGCCATGAACATCACTACAGACCCTGCAGGCATTAAAAGAATAAGGACTATATACTATGAATAACTCTATGCCCATAATTTTGACAACATAGGTGAAATGGACAAATTCCCTGAAACTCCCAGAAAGGGAACAGCAATACCTATCTAACTCATTTTGTAGGATATCAGTGGGTCCTCCAGTCAAAAATAAGACACCGTGACAAAACACACACACACACACACACACACACACACACACACACACACACACAATCTAGCTGCTGTGGTCCTAGAGTCAGGAATTCTATGGTTGGCTCTTTAGGGAGCCTCAAAACCTTGGTACTAGCTGTGACACTCTAGATATCCTCTTATTGGTATATTCTTTTTATTATGAAAATTTTTCAATCTCAAAAGTAGAATAGTATTAAAACAAACCTCCAGATCCCCATCTCCTAGATTTAATCATAAACCTCTTGCAAAAACTGCTTCATCTATTTTTTTCTTTGTATTTTAAAATAAATCCCAGGGGCACCTGGGTGGCTCAGTCAGTTAAGCGTCAGACTTCGGCTCAGGTCATGATCGATCTCGTGGTTTGTGAGTAGGAACCCCGCATTGGGCTCTTTGCTGTCAGTGCAGAGCCTGCTTTGGATCCTATGTCCTCCTCTCTCTCTGCCCTTCCCCGGCTTGCATTCTCTCTCCCATTCTCTTAAAAATAAATGAACATTAAAAATTTTTTAATAAAAATAAACATAAAAAAATAAAATAAATCCCAGACATCATGACATTTAAACCCTAAATACTTTGATGCTCATCTCTAAAAAATAAATTCTCTTACATAATGATTTCACATCTAAGAAAATAATTCCTTCAAGTCATCCTATACTCTATGTAAATTTCGGTGGTGGTCCCCCAGAGGGGGGACACTTTGTTTAAATCAGAATTCAAACAAGGTGTACATACTGCATTTGACTGTTACTTCCTAAAACTCTTTTAATCTTTAAATTTTATACTCTCCTCTCCCCAGTTTTTCACACTATTGATTTGTTGAAGATACAGAATCAAGTTATCCTGTAGATTTCTCCATGTTTTGGATTTTTCTGATGTAGCAGAGGTTTGCAACCTGAGGTCTGGATGTGCTCTAAGGGGCCACGAAGCTCCTGAAATTAGATGAAAAAGAATGTACTAGCTACACCCCACTGACCACTGGAAAAAATCTGCAGTTTTCATCAGGTTCTTGAAGTTCCTAAAACAAATACGTTAAGTCACCACTTAAGGAGACAGCAGAGACACCTTGGCCTTAGCTCAAATACTGCCAGTAATCAGCTGAATGGCTGACAGCAAGGGCCTTCCCTTCACTGGACCCTAGATTTCTCATTTCTGAAGGGATAATTACACTTAGGACCTCTCCAGGACTTTAAAAATAGAGTTTCCAGCCCCACATCCCTCTCCTAGAATGTGTGCTCAGGGTAGTATGAGAGACTTCCCATACTGTGCACAGCTATCAACTGCTCTGAACCAGGAAACAGGTAATAGGGAATTGAACTTGGGTAAGACCTCAAAGGGAGGAGGACCTTACATTTCCTAGAAGAATACCACATGCTCAAATTAGGGTGAGTGAATAAAGACACCAGAATGAGATTGGGAAATGGACCCAGACATCACAAAGGAACTCCGAGATGGCTTGATTCTAGGCCTGGCGCACTCCAATGTTTAGAAGGGGGAGACTAAAAGGGAGCTGCCAAATAGACTGACAGGAAGCAGCCAGGAGTGTGAGAGAAGAACCATTAAAGAGTGGTGTCCAGAACTCCAGAGAACACGTTTCATAAAGGGAATCATAAACTGTGTGAAAGCTAGTGATAGGTCAAGTAAAAGACCAAGAATTGATCACTGGAGTTGGCAAACCAGATGTAATTGGTAACCTTGACAACTGTATTTTAGTGGAGTTGTGGGATAGACAGCCTGACTAGAGTGGGTTTAGTGGGGCACCTGGGTGACTCAGTTGGTTAAGCGTCTGACTTCGGCTCAGGTCATGATCTCATGGCTTATGAGTTTGAGCCCTGCGCAGGGCTCTGTGCTGACAGCTCAGAGCCTGGATCCTGCTTTGGATTCTGTGTCTCCCTCTCTCTCTTTCTGCCCTTCCCCTGTTCGTGTTTTGTCTCTCAAAAATAAACTAAAAAAATTTTTTTAATAAAAAATAAAAAGAGAATGGAATAAAAGCAATTAACTCTTTGGGGTTTTGTTTCTGTTTTTATACTTTTCATTTGGAAACAATTTCAAATTTATAAAAAATTGGAAAAATAAAATAATGCAATAAACCTATATAGCCTTATTCACATTCAAGTATTGTTAACATTTTACCTCATTTGTCATTCCTCCCAAGCTCCACCCCCACCTCAATCTGTATACACACACATACAGGTATGTGTGTATGTATGTGTATTACATAATATTTGAACTATTTGTTGGTAAGCTACGTAAAACACTTCAGTGTGTATTTCCCAAGAACAGGGATATTCTCTTTTTTAAAAAAAAAATATTTATGGGGCGCCTGAGTGGCTCAGTCAGTTGAGTGTCTGACTTCAGCTCAGGTCATGATCTCATGGTTTGTGAGTTCGAGCTCTGCATTGGGCTCTGTGCTGACAGCTCAGAAACTGGAGCCTGCTTCGGATTCTGTGTCTCCTCCTCTCTCTGTCTCTCCCTCCCATACTCATGCTCTCTCTCTGTCTCTCAATAATAAATAAACGTTAAAAAATAAAAATAAATTAAAAAAATATTTATTTTGAGAGACAGTGCAAGCAGGGGAGGGGCAGAGTGAATTACAAGCAGGCTCCACACTGTCAGCGCAGACCCCCAATGCAGGGCTCGATCTCACGAACTGTGAGATCATGACCTAAGCTGAAATCAAGACCTAGACACTTAACTGACTGGGCCACCCAGGCGCCCCAAGGATATTCTCTTACATAACTACTGTATAGTTATCAATTCCATAAATTCAATTGATATAATACTTTAATCTGCCATCCAAATTCCAATTTCAGTGTTGTCCCTTGACCTGGTATCCTTTGTAACATTCTTTCCCTTCTGTTCTTAGAGCCAGTCTATAGTTATGTATTGCATTTAGTTGTTGTGTCTCTTTAATATCCTTTAATCTGGAACATTTCTATAGCCTTTATTTGCATTTCACAACATTGACACTTTTTTACTGTGGTAAAATACACATGACATAAAATTTACCATTTTAACCTTTGAAACGTACAGTTCTGTGGCATTAAGTACATTCACGTCTTTGCAACCATCACCATCCTCCATCTCCAGAACTTTTTCATCCTCCCCAACTGAAACTCTGTATTCATTAAACACTAGCTCCCTATCTTCCCCTCCCTGAAGTACTTGGCAACCTCCATTCTGCTTTATTTTCTTTCTTTCTTTCTTTTTTTCCTTTTTTTTTTTTTTTTTTAGTAGGCTTCATGCCCAGCATGGAGCCCAATGTGGGGCTTGAACTCACAACCCTGATATCAAGACCTCAGCTGAAATCAAGTGTTGGATGCTTAACGGATGCAGTCACCCAGGCACCCCACCATTCTATTTTCTGTATCTAGGATTTTGACTATAACATTGTCATTTTTGAAAAATATAGTCTCCCTACCTACCCATCCCCACACTTAGTTGAACATTTCTTGTTTTGGATTCATCTGGCGTTTCTTCATAAACAGATCAAAGTTATGCATTCTTGAGAATACTGTATAGATGATGTTCATCCTGCTAGTGCATCATATCTGGAGCATATGATGTCCATTTACTCCTCATTGGTAATGTTAATTTTGATCACTTAGTGAATGTGTTGCCCAATTTTTCCACTATATTTTATTGTTTATTCTCCTCCAAGAAAATCAAATATTTGGCTCCTCATCAAAATTTCTCCTTGGATTGAATATCCATTCATGATTCTTAATTAGTTAACTGGTTGATCTAATCATTGCCACAATGGCTGTAAAGTGGCTTTCTGACTGCAGCATTCCCACCAAATTTTCTAGTCAGCCCTCAGCCTCTTGCATCCTTGCAACATGCCCCCCTCATTTATTTTTTAGCACTTCATAACTTCCTGGAATAACAAGATATTCCAGGTTCATCTTATATCCACCCTTCTCCAGCTCTGGAATTAGCTATTTCTCTGGGGAGACCTGGTTCCTCTTAATGGGGAATGGTATTAGAAACTCTTTTGTGAGTTGAATTATGTCCCCTCAAAAGATATATTACAGCCCTAACCTGCAGAACCTGTGAATGTGATCTTATGTGGAGAAAGAGTCTTTGCAGATGTAATCAAGTTAAGATGAGGTCACACTGGATTAGAGTAAATCGTAAATCCAAAGACTGGTGTTCTTATACAGAGAGGAGATTTGGAGACACACAGATGCACAAGGAAGAAGGCCAGGTGATGACAGAGACAGAGGCTGGAGTGACGCAATTATAAGCCAAGGAGCACCAAGGACTGCCAGCAACCATGAGAAGATAGGAGAGAGGCACAGAACGATTCACAACCCTCTTGGGAGCTTCCCAGGTATAATCTGAAATGGGTCCCTGTACACAGAGGGCAGAGAGAGAGTGAAGAAAGACGGCACTCCAGGTTGGTAGGTGGCAAAAGGAACTTATATACGAGGCTTGTCTTGGCAGCAGCAAGATGAATGGATCCTGCCCACCAAATCTCCAAAGTTTAAAAGTTTATAAAGAGGCCCTGAGCTCAGTCACATAAACCATGCAGTGCCTTCAGCACCACATCATTATCTCAAGGCTCTGTCCTTGGAGCAGCCTCTGGGAGCCTCTGGGAAAGACAAGCAGAGCCCGCATTCCAAGAGTAGAGGAGGGAGTGAGGAGCCTCCGAGTGCCTGGGTCCAGTTCATGGGTCAATCAGCTGTCACATCTTTTTGATGATGTTCCCCAACAAACAGATTCTCCCTCAGAGCCTCCAGAAGGAACCAACCCTGCTGACACCTTGATTTGGGACATCTGGCATCCTGAGCCATGAGAGGATACATTTCTGTTGTTTCAAGCTGCCTGGTTTGTGATAATTTATTAATTGCCCTAGGAAACAATTAAGACTTGGGCACTAAGTGTGCTCATTGCTACTGGGGTGACTTTGTGGCCCTTTCAACAGACACAGCTAGGAAATACTGTATGTGTATGTATAAATACATATAAATGTACATATATGCATGTGCACATAAACATGCTTATCTACATAAACATACATATCTCAGAGACCATGAGTTCACACCAATACCTTCAATTTCAATCCATCTCCAGAGAGGTCATTTTTGCCTGTCCCTATTTCATATTAGTATGTCTTTTCTTCTACAGTCAGTACCCTGACTTCTAATACCATAAATACACTTACTCATTTTTTAAAAATTTTATGGTAGCATTTTCTCTTTTTTTAATGTTTATTTTTGTGCGTGAGAGAGAGAGAAAGAGAGAGGATTAAAGTCTCCAATCAAAACACAGAGATTGGCAGAACGGGTTAAAAAAACATGATCCAACTATTTGCTCTCTACAAGACACTTGCTTTAGATCCAAACACACAAACAGACTGAAAGGAAAAGGATGGGAAAAGACATTCTAGTCCATGAAAACAGTAATCAAAAGAGCAAGTGTGGCTATCTATATATACTTACTTACTTATTTAATTATTTATTTTTTAAAGTAGGCTTCATGCCCAGCATGGAGCCCAACGCAGGGCTTGAACCCAACACCCTGAGATCAAAACCTGAGCTTAGATTAAGAGTCGGACACTTGAGCCACCCAGGTGCCCCTGCATCAGACAAAGTATACTTTAAATAAAAAATGGTTACAAGAGATAAAAAGGGATAGTATATATACTAATACAAGTTTTAATACACAAAGAATATATAGTAATTATAAACATGTATGCACCTATGGGGCGCCTGGGTGACTCAGTCGGTTAAGCGTCCAACTTCAGCCCAGGTCATCATCTCACAGTTCATGGGTTTGAGCCCCTCATTGGGTTCTGTGATGACAGCTTGGAATCTGGAGCCTGCTTTGGATTCTGTGTCTCCCTCTCTCTCTGCCCCTCCCCTGGCTCATGCTCTGTCTCTCTCTCTCAAAAATAAATAAACGTTAAAGAAAATAAACAAATAAACATTTATGTACCTAATGATAGCCCATCAAAATATATAAAGCAAAAAGTGACAGAGCTGAAGGCAGAGACAGATAGTTTTACGGTAACTGGAGACTTCAACTGCCTACTCACAATAATGGATAAACCACCAGACAGAAGTAAGGAAATAGAGGACTTAACACAAAAGACCAACTAATCTAACAGATATATTCAGAACACTCTCCCCAACAACAGCACACACATTCTTCTCAAGTGAAAAATGGAACATTTTCCAAACAGACCATATGTTAGGCCACAAATTAAGTCTCAATAGATTTTTTAAAAATGTTTTATTTATTTTTGAGAGACAAGAGAGAGACAAAGTGTGAGCAGGGGAAGGGCAGATAGAGATGGAGATACAGAATCCCAAGCAGGATCCAAGCTCTGACAGCTCAGACCTTGACGCAGGTCTTGCACCCATGAACTGTGAGATCATGACCTGAGTTGAAGTCGGACGCTTAATCAACTGAGCCACCCAGGTGCCCCAAGTCTTAATAGATTTTAAAAGACAGATGTCATACAGAGTACCTTCTCCAACAAGAGAATGAAGTCAGAAATCAATAACAGAAGGAAAAATGAGCGTTGGGCTCTGCGCTGAGAGCACAGAACCTGTTTGGGATTCTCTCTCTCCCTCTCGCTCTCTGCCCCTCTCTTGCTCTCTCTCTCTCAAAATAAGTAAGTAAACATTAAGAAAAAATCAATGTAATACACCCATTAACCGAATGAAAGAAAAAAATACACACGATCATCTCAGTTGAACATAAAAAGCATTTTACAAAACCCAACACTCTTTCATGATAAAAATACTCCTAAAACCAGATATAGAAAGAAACTACCTCAACATAGTAAAAGCCATATATAAAACACTTACAGCAAACATCATACTCAATGGTGAAAGGCTAAAAGCTTTTCCTCTAAGATTAGAAACAAGGCAAGAATGCCTGTTTTCACTACTTCTATTCAATCAAGTACTGGAAGTTGTAGCTAGATTAGGCAAGAAAAAGCAATAAAAGGCAACCAAATTGAAAAGGAAGAAGCAGGGGTGCCTGGGTGGCTCAGTCAGTTAAGCATCTGACTCCTGATTTCAGCTCAGGTCGTGATCTCATGGTCGTGCGATTGAGCCCCACATGGGCTCTGTGCTGAGTGTGGAGCCTGCTTAAGATTCTCTCTCTCAAGGGGAGCCTGAGTGGCTCAGTCGGTTAAGCGACCGACTTCAGCTCAGGTCATGATCTTGCAGTTGGTGAGTCCAAGCCCCGCATCGGGCTCTGGGCTGACAGCTCAGACCTGGGGCCCGCTTCAGATTTTGTGTCTCCCTCTGTCTGCCCCTCTGCTGCTTACACTCTCTCGCATTGTCTCAAAAATAAACATTAAAAATAAATAAAAAATAAAAAGATTCTCTCTCTCTCCCTCTGCTCTTCTTCCCAACTCTTGTGCATGTGTTCTCTCTCTCAAATTAAAAAGAAAAGAAAGAAAAGAAAAGAAAAGAAAAGAAAAGAAAAGAAAAGAAAAGAAAAGAAAAGGGAGAAGCAAAATTATCTGTTTGCAGATGATACGATCTTCTATGTAGAAAATCCTAAAGACACCATACACAAAATAAGCTGTTAGATCTAATAAATGAATTCAACAAAGTATCCTGATACAGAGTTAACACACAAAAATCAGTTGCTATTTCCATACACTAACAATGAACAATCTGAAAAGTAAATTACAAAGGAATTCAATTTACAATAGCATCAAAAAGAGTGAAATAGTTACAATCTAACCTGAACCAAGGAGGTGAAAAACGTGTATGTTGAAAACTACAACACATTGCTGAAGGAAAGTAAAGAAGATGTAAATAAATGAAAACACATTCCATGTTCACAGATTGGAAAATTTAATATTGTTAAGATGTCAATACTACCCAAAGTGACCTACAGATTCAATGCAATCCCATGAAAAGCTGAATGATGATTTTTGCAGAAATAGAAAGACCTATCCTAAAATGCATATACAATCTCAGGGACCCCAAATAGCCAAAATAATCTTGAAAAACAAAACAAAACAAAAAACTAGAGGATTCATACTTTCTGATTTCAAGACTTACTGCAAACTACAGTAATCAAAATAGTGTAGTGTTGGCATAAAATATACATATAAACCACTAGAAGAGAAAGCCCAGAAATAAACTCTTGCATATATATGGTCAAATGATTTTTGACAAGGTTGCCAAGACCATTTAATGGGGAAATGATATTCTTTTCAACAAATGGGGCTGGGAAAACTGGATATCCCCATGTAAAATAATGAAGTTAGAACCTTACCTAACACCATATACAAAACTCAACTCAAAATGTATCAAAGACCTAAATGTAAAACCACAATAAAACTATTAGAAGAAAACATGATAAAAGCTTCACAACCTTAGATTTGGTGCTGATTTCTTGGATGACACCAAAGATATAGGTAACAAAAGAAAAATACTTTAGGGGCGCCTGAGTGGCTCAGTCAGTTAAGCATCCAACTTCGGCTCAGGTCATGATCTCACAGTCTGTGAGTTCAAGCCCTGTGTCAGGCTTTGTGCTGACAGCTCAGAGCCTAGAGCCTGCTTCGGATTCTGTGTCTCCCTCTCTCTCTGCCCCTCCCCCTGCTTATGCTTTGTCTCTCTCTGTCTCAAAAATAAATAAAAACATTAAAAAAATTTTTTTAACTTTAAAATTGGACTTCATGAACATTTTTAAATTGTGTGCATCAAATGACACTATCAACAGAATAAAAAAGCAACCTACAGAACGGACAAAAATATTTGCAAATCATGTATCTGATAAAGGCATTAATATCCAGAATATAGAGAGAACTCCTGTAACTCAACAACAACAAAACACAAATAGCCCTGTTAAAAAATGGGCAATGGACTTGAACAGATCTTTTTCCAAAGATGATAGACAAACGGCCAATAAACACATGAAAGGATGCTCAACATCACCAATCATTAGGGAGATGTAAATCATAACTACGATGAGATACCACCTCACATCCATTAGAATGACTACTATTAATAAAAAATGAAGAGGAAAAAGAAAACAAGCATTGGCAAGGACACGGAAAGATTAAAACTTTTGCACATTGTTGGTGGGAATGTAAAATGGTAAAGCCACTATGGAAAATAGTATGGCAGTTCCTCAAAAGATTAAAAATAGGATTACATATGATCCAGCAATTCCATTTCTGGTTATAAACCCAAAAGACTGAAAGCAGGATTTTGAAAAGATATTCATGTTCATAGCAGCAGTATTCACAATAGCTAAAATATCCAAGAGCCCAGCAACAGATGAATGGATAAGCAAAAGGTGTTATACACATATAATGGAATATTATTCAGCCTTACAAAGAAAGGAAATTCTGAAATATGCTACAAAATGGATGAACCTTTAGGACATTATGCTAAGTGAAATAAGCAGCCGCAAAAAGACAAATACTGTATGATTCCACTTATCTGAGGTACTTAGAATCATAAAGACAAAAATCATAAATGTCAAAATCATAAAGACAGAAAGTAGGATGGTGGTTGCCAGAGGCTGAGGGGCAGATGGAAAGGAAAGTTATACTTTAATGGGAATGGAATTTCAGTTTAACAAGACTAAAAGTATGGAGATGGATGGCGGTGATGACTGTACATTATGAATGTACTTATAATGAAGTGTATACTAGAAATGGTTAACATGGTAAATTTATGTGTATTTTACCATAATAAAAAATGTTGAAAAACAAAGGGAGCAGAGAAAGAAATGGTGTGCTAGCTGGAGAATATGGGTTCAAGAAAGGAACTTTTTTTTTTTAAAGATGAGGGATATCAGTGTATATGTATATGATGATGGGACTGATCCAGGAGACAGGAGGAAATTACTAGAGTAATAACCTTAAGAGGGTTAGTAATAACAATCGGTGTGCAATCACAGGGGTGGGTCCTAAATAAGAACATGGAGTAAAATGTTCATCTATAGTAAGTGAGAGAAGGATGGATAGGTGAGTATAAATGTCACAGTGGGAGCACGAAGAATTCTCTTCTGGTTGTTTCTCACTTCATCACTGAAATGGGATGCAAAGTCATCAACTAAGGGAAGGAGGAAGGAGGTACTAGAAGTTTCAGGAGAAGTAACGAAACGGAGATCTGGGACAGTGACAGAATGAATCGACTTGGAACATGTGGTAAAATTGCCAGGCAGCAGTATGTTCCTATTTGAGGTTAGTGGTCAAGAATTTCAATGAAACAAGTCAGCATGGTCAATATCTCTCCAGCTGTTTATCTGCACGGATGCAAGCCTGCAGTAGGCAGGGAATTGAATTTAACTAAAGTGGAGGTTTTCCTAGTTCAATATTATGCAGGGAAAGAGGGGCCACTTTGTTGAGGGGCTACTCCAGAGAGTGGTTACAATGATGGATCATGGACCATGGGCAAGTATGATAAGGAAGGATGTGAGGATGTGAGGGTGCTAAGGCACAGTGAAAAGTTATGGGATCAAAAAATAGTTTGTATTGGGGTCCAAGAGACACTAGATTTGGACAACTCCAGGGAGTGAGCAGTACGAATAAAGAAATGAGGAGGTGGCGCAAAGGGGCTGACATCCCACCTCTTGGCCTTGAATACTTTCATATTCTGATCATTCCAAATTTCTCTCTCCAGCCTGAATCTCTACTCTGAATCCTAGACTAGTATATCGAATTGCCTTTTAACATCTCTATGTAGATTGTATAATAGGCACCTCAAACTTAAAGCATCCTGATCTGATCCCTCTAAAACTACTCCACCCCAGTTTTTCTTTCTCAGTAAATGGCAATTTCTATTCTTCCATTTATTCAAGCTACGTGGAATCATTCTTTGCTCCTCTTTTTCACATATATCCCACATCTAATCCATTAGTAGGCCCCATCTAGCTTTACCATCCCAAGTTCCATCTTATCTGGATTATAAAGAATACACTTGTTGGGGCACCTGGGTGGCTCAGTTGGTTAAGCATCTGACTTCAGCTCAGGTCATGATCTCACCATTTGGGAGTTTGAGCTGCACACGTGTTGGGCTCTATGCTGACAGCTTGGAGCCTGGAGCCTGCTTTGGATTCTGTATCTCCCTCCCTCTCTGCCCTTCCCCCGCTCACATTCTCTCTCTCTCTCTCTCTCTCTCTCTCTCTCTCAAAAATAAATAAACATTAAAAAATTAAATGAAAAAAACAGAACTCACTTGTCTCACTTGTCTTATACCCTGGACCTCTTATATTCTATTCACATAGCAACCAGAAGGATTCTTTTAAAATGAACATCAGATCACATTGTTTCCTTTATTCAAAATCCTCCAATTGTGCCCCATCCAAGAGGAAAAGTCAAAGTCCTTACAATGGCCTAGAAGGCCTACGTCATCTAAAGCAAAAGTCCCTCTTCTCACCTCTCTTAAGTACATTTCCTGTCACTCTTCCTCTCACGCTGCAGCAACCTTGCTCAAACGTGACGTGCAATTCCCAGGCAGAGCCTTGGCACTTATGATTCCTTTGCCTAGAATGTTCTTCCCCCAGAAAAACACATGGCTAATTCTTCATTTCCTTCAGATTTCTGTTCAAATGTTGCCTTATCAGAGAGGCCCCTTCTCTTTCTCCCCCTAACATCCTCCGTCCTCCTTACTCTGCTTTATTTTTCTCCACGGTACTTAGCAACTGCCATTTCTGTATTTATCATCTATCTCTCCCCATTTTACGTCAGCTCTATGAAGAAAATCACTTTGTTTTGTTCACTGCTTACTCTCAGTGCCTGGTACAGTGCCTGTAACATAGTTAAACTCGCCAGAAGTATTTCTTAAGTAAGTGAATGTAATATGCATCAGCTGCCAGCTTCCGTGTGACCAAAGACAAGTCCTGGCTCTTGTGGTTTGGGAAAGTGATATACCAAGCTATTAACGCAGTGAACATCAATAAATTTAGTTCTAAAACTATGAAATCTATGCACTCATCATAGTGGCCATTTTACCAGGAGAAATGCTATAGCTTGTAACTTAGTAATGCTGTGTCTTGGGTTCCTTCTAGCTATAATCTTTTTTTAAATGTTTATTTATTTTGAGAGAGAGAGAGTATGTGTGTGAGCAGGGGAGGGGCAAAGAAAGAGGGAGACAGAGAATCTCAAGCAGGCTCCACGCTGTCAGTGCAGAGCCTGATGCGGGGCTTGAACTCGTGAACTGTGAGATCATGACCTGAGCTGAAACCAAGAGTCAGATGCTCAATGGACTGAGTCACCCATGCTCCCCTAAAACTGGATTTTAAAGTGCACAGATGGTGGAGTGCCTGGGTGACTCAGCTGGGTAAGCATCGACTCCAGCTCAGGTCATGATCTCACAGTTTGTGGGTTTGAGCCCCCCATGTTGGGCTCTGTGCTGACAACTCAGAGCCTGAAGCCTGCTTTGGATTCTGTGTCTCCCTCTCTCTCTGCCTTTCCCCTGCTTGTGCTCTGTCTCTCTGTGTCTGCCAAAAATAAATAAACGTTAAAAATAATAAAATAATAAATGAAATTAAATAAATAAATAAAATAAAATAAAATAAAGTGCATAGATGGGCCAAGGAGAAGATTCAGGAGCCTGACAAAGTTTGGTCAAGCAAAGAATCTTTGCAAGAGCGCCCATCTAATAATACATTCACTTTCTTGAGAGAAGTAAAAAGTCATTTGCTGGGAGAGTATAGGGAGTGAGAAAAGACTTGAGTCTGCAAGGCAACAATCTCCAAGGATGTGCAATATTCTCCAGGAGTGCTTAATAGAAGCACGGATGCAAGGGCAGTAAATGTGGTTAAATCAGATAAAGGCTTTTTCTTTATAGGGAGGACTGACAGGAACTTTTATGGGGAAACTGGCAAGTAAGGAGGTAAGCAGCAAGCATGATCAGGTTCATCTGACAGGAAATATTTCTGTGTTCAGCTGATAGCCGATTCGCAGGAAGAGCTGTTAAGGGAGGATGTTCTGCATTTTAGCGCTTGCTCAGAAATGAGGTCAAGTTAAATGTCAGGGGCTGTCTGGGAGAGAAGAGAAACCTCGCTTAAGTTTGGTCAAGTCAAGGCAGAGGGTTAAAAAAATGGGCAATTGTCAACACTTGGCCAATGTGCAGAGCTAGGCTGATCTACCGTGGAAGGTTTTGCTGAGTGGGAGGAAAAAGAGGCAATGAGGATTAAGGACACTGGCAGAGGAGTGGATAAATCAAATGCTCATGGTACCTAGGCTGGATAGAGAAGGAAATGAAGCCAAGAGGAGGCTGATGAATAGGGAGAAAGGTCAATAATTGGAGACCTTGATGCAGTTGAAAAACAGGTATGTAGTAATAATGGAGAGAGTAAACAAAAGACTAGGAGACACTATTCTTCTGGCTTAATCATGCCAGGGACAGTTGCCAGGCAACGGGGGACCACCTCTTAGGTCCAAAACCTAATGAGAACATTTAAAGTAGCCAATCTTAAAGTGTTCATCCTGCCCTGCCCTGCCTGTCCCTCAGAATCCCCCAACAAAGACTACGGCCTAAGCCTTCCCCTGAGTCCTGTCTTCTGCCTCCTAACCACCCTGGTGTGTTTCTCGTGTGGCTCTGTGTGGTGTGCCATGCCTCCCATCTCTAGGAACTGTGAGTATAATAAACTGGTTTCCTGAGCCTCTCCTCTGTCTCCTCTGACGGCTGCACCTGACCAACCATCTTATAGAATACAAAAACACAGAGACACAAAATAGTCACAGTTCCCTGTGATCTCTTGGGATCTGACCACACGCTTATTGTAAGTCAGTAATTGGTGGGTTTGGAGGCTCAAAAATGTAAAGGGGCACCTGGGTGGCTCAGTAGGTTAACCATCTGACTCTTGATTTCAGCTCAGGTCATGATTTTACTGTTCATGAGTTCAAGCCCTGAGTCGGGCTCCATGCTGACAGCATGGAGATTGCTTGGGATTCTCTCCCTCCCTCTCTCAAAATAAATAAATAAACTTAAAAAAATTAAAAGTAAAGATATTAGCATGTGTCTGATATCCTGTGCAGTCTTCAGTAAAATGCAGTTGGAAAGAAACAGACTTTAGTCCAGTAGAACTTTAGAAAGCAGTATAGAGTCTAGAACTAGATTGCTTGGATTCAAATCCTAGCTTTGCCAATGAAGTCAAGTTTCTGCATCTGTAAAATGGGTATTTAAAAAATTTTTTTTATTTATTTTGAGAAAGAGAGAAAGAGAGCAGCGGGGAAGGGGCCTAGAAAGAATCCCAAGCAGGCTCTGTGATGTCAGTGCAGAGCTGGATGTGGGGCTTAAACCCATTAACCATGAGATTATGACCTGAGTTAAAATCAAGAGTCGGATGCTTAACTGATTGAGCCACCACCCAGGTGCCCCAAAATGGGTATATTACCAACACCTACCTGTATTAGTTAGGGAATGGAAGCAGAGAGGCAAATGAGGAGGTTACTACAATAATTCACAGGAAAGAGGTCAGCTGGTTTGAACCATGGAGAAAGCAGCAGCAGAAGTGAAGAGTATTGGACAGATCTGGACCTAGCTACTATAACATAAACACTAACATTTCAATGGCTGAATGAAATTAAAGCTTATTTCTCATTTGCATACACGGCAAATATCCCTGATCATACATACTCCATCCATCATTCGGGGACCCTGATTTCTTCCATCTTGTGGTTCTACCCCTTGCTAGGGCTTTGGGAGTCCTCTGCATGCAGGAAAGAGGAGGTGAAGAAAACAAATCTGTTGGCCTTGAAGCAACACTTACCATTTCTGTTTATATTCCATTGGCAGGAATGGTTAATAGTCTCACTAAAACGCAAGTGGCTGAGCAGCCTTAGCTGGGCAGTCCCTTCCTCACCTCAGTTCTCTACGATGGGAGGAGAAACATGAATTTTGATGGACAGTTAGTCATCTTGTGAGGATTAAATGACTTAAATGTATGCTTAAAAAATCTAGAAATTTTCTAGATTCTCCCTGAGGGTTTGAAGGTGACACCCTGCTCGGAGAAGTTTCCTAGTGCAATATCAACAAATGGGAATAATCAGTACTGGCTATTTGGGGCCTGTGGCACTCCACTCTAGGTCTCTTTCCTCTCCTGTCCTCAAACTCGCCAGAACTGCCAACAACATTCCCTAGTTTTCAGCCCTTTCTCAGTACATGTTAATAGGTAGGGAGGTTGATTGCCCCAAGAGAACATGAGCTCCCCGGCCAAAGTAGACACAGACCTGAGGAGCACAAATTCCTTAAGAGGGAGACAACATGATGGAAAAACACACCATCTGGAGCAGAACTATGTGAACATAGAATTTTAAAGAATCAAGATAAATACTCTTAAGCAAATTAGGGAAGAGATCTGCAATATAAAACACAGAATAATATAAACTGAGGCAGTGCCTTGCCATTCCCCTCTGGTTTGCACTCTCCCCACATCCCTTCCAACCGCTGATCCTTCCAATTCCCGCCATTCCTGACCTATGGACAAAGGCAGTGGTTCCTCTGGCGGTGCAGGAGTTCTGGAGGTTAGGTCTGCGAGTGCGGGAGTTTTCTTTGTTTCTTAAGAGCTCACAATAGGGCTTCAACAAACAGCCAGATTTGGAAACCACTAGACCTTCTACACATTCCATTTTTTATCAGTTGTAGTAGCCTAGCCTACCAGTTAGTGCTTCTGAATATCCTACACCCACTGCCTCTTGATGGCAGTTTTAGGTATTAAAAATGTAATAACTGAAATAAAGAACAAAATAGATGAGACAGTAGGATAGATACAGCACAGAAATTAGTAAGTTGAAAGATCAGTTTGAGAAGCTCTCCCAGAAGACAGCCAGAAACATACAAAGAAAAAATATAAAATAAAGGCCATTTAGACATAGAGGACAGAAATAAAAGTGCCCACAGCCAGGCAATAAGAGTTCCAAGAGATAAAAATGGTGACAAATACTTGAAGAGAGAATTATAATTTCCAAGAAGTAAAAAAATTAAAAAAGATTGCAAAATAAAATAAAAACACAAATCTAGACGCATAGTGCATTTTAAGAAAATCAAAGCAAACTCTGCCAAGATTAGATTATCTTCAAAGGAACAAGGTTCAGGTTGACATTAGCTTTCTTTGTAGTAACTCTTGGATGCAAGAAGACTGTGGAATAAAATATTGAAGGGAAATAAATTTATACCCACGTTTATAGCCAAATTGGCAATCAATGAAGACTTTATAAAAAAAATAACTTCAGGGGGCACCTGGGTGGCTCAGTTGATTGAGTGTCTGACTCTTGATTTCTGCTCAGGTCATGATCCCAGAGTCGTGGGATCAAGACCCACATAGGGATCTGTGGTGAGCACGGAGCCTGCCTGAGATTCTTTCTCTCTCCCTCTGTCCCTTTCCCCAACTTGTGCATGCATGCTCTCTCTCAAATAAAAATTAAACAACAATAATAATAACTTCAGGCTCACAAGGCTTCACGAGGTTTGTCACAGAAAGTCTCACTTTGAAAACGGTTTTAGAAGAAGGATTAAAAATAAGAAAAGAATAATCCTACAAGAGAAATGGGAAGAAAGGAGTCACCAAATATTTTGATAATTGTTCATTGTTTCTTATTATTATTGCATTAAAAGGCTAGGTCAAATAAAATAAAGAGAACATCCAATGGACAATATCAACATGAATGGAGGGGGCAAGGATGGGAGAAGACCAAAGGGACCTGAGCACATGCTAAAGTACTTGTCATGTTAGAGACAATGCTGTCAATGGATTGCCTCTCAACTTCAAATTTACCCTTCAATATATGCTCTGTCCTATGGATAGAGTTCCTTTAAGCATCTCTCCTTTGCATTGAGCATAACGTTAAGCTTTCTCAGTGGAGGTCTCTGGAAGGACACTGGAGGACGGGGCTCTCTTGCCATTACCAGCTACTGAATAACGTGTCAGCAGTATAGAAGTGAGGATATCCAAAGGAGCCCTGCCACTGCCAGCCACCAAGAACATGCCATCTCTCAGTGACCTTGCAGCCTTGGTCTGGTCTTCCTGCACTAATGGGAAAACCAGGACCCCAACCTGTGGATCGCATTCTGTGCTGTTGGCCTGCAGCTTAGATGGTTTTCAGCAAGCCTCTGCTTCCTCTGCACACCCATGCCACTGGCTGTTGACCATCTGTGGACTGTCTGTACTCCAGAGGGTTGGTTTCTATCTGCCCAGATATTGTAGACCAGTTCCATCCTGGGAAAACCAGCAAAATTCTTTGCTACTCAGTGAGCTGAACTATATACTTCCTCCAATAAGGTCTGAACCCCCGTCGTGGAAGAGGGACCATCCTTCCAAGTTTGTCCTTGTTTGGGTACTCTCTCTTAGTTCTAGGGTACCATACAGATTTTCCTGATATCTTATAATGGCTTTTGGGCCATTTAAGGCCTTTGGCTTTTACCCTGCATGAGATGGGAACCATAGGTGGGTTCTCAGCAGAGGACTGATACAATCCAACTTACATTAAAAAAAAAAAAAAAAAACACTGATGGAGAATAAATTGTGGTAATAGAGTCAGGGGATGGGGGCAGGAAGAAGAAGGGAGATAACTGAGGAGGTTACTACAATAATTCAGAGGGTCTAGAGGATAGTGGGTTTGAACCAGAGAGAAGCCAAAGAAGTGAGAAATATTGAGCAGATCTGGATCTGTCTAGATGTAAAGCCAGGAGGATTTGCTGATAAGATATAAATGTGAAAGAAAAGGGTCAAAGATGATTCCAAGGTTTTTCGCTTGGCCAGGTGGAAAGCTGGAAGCACCATCAAGTTAGTTAGAAGCTGATACTGGGAAGAAGATTAGAAATTCATTAGTTCAATTTTGGACAAATTGAGATTGCGATGCCTATCAGACAGTGAAGTGGTCTTCCAGGCAACTGGATATAGGAGTCTGGAGTTCAGGAGACAGGTTCAGACTGGAACTGTAAATTTGGCAGTATATAGATGATATATAGATGATACTTGAAGCCACAAGGCTGGATAAAATGACCAAGGAAGTGAGTGTGAATAAGGAAGAGGACCAAGGACGGTAGCCTGAAGAACTCTAACATGAAGAGGTCAGGGAAAGGTCAGGATAGGAAACAGAGATGGCAGGACTGACTACTGGGTAGGAGAAAAAAACAAGAATGTAGGTTACAGAAACTAAAAGAGTCTATCAAGGAAGTAGTGACTCGACTCTGTCAAGTGCTGCTAATAAGTCGAGTAAGAACTGAAAGCCGACCATTAGATTTAGCAAAATGAAGATCACTGGTAATGCTTTGACCAGAGCAGTTTTAGTTGAGTGATAGCTGCAAAAAAGTCTGATTAGAGTGGGTTCAAGAGAGAACAAGAGAAAAGAAATTGGAAGCAGGAAATATCGATAATATACTCCAGTTTTTCTAGAAATGGGGCAGTTGAAGGCAAAGGCGAAACTCCCGTAACTTGGAGGGATCATGCTGGCAACTGCAGTTTGCAGGACACGACAGCACCCTGGAAAATCTAGTCGGTAGCCCTCGCGTGCCTGGCAGAGATGGATAAAGGTACGGCTTAGGGAGCATCTCACCAGGGACGTCGGAAAATGTAGTTCCGCCTCCGCGGCCCAAACCGGGGGTGGACGCCGCTGGCCGCTGAGTGCCTTTCCATCCCCCTGCCCGGAGGGACGAAGTCTCC
Organism: Panthera tigris; assembly: GCF_018350195.1. NCBI lineage: Eukaryota > Metazoa > Chordata > Mammalia > Carnivora > Felidae > Panthera > Panthera tigris. The sequence continues at coordinate 16,005,823 of NC_056674.1, forward strand.
CGCCTCAAAGCAGGTGCCGCACTTTTCCCGCCGGGCCACCCTTTCACGCTGTTCTCTCAGTCCCTCCCTTCCAGGGTCCAGCTCGGAACTGCACAGGAGCCGCGAGTCCTTCGAAAAAAGGAACCGAGCGCGTGCGCGACCAAGGAAGGCCGCGGCGGAACTCCACGGAGGAGGCGGAGCGAGCTGCGCGCGCTCCCGAGGTAGGAAGTGGGGTCGCGTGCAGAGCCATCTGGGATGGCGCCCTCTCGCGCCAGCGCGCGCACGCGCATCTGAATCCCGCGCGCGCCCTAGCTCCACCCGTGTGCCCGCCCGCACGCACGCGTAGCGGATGGGTCTCGCGTGCTTTCCCGCCAAAATTTGGTAGTGGCTTTCACCAGCCCAAGCAAGGCGGCGGTGCGGCCCGCGCGGAGGATTTCACGGAGGAAAGCGCGGAAGGGAGCGATTGCTGCCGCTCAGGCAGCGTGCACGCTCTACACCAACCCGCTCGGACATCGGTTTCGTCAAGGCGTCTAAACCGAAGGCAAAGGAGAAGGAGGGAGGCGGGGCGGCCCAGGTGATCTCTTTCAGGTTTGCCTTTCAGTGGCCGTCCTGCCACCTACTTGCCTCTGTGAGAGGTGGTGCAGAAAGAAGCCAGAGAAATATTTAGGTACTGACTGCTCTGTTTCCTATCACTGTTGCTTTTTATTAACAGGTTTTGCTTTGCGGCTTCTCTGGGCATGATGCGGCCCCGGCGCTCCCCTCGTACAGGGCACAGGGACACCCTTTATCAGCACACAGAGCCAGCTGCACACGCAGGCCGCTGATGCAAGGCCTCTGTCATAAAGGCCAGAGCCTCACGGGCGCATGCCCGCATGTCCGGTGACTGGCATAGCAGCCAAGGGCATGCCTGGAGTGTGTGGCCCTACCACGATCTAGCTGTGTGGCTGCATATGTGTATAATAGTGCTTTTAAGGAGGGCTGCTACATTCAGCGCATAAAAATGCAGAACATCCACTCTGAATTTCAGTTAAAACACTGATACTTTTTTAAAGCATAAGTATGTCCCAAATATTGTTTACCTGAAATTCAAGTTTAACTGGGAATCAAATTCAAATTTAACCATTTTATTTGACAGCCCTGGTTTAAGGCATTATGGGAGATGATGCAGCAACAGTCCCTTCAAGCAGTTCCTGGCAGGTGTAAACAGGCCAAGCTCCTCCCGCTGTACCCTCCCCCACCCCAACACAGTAGTGTGTCTTGTAATCTGATGTAATATGACCGAATGCCACTCCGTCATACAAGGTCAGTTTTTAAGCCCTCTCCGTCCCAAGTGCACTGTAGTGACCCCACTCCACTATAACAAAGGGCCAGATTCCTCCTACGTCCTGGCACTTAGCACATTCATATGGGGATTTTCAGGTTCTTAGTAATGTTAGTGCTGTATCACTAGACGTGTGTGGGGGGGTGGGGGTGGGAGGGGTTATTGAGGGAGTCTGAACCGTTATGATGTTGGAGCTAGTGACACTCTTTCCCTGGAAAACTGTGATGAGAGTCTGTCTCTTCTAGAATAGGGGCATGTTATCTTCTGTGGAAGATAAAGGTGTGTGAACTAGGAGGGAATGAAGAGGGAATCAGGAAGCCTGTGATTTTGTACGACGTGAGTCATAGGTTTTTCCCAACTTGGAGAATGTATATTGAGTGGCAGTGGTCCCACTGAGCTCATTAAGACATGTGGCTGTAGGTGAGATAAGACTTTGTTCAGTCTGAGAAGTCTAAAGGGCAAGAGGAAACATCGAAGTGGCAGAATCTAGGATTGTAAACGTAAGTCTATTTGCGAAGTTTTGCTTTTTTGTCTGTCCTATACCTCAGTCTCAGCATGGCTCCTTCACTTCTCATAGTAATAGCACCCTGAAGTTCTGTTGCACTTCTTCATTATAAAACCTTTTGAATTTCATTATTTCACTTTATTTTTTAAAGGCATGGCCTGGGGTGCCTGGGTGGCTCAGTCATTTGAGCATCTGACTTCGGCTCAGGTCTTGGTCTCAAGGTTCGTGGATTCGAGCCCTGCCTGGGGCTCTGTGCTGACAGCTCAGAGCCTGGAGCCTGCTTCGGATTCTGTGTTTCCATCTCTCTCTCCCCTCTCCCCACTCACGCTCTGTGTCTCTCTCAAAAATAAACATTAAAAAAAATTTTTTTAAAGGCCTGGGGCACCTGGGTGGCGCAGTCAGTTAAGCATCTGACTTTGGCTCAGGTCTTGATCTTCAGTTCGTGAGTTCACGCCTCAAGTTGGGCTCTGTGCTGACAGCTCAGAGCCTGGAGCCTGCTTCAGATTCTGTGTCTCCCTCTCTCTCTGCTCCTGCCCCGCTTGTGCTCTGTCTCTCTGTCTCTCAAAAATAAACATTAAAAAAAATAAAAGGCTTTAGTAGAGGGGCGCCTGGGTGCCTCAGTTGGTTAAGCGACTGACTTCGGCTCAGGTAATGATCTCAGGGTTCTTAAGTTCGAGCCCTGTGTCAGGCTCTGTGCTATTAGGCTGGAGCCTGGAGCCTGCTTTGGATTCTGTGTCTCCCTTTCTCTCTGCCCTTCCCCTGCTCGTGTTCTATCTCTCTCTCTCTCTCTCTCTCTCTCTCTCTCTCTCTCTCAAAAATGAATAAACATTAAAAAAATTCAATTAAAAATTTAAAAAATAAAGGCTTTAGTAGGGAAAAAGAGAAGAGCATTCCTTTCTGAGGCCAAGACTGGTTAAAGTGAAATGCCTCTCACTGCAAACCTGGTGGAAAGGAGTGTTAGCTCAGGTTTTGGGCAGAAGTGTCAGGCATTTTCCATTTTCCCAGAGCTCCTAGTCCTAAATTAGCAGAGGAAGTTTTAGGGAGTCTTTGAGCTTGTGCAATCTAACCCTCATCTCTCATCACATTAGCTTGGTGTAGCAGCCTGCTCTCTCTTTTCTGTATTTTCACTCTCCTTCATGGTTTCTTCCTCCTGACATTTAAACACATTCAATGATCTCATTAAAAAAAAAAAAAAAAAAAAAAAAAAAAAAAAACCCTTCCCTCCAGGGGCCAATCTTTTGGTTTTCCCATGAATGTCCTTGAGAATTGTATCTAGGATTCTGGAGGGTTTAACCTTTCTTGTGGTAGAAATTAAAGTGAGGTAGTTGACTGTTGCTAGATGGAAGAAAAATGCTTGGAAACGTTCAGCTAGAGATAGGAGTTGCCACCGTGGTCCTCCCGAGCACTCTAGGGCCAGCTTGGGAGCTGTTTGCCCTGGTCCTCAGCAAGATAAGTGCAGAAATTCAGAATAAGCAGTTAGGAACTTTTATAGCAATTTGACAGAATAATTTGATGTCTTTTGAACTTAATGAAAAATCTGGAGTTAAAAAAAAAATCTTTCCCACATAACTCTTCTATCCCTCTCCTTCTCTCTAGCTTTCTCCTCTTACCCCTCTCTTCCCTTCATCCTGAAGCTTTTCTAAGGTTCTTACTTTTCACTGATTCCTCAGCTCCTTCCAGGCTGACTTCAGGAATAACTGCTCTGCTGATATTGTTCCCTTAATGGACACCGGTACCGTTCGCCAAATCCACTCTTCGTCTCACTTGGCCTCTCTGTTACAGGTGACCTACCTTCATGAAACTCTCTTCCTCAGGTTTCTGGAAGAACGTCTTACCTCTTTATAGTTGTTCCTTCTCAGTGTGTGCCCCCTTAATTGTCTGCTTATCAAGTCTCCTTCTCATGCAGCATAGCCCCCTGTGGGCAAGCTGCTCCAGATCCCCAGCTTCAGCAATCCCTACAGACTGGTCATTTCATAGATTTGTTTCCAACCCAGACCTTTTACCCAATCTCCAGACCCATTCATTTTAGTTGTCTTCATTCAGATATTCTATAACCACCTCAACAAATCCAAAATCAAACTGATCATTGTTCCTCCAATGGAACCTCCTCCAATGGAACAACCCAATCCTACTCTTCTTTAGCCCATTTGAATATATCAAATTTTATTCAAAGCCTAACCCAGAAACCCAGGAACCATTCTAGATTTCTCTTTTCCTGATTCTCCATACCCAAATAATCTGCAATATCCATAAATCCTACCCCCCAAATATTTTTATCCTAAATATATTATATTGTTATTGTCATTTGCTTTTCCTTTCCCACTGCTTTCCATCAGAATATTTAATTATATTTCATCTCTACTATCACAGTAGCCTCCTGGCAGGTTGTCTTGACTGATTCCCAATCCAGCTCCAGGCTGGACAAGTACATATTCTGAAAGGTTAATCTGACATCCCTCCCCTGCTAACACTGTTTTTCAGTGTTTCTTTTTTTTTATTTTTTAAAAAATGTTTATTTTTGAGAGAGAGCGAGCATGAGCAGGGGAGGGGCAGCGGGGGGGGACGGGGGGGGACAGAAGATCCAAAGCGGGATCTGTGCTGACAGCAGAGGGCCCGATGTGGAGCTCGAACTCACAAACTGTGAGATCATGACCTTCCTGAGCTGAAGTTGGTCATTTAACTGACTGAGCCACCCAGGCGCCCCTGTTTTTCAGTGTTTCAATATGAAAATTGAACTCCTTAGTATGACATTTAATAGTAATTCCTAACTGTCTAGCCATTTTTCTTCTATCGCCTTCTTGAACATTGTGCTGTAAGAATATTTAACTCTTATGTAGTTTCCGGCACAAATCATACATTTAAGTGTTTGTGCCATCCTCTCCTCCTGGAATGTCTGAGTAAGCCTTATCTGCCTGGCAACCTCCTCATGCTATTTCTGTGCTAGGTGCCAGCATTTCCTTCTGTGGTGCCTCATCCACCTTCAGGTGCTCCATTACAGCAATTATCCAGTTTTAACAATCTGAAGTTCCTTGAAGACCGTGTCTACTTTTGAACTTAGGATCCCCAGTTGGTAGCAAAATACTATAAAGCAAAATGTTACAAAGTAGAATCTCAACAAGTATTTGTTGATTGTTTGCGAACAGTTATGAAACTAGACAAACGAGGCTCACATTTGAGCTCAGCTGATGAGATACTGTTTCACCTTGGACACCCTTAATATAAGTTCTGTGAGCTCCATTGACTCTAGGAAGGTTGTGTAGCTCAGTAGTTCAAGGGGTGCCTTCTGTAGTCACGCATTCTGGGTTGGAATCCTGGCTTTGTCTCTTACTAGCTGTCTGGCTATAGGTAGACTAATTAACTTCTTTTGCAGAGTGGGAATATAGCTAGCTCCTACTTCAGAAGGTTGTTGGTATTAAATGAGACAATACACAGAAAGTATTTGGTGCATAAATTTTCCCAAAAAAATGTTAGTGCCTGAATTCTCTATTGCTGCTATAACAAATTACCATAATTACCATTCCCTCCATCTCAAATTTGTCTCCATAATTTCTTATTTCCAATTCTTTTGTCATAATTGCCACTGATTTCAGCTGTTTTTCTCAGCCTTTATGAGTAATTTATTATTTACAAATTATACTTATCTCTTGGTTTTGCTGAAGTTGAGTTTGCAAAGATCTTTGATTCTCTTTATTGATTTTAGATGCTTTCAGAACAGAAGGCCGTGGCAATAATGATACTTTAATGTTTCTATGTTTTTACATTTTATTTTATTTATTTTTTTTTTTTAGCGTTTATTCATTTTTGAGAGACAGAGAGAGAGCGCAAGTGGGGGAGGGGCAGGGAGAGAAGGTGACAACAGAATTCAAAGCAGGCTCTGGGCTCTGAGCTGTCAGCACAGAACCCGATGCAGGGCTCGAACCCATGAATTGTGAGATCATGACCTGAGCTGAAGTTGGACACTTAACCCACTGAGCCACCTAGGCACCCCTCTATGTTTTTACATTTTAGATTCATCCCTTATTAAAAGCATGCAACTATACTTTATTTATTAAAAAAAAAAAAAATCTAACCTGAAAATTTGTCTTCAAATGAGCTTAGTCTGTATTTATTCTATAATGACATATTTTGACTTGTTTCTATTACTCTGTTTCTATTTGTCATACCTCTTTTTTTCCTTGTGATGTTTCATCGTATATTTCTTTCATTGGATTGATATGTATTTCTTTTATTTCATATCCCCTTCCTCAAGTGGTTAAATCTTACATTCTATTTGTTTCTTTCTTTTTGGTAGTTTTCTTAGTATTTTTTTAAATTTTAAGATCTAATTGACTTTATTAAGCAATTCATGAATCCAGCAGCATCCCTTCTAGCAAGTAGAGGAAAGCTCTCTTCCTTACCATTTTTAAAAAAAATGTTTATTTATTTTTGAGAGAGAGAGAGAGAGTGTGTGTGTGCAAGCAGGGAGGGGCAGAGAGAGAGGGGGACAGAGGATCGGAAGCAGACTCTGCACTAACAGCAGACAGCCCAGTGTGGGGCTCGAACTCACAAAACATGGGATCATAACCTGAGCCGAAGTCAGACACTTAACCGAGCCAGCCAGGTGCCCCCTTAGCATTTTTAAAAAATAAGCTCTACACCTAACATGGGGCTTGAACTCACAACCCTGAAATCAAGAGTCACATGCTGTACTGATTGAGCCAGCCAGGCACCCCTCTTCCTTAGCATTTTTAATATACACATATAACAGGTTATTAAATGTGACTCTCAGTGTTCTGGGAATTTCATTAGAGAACAATAGATGTCAGATAAGTGATACAGGACATGCTAAGATTGTAAAGGAGATTTTTGTGACCCTTAGCTTATTGCCCTTTCAGGTCTAGATTTTACATGATTTCTTTAGAGAGAATGGTTGGTGTGCTTTGTGGTATTTCTTCTTCCCCCCCTTGCTCCTCTTCCTTGTCAGTCCAAGTGAGGTATATGTCAGAGAATCACTTCGGAGAACTCGATGGGTATCCCCTGGCATTTGGAGGTATGTAGGTTCCTGACTCATGCTTGGAAAAAAGTTTAAAGGTTTGTAAGCTTTCAGAGAGTGGGTCATAAGCCAGCTCTGTCCATGGAAGTGTCTGTTTCCAAGGTAATGAAGGGATCTCAGTTCTGGCTCCCTATCTCCTATGAGCCCAAGTGCTATGTCCTCTCTTTGTCAGAGCAACACTACCCTAGCTTCTAGCCATTACAATCATTTTGGGGTTCTGATAACTATACCTCCTCAGAACTATCACAGAGGCAGCTTTGCACTTACTTGCTTTTTTCTCCCCTCTTCATTGCTGGCTCCTGGAATTCAGCCTCTTGTTATCCACAATTTCTAGAAGTTCATAAGTGGGAGACTTTCAGGTTATTTTAGTCTGGCATCTGGCCGGAACCTGACATCTATTTTAACTTGTTGAGTATCTGCCTTCCATATTAGATAGTAAACTCCAGGCGGGCAGATAATCATTCTTGTTCCTCGCTTTATCTCCAGCTCTAGGTTGAGAGGCCTGGCATATAATGAACATCAAATAAACATTTGTTGAACATGTGAGTGACTTATATACATAAAGGCTTCAGTAGTAAAGTAGGATAGATATAATTAAGTCTAAAAACTGTATATACAACAATGAGCATCACAATGAAGAGAATTAAGGAAGGTGGGGCTCCTGGCTGGCTCACGTCCATGGAGCATGCAACTCTTCATCTCAAGGTTGTGAATTCGAGCCCCATGCTGGGTGCAGAGAGTACTTTAAAAAATAAAATCTTAATAAAAAAAGAAAGGGCGGGGGCGCCTGGGTGGCTTAGTCGGTTAAGTGGTTAAGCATCTGACTTCAGCTCATGATCTCATGGTTTGTGGGTTCAAGCCCTGCATCAGGCTCTGTGCTGCCTGCTCAGAGCCTGGAGCCTGCTTCGGATTCTGTGTCTCCCTCTCTCTCTGCCCCTTCCCCTCTCACGCTCTGTCTCTCTCTCAAAAATAAATAAACATTAAAAAAAATTTTTTTTTTAAAAGGAAGGGTTGCAAAGCCAGGCTCGTGTATTCTTTCAGCTGTGCTGCAACTGATTCACCTAAGCTCACCTGACAGCTTTCTTTTGCCACATTTTTTCCATTTCTAGACTTCCTAAAACTCCCACTCCACTCCTATCCTCTTTTAAAAATCAATTTTATTAGGTATAATTTACATCTAATAAAGTGGGCCCATTTTGAGTGTATGTTTCGATGACTTGTGACAAATTTGTGTACTCATATAACCACCAAAATATAGAAGATTCCATTCACTTCTACAAAAAGTCCCCTATTACCCTTTCTCAGGAATCTCCCAGTCTCTCAGACCCAGGTAACCACTGATCTGCTCTGTCCCTATAGGTCAGATTACTCTTTGCTAGAATTTCATCTAAATGGAATCATGTAGTACCTGTTCTTTTGTGTCTGGCTTCCCCTCACCAATGTTTTTGAGATTCATCCACATTGCTGCAAGTGTCAGTAGTTCATTGTCACTCCAATCTTTCTGAAATAAGAGAGGTTCTTCTATTCCTAATGCTTTTGCTTCTCCCCTTCTCTCACTTTCCCTGTTGCTCTTCCCTCTCTCAGTTCCCTCAGTTTCCAGTCTCACATCAGATGTGATTAAGTCATGTTTACATCCCACAGGTTCTGTGAGCCATGATGTCTGTAAAGTGCTGGAACGTCACAAAGATGGCACCGTCACCCAGACTTATTCCTGAGTGGAAGGACTTGAAACTCTTCATAAATAATATGCTGAAGGATCTAAAGGTGACGTGTATGGGAGATCAGCACCTGGTGGGCTTGGACTAATTATCCCTGCCAGGGCAGCCTGTTCCTGGGCAGCATGTGAGCTCCTCCTTGGGAGGAGCTCTTCCATACCCCTAAACAATTCCTCCCTCTAAACTAAGATGATAACAATTAAAACACATTATGCTGGAAACAAAACAAAACAAAACAAAACCAAAAAGTGAGTTCACGTGGATTAAACAAGCAGGAGATACCTTTGTCTTTACATGTCAAGGACCCATGTTCTTTTTCTTTCTTTTCGCTATCCTTAATATTTTAGCTTATCATCTTAAGGTTGCAGGACAGTTCCTGTACTTCCAGGTATCAGCTTTAAATTGCAAGTAGGTAGAAGAGAGAAGGTCAGAAAGTACAGAGCTGTGCCAGCCTTAGAGTGCTACAGTTGCCACTCTGTATTGCCAGAATTTCTGGGGCCATGATCACCCTGAACAAGAGCTGAGTTTTACTGGGATAGAAGGAGGAGGATTGATACACAGTAGGCAACAGTACTTCTAGGCACAGATACATTACTTGGGTTTAAGATAGTCTTTTAGAGTCTTCCTGAGAAAGCCCTTTATACTGTTGAGTCAGTAAGTGAATCATTTGTACATAAAAGGAGGAGAGGAATGGTAATTAATGGAGTAAGGGGTTTGTAAATTAGCCTTCTGATTCAATGAAGAGGGATGGGAGATTGAGAGCTCAGATACCAGCATCCTTTCTCTCAACTCTGCTGCTGTCACTGAACCAGCAATGGCAGTGGAAGCTGTCTCCAGCATTGTGTTCTGTATTCTCCCAGAACACACAAAGATCTGAATATGACAAATATAAAGAGATTCTAAGTTGCCTCAGTATAGTCTCAGGTCCTTTGTGGATGCAGAGAAGCTTGGGGAGTTAGATTCATGGAGTACTGAGAAAGGGACCTCAGAAGTAGACTTATGAGCCTCGGTTTTGGCTGATCCCTACAAGGAGTTCAAGTCCTTATGTCCTAGATATAAACTCTGTTACTGGAAGATAGTGTATGTTGGACATGTCCTACTGTGTAACATGTTGAAAGACCTATATCTTCCTTAATACACCACACACACACACACACACACACACACACACACACACACCCTACGGGGTCAGAATACAGAATGTTAGAGCTGAAGCACTCCATGTTGTGAATAGCACACGTTTTCCTTGGATGCATATCGGAATAGTGAAAGAGGGACATGCCAAAGTGTCTAGCTCTGATGCCCACGTCATGGGCATTCTAAGTCTGTGAAGTACGAGTTTCCCATAGGCAGTGTATCATGAGTGTGACGCTGACAGGAGTGGTCCTTTGGGTGTAGGCAGGGACTTTGAAGAGTTGTTCCAACTGAGGTAGAGTATTTGCCAAGGTTGGATTGTTTTGTCTTACTCATATAGGATTGTATTCCTTTCTTTGGAAGTACTTATTTGTTTTGTACAGACATTTGTTAATTGTTTATGTAATGCCTGTTTCCCCCACTGGACTCTTATCTTTTTTTTTTTTTTAATTTTTTTTTTTCAACGTTTTTTATTTATTTTTGGGACAGAGAGAGACAGAGCATGAACAGGGGAGGGGCAGAGAGAGAGGGAAACACAGAATCGGAAACAGGCTCCAGGCTCCGAGCCATCAGCCCAGAGCCCAACACGGGGCTCGAACTCACGGACCACGAGATCGTGACCTGGCTGAAGTCGGACGCTTAACCGGCTGCGCCACCCAGGCGCCCCTGGACTCTTATCTTTTGAAAGCTAAGGCCATGTCTCTCTTGCTCAGCATCATATCCCCAGTGTGTGTCCTAGAACATACCACCCTTTCTCAAGTGTTCCTCACCTGAACCATGGAAAACAGATTTGAGGGGCTATTTTCTCATTTCTCTTAAGGATGATACATAACTAGTAACATTCTAGACACATAGGGGAGAAATTAATGCCTCATGTAGAATGGATACTTTAGGACATTAGGGCTTACTTCTTACGGAAACTTGGTTGAGAAAGGCTGGGAGGTACTTTGAATTAAGATGTGGGTGAGGGTGAGGGAGGGATGACTCCCCCAAATAGTGCTTTCCAGTGGTAGGGTAAATAAATGTTGGTTAATGAAAAAACAACAAATGTCTGCTAATCCTCAATAAATACTTATTAAATGAATGAGTGAGTGGCGACTTAGGCCTTTTAACAGGCCACTCTTCTCTCTCAGTCTGCTGAGAAACCAAAGAATGAGGTGATTGTACTGAGTGACTGGCCTGAGACTCTGTACCAGGAGCCTCACCATCCCCAGAGCAAGCCTTTCATCTGCTTCTACTCCATCAACATCAACTATTTTGTCTCCTTAAACTGGGTGGAACCAGATTCAAACCAAATACAGGTAAAGCTACCTCCCTTTTTTTTCCTCCTTCTTAATCCACTTTATATTCATCATACCTCAACTGTCCTCATCTCAGAATGATGAGGGGGATTCTGAGTTAGCTCATTTTAACATCTATCTCTGTTTCTCAATCTGACCTGGATGCAGTGATCTTTTTCACCTCTAGTTTCAGGTCCAGAGAATTCATATTCCTTAGAAAGCAGACTGAAGGCCAAGGAAAGAGCCTTAAGAATCATGTTTCTATCCCATACCCAAATCCTAGTATTAGGAAACTCCCAAAGTTAAGTTCTTTGGTCTTTCCTTAGTCTTACAAGAGGGAACAGCGATCTAAACATTCAACCCTTCATACCCCTTACTCTTGGGAGATCATCTGCCTCCATGGTCCAACTTTCATCTCTCATCCTCTTCTAGGCAGTACTTTGGATACAAAAGAAAGATACAGAAGCAGAAGGAACAATGGAGAAGATGATGTTTTGTGTGATGGATCAAGTACCACCCATTGAAGCAATGGTCCACACAGGTTCCTACCACATGTTAGTTGCTTACTGTGGTGACATGCACCTGTGGCTCTTTGGAGATCACCATCGAGCATTCATATCCCTGGGCACAGTGCCCTGTCGTTTCTTCATCAGCTGCCTCTGCTATGACCCAGAAACAGAGGTGTTGCTGTCTGGTACCTTGGGGGCTGTGGTTACCTGGCTTATCTTACCAAATGGCAGGGACCTCCAGATGGCACAAACAGTGCCCATGTCTGGTCATGAGCTTGTACAGGGCTTTTCCCTGAATGGCCCCGAGGGGTCTCTCCTGGCCCTTTGTGAGAATAAGGTAAGGGTCTTCACCCACCAGGGTCCGGGCCAGCTGAAAGAGGTAAGAAAGTTCACTCCCATAGGCAGTGGCTCTTCCATCACCTGCTCCTTCACTTGTGTCTCTCAGGGATATTTCTATGCTGGAAACAAGGATGGAGAGATCCATGCTTGGAGTCTAGACCAGGGTAACTTCCTCCACAGCTTCCAGGCCCATTCCTCATCAGTTATATGTGTTCACAGCCGGCCAGAGATCCACACCTTACTGACAGCAGGCCGAGAAGGCACAGTAAGGGAATGGAACCTTGCCGTTGGGAACTTGCTGCGGCAGCTGGAGATTGGTGAGGGGCTGCGGCAACTGCAGTTTATTGATAACACCACTTTTTTCTGCCAGACTACGCACGCTTTCTCACTGCACCACCTGCCTTATTTTTATAGCCTCTTCAATGTCTGTGGTTCTGCTCCTGAGCAGGTGCACCGGGTCTGCTGTGGCCGCAATTGGACTCGGATCCTGTGTGCCACTAAGGATGGTTTGTTGCGCTTCCTGTCTCCAGTGACAGGAGATCTCCTGGTTCTCACCTGGCCTCTGCTTGTCATGGATAAGGCTGTGGCTTGGGCCTATGACCCAGACAATGAGGAGCTCTTTGTGGCAACAGGCAGCTCAGAGGTGCTGGTGTTTGATGCAACGCGCTCGCCTTGCACAGCCAAGTATATGGTATGCACTTCAGTAAACTCTAGGGACAGAGTAAGTTGCCTGGCCTACGCACAGTCCCATTTGGGTATGGGCCTAGTAGGACTGATGTTCTGTGGGCATGACAGTGGCATTGTGAGAATCCTCTCCCACTATAGCTATGCCCGAATAGAAAAGACTGTTCATTCTGGGGCAGTTTTGGCCCTGTCTACCCTGGAAGGTCCCCAGGAAAACTCCTTGCTCTGTTCCTATGGCATGGATAATACTGTATACCTGACAGAAGCTTTGCTGTGGAAGAACAAGGTAATCCTGCAGTCCATAAGCAAAATTCTCTGTAGTTGCCCCCTACAACACGTGATACTGCTGCCGGGTTCTGTGGGTGCCATCACTGACAACCACTGCTGGCGTCTCTGGCACTATCAAGATTTTCTGCAATCTGCAGAATCAAAACAAAGCTCTATGTTTGAAGAGACAAAATGCCTGCACCGGTGTGCCATCACTTCATTTGATGTCTGCTCCTCCCTGAAACTTTTTGTCACAGGGGGCATTGATGGCTCAGTCCGGATCTGGGACTTCCATGGTAGACTCATAACTGAGTTGGATTCAGCACTGCATTTTGGTCCACTCTGCTTTGCCAATAATCGGGGTGACCTGCTTTTGACTTTCAACCAGAGTCTTTACCTGGTATCATGCTTAAAATTGCTCCCTCCTGCTCGGCTGATTCACCTAGCTATCCTAAATAATGCAGATGAAATACAAGAAGACCCTAAACTCTTTCTGCCTAGCTTCTTCTTTTCTTTTGAAATAGTACTTGTACCCAAATTTGTCTACCTTGGACAAGGGCTGCAGGAATTACAGGGGCTAGAGGCCCTTGTTAACAAACGGGTCATTGCCTTTGACAATACTGTGCCCCATGTTGTAGAGGAAGAGAGACGTATGCCTTCTCTGATTCACGTGGAACCCAAATTACATTTTTTGGAGGATAAGGATATTGCTTTTTCTATTCCTGACCCCAAGCATAATCGTCCCCCACATGTGGTTCCTGCTCAACTACGGCTGGCTGGCTGGAATGGGTTGAACCCCTATCATAAACTGCATGGCTTCTTTGGTAAAGGGCGGCAATGGCCCTTTGCTCCTGATGGCTACATCCCCAACTCAGTTATCCGTGCCTGCCTTTGGCCTGACGGTACCCCAGTCTTCTTACGCCATGACCTGTACCCATCCTACCGAGATACAGACTGGGACATGACTGAACCCATCAGACGCCAGACACTGTCACCTATGCCTCTATCAGAAGAGAACATCTCAATGAGGAGAGAGAGGGATAAATCCAAGTGGTGGAAACGAACATTCTATGATGTTCTAACAAGCTTTATAAACCGAAATTGGGCAGGAAGAAAGCTTGATGAAGGACTTCTAAATAATTTAATTGAGGCAATCCTCAGCCTCACAGTTTACTGTTCTATAGACCAGTACACGACATATATTAGTGCCCTGGCACAAATTTTTGCCACTTACCAAGTATCTCCAAGGTTGTGCTCTGAGACTGCCTGTCGCCTGCTGGAAGATACACTCCATCCCAACCCATGCATCCGTGAGCTAGCCTGGGAGGGGCTAGATATGCTTGGCATCATGAGCCATCTCTTTGCTGTTCCACTGAGTCTGGGATTGATGGACAGTGATGAAAATGTGCGGGCTAAGGCTTTGTACCTTATGATAAGAGTCACAGGCATCCAAAGTAAGAGCATGCTGGTAGGCCTGCTGAAGGAACAAGAAACCCTCCAAAAAATGCAGTAAGTTGTGTAGTGGCTTTCCCCCTTCTGTTTTTTCTAGCTCCTAACCTCCAGAATATGGTTGCTTATTCTCCTTTTCTATAACCTTTTCTATTCTTTTCCTCCCACTATGTTCTTTGTTTCTCTTTGCTTTTCTCCCCAGTGCTTACCCTTCTTCTGATCCTTAAGATTCCTCGAGACTCAAGTCTACAAACCTTCCAACCAAAAAAATATCTTTTATCTCCCTGATGACTTGATTCTTTGCTATCTTTGATTCTTTCTTCTTTACCAACCCTTTACTTCAGACTACTCTGTCCTAAATGGCCACTTTATCTCTGCCTCTTCAATTGTAATTTCTTCTTCTCCTCCTCCTCCTCCTTCTCCCTGTCTTCCTTTCTTCCTTCCCTCCTCTTCCTCCTTCTTCTTCAAATCTAGTTTTATCACTGGCTTGGTATCATCCTTTTTTCCTCTTGACTTTTATAGGCGGGAACTTATTGGAGAAACCTCTCTGGACCAGCTGCTGGGGATCCAAGCTAACGACATCCAGTGCCTGCTTACACGGGTGGAGCAGCAGCTGAATGAAAACCTGACCTTGTCACACAGAGACCAACAACCTCCTTTTTCTTTAGACATATCAATGGATGGTGAACCTGAGACCTTTGTCAAACGAACATTCATACCTGAAGAGATCACCAAACGAAAGAAAAGAATGACATATGTTCAAGAGAAGAGAGAAAGTCTTAGTATGTATGGGGTAATAAATGGGGTATATTTGGGGCCCACCTTAGGACACCAAAAGACAGGGTCAGTAAGGCCAAGATATCTAAAATGGGGATACCTGGGTGGTTCGGTCGGTTGAGCATCTGACTTCAGCTCAGGTCATGATCTCGTTCGAGCCCTGCGTAGGGCTCTCTGCTGTCAGCACGGTGCCCACTTCAGATCCTCTGTCCTCCTCTCTCTTTCAAAAATAAATAAACATTAAAAAAAAGATATCTGAGGGGCGCCTGGGTGGCTCAGTCGGTTAAGTGGCCGACTTCGGCTCAGGTCATGATCTCGCGGTCCGTGAGTTCAAGCCCCGCGTCAGGCTCTGTGCTGACAGCTCAAAGCCTGGAGCCTGTTTCAGATTCTGTGTCTCCCTCTCTCTGACCCTCCCCCGTTCATGCTCTGTCTCTCTCTGTCTCAAAAAATAAATAAATGTTAAAAAAAAAAAATTTTTAAAAAAATAAAAAATAAAAAAAAGATATCTGAAATTATATCAGTGGGAACATAATTACGTAGAGATTCTTTTCCATAGAAAGTAACCTTCCTGGGAAGGAAACACATATACCACAACAAATAGCAAGGTCTTATTTCTTCAGGATATGGAAGCTGGGATAAAATGACAAGCATTTCTGTGCCATAAAGCCTCAGTCCTCTTTGCCTCTGTACTTCTTGTGGAAGTTCATTGAACTGTATATTACAAAGGATACCACTCAGGGCCTCTGTTTTTTCTTAAATATTTTCCTCAATATCTCTGCAGTTAAAAAGGACCTGAGAGTTTCCAGAAAGAAGAGAGAGACCGAGCTTGTAAAATTTAGCTCTATGTTGGTGCCTTCAGAGGATGAAGGTGAACAGAGAGAGGCCAAGAAATCAGAGCTAATTGACACTGAGGATGTTGCCTTAGAGCCAGAGCTGCCACTAAGTACTTTCAGCCCAGCCAAATCTGAAGAGGTTGCTGAATCAAAGGAGGTCATGACAGAAGCTACAGAAGCTATGGAAGCCACAGAAGAAGGAAGAGGCCACATGGCAGTCACAGAGGCAGTGGAAGCCACACAGATTATGAAGGCCATAGATCAACATGACATGAAAGATTATGGAGAGATATTCCCTAAGCTGGAAAGACAAGAACTCATGAAAAGACTCTGGGAAAGGGCAGTGGAAAAAAGCCATGAAAAAGTAGCTGCAAAGTTGAAACAGAAAGAAAATTTGAAGGATATTTCAAAGATGACTGCAGAAGAGCCCAAAGAAAAAGTCATGCAGATTGCTGAGCAAGAAAAAGATACAAGGAAGAAACTTGGAAAGGGTGGCCAAGGTTTGGCTGGTGCCCCTGGACACACGGGTGAATCAGACACCAGGTCTTGGCGGAATGACATTTGCTATCTTGCCACCGCAAGGATAGCAAGTTCCCATCCAGGAGTGTTAAGGGATCTGGGTCAAGAATTGGTGGACTTGGCTCGGGTGATTCTTGCTCCCCAAGAGCCCAGTTGGGATCTATTCCAAGAGATCTGCCCCCTTTTAAAGGACTCCTCAGAATTGGAGGAAAGAGTGGTAGAAGAACCATCCACTATAACAGAAAAGGTGGATAAAGAGATTGTGGAGGAAGAAGTGACAGAGTTGGGAAGACAAAGGGGAAAAGAAGCATTAGAGAAGGACAAGGCATTTTCTCAAGTCAAGAAAAAGAAAGTTGCTTTCTTAGATAAACTAGCCTTACAGAAAAGGAAATTAAAAAAAGAAGCACGGGGACTCGCCAGGCAAGATGGGAAAATAGCTGAGGAAGAAAGGAAACTGATTAAGCCAGAGAAGAAATTAATTCAGGGTAAGGAGAAACTGATCCAGGATATGAAGAAACTGACTCATCAGAAAGAAAAAATAGCTTGGGAGGAAAAACTACTGGCTTATCCACAAAAGACATTAACCAAGGAAGAGCAGAAGTTAGTTTTAGGAGAAAAGAAAGATACTGGAAAAGGGAAAAAACGACTAGGGGAAAGAAAGAGAGTGACCCAGAAAGAGGGGAGGGCAGCCCTGAAAAGGAGTAAGTGGGACTGGGAGAAGATTATGATGGCCCATGAAGAAGACATGTGGCCCCAGGAAGAGGTGTTGCCTGTCTGGGGAGAGAGGAAATTGTCCCAGGAAGAGGAAGAGCTGGGTGAGGAAGACGAGGAGCTGAGTGAGGAAGAGGAGGAGCCCTGTGAGGAAGAGAAGGAGTTCAGTGAGGAAGAGCCAAGTGAGGAAGAAGAGGAACTGGCCTGGGATGAAGAGGAACTAATTCTGGACTTAAAGAAACAAGTTAAAGGTAGGAAGAAAAAGTCCCACAAAAAGAAGAAACACATTCAAGGTATAGAGAAACATGTTGAAGAAGTGGCCCAGAAAAGGGGGGAATTAGCCCAGGAAGAGGAACATTTGTCTAGCAAAGAGGAGGGACTGTCTGGGGAAGAAGAAAAACAGGCATCAGAAAGGGGCAGCTTGGCAGAGCAAGAAATTAAATTGACCACAGAGAAGAATAAATGGTTAAAAAAGAAAAAAGAGGCCTATAAAAAGAAACAAATCCAAGAAAATGAAAAACAAGTTGGGAAACAGGAGAAAGAAGACCAGAAAGAGAGGCAGGCTAGTAAAGAGGAGAAAAAAGCCAAGGACAGACAATTATCCTGGGAAAGAAAGAAACTGGGCCTAGGGCAAGAGGAGAAGCAGGGGGAAAAGGAGAGAAGGGCCCAGAAAGAGGAGAAAACGACTGAGAAGAAGAGGCAATGGGCCTGGGAAAAAAAGAAAGCAGACTCAGGAGAGGAGGAAAAAGCTGGGGGGATGAAGAAATGGTCACAAGAAGAAAAGAAACAGGCCCGGGAAGAAAAGAGACGGGATCAGAAAGAGGAAAAAATGGCTCAAAAAGTGGAGAAACAGGCTGAGGATAAAAAACAATGGGCCAGAGAAAAGATGAAACTGGTCCCAGAAGAAGAGAAAAAGATAGAAGAAATTGAGAAAGTGTTCCCTCAAAAAGAGAAACGGGCCATGGTGGGGGAAAAACAAGCTAAGAAAGAGGAGAAATGGGTTGGGAAAGACAGGAAAGCCACTGACAAAAAAGAACAACAGACCCACAAAGAAGAGCAACTAGCCCTACAAGAGCAGATACAGGCCCAAGAAGAGAGAATATGGGGTCAGAAAGAGGAGAAAGAGAGCGATAAAAAAAAACAACGGGCTTGGGTAAAAGAGAAAATTTTTGTAGAAAGAGAGGAACATGCTGGTGAAGTGGAGAAAAAGTCCCAGGAAAATGAGGAAAAAGCATTGAAGAAAAGACTGACCCAGAAAGACAGTGAATTGGCCAAGGAGAAGAGGCATATTGCTAAGAGAAAAAAAGCAGTAGCCAGAAAGGGGATTGGCATAACTAAGAGAAAGAAAAAAACTAAGGAAGAGAAAGAAGTTGTGGAAGAAGAGGAATTGTCCCAGGAAGAGAGGGAATTGGCCTATGACATTAGGATCAAGGAGATGGGTGTTGCCAAGAAAAAAAGGAAAAGAACCAAAGAGGAGAGAATACAGGCAGTGAGGAAACTGGATATGGAGAAAGGGATTTGTTCTGAAGACAAAGAGGCTAGTTCCAGGTTAAAAGATATAAGGAAGAAAGAGAGTAACCTGTCCAGGATCCTGGCTAAAACAGTTAGAAAAATGAGTATAGTGCTACCAGAAGAAACAGAAATATGTGAGGAAGAGAGATCATTCATGACAGGGAAGAGTGAAATGGATGGCCAGAAGTGGGAATTTTTTAAGGAACAGGGGGAAATAATGAAAGAAGAGAAGGAGCTGGGTCAGGAAGAGGGAAAAGTAGAAGATGATAGGCTGGCCACCAAAGAGAGAACACTGACTGATGGAGAGAGCTTGAAGGAGAACCGAAAGTTACTACAGAAGGTCCAGGGAAAGATACTATTAGATAGAGTCCAGGTAGAGAGTATATTAAAGGAAGTCCAGGAACAAAATATGTTAGGAAAAAAGCAGCTAAAGAAACTTCTGAGGAGAATTGAGAAGAATAAACTAAAAAAGACTCCGCTGAAGTGGTTATTAGAGAATATCAGAGATACTCTGTTTGAAGGCTTATCTGAGAGTTTTATTGGGAAGGAAATAAAGGAAGGTCCAACTAAGAAGGGGAAAGAGGAGGAGAGCATTACTGAGGAAGAAAAGGAAGGGATTCTGCCCAGGAAGGAGAAAGGGAAATATGTGATTAAGAAGAAGAAAAAGAAGGTAAGCCTGAGTGAAGAGAAATTGAAGGAGAATTTGGCTAAGAAGCATAAAAAACAAAGTTCATCCCAAAGAAGGAGAAAGGGAAAGAGGTTGACTCAAGAGAACGAGAGGCTGAGTAAGAAGAAAAAAGAGGGTCCACATGAGGAGGAGAGCCTGGATGAGGAGGAGGAGAGCCTGAGTGAGGAGGAGGAGAAGGAGAGCTTGAGTGAGGAGGAGGAGAGCTTGAATGAGGAGGAAGAGGAGAGCCTGAGCCAGGAGGAAGAGGAGAGCCTGAGCCAGGAGGAGGAAGAGGAGAGCCTGAGCCAGGAGGAGGAAGAGAGCCTGAGCCAGGAGGAGGAGGAGAGCCTGATCCAGGAGGAGGAGGAGAGCCTGAGCCAGGGGGAGGAGGAGAGCCTGATCCAGGAGGAGGAGGAGAGCCTGAGCCAGGGGGAGGAGGAGAGCCTGAGCCAGGAGGAAATGGGGAAGATAGAGAAAAGGGAGAAGGAGGAGGAAAGACAGAAGGATGGGGAGAGCAGACTTATGGAGGTGATACTCCCAGAAGAGGGAGTATTGAAAACAGAGCTCTCCAAGGAGGAAGTGAGCTTATCAAAGCTAACAATAGAAGATGAGTCTCTTGCTGAGAAAAGAAAAGGTACAACTAGAAGGAAAATGACTTTTAAGAAAGAAAGATTGCTTGATGGAAAGAGAGATCCCACACTTAGGGATAAAGTCATGTGGCCAACAGTTCTGAAAAGCCCCTTCAAAATGCCACTCCCAGTAGCTCTGGAAAAGCAGAGAATGCCCAGGAAAGTGTTAGGGGATCATTTAGATTTGAAAGGTCAGGAAAGTCAACTTCTTGGAGCACACCCTGAGACAAGTTCTTGGAGAAGACAAGAGGATGTGCTCTTGGAGAAAGCTAGGGGTATGTTTTTACAAGGGAGGGGAACAGGCTTCCAGGCCCAGATCCCAGAAGGCCTCCATAGGCCAGAGTCCCATTTATCTGATATGATCAGGAAACCACAGAAATCTGAACATAGACCCAAAGGTGACATGTGGAAGTGGTTCTTGAAGTCCCAGGATTTGCCAATGGGGAAAACTGAGGGCCAGGTCGTAGGCCCAGCCCTAGCCTCAGCCCCATGCCTTACTTCTGCACCAGCTGAAAGGCCATGCTACTCAGAAGCAAGCTTCTCAGATGAGGACTGGATTAACAATGCCTTAATAAGGCTGGAAGCAGGAGAGCAGCTTTCCAGGAACAGTTTCCATCGACTGCACCAGCTCCTCAGAAACCTCACTTCAAAGGGATACTTGAAATGGATGCGTCTATACAATCTTAAAGCCATTGCTAAACACTTCAGGAAGAACCTAGAAGTAAGTCATGCAGACATATCACAACCCTATAAGGATGTTTTGAGTCCAGTGCACTTAAAAGGGATCCCTCCAGTTAGAAGAAAAGAAAAATGGAGCCGGCTAGAACCATTCCCTGTTGTTGAAGCAGTGTTACCATTGGCTGCCACAAGGCCTCAAACCCCACACCGTCTCAGTTGGCCTCTCTTAGATGAGTCCTACAGGAAGAAGCAGGCACAACAGTTATCTTCTGCTGTTAAGCAGATGTTGAACCTTTATCCAGTAAGAAAGGATGTTCCTACAACTGTCTATCCCTCTGTGGATATAAAATCCCTGGACTTGATATTCCAGAAAGACTTCCAGGTCTTGAGGGAGAAAGGAGAGCTCCCCAAATTTCACAAGGCAGAGAAGGAAGCACTGCCCGTCCCTTCACCAGTATTCCCATCAACCACCAAGAGGATTCAAGTCCCAAAGGCTATAAACTGGCATCTTTTAGGAGAACCTTACAGGAGTGCTCGGGTACAGCAGTTATCCAATGCCCTCAAAGAGATGGAAATGCAACACTTTTATCCTATCGCGCGTGAGATTTTCACAGGTGCCCATGACTCTGTGGACAAACAAACTCTAGCATTGATGTTTCAGAAGGATCTCAGAGCTTTTAAGGGAAAAGACAGGCCCCTCACATTGCCCAAGTTGAAGAAGGCGCAGCCCGTCTCTAAGAAAAAGGAAAAGCTGCCTCAATGGGAGACATTTGTGGCACTCTACTATGTTTTGCGGACATTGCAGCAACGATATGCAAAAGACCGCACTGCTTGGATGGAACAGTTTTACCAACTCATGGATCTGTACCAATTTAAGTCCCCCCAAATCCAGAGGCTCCTACTACAGTTGCTGCAGAGAGAGGCACTCCAACCTCAAGAGACCATCTATAAAAATGCCCTGAAAGCCAAGGAGCTGGTACTTGGTGAACGGTTGTTCTGTGGCCTGTTTTATGGTCATTCTTGTGCCCCTGCAGGTCCTCTCAAGTTCCATGATGTTGTACCTCTGCCTGGGAAGAGCAAGGTGCATACTATCCAACCTGTGGGCATTGCCCAGTATGGGTTCCTAGAACTTGCCTGGAAAAGTCTACCACAAGTCAGTCCTTACCTTATTGAGAGGCTGCCCAACATCTCTACTCCAACTCTATGATTTGGCCTAACATTAGGACTTTGGGGCCTTGCTGGGAAATAAGCCTGGCCATAGATTTTAAGCCTCCTGTACCCACTTCAAGGTGGGCCTAAACAAGTATTTGTATTCATTTGGCTCCAGAAACCTGCTACCTTGTACTGAATAAAATGACATTTCTCATTTGTAACAAACATTTTGATTTCTCTTTCTTCCCCAGCCTAGGATCCCCATAGAAAGTAGATAGAGAAAACAGATAAAACAGAGAAAACAGATTTGTCCTCACAGGACTGATTGTTTTTTGTCAGTGGGTACATCCTTTGGAGGGTAGGGGCCAGCATTTGATCAACTTTTGATAGAAAAGTCTGTCCTGGAACTCTTTTTTTCTTTGGTTAGTATTTCCTCCCTCAAAAGTTCCTAGGAGGAGAGTGTCTGGTGCAGCTGGGCTTTTATTTATTTAGCATTAATCTGAGAGGAAGCAGAGAACACCCATAATTTTTCCCCTTCATAAACTTTGATCTGTAGTTCCTGAACATCTTTAAGCCTTAGTGTTCTCATCTACATAATGGGGAAATAGAGTGAAATAATGATTAAGAATGCCAACTTTGAATTCAGAAAAACTCTCATTCCAGTTCTTTTTCTGCCATTTATTGGCTCTTTAATCTTAGCTTTTGGTTTCCTCAAAGTATAATGGTGATAGTAACAACTACCTTAGTGAAACACTTAACAGAATTCCTGGAATACAGTTCTCTCTCCCTCCCTTTCCCTCTCTCTCTCTCTCTATCATAGGTAGCTATTTTAATGGGAGTTAAGTGTGTGAATAAGAATGTGGGTTATAAGATTCAAACAGGATTTGAATCCCTGCCTTTCAATTTGACATATAATCTTGAGCCAGTGATTTCACCTAAGCCTCAGCTTTTTTTATTTTCAATTGTTTATTGTAAGCCTCAGTTTTATCATGTGCAAATGAGGCTCATTGTGAGGCTCAAGCGTGATTCTGGCTACACCCATTTTAGTGTATTGGGCTAAAGGAGGTGCCTGGGACCTCAAGAGAGTTTGAGGATACCTTGAGAAAGGGAACAGAGCTCAAGGAGACAGTCTGCAAGAGTAGGGGAGGAGTTCAAGCACAAAGGAGGTGCTTGGAAGCCCAAGAGATCTTGGGCATCAGAAATCAGACTGCTGAGGGAAGTGACAAATTCTGAGGAAAAAAAAAAGTTTGGGAGTCCAGATCAGAAGCTTGGGAGTAAGAGACAGATCTCAGGGGAGAGGTCTGAGAGTCCAAAGGGAACAGCTGGAGTTGACAATGTACAGAAGCTAAGAAGTCCTGGGAACAGATCCCATGCTCAGCAAAGGCATAAAAGTGATGAGCAGAAGAAGCAGATTTTGAGGTTAGAGGAGCCAGGAAGCCCTTGAAGGAGCCAGAGCTCAGGGGAGATCCCTGGAAGCTTAAGAGAGGTGCACAAAGTGCAATGGGGAAGGGTAGGAGAAAAGGGAAGAAACAAAACTTTGAGAAGACTGCAAGCTTCCAGGGAAGGAACTAGACCCCAAAAAGCAGTCTGCAAGGTCAGAATAAGTTGAATAATTCCAAAGATTTAAAACATATACTTACACATGGGGGAATTCCCTCCTGTGAAACAATAAATTATATATAGATGTTTTTTGCTTCTGGCTCCTGCTAATATTTGGTCTTTGACCCTTATTTCTGACACAGAACTCCTAAGTCCCTTGGAATCTCCTGGGAGATAGGAAACTCTTTTTGTTCTAATGAGATGATTCTTGGTGGGCTCTTAGAAAGGGGCTGGTCACTAGAAAGACCAAGCCATGTATAGAAGCTTGGGGCTTTCAGCCACCTCTCCCATTCTCTAAATAAGGGCTGGAGATTGAGTTAATGATCAGTCATGCTACATGATGGAGCCTCCATAAAACCCCCAATGTGTGGGGTTCAGGGAGCTTCCAGGTTGGTGAACACATCTATGTGCCAGAGGGTGGTGCACCTGAACTCCATGGGGCAGAAGCTCCTTCACTTAGGCACCCTACCAGAGCATCCCCGATGTATCTCTCTGGCTGTATGCTTTAACATATTCTTCATAATAAATCAGCAATAGTAAGTAAACTGTTTTCTTGGGTTCTGTGAGCTGTTGTAGCAAATTATTGAACCTGAGGAGAGGATTGTGGGAGCCCGTGAATTCTATCCAAGTCAGACAGTTCTGGGTAACCTGGGTACCAACTACTGGCGATTGGGGTCTGAAGCAGAGGGCAGTCTTGTGGGACTGAGACCTTGGGGGTCTGTGCTTACTCTGGTTAGTGTCAGAATTGAACTGCAGGACACCAAGTTCATATTGGAGAATTGGTCTGTGTGGGGGAAAAAACCACACATCTGATGTCAAAAGTGTTGTGTGAGTAAGAAGACAGCCCCCCCCCCATCAAATATCTCCTCAAATATCCTATGTATTTCCAGAAGAGGGGGAAAACAAGATGAAAAGTATTAAATTGTGTTTACTGTAAGGAAAACCGTTAATAGTTTACTAAAAGGTTTGCTACAGCAGGGAAATGAAGAAATTTGTTTTCCTTAAACACTAGGGAATTTTGCCAAGCTTTTTACAATCCCAGAAATAATAGAGCCATATAGAAGAAACTAAGCTTGACTTATTTACATCAGAACAACTTTAAAAATAATTTTTAAATGTGGTAAATTATACATAACAAAATTTACCAGTTTAGCCATTTTCAGTGTACAGTTTAGTGCATTAAATACATTCACATTGTTGTGCAACCACCAGTGTCCATCCAGAGAATGTTTTTCACCTTACAAAATTAAAACTCTGTTCTCAGGGGCACCTGGGTGGCTCAGTCAGATAAGTGTCCAACTCTTTTTTTTTTAATTTTTTTTTATGTTTATTCATTTTTGAAAGACAGAGACCGAGCACAAGCAGGGTGGGGTGGAGAGAGAGGGGGACACAGAATCTGAAGCAGGCTCCAGGCTCTGAGCTGTCAGCACCAGAGCCCGACGTGGGGTTCGAGCTCACAAACCGTGAAATCATGACCTGAGCCAAAGTTGGACGCTCAACCCACTGAGCCACCCAGGTGCCCCAATAAGTGTCCAACTCATGATTTTGGCTCAGGTCATGATCTCATGGTTCATGAGATTGAGCCCCACGTTGGGCTCTACACTGAGAGCTTGGATCCTGCTTGGGATTCTTTCTCTTCCTCTCTCTGCCTGTCCCCTATTTGCATGTGCTTGCTCTCTAGCTCTCTCAAAAGCAAAAAAAAAAAAAAAACAAAACAAAACCCAAAAAACCGTTCCCATTATATAATAACTCCCCATTCTCCCTACCCCACCGCTCCAGCTCCTGGCAACTATCATTCTACTTTCTGTCTCTGTGAATCTAAGTACTTGATATGAGTGGAAACTTAAAAGTATTTGTCCTTTTGTGACTTATTTCACTTAGCATAGTGCCTATCTTCAGGGTTCATCTATGTTGTAGCAGGTGTACAATATTCCATTGTATGTATAGACCACATTTTGTCCATCCATTTATCTGTTGGTGGGCACTTGGGTTGCTTCCACCCAAATTTTGGTTATTGTAATGCTGCAGTGAACATGGGTGTACAAACCTCTCTTCAAGATCTTAAAATTGTTTTTGGTATATACCCAGAAGTGGAATTGCTGGGTCATATGGAACTTCTATTTTTTTTTTAGAAATGGTCAGCTGGTATAATTTTAAAAATACCATTAGGGTCCATTCTAGTGATTGTCTTCTGACTTTCTGCAGTAATCTAAATCTGTGTTTCACAAACTTTGAAATAAAGTATAAGGTTCCTTATGTGTATTTAAAATTTTGTTTTATTTTAAACATTTAAATTATTTTATTGAGGTGTAATTAACATGCAGTGAAAGGTACAGCCATTAAACTTTCAGTTCGATGAGTTTTGACAACTGTATACACCCTTGTAACAACCACACAAACCAAAGTAAAGTATTTCCAAATGGCCCTTTCCAGTTCTTTTGTGCCCTGTTCCAGTCACTTTTCCAACTCCCTCCTTCAAGGTAACCACTCTTTTATTACCTTTAGTTTTTCCTGTTCTTGCACTCCATATAAATGGAATTATAAAGTATGTAAACTCCTGTTTGGGGCTTATTTTGCTTAACATATTTTTTGAGACGCATCTATATTGTGCATATTAGTTTTTCCTTATTGTATGAACACACCATGATTTATTTATTCTCATGTTGATGGATGTTTGAATTATCTCCAGGTAGATGTATCATGAATGAGGCTGCTATGAACACTCTTGGATAAGTGTTACTATGGATGTTTTCATTTCTTTTGGGCAAATACTTCAGGATGGAATTTAGGTTTATGAGAATATTTTCCCAAAGAGGTATCACTTTATACTCCCCAACTCTATTTATGAGCATTCCAGTTGTGCCACATACTTGCCAACATTTCACGTTGTCATGTTCTTTTATTTCTAGTAGGCATAGATAATTTTCATGGGCATAGGTATTTCATTGTGACTTAGTGCTGATTAAGTTGTGTTGACCCCGTTGCTTCTCGGCCTTTTGGCTAAGAACAAGTGAAGTTGTGTTGACCCCTTTTTTCTAGTGCTTATTGGCCATTTTTATATCATTTGTGAAGTGTCTAAGTCATTTGTGCCCCACCCCTTTAAATTGGGTTGTCTTTTTATTTTGATTTAAAGATGTTCTTGTCTATTACCAATGTTTTATGATGAGCAGATATATTTTGATGAAGTTCAACATATCATTTCTTTCATGGTTAGTGCATTTTGTGTCCTGTTCAAGAAAATTTTGCTTTCTCCAACCAAAATGATAAAGATATCCATCTATGTTTTCTTCTAGAAACCTTATGGTTCTGGGTTTAACATTTAGCTCTATGATCTATCTCTAATTTGTGTGTATGGGGTAAGATGCCAAGTTTCAATCTTCTTTCCCACAGAGATAGCTAATTGTTCCAAATATCATTTGTTAAAACTTTCTCATTGACTTGCACTGGTTCTTCTGTCAAAAATTAATTGACAGTAATTATTTCAGGGCTCTGTTCCATTGATACATTTGTCCTTAAATCAATGGCATACTACCTTCATTATTTTTGACTGGTAAGATCTGGTAGTGTCTTCCAATTTTGCTTTTTTTTTAAATATTATTTTCTCTCTCCTAGATCCTTTGCATTTCCATATAAAATTTCAAATCAACTAGTAATTTCTTCAAGAAAGGCTGCTGGAATCTTTGAAAGGGGTTGCATTAATTTCATAGATTTAGGAAGAATGGACATTTTAAGAATATTGAACCATCCAGTGAACATGGAATCTCCCCCACTTGTTTAGGTCTCCCTTGATTTATCCTAACAATAGTCAATTAGTTTTCAAAATAGAGATCATAACACATCTTTTAGGCAGATTTAATCCCTAATAATTTGATGATTTTGATGTTATGGTAAATGGCATTGTTCATTTCATTTTCCAATTGTTGGTAGAATATAGCAATATAGTTGAATTTTGTATATTAACCTTATATCCTAGGAAGTTGATAAACTCATTAATAATATTCTAAAAATATTCTAGAGTTATTTTCATATGTAAGCACGTTATTTGCAAATAAAAGTTTTATATCAGTAAGCAGAGGACACTTGCTGTCTGTCAGTCAAGACAGAGAGACCCAATTTGGAGATTTGTCTTATCACCATCATTTTTTTGTTTACTTAGCTACTTAGCTTTTTAAAGAATTAAATTCTTCAACTTATAATTGCTTTAAAAAAGTTTTATTTCATCTTTTCTCATATTTATTCTTTTTATTATAATGTCACACTGGCTAGGACTTCAAATATGATGTTGAATACAAGTGAGAACAGGCATTCTTACATTATTCCCAACCTTAGGGGAAGGTGTTCAAAAGTTCACCATTAAATATGTTAGCTGTATGTTTTCCTACATTCCTTTTATCAGGCTGAGGAAATTCCTTTCTGTTCTTAGTGTGCTGAAAGCTTTTATCATGAGGGTGTTGAATTTTTGTTGGTAAACTTTAACAGAAAAGTTGTGAAGATAGCAGAGATTGTTCCCATAAACCACACACCCAGTTTTCCCTATTGTTATCTTACCTTATTATGGTACACTTGTCACAATTAATGAACCGATACTGATAAAGTATTAACCTGATAACATTTTTCAGATTTCCTTAATTTTTACCTAATGTCTTTTTTTTTTTTTTTTTTTTTTTTCTGTTCCTGTATCCCATCTAGGACACCATGTTACATTTAGTCGTCATGTTCCCTTAGGTTCTTCTGGCTGTGACAATTTATCAAACTTTCTTTCTTCTGATGACCTTGGAAGTTTTGAGGAATACTAGTTAGGAATTTTGTAGAATGTCCCTCCCATGAGAGGCTGATTTGTCTGATATTTTTCTCAATTGTGGGTTAATGGGTTTGGGGGGAGGAGGAAGACCACAGAAGTAAAGTACCATTCTCATCAAATCAAATCAAGTAGAATACTACAGACATAAAATTTCACTGATGAAGTTAACTTGATAACCTGAGGCTATATATGTCAGATTTTTCCATTGTAAAGTTAATTCTTTTTTCCCGTTTCCATACTGTGTTATTTGGAATGAAGTCATTATGCACAGCCCACATGCAGGGAATGGAGTTTTTATAATGCACGTTCTTGAGGGTGGAGTTATCTACATACATTATTTGAAATTCTACTGCATGGGAGATTTGTTTATTCTCCTTCATTTACTTATTAAACCATTTATTTACATCATGTACTTCTGGATATTTACTTTTTACGCTGGGTTATAATCCAGTATGACTTTATGTATTTTGTTCCTTAATTTGTTCCAGTGCTAGTTATTGGGAACTTTTTTAGTTGGCTCCTGTATCCTTTTGACTCACCCCTTTCATTGTGGGCTTTTAAAAAATTGAGATATAACTGGCATATAACATTGTATTAGTTTTAGGTGTATATACAGTGAGTTTATATATATATGTATATATATATGTATATATATATATATAGTGAATATATATATGTATATATATATATATATAGTGAAATGATTACCAAATCAGTATAATTAATATCCACAACCACATATAATTACAAATTTCTTCCAATGATGAGAACTTTCAATATTTAGTCGCTTAGCAGCACTCAAATATATAATACAGTACTGTCAATTATAGTTACCATGCTGTACATTATACCCCCACAACTTACTTATAACTGGAAGCTGTACCATTGGGCTTCTTCCATTTCACCCACTCCCCACTCCTTGCCTATGGCATCCACCAATTTGTTCTCTGTATCATGAATTCAGTTTTTGTTTTTGTTTTAGATTCCGCATCTAAGTGAAAACACAGTGTCTCTTATTTCATTTAGCATAGTGCCCTCGAAGTTTATCCATGTTGTTGCAAATGACAGTATTTCTTTCTTTTTTTATGGCTGAATAATATCCCTGTGTGTCTGTGACATTATCTTTATCCATTCATCTGTAGATGGACACCTAGGCTGTTTCCATGTCTTGACTACTACAATAATACTGCAGTGAACATTGGAGTGCAGACATCTTTTCAAGATATTGTTTCCTTTGGATAAATACCCAGAAGTGGAATTGCTGGATCATATGGTAGTTGTTTTTAATTTTTTGAGGAACCTCTATACTGTTTTCCATAGAGACTTTACCAATTTACATTTCTAACAACAATGCACAGAGTTCCCTTTTCTCCACACTCTTAGGGTTATTTCCCCAACACTTGTTATTTCTTGTCTTTTTGATGATAGCCATTATAACATGTGTGAAAGAATATCTCATTATAGTTTTAATTTGCATTTCCTTGATGATTAATGATGTTGAGCACCTTCCCATGCACCTATTGGCCATTTATATATCTTTTCTGGAAAACTGTCTGTTCAGTTCCTCTGTTCATTTTTTAAGTTGGATTGTTTTTTCCTACTGAGTTGTAGTTCTTTGCATATTTTGGATACTAATCCCTTATCAGATATATAATTTGCAAATGTTTTCTCCTATTCTGTAGGTTGCCTTTTCATTTTGTTGGTTTCCTTTGTTGTGTAGATACTTATGTTTGATGTATTCCCACTTGCTGTTTTGCTTTTGTCGACTTTGCTTTTGTATCAAATCCAACCACAAGCCTAATGTCAAGAAGCTTATCCCCTATGTTTTCTTTTAGGAGTTTTATGGTTTCAAGTCTTAGTTAAGTCTCTGATCCATTTTGAGTTATATATATATTTTGTATAGAGTATAAGATCATGGTCCAGTTTCCCCAATAGCACTTATTAAAGAAACCATCCTTTCTCCATTGTATATTCTTGGTTCCTTTGTCATAAATTGACCATAATAGCATGGCACATTTCTGAGCTCTATTCCATTCCACCCATTTGTGTGTCTGTTTTAATACCAATACCATACTGTCTTGATGGCTATAGCTTTGTGATGGTTTGAAATCAGGAAGTGTGATGCCTTCAGTTTTGTTTTCTCAAGACAGCTTTAGCTATTCAGTATTTTGATTCAATACACATTTTAGAATTCTTTGTTCTATTTCTTTGAAGAATGCCATTGGAATTTTGAAAGAGATTGGATTGAATCTGTTGATTACCTTGGGTAGTATGGACATTTACACAATATTAATTCTTCCAATACATGAGCACAAAATATCTTCCCATTCATTTGTATCTTCAATTTCTTTCATCACTGTCTTATACTTTACAGTATACAGGTCTTTCATCTCCTTGGTTAAATTTATTCCTAGGTAGGGGCACCTGGGTGGCTTAGCCTGTTAAGCATCCAACTCTTGGTTTTGGCTCAGATCATGATCTTGTAGTTCATGAGTTCAAGGTCACATTGGGCTCTGCACCTACTCCCCACTCACGGTCTCTCTTAAAATAAACTTAAAAAAAAAAAAAACTTTTAAAAATAAACTTAAAAAAACACACTTTTTTCATGCAATTACAAATGGGGTTTTCCTAATTTTTTTCTAATAGCTTATTATTCATGTACACAGACAACGGATTTTTGTCTATTGATTTCGTATCCTGCAACTTTACTTATTAGTTCTTTAGGTGGTCTTTAGGGTTTAATATATATATATGCAAATAGAGACAGTTTTACTTCTTCCTTCCCGATTTGGATGCCTTTTATTTTTCTTGCTTAATGGTTCTAACTAGGACTTCCAGTACTATGTTGAATAAAAGTGGTGAGTGTGGACACTTTTGTCTTGTTTTTGATCTTGGAAAACAAGCTTTCAGCTTTTCACTGTTTGGTATGATTTTATCTGTAGGCTTGTCATATATGGCTTTTATTATGTTGAGGTACCTTCCCTATACACCCACTTTGTTCAGAATTTTTATCATGAATGAATGTTTACTTTTGCCAAATGACTTTTCTCCATCTACTGACTATATGGTTTTTATTCATTTTATTAATGTGGTATATCACATTGATTTGTAGATGGTGAACTATCCTTTCAATTTGGAATAAATCCCACTTGATCACAGTGTAGGATCCTTTCAATGTATTGTTGAATTTGGTTTGCCAATATTTTATTGAGGATTTTTGCATTCATGTTTATTAGGGATATTGGACTATAATCTTATTTTCTTGTGGTATCTTTGGTTTTCATATCAGGGTAATGCTGGCCTTGTAAAATGAGTTTGGAAGTATTCCCTACTCTATGTTTTGGAAGAGTTTGAGAAAGCATTGGTTCTTTTAAGTGGTTGGCAACATTTTTTTTAACTGTGTCATCAGGATTCATGTGTTTCTTCAGTACAGGGAAATTCTCAAATGTTAACATTCTTCTTATTTCCTCACCCTCGTTTGCTCTATTGATTCCTCTGGAACTCTGATTACAATTTGGCACTTATTCAATGATATTTTGGCCTCTCATAATTTCTGTCTCTGTACATCTAAATTATCTTCTTTTTGGGGTGCCTGGGTGACTCAGTTGGTTGAGCGTCTCTTGATTTCAGCTCAGGTCATGATCCCAGGGTCACGGAATCAAGCCCCAAATCAGGCTCCATGCTGAGTGTGTTCTTTCTCTCTATGCCCCTCTCCCCTTCTCTCAAAAAAAAAAAAAAGTTTAAAAAATCTTTATAAAAAATAACTTATCTTCTAATTTCCTCTAATTGTTAAATCACTCTTCCCACCACCCCCCCACCCCAGGTGTATCAAACCAATTAGCTGCCTTAAGTCTTTTTTTTCAAAACTGCCTCGTGTTTTTTAATAGTATTTGCTTTCCCTGTGTATTTTCATACCTATTTCACCTATCATTTTAATAGTTACACTATAATCTCCAAGCAGTAGTTCTATTTACTGACAGGAATAAGTCTAGCCTGGAAGTGTTGAGAAATGAATGGATAACAAATCTGTAGGAAAAGTGAGTGGATTTCCCCCACCTCAGGCCCATAAGGGAGTGCCACTAACATTAAATACAGAGAGATAAGGGCAAAAATTACTATACTTGGAATACCAAGGAAGTAAATTCAGTCTCTTGCTCAAACTAAGCTATGCTCAGGGAAGTTCAAGAAATTCCTGGTCCTGGGGCACCTGGGTGGCTCAATCGGTTAAGCGTCGGACTTCAACTCAAGTCATGATCTCACGGTTCATGGGTTTGAGCCCTGCGTCAGGCTCTGTGCTGGAGCCTGGAGCCTGCTTCAGATTCTGTGTCTCCCTCTCTCTCTGCCCCTCCCCCACTTGTGCTCTGTCTCTCAAAAATAAACATTAAAAAAATTTTTTTTAATAATAAAATAAAAAATAGAAAAAGAAATTCTTGGTCCTGATGTGGATCCCCAGAACCCTTCCTTGTTGTAAGGGAAGCTGTGAGCCTCCTCTGTGAAAACTATGAGGGAGAATGAACATGGCATATGCGTGAAGATGGCTATTTTCAGTCTCCACTCTAGAAAGAGACTCAAAAACCCTGGTGCTGAAGGAGTGGTTATTGTCCAGACTTGCTCAACATATTTGGGCTGTAGAAGCACTTTTTCAAATAAGTCAGTTTGGGAGACAGAAGTCAAGACTATTCTCTCATGAAGTTAAATATATATATTTACAGTATGCACCAGCAAAGTTTCTGAAGTGGCTGAGATTTTACCCTATGTATGGCTGGTGAGCTAGCCTATTACTGTTTCATGGAAGCTGGCAGAAGACAGGTGATTTCTGGTTGAAAACAAAGGACTTTACTCACAATACACGAATAAGCTTGAGCTTCATATTTGTGTCAGTTCTCCATGCCCCCAAGGTCCTATCTGCATGAAGCAGGTGGGCCTAGACAGATGTTACAGATGAGAACACTGAACCTGGGGAGCTCACTACTTTAAGAGCAGCCTATGAGTAAGCCTCTTTGTCTAAAGAGATTTCCTCATGCCTTGATCTGCTTGCTGCAAGTACAACCCTGAGAATGTCCTGATAAAATGTAGAGATTTGTGGTTTTGGTATACCCAGTGTATTAGCTTGCTAGTACTACCATAACAAAATACCACTGATGAGGTGGCTTAAACAATAGAAATTTATTTTCTCAAAGTTCTGAAAACTAGAAGTCGAAGATCAAGGTGCCAGAGTTTGATTTTTTCTGATGTCTTTAAAGCTTGCAGATGGCTGCCTTCTTTCTGTATTCACATGGGTCATGTCTCTGTGTCCAAACCTCTTGTTATAAACACAT
Source organism: Panthera tigris (assembly GCF_018350195.1). NCBI lineage: Eukaryota > Metazoa > Chordata > Mammalia > Carnivora > Felidae > Panthera > Panthera tigris. The sequence continues at coordinate 16,039,233 of NC_056674.1, forward strand.
CAGACTGACTGGGTTAGGGTTCACCCTAAGGGACCTTATTTTAACTAATCACCTCTTTAAGGGCCTTATCTCCAAATACAGTCACATTCTAAGGTAGTGGGAATTACGGCTTCATGATTTTGGGGGGAGGTGGCGTAGGGGGGAGCACAATTCAGCCCCAAGCACTCAGCAATAATATGCAGAATTGTTCAGGGCCCATGAGATTCTCACCTAAAATGCACATATATGAGAACAGTGCAATGGATTTTCTTAAGCAAAACAATCTTTTGTAACCAGCACCCAGATTGAGAGTAACATCATTACCAGCACCTTCAAGGTACTGGTTTATGATTCTTTCCAGTCACTATCTTTGAAGGAAACCACTATCCTGATTTCTTAAAGCATAAAGTAGTTTCCTAGTCCGTAACTGAAATTATGTATAACAGTCTTTGGTATCTGGTTTCTATGTCTCAACAACATTCTCTGAGAGATCCATACACATTGCTGACTGTAGTTTTAGATGATTCATTCTCATTGCTGTATATTATTCTATTGTGTAAATACGCCAGAATTTATCCATTCTATTGTTGATGGGCATTCAGATAGTTTCCAACTTTGAACTCTAATGTACAGTGCTTCTATGAACATTCTAGTACATCACTTTTGATAAATACATGTATGCTTTCATTCACTTCTACAATTCATGTCTGCCTGCCTCAAAGATCTGCCCTATTTCTTAACCCACAAGAAAGGAATGTTAAGGAATGATCAGCTATCATGATTTTTTTAAAAAGCTATGTATCAGATCAATTACTGACTCTACTTTGCATATCTGCTATACTTAATTTTTCAAGGACTGGTACTATGGATGAAATATTTGTGCCCCCAACCCCAAATTCATATGTTGAAGTCCTTACTCCAATGTGATGGTATTTGGAGATGGGGCCTTTGAGAGGAAGTGTTAGATGAGGTCATAAGGGTGGGGTCTTCACGATGGGACTAGTGCCCTTATAAGAGGCACCAGAGGGCTTGCTCTCTCTGCCATGTGAGCACATAGCAAGAAGTTAGTCATCTGCAACTCAAGGAGAGAGTACTAACCAGAAACCAAATTGGCTGCACCTTGATCATGGACTTCTGGCTTCCTAAACTGAGAAAATGAATTTCTCATTTCAACCCAGTCTATGATATTTTGTTATGGTAGCCCAAGCAGACTAACACAATTAGGAACATTTATTTTCTTTCATGAGTTTTCCTATCCAGCCTTGTTCCACAAAGTAATTAGTGGCTCCAACCAGACAGTAGCATTTCCCTATCATAAAAGTCCAAAGAAACTATATGACTATGGCATATGTGATGTCCTCAGGGATAGCACCTATATATGCAGGCAATAGCATAGAAAAAGGGAAGAAGAAAAAGGATTAAAGGATCTGAGGAAGATGCTTTCAAGAACGTTACCCTGAAACTGCTAGAAAATCTCAATGTCAGTCTGTTGATTATCATTTGTTCTATGGCTACACTTAGCAGCAATAAATGCAGTCCCTGATCCAACTGGTCATTAACCAATTAACAATTGGAGAAATACCTCAAAAGAGGAGTATAATGAATTCTGCACAGGTTATAAATAAGACTGCCTACTATAGGAGCCAAAGACACAGTTTTAAGTTTGGCTAATGCAACTAAGCACAGTGGGACTCAGTGATTTCCTGGAGACCATTACTGGGGGAAAGACTTACTGAACTCAACTGAGATCCTGGAAATGAGGACATACAGGTTCACTTCCAGAGCATCTGAGAACAATCATCTTCTGCCACTTCCCTCCCCAACTTCACATCTCAGACAACACCCAAAGTTTGGTTTTTGATGTTGTTATCTAGCATAAGGAAGGAGGCTGATTCCCTGAGGGCAAAATTGAAAGCAAACAAGCAAAAAGGACAGGACTACATATTCATCTATTTTCAGAAAAATGTAATGCTTTCAAGGAAGTCATGGGCAATGCTAAAGGGAAAGGAGTTGATGTAACAGGACTGCTACAGGTGAAGTTGTTCCATTTAAGCACAAATGACAGTAATATTTTAATAATCAGGCATAAAATGATAACATTGAAATGAGATCGTTAAAGTTAATATAAAATGTACAAAATCAGTTATGATATGTATAAGTTACATGTATTGTGTTCACGCCAATAAGTTAAAGCGTTTTAATATAAATAGGTATTTTTTTGCTCTCATCAGTTGCCAATTAATTAATTAGTTAATATCTGAGGAGTGAATGCCCTAGACTGCAAGTTTAATGTGATTTGGTTTAGCAAAAAGACCTGATGAATTTTTTAAGTAGATTCCACCCCAACATGGGGCATGAACTCATGGCCCTGAGATCGAGTCGCACACCGTGCTGACTGAGCCAGCCAGGTGCCCCATCATCAGTTGTTTGTTTAGAAGGTATAGATATCCATTTATGGGGCGCCTGGGTGGCTCAGTCGGTTAAGTGTCTGACTTCGGCTCAGGTCATGATCTCACACTCCGTGAGTTCAAGCCCCGCATCAGGCTCTGTGCTGACAGCTCGGAGCCTGTTTCAGATTCTGTGTCTCCCTCTCTCTCTGACCCTCCCCCATTCATACTCTGTCTCTGTCTCAAAAATAAATAAATGTCAAAAAAATTTTTTTTAAAAAGAAGGTATAGATACCCATTTCTAATTTTGCTAATCTGTGTTAAGTAGGGAAGGAAATAAACCCAGGAATTCCAAGCAGGCATGAAAGCAATAAGAAGTGTACTAAGTAAAGGAAAAATGATCAGTACTGATGATCACTCAAAATAACCACACAGAAGTTGGGGGGGGGGGGGAGGGTCCAACAGGTCATCAGTATGAGGTAGATCACAAATAATAACCAAATAGATGTAGGAGTCCATAACATTCCAAAAAAAAAAAAAAAAATGTGCCAAATGTCCTAAAGAGAATATCTAACAACAGACTAAATCAGTCATCTCTCAAGAGTTGAGATATCTACCAATTACTTTTACAAGAACTATTAATTTTAAAAAGCAGAACACATTTTAAAAAGCAAACTGAACTGTTTGATGTACTATTAATAGTGGAGAAAAAAATCACAGAAAATTTTAGATAATAAGAACAAATTATGACTTAAATATCCTATAACTGAATCTGTCAACCTTTATTAAAAGACACCCAAACTTTAAGTTGGTATAAATTCAATTTGGAATGTTATAATGTTAGGATGTTAAATGTTACCCCATGGTAACTACAGAGAAAATAGCTATAGAATATAAACAAAAGTAAGTGGCAAGGAATTAAAACCTTTCAATGCAAAAAATCAACTAAACACAAAAGATGACAATAATGCAAAAAAAATGAGAAACAAAAAAGGTGTAAGGCAAGTAGAATGTAACAAATAGCAAAATGACACAAATAAGTCCTTATCAGTTATTATTTATTTAAAAAAAATTTATTTATTTTGAGAGAGATAGAGAGCAAGTGGGGGAGAGGCAGAGAAAGGGGGAGACACAGAATCCCAACCAGGCTCTGCACGGTGAGCACAGAGCTTGATGCAGGGCTCAAACCCACAAACTGTGAGCTCATATCCTAAGCCAAAATCAATAGTCTGAGTCACCCAGGTGCCCCTATCAGTTGTTACTTTAAATGTAAATAGAGTAAACTCTACAGTCAAAGACACAGTTTGGCAGAATGGATAAAAAAAAAAATATTGAACTATATGTTGTTGAAAGTGACTCACTTTAGACTCACTAGAGACACAAATAGGTTGAAAGTAAAAGGCTGGGAAAAAATATTCCATGCAAACAGTAGCTGAAAGAAAGCAGGGAGCTAGAAATAAACTAGTCACAAAAATACAAAAAAAATGTATGATTCTATTTATATGAGGTACCTAAAATTGTTCAAATCCTAGAGACAGAAAATAGAATGATGGCTGCCAGGCGTTGGGGACAGGTGGGAAAGGAGTTATTGTTTAATGGGTATAGAGTTTCAGTTTTGCAAGAATTCTAGAGATGGATAGTGGTGATGACTACACAACAATATGAATGTACTTAATACCACTAAACTGTACACTTAAAAATTGTTAGGACAGTAAATTTTATATTATGTGTACTTTTACCACAATTGGAAAATTAAAAAAAAAAAAAAAAAAAAAAAGACTTTACTAAAGGAGTTCAGGATCACATGGACTCTGACCAGCCCCAGTAAACAGAAAACAACTATTTAGTCACTCGGATCCTGCCACGTTGTCTGTCAGGTAAGAATACTGAAACTATAAACTACAAAATTTTTCCCAAGGGGAAAAAAGACCAACGAAGAAAAAGTGGGAAGGTATTAGAATATAACTAAAAGAGCATAGTAGAGAAAAAAAAAATAACTGGATCTATAGCAATATATTTGAAAACAAATTACTGTAAATTCATTGATAAGTTTTATGAATATTTCAATCTTTCGTGAATGTCGTCTCAACATTTACAGACTTGGGGTGATTTGAAAAAATGTTTAAGGGGCACCTGGATGGCTTAGTCGGTTAAGTGTCCTACTCTTGATTTTCAGCTTGGACCATGATCTTGCAGTTTGTGGGACTGGGCCCCTGCGTCTGGCTCTGTGCTCATAGCTTTGAGCACAGAGCCTGCTTGAGATTCTCTCTCCCTCTCTCTCTGCCCCTCCCCCACTTATACACGTGCATCTGCACACACTCTCAAAATAAACATTAAAAAAAAAGTTAAATTTCTGATTTTAGCAGATGTTCAGAGAGCTTATATTTGCAACTGACCACTATATAATTAAAGACATTTCATTTGTTAAACCTTTAAGATTTGGTTTGCTAGCAATATAAATAGAGCAAGTATTTAGAGAAATGCTGATTGTTTAATAAAATGCTAATAGATTAAAAGAGTAGAAATTGGCTTTAAACAAAGGCAAATATCAGTATTTCTAAATAGCAAATATCCCTAAATTAGTAACTTTCTAATTAGTAACTACTTATAAAGTAGTACTTCTAATATTGCTAACTAGTGAATATTTCCATTGATTAACCCTTTATAAAATCTCAGACATGAAATAATCAGTTCTATTGTGGTTGCTGAAAAGTATACAAACCTTGTAAAAGAGCCAAACTACATTTTATGTCCTTCCAGAGGAGCTCTGGTGTCCCAATTAGGATTGCCAAAAACACATGCTACTTGACCTATACATGAGGGTGTCATGTAAGAAAGATACTTAAGGTAATTAAAGATGTAACATTGAAAATAAGATATAAAAAGCTCCATAAGTTTCCAAAGAGAAGTTCTATTGTATCTTTTAGACTTTAAACCTTAAAGTTAAAAAAAAAAAAAAACCTGATAAGTGCAATATCAAACATGAAAAATACACAATGAAATTAGAATACAAGCTCACATATATAGATGCAAACATTTGAAATCAAATATTAACAGATGATATTGAACAGTATAAAGAATAATATACCATTAGCTTATCCCAGAAGTGGTTAAAGAACAAGAAATCTATCAATATTCATTAATATATCAATAAATTAAGGAAGAATAGTACATAACTAAAGCAATAATGAAATGGCATTTGGAAAAAATGGGGCATTTCTTATGTAGGAAACTACTTAACGTACAACATGGAACTACCCATAACCAATTACTAACAATATATTAACCATGAAATAATTGATCTAATTTGCACTATTGGAGAAAAAGACCAGAAGCCTGAAAAACTAATTATTCTGTCTTATGTTATACTTAATTCTCAAACTTGTATAGGACAATGGTATTAACTATCAGATGTGAATGAATAGATTACTGAATTCCCCATCTGCAACAAATAGACACAGAAGTGTTGGTTATAAAGGACAATCACACTGACATCATAGCTACCAATATACAATACCACTGATGACATCACTACCATTACACAATATAGCCAAAGCCATTTCAATAAAAGTACATAATCCATATAAATATTAAGAAAAGGAATTTTCATTTTGACTTTCAGATAACTATTTAGGAAACTAAATAGTCTAATAAAATTGTGAACAGAAATAAGAATATTTGGTAGGACTGAAATATCAAAATTTAAAATATTTGTATGAGGGGTACTGAACTTAGTAAAAAGCAGCATAAATCAACATAAGTCTGGAAAAAAATGAAGACATCAAATAAAACAAGCAAAGGATTTGGATATTGAGTATTTTTTAAGGCATCTCTAAATTAGGAGAAAAAAAGGATAAAGGGGTAAAAGAACTAGGAAAAATCACAAAAAGGAGCATGATTGGCCAATAAAAATATGTGGGAAATATTCAACTCAGTAGTAATTAGAAAACTAAAAACTAAACCACATACTAGAGGGAGAAACATACAACACATGTCGTCTTTGACTGAGTTGCCAGATGCCGACATCAAAAATAAACAAGTTAGCAATACCTACCAAAGCTGAAAATGTACACTACCTAGGCCTGAGTATTTACAGACAGCTGCTCACATATACTAGTATATAGGAGCACAGTTATTCACTGTTTTTGTAATTATGAAAAATTGTCAACAACAGTATCATGGTCAAAAGACAAGATTTAAATTTATTGAGGTATGTTTATATAAAGATTGGGCTAAAATATATTTCAGTTTGTAGAAAAATAGAGCTGTATATTCAGAAAAACGAAGATAACTATGGGTCATAAAGTGAGCTGTCTGCAATCCAGTCGTCACTAATAACATGAAATAATGATGGATAATTCCAACCTTAGAGTCACTCCCCTTGGATCTGCCTAGAGATGTTAAATATTAGGAATGGGGATTCCATGGTAATACTGTAATTTTTTTTAAGGTTTATTTATTTTTGAGACAGAGAAAGAGCATGAACAGGGGAGGGTCAGAGAGAGGGAGACACAGAATGTGAAGCAGGCTCCAGGCTCCGAGCTGTCAGTACAGAGCCTGATGCGGGGCTGAAACTCACGGACTGTGAGATTATGACCTGAGTCGAAGTCGGATGCTTAACCGACTGAGCCACCCAGGCACCCCACCCTGGTAATATTTTAAAATGTTCTTTACCACAGATCTCTAATCATGTTTGGTTGATATAAGCTTTTCATTGTTCAAAGGTAGAGATTCAGTATTCAGTATTTTATTATTTAAGCACAAAAACTTTTTAAAAAGCACTATGAATTCCCCATCTGCATAGTGCTTTTTAAAAAGCACTAATGGTGTGCCTGGGGGCATAATTTTTTAGATGTGTATATCTCTATATTCAATAACCCGACTGAGTCACCCAGGCACCCCCACAGTGATTTTAAAAGAAAGATGTTATTTTCTTTTTCTTTAAAAAAATTAAAATTAAAAGTGTCCAGGGGCACCTGGGTGGCTGAGTGGGTTAATTGTCCGACTTCGGCTCAGGTGGTGATCTCATGGCTCATGAGTTTGGGCCCTGTGTCCATCTCTGTACTGATAGCTCAGAGCCTGGAGCCTGCTTCTGATTCTGTGTCTCAGTCTCTCTCTGCCCTTCCCCCGCTCACGCTTGGTCTCTCTCAAAAATAAACATTAAAAAAAATTTTTTTAAAGTATCCACTATCATCTTGATTTTGATAAATTACATTTTTCCTAGGAACACAATACATTCTCTTAGATTTCTAAATATGCTGGAAACAACTGAAGCATTAAAAAAATTTTTTTTAATGTTTTTATTTATTTTCAGAGATAGAGCATGAGCAGGGGAGGGGCAGAGAGAGAGAGGGAGACACAGAATCTGAAGCAGGCTCCAGGCTCTGAGCTGTCAGCACAGAGCCCGATGCAGGGCTTGAACTCACAGAGTGTGAGATCATGACCTGAGCTGAAGTCGGACGCTTAACTGACTGAGCCACCCAGGCGCCCCTGAAGCATTTTTTTTTTAAAGAACATGTGGTAAGAACCAAGGAAATCTAAGTATGGACTTGAGTTACTAATAATGTATCAGTTCAGCTCCTGAAATTTACTGTTGATTTTTTAAATTTATTTATTTATTCATTCATTCATTCTGAGAGAGAGCACGAGCAAGGGAGGGGCAGAGAGGGAGAGAGAGAGAATCCCAAGCAGGCACCACACTGTCAGCATGGAGCTCAATGTGGGCTTGAACTCACGAACTATGAGACAATTATCTGAGCCAAAATCAAGAGTCAGAGGCTTAAGCAACTGAGCCACCCAGCATTTTCTTTTAATTTAAAATTCTCTGTGTTTGTGATTGTATCGCCTTTCTTATTAATGATACTATAATGTAATCATTCTTATTTTTATCTTGACCAGATTTATCACAGCCTATCTGATGTTAACATACTTCTAACAGAAAAATTTAAAGTTAAAAAACATTTTTTCAAGATTCCTGTTCCATTTCTAAATCACTAAACTCTACTTCTAGATGTATTGTTTTTCACAGAAAAAACCCAAAGCTGTTAGAGTACTATCTGATTAATAATCGATAGGCTCTAATGATTTTAGTTTTATTAATTGCTTTCTTATACTGGCTTAGATTTAAGTCATTTTATTTCTAGCTTTGTAAAATTTTTATTCTACGAATTTTTAATTAATTGTTATCTAATTATTTTATCAATTTTGTCAATACCTACTAAGTGGCAAACAATGGGTATGTATGATCTGGGGATAAAGCCGTGAGCAATTTATTAAATTTCCAATGAGTACAATAAAACTGATAACATCCCCAAGTTCTGGCATATAAGCATTTCATTATCATTCCTTTCTGAATAGACCCTAATTTCAATTCTCTGTTTAATTCAGAACTTATACATGAGGATTATCAATTTGCAAAAGGAGGTGATAAAATATTACCATGCAGATGAGTAACTATAAAATGGATTTCTACAATGGAGAGATCTAGCAGTCATTACTATAACCAGGTGTTAACATCCAGCATCATTAAAAGTAGGGAAACTCAACATTATATGTTTCTTAACATTCACAACATTGACTCAATTAAACCTCTTCATTTAACTTTTAATTTACTAGAACGATTAGAGATAGAAGAACAGGATAAATGACCCACAAAGAAATAATTTTAAAAACCCAGAACATGGGACCATTCAGTAAGACAACTTTCTCATACTCTTCGAAAATCCAAAGTAATGAAAAATTGGTGGGGATGTTATTCTAAAACAGGTACTGGCAAAAATTTTTGTGAAGAACCAGACAGTAAATATTTTAGGCTTTGTTGGCCATATGGCCTCTGCTGCAGGTATTCAGCTGTGCCAGAGGAGTATGAAAGCATCCATAGGTGGTATGTAAACAAATCAATGTCAGTCTTCCAATAAAACTCACATTTTAAATCTTCATGATTTTCATATTCTACTAGACTGTGCGGAAAAAAATACTTAAAACTCAAAAAGGCACAAGTAATTACTTAGGAATAAAGATCTTCTAAGTTCATTACACCCATATTGACTTGGTCTCTTAATAATTCACTAATAGTAATACAAATAATATTAAAAATAGTATCTAATACTTACTGAATAGAGACTATGTTTAAGATAGCTTTCCAAGTTTTCTACATTTCAAAAACAGCACTATAATGCAAGTACTGTTATCACCACTTATAAATGACTCCCACAGGGATAATATCTTGCCCAATGTCATACAGGCTGTAAAGCATCAAATGACAATCACTATGGTTTTTGTTAGATCAACAGGGGTTTTCTGTGGTATGCGTTTCCTCAAATTTAACAATAATTGATGAGGGCTGGAGAGCTTTTATAAATAAAGCATAAAAAACAAGGGAATATCCACATTCTCTGAATTTTCCTCCAAGATGAATATTCTGATAATCTGTAAATAGAGAAATGCTAGTAAAGTCTTCCCTGTTATATAAAAATACATTATAAATTTATTAATCTGAACATGAGTCATAACAAAAATTCCAAACATTATTTACATTTTAAGGAGTTCTCACCAGTATAAATTGCTTAATGCCTTATAAAAACTGAACCATACCTAAAAGTATTCCCATATTCCTTTCATTCACACTGTTTCTCAGTATTATAAATCACTTATGTACTATACATTCTCTATGTATATATGTATACATTCTCTATCTACATATATATGCCTTTCCACAGTCCTTATATTCATAAGCCTTCTCTCCAGTATGAATTCTCTGATGTACTTTAAGACTTGACCTAAGCCTAAAGGACTTCTCACATGTGTTACATTCAAAAGGTTTCTCACCACTGTGAATACTCTGGTGTCTAGTAAGTCGCCCATACACACTAAAAGCCTTCCCACATTCCTTACATTCATAGGGTTTCTCACCAGTATGAAATCTATGATGTACAATTAGTTGATGGCCACTACTAAAAGCCTTCCCACACTCTTTACATTCATGGGGCTTCTCACCAGTATGAATTCTATGATGTACTCTGAGGCTTTCAATATGACTAAAGGCCTTCCAGCATTCCTTACATTCATATGGTTTCTCACCTGTATGAATTCTCTCATGCCTAACAAGGTTTGAGGTGCGACTAAAAGCCTTCCCACATTCTTTACATTCATAGGGTTTCTCACCAGTATGAATTCTATGATGCATTCTTAGGCTTCCACCATGAAGAAAGGCTTTCCCACATTCTTTACATTTATAGGGTTTCTCACCAGTATGAATTCTCTCATGTTGAATAAGTGCTGAAGCATGACTAAAGGCCTTCCCACATTCATTACATTCATAGGGTTTTATACCAATATGCACTCTCTGATGTGGAATGAGCTGATAACCACGACTAAATGTCATCCCACATTCCTTACATTCATAGGGCTTCTCCCCAGTATGAATTCTCTCATGCTGAACAAGATTTGAGGCACGTCTAAAGGCCTTCCCACATTCCTTACATTCATATGGTTTCTCACCAGTATGAATTCTATGATGTACTCTTAGATCTATACCACGACTAAAGGTCATCCCACACTCATGGCACTCATAGGGTTTTTCACCAGTATGAATTCTGTCATGTTGCACAAGATGAGAGGCTTGATTAAAGGCCTTCCCACATTCCTTACATTCATAGGGTTTCTCACCAGTATGAATTCTCTGATGTATTCTAAGTCTTCCACCCTGACTAAAGGCCTTCCCACATTCATTACATACATAGGCTTTCTCACCAGTATGAACTCTCCCATGTTGAGTAAGATGTGAGGCACGACTAAAGGCTTTCCCACATTGTTCACATTCATAGGGTTTCTCACCAGTGTGAATTCTCTGATGAACTCTCAGGTCCATCCTACGACTAAACATCATTCCACATTGCTCACATTTATAAGGTTTTTCACCAGTATGAATTCCCTGATGTTGCAGAAGGTTGGATGCACGATTAAAGGACTTTCCACACTGCTCACATTCATAGGGTTTCTCACCAGTATGAATTCTCTGATGTACTATAAGGTCTGTATGTCGACTAAAGGCCTTCCCACATTTGTCACATTCATAGGGTTTCTCTCTAGTATGAATTTTCTGACGTAGAGTAAGAGGTGAATGTTTTTTATAAACGTGTACTTTTTCACAGCTGATTATTTCATATTTTGACTCCAAGTCTAAAAGAAATGAGAAAAACATTTTGTTTTCCTGGACATAAATATTTTATAGTAAATTTCTTTAAAAATTAAAAACATTACCTATGAAAGATGAATACTCTAGAGAGTATTCTCCAAAATCAGCTATACAGTTTGCATTACTACTGACAATGTCTCCATAACTCATTTATTACGTTACTACAATAATTTAATGTATTCTCTCCAGTATCAGTTTCTGTGTGTGTGTGTGTGTAAAATATGGCAACTATTTATACCTGATCTTTCTCCAATTCCCTTTAAAATACAAATATTGGGGTGCCTGGGTGGCTCAGTCGGTTGGGCGACCGACTTTGGTTCAAGTCATGATCTTGCAGTCTGTGAGTTCAAGCCCCATGTTGGGCTCTGCACTGATAGCTCAGAGCCTGGAGCCTGCTTCAAACTCTGTCTCCGTCTCTCTCTGCCCCTCCCCTGCTCCGTGTCTCTCTCTCAAAAATAAAATAAAAACATAAAAAAAAATTAAGAAAAAATAATAAAATACAAATATTGTGGTCATTTCCTCTAATGCACAGCCATGTGTGCATTTCTTTGTTCTCATTTTAAATAAAATAATAAAAGTTCTTGTTTGCTTATTTTCACTGAGCTTTTTCTTATTAGGTACCCATTCTACAAATTTTCCAACTGTTTTATTCCTTCATATCTTTTCTCAGGTCCTTTTCTACAAGTCTGTCAATGAATTTTCAGACAGGGATGAAGTATACACCCTGCTAAAAGTCTTATGGATTTTGAGCAGTTGGGTATTTTGAGGAAAAGAAGTGAAACTCAACTATAGAGCAAAGAAATCGGAAAAAGAGTTACAGGAACTATGTGAAAAACATATTTGAACAGACATAGCCTGCAGAATAACAAAAAATATGAAAGGATATCTTGAAAAAATTTCTATGTGCTGAATGAGTGGGAAGAGACTTGGGGACAAGAAATGCCATCTTTTTTTTTTTTTTTTTTTAATTATTGTTAAGTCAGCTAACATACATACTCTTTGGCTTCAGGAGTAGATTCTTGTAAGTATAGTATGTACCAAATTCTGAGATAATACAAACACTTTCTCTCCAAAACCAAGTAACAACAGGAATTATAACAATACCAGAAAACCAAAACACATTTGATGTGGAAACGGAAGTACCCTCTCCAGAATAAAACTGGGAAAGTATGGAAATAAAAAAACGGAAAGGGTACAATAGAGAAAATAAGTACATACCAGAATTTTAGGCATTCAATTTGAGCACTCAGAGAATTCAAAGATTTAAGTAATTGTTGCTATTAAAATGGAAGAAATAAATGAGTCAAGGAACCAATTCTAAAACTTAGAAAACAAGCAAACTAAAAGAAAGAAAAAACAAATTAAGAGCACAACGTAATGAGTTAGAAAAGTGTAGTAGTAACAAATAAAAAGCTGGTGCTTTAAAAATCAAGAAGTAAACATTAGCCAAACCAATCAAAAAGAAGTAAAAACAAAAAATAAGAAGAAATGATTAAGGGGGAAATGCAAAACTAAAATGAATTTTACTGAAATTTTGAATACTTTGAATACATCACTAATACTTCTGAAATAATGGAATGGATAATTTTCTGGAAAAATTCATCAAAATTCACCAAAAAATCACCTAGAAGGCTTAAACAGACCAATTACAATAGAACAGAAAAAGTTGTCAAAAAAAATAGTTGTAATGAGTATTCTTTAACTTCTAAATTATCATTTCTAAAAATAATGTCCATTATATGGATCTAGCATGGTTAGATAAAGAAAACAATTTAGAACAGGTCAAAAAAGGTGAACCTAGAAATCTTAGGCAAAAAAGAAATGAAAATGTCAAAGACTTACAGAAGTATGACTGGCCAACACTGTGAAAATAGTAGCATAAAAATGATTGTGATAAATATAAACAATATAAAAAGCAATGAGTCCACAATGACAGAAGAGAAAATAAATGAAATATAATTTCACTGTTAAATAACTCCTTAATTGAAGAAGTTCTAGTTCCATCACAGTGATGTAAATCCCTTATAGTCATTTCCCTCTCTGACTGATATCAACTAAAAATGCTTGACAAAATAACAAAATCAAACACATGAAGTCAGTAAATTTGAGTAAACAAAAGAAGACAACTGTAGTGGGGTACCTGGGTGGCTCAGTAAATACAGCATGCTACTCTTGATCTCAGAGTTGTGAGTCCAAGCCCCCGTTGTGTGTGGAGCCTACTTAAAAAAAGTAAATTAAAGGGGTGCCTGGGTGGCTCAGTCGGTTGAGTGTCTGACTTCGGCTCAGGTCATGATCTCATGGTTTGTGGATTTGAGCCCCGCGTCGGGCTCTGTGCTGACAGCTCAGAGCCTGGAGCCTGCTTCAGATTCTGTGTCTCCCTCTCTCTCTCTGTCCCTCCCCTGCTCGCACTCTCTCTCAATAAGAAATAAACATTAAAAAAAATTTTTTAAATAAAAAATTAAAAAAAAAAAGACCTGTAGAGAGGAGTGAAAACCTTAAAAAGTAAACTACATTAGGGTGAGTTTCTTGCTATTTTCTTTTTTCTTTTTATTTTTTAACATTTATTTATTTTTGAGAAAGAGAGACAGAGCACGAGTGGGGGAGGGGCAGAGAGAGGGCATTGGGGGTACACAGAATCCAAAGCAGGCTCCAGGCTCTGAGTTGTCAGCACAGAGCCTGACGCAGGGCTCGAACTCACGGATCATGAGATCATGACCTGAGCCGAAGTTGGCCGCCCAACCAACTGGGCCACCCAGGTACCCCTCTTGCTATTTTCTATATCACAACCTTGCCACAAGGGAGGGGCCCAGTCATACTGGGGCAAAAAATGGGCTGTAAAAGCCCTGACGTATTTGTTGCTACAATAATCATGGCAGGGGCACCTGGATGGCTCAGTCAGTTAAACTTCCAACTTCAGCTCAGGTCATGATCTCCCGGTCTGCTGTCCATGGGTTCGAGCCCCACATTGGGACCTGTGCTGACAGCTTAGAGCCTAAAGCCTGCTTAGGATTCTGTGTCTCCCTCTCACTAGCCCTCCCCAACTCTCACACTCTCTCAAAATAACAAACTAATATTTAAAAAAAGAAAAAAAGAATCATGATAAGGAACACTATCAAACTGGAAAGTGAGAGAAGAAAACATTCTGAAAAAGCTTAGCCTAAACCTGAATCACACATGCATGAGAAGGACACAAACCAGTGTAAGCAAAGCCTCAGAGAATTAAACTACTGCCCATAAACAGGACAGAATATATAGTCTAAGTTTTATTGCTTTGCTAATTTGCTAAAATACAGTAGCAATATCCTACTTACAATAATAGATAGAAGAACCAGGCCAATCAACAAGGAAACAGAGGGCTTGAACAACACTCTAAACAAACTGAACCTAACATACATGTTTTTTCTGTACACAACGGCAGAATACACATTCTTTTCAAGTACACGTGGTACATTCTTCAAGATACACCACATTAGACCCAAATCAACTATCAACAAAATTTAAAAGATTGAAATGAGAGTGTCTTTTCTGATCACAAAGGAACAAAATTACAAATAACAGAAGGAAAAGTAGAAAATACACAAACATGTGGAAATAGCACACACTTAAATTAGCAATAGAAAAGAAATTACACGGGAAATTAGAAAGTATCTGAAGATAAATGGAAATGAAAATATACTGAACCTTATAGGATGCAGCAAACCCTGTGGTTTTCAGTCTGTCACCACTGGGTATGCTGTTAGCTGTGGACTAACACAGATGGCCTTTATTTTGGTGAGGTAGTTTCCTTCTATTCCTGGTTTCTCAAGTGTTATGAAAAATATTATATTTTGTTAAATTCTTTTTCTATATCAATTGAGATAACCCTGTGTTTTTCCCCCTTCATTCTGTTAATGTGGTGTATTGCATGCTTGATTTTTATATATGGCATCATCCTTGCATTCCAGAAAAAAAACTCCATTTTCATATGCTGTTGCATTCAGTTTGCTAGTATTTTTGTTGAGAACTTTTGCCTCACTTAATATGCATCAGGAACATTGATCTATGGGTTTCTCTTCTTGCACTGGATTTGTCTGGCTTTGATATTAGGGTAATGCTACCCTCATAGAGAAAATTTGGGAATGTTTCTTCTTCCTCTTCGAATTTTTGGAAGAGTTTGAGGGGAAGTGGTGTTAATTCTTTAACAGGGTTATTTTTTGTTATTTTTTTCTTTCCAAGTTATTTACCATACAGTATACCATTCTTAAATGTAGAATTTAATTATTCAACATATGTACACAACACCTGGTGCTCATCACAAGTGCCCTCCTTAGTACCCATCACCTAACTCATTCCTGCCCCACATCCCCTCTGGTAATCATCACTTTGTTTTCTATAGTTAAGATTCTGTTTCTTGATTTTCCTTTCTTCCTCCCACCCCACCCCATGTTTGTTTTGTTTCTTAAATTCCACATATGAGTGAAATCATACAGTATTTGTCTTTCTCTGACTTATTTTGCTTGGCATAATACTCTCCAGCTCCATCCATGTCATTGCAAACGGCAAGATTTTTTTTTTAATGTTTATTTATTTTTGAAAGAGCACAAGCAGGGGAGGGGCAGAGAGAGGGGAACAGAAGGTCTGAAACGGGCTCCATGCTGACAGGCTGGCAGCAGCAAGCCTGATGCGGAGCTCAAACTCATGAACCATGAGATCATGACCTGACCTGAGCCAAAGTCAGACACTTAATTGATTGAGCCACCTAGGTGCCCCTCATTCTTTTTTATGTCTGAGTAATACTCGTGTGTGTGTGTGTGTGTGTGTGTGTGTGTGTGTGTGTGTGTGTGTGTACACCACATCTTCTTTATTCATTCATCAGTCAATGGACATTTGGGTTCTTTCCATAATTTGGCTATTGTTGATAATGCTGCTATAAACATTGGAGTGCATGTATCCCTTTGACTTAGCATTGTATCCTTTGGGTAAATATGCAGTTCAATTGCAGGATCTAGGATAGTTCTATTTTTAACCTTTTGAGGAACCTCTATACTATCTTCCACAGTGGCTGGGCCAGTTTGCATTCCCACAGTGTAAGAGGGTTTCCCTTTCTCTACATCCTAACACTTGTTTCCTGTGTTAATTTTAGCCACTCTGATAGGTGTGAGATGATATCTCATTGTTGTTGTTTTATTTGTATTTCCCTGATTGTGAGTGATACTGACCATCTTTTCACATGTCTGTTTATTTTTGATTACTAATTCAATCTCTGTACAAGTCTGTTTAGATTTCTATTTCTTCATGATTCTGTATTAGTAGACTGTATGTCTTCAGGATTTCATTAGGTTACCCAGTTTGTGGGCATACAATTGTTCATAGTCCCTTCTTTCATTTGATTTTAGTTGAGTCCCCTCCTTAGTCAATCTAGCTAACATTTTCTCACTATGGTTGACTATTTTGAAGAACCAACTCTTGGTTTCATTGATTTTTTTCCTATTATTTTTCTATTCTCTGTTTACCTCTGCTCTACTCTTTATTATTTTCTTTCTTTTGCTATCTTTGGGTTTAGTTCGTTCTTTTTTACCTAGTTCCTTGAGGTATGAAGTTAGGTTTTTAATTTGAGAATTTTCTAATTTTTTTGTTTGTTTTAAAGTTTACTTACTTATTTGGGGGGAAGGGGCAGAGAGAGAGGAAGAGAAAGGATCCCAAGCAGCTGCCAGCATAGACCCGACATAGGGCTCGATCTCATGAGCCATGATCTGAACTGAAATCCAGAGTCAGACACCTAACTAACTGAGCCACCCAGGCACCCCAAGAATTTTCTTTCTAATGCAAGCTATAAATTTCCTTTTTAGTACTGCTTTCAATGCATCCCGTAAGTTTTGGTGTGTAATAAGTTTTGAAATTAGAAAATATGAATTCCACTTTCTCAATTTTCAAGATTTTCTGACTATTCTAAATCCCTTGCATATTCACATGAATGTTATGATCAGGATGTCAGTTTCTACAAATAAGCTGATAGGATTTGGGGTAGTAATGCCATCTTAACAATATATTTTTAAAATTTTAACGTTTATTTATTTTTAAGGGAGAGACAGAGTGCAAGCAGGAGAGGGGCAGAGAGAGATGGAGACAGAAACTAAAGCAGGCTCCAGGCTCTGAACTGTCAGCACAGAGGCCGACCCGGGGCTTGAACTCACGAGCCATAAGATCATGACCTGAGCTGAAGTCGGATGCTTAACCTACTGAGCCACCCAGGCACCCTGCCATTTTAACAATATTAAGTATTCTGATTTTTAAAAAATGTTATATGAAATTAAAAAAACATAAATCGGAATTAGAAAAACTGAGAAATGAAATGATAGAGCTCAGGAATACAGCAGAGATAAAGAAAAAATGATTTCAGAACCTATAAAGAGAAAAAACTCCCAGTAGATTAATATTAGGATAAAACTTTTTAAAACAAAAATTAAGAAAGGAGAGCCTGGGTGGCTTAGCTGGTTAAGGGGCTGACTTCAGCTCAGGTCATGATCTCACATTCAAGCCCCACATCAAGCTCTGTGCTGAGTCAGAGCCTAGAGCTGCGTCAGATTCTGTGTCTCCTTCTCTCTCTGCCCCTCCCCTGCTTGTGCTCTCTCTCTCAAAAACAAATGTTAAAAAAAAATTTTTTTAATATATTAAGAAAATAAAAATAAATAAAAATTAAGAAATAAATAACAAGTAAATGAGAGAAAGTGGAAAATCATTTAATGTTTATTTTATCTAGATTTCTGTTTTAAGTCTCATAATTATAAGGTTTGATTTTTGAACATTGAAGATAACAAAAAATTTAATCAAATCATATCTTTAGAAATAATCTTAAAAACAACTATAATTTTTCTTAATGAATCACAACACAACATGATTTGATCCCCCATAGCATACTGACTTTGTTTTGTTAGTCACTATTCAATAACTCTGCTCTGATCTACCTGCTGCTCGTGAACAAACAACAGTCATATTCTCTTTCAGGCCTTTGCATTTGTCTACTCTTCTTGGAATGCTCTTCCTCTTATACTCAAATGGCCTGGGCCTTACCTTCCACATCCTACCTCCTCAGAAAAGCATTCCTGACCATCTTACCTTAATTTGTCTTGTCCTTAGTTTCCTTGACACTGTATTTCACTATGTGATGTTATGTACCTACTTATTTGTTTATATGTTTATTTTATGTCTTCCCTAATACACTATAAATTGCATTTCATTAGCCAGATATAGGAATGCATTTATCTTTAGGCAGTGAAGCCATATATATAAGTCCAAGTGCACAAGAGGATCTGGAGAGCAGTTGAGTCCAAAATATAGACAAAATGGTGCATGAGGAAGAAGGACAGTGCCCATTACTGAATTGGGAGGGAAATATGACAAGAGTAACAAAGGGAGTGGTTAAGGGGGTAAAGATGAAATTCATTGGGTAGCTAGCTCATGCAGAGCATAGATTTCCTCCCTAGATCACAAGTATGTTCTCCAACATGGAGTTTTCCAAGGTCTCTCCTTAACCACTTAGCTTTTACCTACACAGATATATTCCTTGCTCATACTTACCTGTACACCATCTTTTTGTGTCCTCCCTCACAACCATCCAGGGCTCTTTTCTTTGCTCCAATAATGTGATCACATCTGGCTTAGAAATGGAATGTTCTGCTTACAAAGAAAAAAAAATGCACATGATATAGAACAAAACATTGCTTAGTTAAAATTATAGTAATAGGGGTGCCTGGGTGGCTCAGTCGGTTAAGCATCCAACTTCGGCTCAAGTCATGATCTCATGGTTTGTGGGTTTCAGCCCCACATCAGGCTCTGTGCTGACAGCTTGGAGCCTGGAGCCTGCTTTGGTTTCTGTGTCTCCCTCTCCTACTGTCCCTCCCCACATATGCTCTCTCTCTCTCTCTCTCAAAAATAGTATTTAAAAAAAAGAGATGCTTAAAAAATTATAATAATAAACTAAAGGTCAAAATGATGTTGAATAACATTTTTGAGAAGAGAGGGTAAAGGAACTAAAGAACAAGAAATCAGGTATAATAAGTTTTGTTTTGTTTTTTAACATATACTCATAAATCCTCTTTTTCTTGAGAGAATGCATAATACCATAGTTTAAAATACAGAATCTGGAGCTTTAGTTCAGTTCCTGTCTTTGCTACCTTCCACCTATGTCTGACCTTGGGAAAGTCACTTAAACCCAGTGCCTTAGTATCCTCACTTGTAAAATGGGAATAGGGCTGTCAGGAGGATCAAACAAGTTGATACATATGTGTAAAACGCTCAGAGTGTTGCCAATTACATACTAAGAACAATGTTAGCTATTAATATTTTACTGATATTGCTGTCTTTCAAAGGGTACAAAGAAGGGCTCTCCGTAGGATATTCTTTCCATTTTAAATGTAATGTTCACAGATTACAACTTTCAACCACAAAACAGAAAGAATTTCTTATGAAATAGAGTGTGTATGCCTCAGTTTTCAATGAATTCCATTTATCTAATGCACCACTATTTTGCTTGTAGAGCTCTTGGGGTGCATGGATGATTCTAAGCATCTGACTTCGGCTCAAGTCATGATCTCATGGTTTGTGGGTTCAAGCCCTGGTTGGGTTCTGGGATGACAGTGCAGAGCCTGCTTGGGATTCTCTCTCTCTCCGCCCCTCCCCAACTCGCACTTTCTCTCTCTCTCTCTCTCTCTCTCTCTCTCTCTCTCAAAATAAATAAAATAAACTTACAAAAAAATTGTAGAGGCCCTTTTAGGGCAATGAGAGTAATTCAGGACCCTGTGTCAAGCTGATTTCCCTGCAAGTGGGTAATAAAATGTAATCTCTATAGACATCCTGAGCATAAATAAATAGGAAAACTGAATCATTTAACAATGGTTATAATAATAAATGCCAGAGAATTCTAAACAAGATCCTGTTCATAAAGAAAAAGAGGTCACTGCAGAGGAGGTATGAGTATCACTGGACAGAGAAGATGAAGATGCTGTAGGGGCCAAGGGCAGACCATCCCGAAACATGCTACTTTGGCATGATGATTATTTTAAAAGTTAAATGCAAGGCTCCTGCAGCTAGTTGAACATATGACTCTTGATTTCGGCTCAGATCATGATCCCAGGGTCATGAGATGCAGATGTGTCAGGCTCTGGGTTGAACATGGAGCCTGTTCAAGTTTCTCTCTCTCCCTCCCTCCACACCCCCCCCCCCCGCTTTCTCCCTCTGCCCCCTCTCCTGCTTGCATGCATGCTCTCAGTCTCAAAAATAAAATAATAATAAAATTTTAAAAAGGGTAAATGTAGGGGCGCCTAGCTGGCTCAGTTAGAGCATGTGACTCTTAATCTCAGGGATGAATTCAAGTCCCACACTGGGTATGGAGTCTACCAAAAAAAAAAAAGTTAAATGCAAAAATAACACTATGATCCATACTTAGTCTCCAGAAAGCAAGAAATAAATCTCCTAATGGAAGGTACCCTCTCTGTATCAGAAGATAAAAAGACATCCTTATAACAGATATAGGGAATTCAGACCTGAGAAGGCTATTATTAACAACCCTTGTTATTTTTTTTTTTTTAATGTTTATTTATTTTTGAGAGAAAGAGAGTACGAGCAGCAGAGGGGCAGAGAGAGAGAGACAGAGGGAGAGAATATCTGAAGCAGGCTCTATACAGCACAGAGCCTGACGTGGGGCTTGAACTTATGAACTGTGAGATCATGACCTGAGCTGAAGTCAGAAGCTTAACCCACTGAGTTACCCAGGTGCCCCGACAACCAAATACTTTTTACTAATTTACTACCCCAGCCCAAATTCAGTTTAGAATTCCTTACTAATTGAAACTCTGAACATAAGTTTTCTTTGTCCTGTCAATTCTTCACAGGTTTGTCGTCTCTTTCTCTAAAAAGTGTAAAAACTGACTACTTTCATCATTTCTTCAAGTCTCAGTTTCATTTTTGAGACTGTGTACACATAATTAAACTCTGGTTTTTTTCTCCTGTTAATCTGTCTCACATAAATTTAATTCTTAGACTAGCTAGAAGAATCTTGAAG
This sequence comes from Panthera tigris, assembly GCF_018350195.1. Lineage (NCBI taxonomy): Eukaryota > Metazoa > Chordata > Mammalia > Carnivora > Felidae > Panthera > Panthera tigris. The sequence continues at coordinate 16,060,834 of NC_056674.1, forward strand.
CATAAAGGAAAATTCTTCCTCCCCAACAATGTTTAATGGAGCTACAATTTCCAACCTGACAAAACTCAAATCATTTATTTCTTTGCAAAAAATAAAATAAAATAATAATAATGATAACAACAAAGAAATGTATCTAGTTTCCTAAAAGCAACCCTGAAAGTCATAGTGGGAAAAAATGCCTATTTCTAAATTATCTTAAATTACTAGAGGCTGATGAACATACCCAATGAGACCAAGTTATCATAGTTCTCCATCATCACATCCCGGTACAAGTTCTTCTGAACAGAGTCAAGATAGTCCCACTCCTGCTGAGAGAAGTGTATGGCCACATCCCTGAATGTCACAGATCTCTGAAACGGCAAACCCATGTATTAGTGGGGAAATTAGAGGAATATTTTGAAGATGGAAGGAGAAAGAAAGAAAGCAACATAGCAAATATGTAGGTTAAAAATATATAATACAGGAGGGGACTGAAGCAGAATATATACATATTTTTGAAGAAGCCTGCTGGAATAGACCAAATTTCCTGGCATATTCTTAAATATCTGAATCATTTGAGGATAGATAAAAATAATAATCATTGACTATTAAATCAAATAGTGAATACAAGCATAATGTTTATCTGTCACATAAATTCTCAGTAAACATGAGTTGAAGAAAATTTTTGCTTTTTAGAGAAAATTTAATCAAATATTTTTCAAAATGTAGTATGAAGTCTCAATTTTAGAAAACAGACTTTGTATAAAATTAAGAATTCCCTCAAGTATTAAATTTTCATTATTTCAGATCTTACCACAAATATTCTCTCTTGTTTTGACAAACCCATGTACTTTCTGGCACATGACATAATTCAGGGACATACTGGATTTAATCATTTATACAGGTAGGATGTATTACATTTGTAAGGTCTTCCCCAATTCTGTGATTCTATGTTCACCTACTACTTATGACATATAGTTTCCTCATTGCCATCTACCATCTGTCACTGAACAGCTAGCTTAGCTGAGAGTATGGTAGGCAGCTTCCATTTAGGTTACCAGTGATCATCATCTAGTATTTATGCCCTTGTGTACTCTCCTTCACGTGTGTGGGCTGAGCCGAGTGACTTGCTTTTAATAAATAGAATATGACTAAAGTGACAAAATGTTATTTCTGATAGATTCCATATTGCTTGCCCTCTTTGGATGTCTCACTTGCTCAACTAAGTGTGGCCTCCAGGCAACAGCCCATGAGCAACTGGATCCTGTCAAAACCCACTTGAGTGAGCTTGGGAACAGATACACCAATGTTAGCCTTAAGATGACTTCAGCCCTGACCAACACCTTGATAGCCTTGTAAGAGATCCAGACAGGAGAGTCCAGCAAAGCCATGTCCAGGTTTCTGAACCACTGAAACTGTGAGATAAATGTTTACTGCTTTGAGCTGCTAAGTGTTGAGGTAATTTGTTACATAGCTAATAGATAACTAATACATTGAGTTAAGAATACTTAAGAAGGATGATGAATTATGCAGATGTCACCTAAATTTAGTATGTCTCATCCAACAACAGAAGAGTCTTCATATTTATCTCTGGAGATTTCCTGCCAAGGTCTATGACCAAATATGCAAATCACAATCATGTACCAATTCAAACAAATTATGAGATTTTACTCTATACTGAGATTTAAGTCCTTTGATACCAAATTTCTATCCTATCTACCTGGAAATCCCAAATCTGGAAAATTTCAAAGTTTTCTCATGGATGGTCAAATACAACCATTATTTCCATTTGACCACACTATTGTGCAACCTCACATAACACAAATCTATACCTCAAAGGGCATATCTCCTTTACTATTCCATTACTGCCCTTGATAAAAGAATGAACACTTAAGACATGTTGAATAACTCTGCAGTAATAACATGAACACTGGTTAGTTTAGAACAGGTCGCATGGAAAGGATGCTGGGTAATTTAGCATCACATTTCACCAGAACAAAAGATGGGTAAAAGGTTATTGGAGAGGCCTTTTCTTGGTAGTAAACTCTAGAAAATGTAATGAAAATATTCACATGACCTAAAAAAGGTCAAGGGAGGAAACATCAACTTACATGGGCCATGGTTTTAGGCCTACAAGAGTGGATCAGTCTTCAGGGTTCCTCTAACAGAATAGCACAGATCCAGAAAGCCAGAGCTAGGAGAAGAGAAAGATCTTAAAACCAGTTTTGCTTTAGTGTTCCCAACAGGACATAAACTAATGTTAGGATCTCCCACTCCAAGTTCCAAATCTACTTTCCAACACACACAATTTGGGTAGATTGGGATTACAGATAAGGTCATTTCCTTCCCCAAATCCCAGGGGTCTCTGATGAACAAAGTCAAGAGAAGCATATGTGCATTAAAGTCAGATGTGCACATATCAGCAGTTCTTTGGCCACTGCATCACTCTGGCGAGGCAGATGCAGACCTAAGAGTGGGCAGTGCAGTCTTGCTCTGAGCAGATCCTCTTCCTTCCATTCTCATCTTCTAAGCCCTATATCATCTTAATGAGAACCTCTTTAGGAAGTGGGTAAAGTTGGTTAAGACACTGGAGATGGAAAGTCAGTGTTCTGTACTCCAAGTCTAGAAAATCTTACCAGTTAAATAAATGACAAACCATCACTGTATTACAATACCAAGTAGACATCAAATGTGAAGTTGGGTAAAATATTTAAGGATATGAGAAAATATTCCAGATATACTGTCCAAAATAATTAGATTGGGGTGCCTGGGTGGCTCAGTCAGGTGAGCGTCTGACTTCAGCTCAGGTCATGATCTCACAGTCTGTGAGATCTCACAGTCTGTGAGTTCAAGCCCCGCGTAGGGCTCTGTGCTGACAGCTTGGGGCCTGGAGCCTGCTTCGGATTCTGTGTCTCCCTCTCTTTCTGCCCCACCCCCACGCACACTCTCTCAAAATAATAAACATACATTAAAAAAAATTTTTTTAAACAGAATAATTAGATTGGCCAATATAATTATTTTTTTAAATATATGAATACGTCAATCAGTGTAGAGAAAAAGTGATAGACAAATTAAAATCAGTAGATTAAAAAATCTGGAAGGTTATAAAACATTTTAACAGTGTTTATCTTTTTATTTTGATCTTGTTTTTATTTTTTAGTTAAAAAATATGTTTATTTTTGAGACAGAACATTAGCAGGGAGGAGGGGCAGAGAGAGAGGGAGACACAGAAGCCAAAGCAGGCTCCAGGCTCTGAGCTGTCAGCACAGAGCCTGACACAAGGCTTGAACTCACAAACCAGGAGATCATGATCTGAAGTTGAACGCTTAACCAACTGAGCCACCCAGGCACCCCTTGATTTTTTTTTTTAAAGCTTACTTCATAATTACTGTAACAATGACCACAGGTTAACTTGAAAGATATGTGTATTTTTCCTTTACTTGTTAACAGGAAGATATCCAAAAAGAAAATAAAAAAAAATCATTTGTTATCTAAATTTAGACTGTTTTACTGAACAGCTTATCTTTTGTCTGCTTCCTTTGGATCTATCTAAACTCATGTTATCATTTCTTCTCAGGCATGAGGGAGTTCTGTCTAGAAGATATAGGAACCCGTCTCTGTGTAATCTCTTGTATGAATTGATGATATCAATACAGCTTTATTTCAGGTCTTCTTGACAGAAGGGTTTATTTGGTTTATAAACCTGTCAGCTAAGCCATCATATCCCCCAGACAGCTGCTGCTTTGTGATATCCTATTAGTTTTACTGTGCATCTAACAAAATTAGAAGGAAAATGGTGAATATAAAAGTCATAGCACAAAATCCACTTATTACCATAGATATTTCATAGAATCTGTATATTTTGTTTATATCCTGACTGGTGTGTCTTCCTGTGAATTCACAAGGCAGGTCACCTAAATCTAGCTAGTGGTCTTCACCACACACTGCCTTACAATTATTTCTATTCAGATTTTACCTCATTTTAGATAATAAGCATTTTAAAGGAAGCAACTATGTCTTTCCAATGATTACCCCAAATCCTACAATTTCTAGGTCTAGCATATAGTAGGCACTTAATAAAAGTCTGATTTTACCACAAAATTCCATTTCTAGGAAATTTTTTAAGGAAATAACTATAGCAGTATGTAAGGCATGGTGCATCAAAGAATAATTTTTGATAACCAAAAATTAAAAACAGAACTATCTCATAGAAGGCAACAGGTTAAACATATATGGTCTGCAATATGGTGACATACTGTGGCTTCATTAATAATCCAGATGAAATGATGGAAAACAATATTAAGTCAGTGAAGAAGGCAGGTTTTAAAAGGTTTGCGTAATGTAGCTGATATCCTGTTGAAATTAAGAACACAAGCTCTGTTGTCAGATTTTAGGAATTGAAAATGAGCTTAAACTGTCAGAGTTAATAATACCTCAGTGCCTCTGTTGATTACAAAATCAGCAAAGAAAAGTTAAGAATATTACCTACTACAGGGGTGCCTTGGTGGCTCAATCAGTTAAGTGTCTGACTTTGGCTCAGGTCATGATCTCACAGTTCGAGTCCGGCATTCGAGTCCCAACTATGCTGACAGCTCGGGGCCTGAAGCCGGCTTCAGATTCTGTGTGTGTGTCTCTCTCTCTGTCCCTCCTCCTGCACATGCTCTGTTTCTCTCTCTCAAAAATAAATAAACTTAAAAATATATATATAAAAATTTTTTTAAAAAAGAATATTACCTACTACCTATGACTGTTCTGAAGAATAACAAAGCAATCCATATTAACACTAAAAAGTATAACAAGATGGCTAATGTAAATTATCAATCACTACTAAAGATCAAAGTCATTATATTACCCTTAATCCATTATTATACATGGAAGTTAATTCTGCTGCATCATGTTATTCTCATAGAAAATTTGTGCTTCTTGGGCTTTCTCTTTTAAAAAATTTCAGTTCCTATCTTTGAGAAAAAATAATTCTTCTTAATAAAATCATGAGTAACATAAGAGAGACAGAGAGATTACCAGACAGGAAAAGACAGTATGTTTCTTTCCTCACTCCCTAGCTGCTATATAAACACACACAGGTGTGGTTTATGATGCTGAATGCAGTTTTTCTTGCTCTAGCTATTAGGGAGTGATAAAGGGTATATATTATTATATATATATATCTATAATTGGAATGTGATAAAATGCAATCATAACAAATGAGTGAATCTTACTCTGCATAATAGGGGGATTTATATTACAATCTTTATTTTCTGTTATAATAACTACCTTTGGAAATATTATTTGTACTTGCCAGACACTAAATTAGAATTTAGTGCTATTTTCTCTGTAAGTAACCTTAAATCTCTAAATTATTATGATCAGCACAGGAATTTTGACTTGCTCTATCTCCGACCTGGACCAGTTCATCCCTCCTTAGGGAATATGGTGGTCTCCCATTCCTGGGAGGTCACCATACTGATGCTGAAGTTACTGCACACACCCTATGGGCATGACACACCACAGGACAGAACTACTGGGCTGAAGTGATCCTCCTAGCTCAGCCTCCAAAGTACCTGGGACTATAGGCACGCACCACTGTGTCCAGCACTAAATTATTAATTATGAAAGTATGCATTATTTAGTAATTTGGTGCTACAAGATTTTCAGTAACATTTGTCATATCTAAAAGGTGAAAATTTAATGTTATTCAAACAAGGAGATCCCTGGCATTTCCTCCTCCCTAACAGAGGTAAAAGGAAACCCCATGATTGGGCTAGATTTGTTTTTCAAACTAAGAGTAGGACTCTGCGTCTTTTGTTTCACCAATTATGTTTTGTCAAAACAAAGCCACACAGAAATGTTCACACATAATAAATTGGAAACACATACACCAAAATATTAAAAGTGATTATTTCTAGGCAGTAAGATTAAGGGTATTCTTATTTTCTTAATTTCTTAGGACATTAATTTCTTTTGCAGTAATTCTGCATTTATTCTATCATAAATACGACATAAAGATATTAGAAAGTATTTAAAATATTTTAAGTCACTGTTATGGCAGATGCTATATTTTCATCGTTAAAAAAAATCTGTACATATGAGGCCAGCTGTGAAAAAAGTGATTGAAACAGCCACCATTTACCTGTTTTTAAATATCCTGTAGCTGTACTACACTGATATAATCAGATATATTTCACTATAAAGATTTTTCCATTAACAGAAGGGAAATAGGCTTTGCAGATTAATAAGACTATGTATGTAAAGTAGGCAGGAAAGTTGAGCACGGAGAAGTTGTCCAATAAATATGACTACATACCTTCCATTATTCTCTGAATAACCAATTAAAATGTCATTTTGGATACAATCTTCCCAAAAGGGTTTTACAAAATTCTATTTTTAATTTTATTTTAATTATAATTTAATTCTAATTTCAATTTCATTCTATTTTAATTTTAATTCTATTTTAAAATTTTCTTGAATACTATTATCCACAACTATGAAGATGGTTTACTTAAATCTTTCTTTATAATGACTAATTCTTATAAACAGAAATCGTATTATCTGCATAATACTGTCTCACTGATGTCATGTGCTTTCTTAACCACTCCCATTCTCTTGATCAAGCTCTTGATCAAATCTCTTGATTTGTGCAAAATCGTCACAAGGTATAACAAAATTGTTCTTTTTGATTCTAAATAAAACCAGGTCTAAACCTTTTGAACTATGAAAATGAAAGTTTCCAAATATATGCAGCAATTATCTACACAATTTCAGGGAGCTGTGGTTCCCTCGACACCCATAGATACAAAGGACGCCTGGTTAAGAACTCCTGTTCTCGGACACTTGAATTCTGGCTCAGTCTCTTGTAAACACACGTCACAATGAACTTCACGTTTTCGTTGCTTAACTACAAACACCTGAAGGGGAATAATCAGAGTCACCACAATGCTGAGCATTTCTCTTCTACTCTCCATGGCTACACCTGCCGTAACCTCATACAGATAAACAGAATAAAGCAAGAGCGTTCACAGCTGGTTCTTGCCTATAAGGCTCAGAGAATGCGGACATTCTCAAACACGTGAACGAACCCCAGAGAACTCCCAGGAAGGACAGTCCCAGGAAGCAGCCGCAAAACTAGAGCCACGGTGTGTGAGAGACACTCACCACAGAGCCACCACAACCCAAGCTCACACGAAAGACACGCATCCTTACGTCTCCGTCACACGAGGGCACCCACACACCTCTCCTGGCCTTACCCAAGTCTGCACCCCCAGCTCCTCCTCCCACATAGACACACTCGCTTCCCGTCTTTCTCACAGGGATACAAGCACCCTCCTCTGCTGCTCAAGCACCCACAAGCCTGAGCCCCGGGAAGACTCAGCCCGCGCTCCCGGCTCCCGTGTTGACAGCGCCTCCCGCAATCCCACTCTCACCGCCGCTCCCCGTCCACGTGGGCTCTAAGCTACGTCTGCACAGCCTTTTCCGTCGCGACTCACGCCGACTTCTTCCTCGGACGGGGCCGCTCACGCGCGGCACGCAACAAGGGACATGCCAAAGGAGCCCCGTGTCCAAGTTACCACACCGACTGTGGGACCCGGAGAGCAGGGTCATTAAAAGTCCCGAAGTAAATCGGCTCGCCCCCCGCCCGAGCCCCGGAGACTTCTGGGAACGGCCGCGCGGCCCGGGCGTGCGCAGGCGCAGATCCCTGAACTGCTGGAGCCCCGGACCTGAGGTTGAGGGCGCGTTCTGCGCTGGTCCTGGCGGGGAGAGGGCGGGTCCCTGATGGTCCTGTACCAGGGAGTTCTGAGAAAGGGTGTGCGGAGCTCTTCCCTTCCGAGGCCTTAGGCCTGTGTGTGAGGATCCGCCTTGTAGAATCGGCGACGTGGCCCTGAGGACCGTGGCGTGCTTGCATGGGTGTGAACATCTGACGTGGGTTCATAGTCTAGCCAAAACTATGTGTGTACGTGTGTATCTCTTTACTAAAACCTCATTACACCTGAAATGTCACAGGTACTATTATGTTTCCATTTTAGAATTGAAGCTTCTGAGATAAAAGGAGGTTACATACTGTGTACAAGTTATACAGTTTAGTGGCAAAGTTTTGCTTCCAGGTCAGATAACGTGGATAATGTGAGACCGTACTGTATAATGCCTTTTCTTTGTAGGGAAAGAGAGAGTGAACTTGGGTCCTTTTAAAGACTATCCAGAAAAAAATACTTTATTCACGTTTCACGATATTGTGCCCACCAGAAACGGACTTTTGTGACAGGGAATTTTTTCATCCCTTTCTGTTGTGTTGCGAATGATGTCGGCTTGACCGTAAAGAAGCCCATAGGTGAACTAACATCTTTAACTTGTGTTCCTGGTCATGAGATCCCATTGAAAAATATTTTCCGTCTCAGGCAGACGGACAATAAGATAAATTTTGGCTACAGACTTAAAAAATGTAGAAAGAAGGTGCTATCATAAGAATCAGGGTTGTGTCCATATTTATTTAGAATCATAAGTTTACCAAATGGGAGATATAAAGTTAGTCAAAGGATGCCCAAATTTTATCACTATTACATATTTGAAGTATTTTATCACTATTACATATTTGAAATATGTGTAGCAATTCAAAAGGTATTAACATGTTTAAAAAGGTAAGCAACCTTTCCTTATATTTATTTATCTCAGTCATACGGTAGCTCACGTTAGAGTCTCCAACGTTTTGATTTTGTTGGTGTGTATCCTTCCGGGGAAGTTATTTTCACATACAAATACTCACATTTACTATAAAATGTATATATGTATATATGTGTGTGTGTATATATACACACACACATATACATAATTTCAAGTACATTTATATGTTATATGCATATACGTTTGTATTTTTCCTCACACAAATGTGTTTCCAAATCAGTACATAGTGTCATAATTTCCAACAGTTGCCTAAGGGCGCAAAGTATGGCTACACCCTAATTTAAGAAACAAGTCTTCTACTAAGTATTTTAAAGAATTTCCTTTGTTAAAAGCAATACTCTAATCAGTATTCCTACATATACATCAGTTTGCTTATTTTTAGGTTGATATGTAAATTAAATTCTCAAAAGTGGGTTATGTGAATTTTGACTTGTGATGTTGACAAATTTCTCCTTAACATGACTGTACCATTTTACATTTTCGCAGTAATGTATGGAGTATTTATTTCCATACTCAACACAACTCATTTTGCCTAGTTCTTATTCTAATGCTCCACTTTCTCCAAGCCTGAAAAAGCATCTATTTCCTTTGAATCAAGTTCAATGAGGTTTCTACACCTGTAATTTTAGCTTCATACGTCTTATAAAGAGGACAACAGTGTAATAATATTTCTCTTAAGTCTGTAGACTCAGCAAAATGAAATTTCAATCAAAGACCTATTTCTAAGATTATTTTAGGTAGCTCAACTTCAGACAACACATAAAAACTAGGCTGAGGACAGGATTTAGCATCTCTATTTGAAGTTTGAGTTTTATAAAAATCCTACGCAGTGTGGGCACAGAAAGCTCATGAAACAGTAGTACAAATGAGTAGGAAGGTGGTTTTTTTGGCCTCCTCCTCACTTCCTTGGTGACAGAAGTCCCACCCTAGGGTTCTGGAGATGTCTGAACACATGATATCTAGACACTGGATAAATGAGATTGATAGCAGTTTATTAATCATATATCCTCACATCCCAGGGAAGGACGACACCATACACCATGGGGGTGGTTACACTAGGGAGCAGAGTAAACCAGCAGGGGCTGTGGGAGGCTGATTTTGTAGCAGCAAGATAGGTGCCCCCTTATTTCCATGGGAAGATGTGATTGGTTTGCTTGAATAATTTTGTGGGCTAGTAGGGAGGTGAAAGCCATTAGGTTGAGGACTAGGGTGCAGCTGATCTAGCTAATATTTGGATTACCTGGCTGAGAGCTTTCCTACTGACTGGGGCATCTCTGGTTAGAGCAAGGGAACTCATGGGTAGGCCTTTGGGGGTCCTGTGAGGCTAAGACATTAAGATATTAAAGATATTAAGACAACAGGTGAAATTTTAGGCCTTAAAATACAGAATAAAGAAGGAAGAAACATGAAATAATTGCTCTTTAGTAATTTCATTATAAAAATTATTTCAAAATTTGGAACTGAAAAGCAGATTAAATATTCATAATAAAGCTGTACTATAAAAATCAGTATGATATTTTAGAGTGTTTTTTCCAATTAAAAAAAATGTTTTTTAATGTGTATTTATTTTTAAGAGAGACAGAGTGCAAGAAGAGGAGGGGCAGAGAGAGAGGGACGGAGACACAGAATCCAAAGCAGGCTCTAGGCTCTAAGCTGTCAGCACAGAACCCAATGCGGGGCTCAAACTCACAGACTGAGAGATCATGACCTGAGCCAAAGTCAGATGCTTAACCAATTGGGCCACCCAAGGGCCGCTTTTCCAATTTTTTGTTGTTGTTGTGGTAAAACAGACATAAAATTTACCATCTTCACCATCTTTAGAGCACAGATCCCTGAAATTAACCAAGACTTCAACTACGTCCTCAGTAGACTCCAGAGCTAGAAAATCATCACATCAGACAGAGTCTGCCAGTGGAATTGTTCAAGTGGAGGGACAGATTCCTGGTGCTTTCTACTACAGAATCTTCCCAGAATACTCTAGTATGTGCATTGTAAGGATTTTTTGGCGTGCATTAAAAAACAAAAACACCTATCAGTATGTAACATCTGCTTTGGCTCTCAGTATCCTATGTTACTATATCTGATTACCATTTCTTTTAATAATTTTGGACAGGGGTGCCTGGCTGGCTCAGTAGGTGCAGCACGCAACTCTTGATTTTAGGGTTAAGTTCGAGCCCCATATTGGGTGTAGAGATTACTTAAAAGTTTTTTTTAATAGTTTTGGACAGTGAGTCTTGAAATGCAATCACAGAGGGAATCATTGCAGGAGGGAAGGCCTGGAGTTCTAAAGATTAAGAACTCTGTTCAAAGTCAAAGAGAACCTACTCCTCTGTCAATTTTTTTTTTTTCTTTTACCTCTTTTACTAGTTTAAGTATAAAAGAAAGCCAACAATGAGTAAAAACCAAAAGATACTCATGGATTGCCACATCTACGTGATTATCTTTTCTGGAAGGGGCATATTATCAAGTCATGTTAAACATCAAGAGAACTAGATCTCATCAAGATCACATTCTGCTAGCTGGTTTACTTACTTCTTCCTTGAGCACCAGATAACAATGTGAGACTCAGATGCCTCAGTGATTGCTGGAATTGGAAAAAAAAATCACCTGGAACCAAAAGGGGATATTGGGTAAATTCCATAACATTTTCAGCTGCAGGGGAATGAACAGGACAACAGACGGAAGCTTTATTAGGTTGATTTCAAGGTATTTTCCCAGCCCAGACTTCCACCATAGGGATAGTGTTCCAAGCATAAGAATTCCAAATACTTCTAAATCATTTTGAAAATCTATTACTTATTTTGAAAATACAGAATCAGATATGTGGTTCTTCTAGATTAGAAGCAGGACAGTTAACAGCAAAGCTTTTATACAGTTTGCTGAGGAAAACTTTGGTTCTCCATACCTTCTTAAAGAATTCATTAAGGTTCAAAGCTGCAAGGAAACTCAATTTTCTTGTGAATGTCCACAACTGCTAAAAATATAGGAATTTTCTCTGATCGAAAAGTTGGAATGGCAAACAATGTTTCATGTTGATAAAAAGCAAAACAAGGAAACAATTCAGCAGCTGCCTGGCTTATATCATGACTAATATTATCATGACTAATATCATGACTGGGATATATTTCTGTAAAGAAGATCTGGAAGAGGATGTAGCAGCGAGACCAGCATCAATATATGCGAGATTCTATGCAGGGACTTCACCTGTTTTTGTTTGTTTCTTTAGACAAATCTGGCATGCATGAATTTATATAGAAATCCTAGAGATTTAGGTACTAAGAAACTGAAGGAACCAAAAGCAATACAGAAAAAAATCCAAATTTAGTGTATTTGTCTAAGACCAAGTATAGATGGTTTCAATAAGTGAACTTTCTACTTCTTTGAAGAATAGCTTCCTCTTAAAACATAAAAATGTTCACACACATATATACTTCAAGTAAGGCATGGGCACTGAACCAAAAATTATGATATATTTAAATAAAAAAAACTCTACCAAGACCAAAACAAAAACGTAAGCATTGTTAATATATGGGTTTATAACACTCAAGACTTCTTTGTCCTAGTTAAGTCTAACGGTCTGTAATTCTGTATTGAATCCTGCATACATTTTACAAATAGTATATAGCACATATAGTTTGTAACCTGATTTTTCTTTTCTTTTTTTTTTTAACGTTTATTTATTTTTGAGACAGAGAGAGACAGAGCATGAACAGGGGAGGGTCAGAGAGAGGGAGACACAGAATCTGAAACAGGCTCCAGGCTCTGAGCTGTCAGCACAGAGCCCAACGCGGGGCTCGAACTCACGGACCGTGAGATCATGACCTGAGCCTGAGTCGGACGCTTAACCGACCGAGCCACCCAGGCGCCCCGTAACCTGATTTTTCTACTGACTTTTTTTCTGAGACATTTTCCATGTCCTCAATAATTTTTTTTCCTATCATTTCTTGCCTGGGTATTTTATAATGTATTTAAGCAATCAAGTGATTTGAATCAGAATGCTGAAAACTGCCTGATTGTACAAGAAAGTATTATCCAGCAGATTCAGGGTGCTTAAACACTCTGCATTCCAAAGACATATCTATGTTAAGGAAAACTGGCCCTTGACTGGCTTCTGGGAGAAAACCTTTGAGTCCCTGGAATAGTTGCCTTGATATGCTGTACTGGTTTGACCAGATAATTAATACTAACAATGCAAATTAGGGTGAATGCTTGCTTTTGTATGCCCAAAGCCCTCAGCCAGCATTATCAGTTTGACCTCTGAGGAACTGGAGATTGAGAAGCTCAGGTCAGTCATGTGGGTACGGCATGTCTACAAGAGCCCTAGTAAAAGCCAGGGACACAGGTTCAGATGAGCTTCTATATTTGGCACTAAGCGCGTTATCACACATAATTGCTGGAAGAAATTAGCACATCCTCATGTAATTCTAATAAGAGGCGACACCTAGAAGCTGACCTAGTGCCTCACAGACACTGCTCATCTTTCCCCTTTATTTAATCATTATCATTCACTCTAATAAACTTTAGACTTAAGTAGAGCAACTTTTCTAAATTTTGAGTCTAAATCATGAGTCCTTGTAGCGAATCATCAAGCCAGCAAGGTCTGAGACCAGTGGCACACCTCCGAAGATTACTTTCATCCTCAAATCACTAAAATGTACTTCTAGACGTATTTGTTATGCCCAGAATTCGTGATCCCCAAAGACCACCAGGGAGCCGAGTCCGATGCAAAAGCAAAGAGCCTTTATTCAAGCTAGCTCGAGCTCAATCCCCTACCTGCACTGACGCAGCGGTGAGATGCCAGAGAGAGCGAGCGAGTTTCAAAAGCACAAAGGTTTTATTGGGGTCTAGGGGCAGTTGGTGAGGTAATGGCTGTGGCCTCAGCCAATTGGCTGGGGGTCGTGGCCTTCCCCAGCCACGCTGGGGAAGGGTCGGAGTCCTGTTACGCAGGTCAGCGGGCCTGTTTTGATCCGGAAGTTACTCGAGGTGGAGGACACAGAACAAGATGGAGTCGGCCGGCGTAGGACCGCCCTTTGAGTATTCCTTGCTTTTCACAGGGAAAATGTTTGAAAGAATGCTATTTTGATTACTATCTTAAATTCTAATTCTTTATTTGTATCCACTGTTGCTTTATATTGGCTGAGAGTTTATTTTTCTAGCTTTGTACATTGAATGCTTATTCATCATTTTATCAATTTTACCAAGCCAGCAAAATAACACGCATTGAATAGGTTTTGGAAATAGATTAGTGAACAGAAACAAAGTTCTATCATTCATTCTCGGCTCCCTACATGCCTTGAATTTCCAAAGAGTAGGAGACTGGCAATTTCCCAACTGATACATGGGATTTTGATTTTCATTCTTCTGGCCCTAACTTCAATTTAAATTTCCCATTACTTCAGGGCATATACATGATATTATAAACTTTGAAAAGGAAATGACAAAATAGATCTCTACGGTAGCAACATCTACCAGTCACCATTATAACCATAACATCTTGCCTCCTTAATACTGGAAAAACCCAACACCAATATACTTTTTAATGCATCACCTATGTAGTATCCTTGCCAAAAATTTAACTGATAATTCAATGCACGTTGTAGGCATGAAAAAATTGAGATTCCTATTTTTTTTCCCTTGTCACTGTTTATTTATTGAAAAAAAATTTTTAGGGGCGCCTGGGTGGCTCAGTCGGTTAAGCGTCCGACTCAGGCTCAGGTCATGATCTCGCGGTTTGTGAGTTCAAGCCCCGCGTCGGGCTCTGTGCTGACAGCTCAGAGCCTGGAGCCTGTTTCAGATTCTGTGTCTCCCTCTCTCTCTGACCCTCCCCCGTTCACGCTCTGTCTCTCTCTGTCTCAAAAATAAATAAACATTAAAAAAAATTTTTTTAAATAAATAAATAAAAAATAAAATAAATTTTTACAGTATAATTACCATAGTGTTTTATTACCTTCAGGTGAACAATATAGTGATTCAACAATTCTATACATTACTCAGTACTCATCATGATCTGTGTACTCTTGGTCCCCTTCACCAGTTTTATCCATCCTCCCCTACTTCCCACAGTGGTAACCATCAGTTTGTTCTCTATAGTTAAGAGTCTGTTTTTTGGTTTGTCTATTTTTTTCTTCATTTGTTTCTTATTTTTTTAAGTTTATTTGTTTTGTTTTGAGAGAGGGAGCATGTGCAAGCTGGGGAGGGGCAGAGAAAGAATCCCAAGCAGGCTCTGCGCTGTCAGTGCAGAGTCTGACACAGGGCTTGATCTCATGAGATGGTGACCTGAGCAGAGATCAAGAGTTGAATGCTTAGCCAATTGAGCCACCTAGGTGCCCCTTGTTTTGTTTCTTAAATTTCAGGAATGAGTGAAATCATATGGTATGTCTTTCTCTGACTTATTTCACTTAGCATTATATCCTGTAGATCCATGTTATTGCAAATGGCAAAATTTTCATTCTTTTTTATGGCTGAGTAATATTCCACTGTAGATATGCCCACATCATCTTTATCCATTCATCAGTTGATGGCCACATGGGCCACTTTCATAGTTTGGCTATTGTAAATAATGCTGCAATAAACATGGGGTGCATACATCTTTTCGAATTAGTGTTTTTGTATTCTTTGGGTAAATATCCAGTAGTGAAAATACTGGGTGCTATGTTAATTCTATTTTTAATTTTTCCTGGAAACTCCATACTGTTTTCTTCAGTGGCTACACCAGTTTGCCTTGCCACCACAGTGCCCGAGGTTTCCTTTTTCTCCACATCCTCACCAATATTTGCTATTTCTTATGTTGCTGACTTTAGCCATCTTGACAGTTGTGACATGGTATCTCATTGTGGTTTTGTTTTGCATTTCCCTGATGATGAGTGATGTTGAGCATCTTTTCATATGTCTGTTGGTCATCTTGTCTTCCTTGGAGAAATGTTTGTTCATGTCTTCTCATTTTTTAATTAGATTGTGTGTGTGTGTTCTGTAAATTTTTATATTTTGGGGGTACTAACCCTTTATTGGATATGTCATTTGCAAATATCTTCTCCCATTCAGTAGGTTGCCTTTTAGTTTTGTTGACTGTTTCCTTTGCTGTGCAAAAGCTTTTTATTAAAAAAAATTTTTTTAATGTTTTTTTATTCCTGAGAGACAGAGCAAAAGAAGGTGAGGGGCAGAGAGAGGGAGACACAGAATCCAGGCTCCAAGATGTCAGCACAGAGCCCGACATGGGGCTTGAACTCACAAACTGTGAGATCATGACCTGAGCCAAAGTTGGATGCTTGACCGACTGAGCCACCCAGGCACCCCAAAAGCTTTTTCTTTTGATGTAATCTCAATAGTTTTTGTTTTTGCTTCCCTTCCCTCAGGGGACCTATCTAGAAAAATGTTGCTACAGATGATGTCAGAGAAATTACTGCCTATGCTGGCTTCTAAAATTTTAATAGTTTCCTATCTCACATTTAGGTCTTGAATCCATTTTGAGTTTATTTTTGTGTATCGTGTAAGAAAGTGGTCCAGTTTCCCCAACATCATTTATTGAAGAGACTGTTTTTTTTTTCAGTTGCATATTTCTGCCTCCTCTGTTGAAGATTAATTGACCATATAGTCATGGGTTTACTTCTGGGTTCTTTATTCTGTTCCATTGACCTATGTGTCTGTTTTTATGCTAGTACCATACTGCTTTGATTACTACAGCTTTGTAGTATATCTTGAAATCTGGGATTGTGATACCTCCAGTTTTGTTCTTTTTCAAGACTGCTTTGGCTATTCAGGGCTTAATTTGCCATTGTTTAAATAGTCAGATATTCCATTAAAACAGGAGTGACACTGAAATCATAACTATATTATGAATTCTCTCATTTGGTGAAGACATACCTATAAAGATTAACATTCAATAATTTCTCACCAGTGTGAACTGGCTGATATTAAAAAAGTTTGGGCCATACCTAAAGGCATTCTCACATTCCTTATGTTCTTAGAGTTTCATTATCTGTATGCATTCCCTGATGTGCTTTAAGGGCTGAACCATATCTGAAGGCTTTTCCACACTTCTTACACACGTAGGGTTTTTCACCAGTATGAATTCTCCCATGTTGAACAAGGTTTGAAGCACGACTAAAGGTCTTCCCGCATTCCTTACAATCATAGGGTTTCCCACCAGTATGAATTTTCTGATGTTGTGTAAGGTATCCATACATTTTAAAGGATTTCCCACATTCCGTACATTCATAGGGTTTCTTATCAACATGGATACTCTGATGTGCAGTAAGGTGTGAACTACGTCTAAAGTTTTTCCCACATTCCTTACATCTAAAAGGTTTCTCATCAGTATGAATACTCTGGTGTAGAGTTAGATTTCTATAGAAAGTAAAGGTTTTCCTACATATTTTACACTCATAGGGTTTCACACCAGTATGAATTTTTTGATGTTGATTAAGATACCCATGCAAACTAAAGGTCTTTCCACACTCTTTACATTCATAGGGTTTCTCACCAGTATGAGTTTTCTGATGTTGAACAAGGTTTGAGCCAGTACTATAGGACTTCCCACATTCCTGACATTCAAAAAGTTTCTTACCAGTATGAATACTCTGATGTCGAATAAGATTTCTAGACAAAGTAAAGGCTTTTTTACATTCCTTACATTCAAAGTGTTTCACACCAGTATGAATTTTCTCATGTTGATGAAGGTATCCATATAAGCTAAAGGCTTTTCCACATTCCTTACATTCATAAGGCTTCTCACCTGTGTGAGTTTTCTGATGTTGAAAAAGTTTTGAGCCAGTAGTATAGGCCTTCCCACACTGCCTACATTCAAAAAGTTTCTCGCCAGTGTGAATACACTGATGTCGAGTAAGATTTCTATACAAGGTAAAGGTTTTCTTACATTCCTTACATTCATATGGTTTCCCACCTTTATGAATTCTCTGATGTAGAATAAGGTATGAGGCAGTGGTATAGCCCTTTCCACATTCTTTACATTCATATGGTTTTTTACCAGTATGAACACTCTGGTGTACAGTAAGTTGATGACCTCTTTTAAAGGCCTTTCCACATTTCTCACATACATAAGGTTTCTCATCAGTATGGATTTGCCCATGTTCAACAAGGTTTGAGCGCCTACTAAAAGCCTTCCCACACTCCTGACATTTATAGGGCTTCTCACCAGTATGAATTCTTTGATGAATTCTAAGGTGTCCACCTTGACTAAAGGCCTTCCCACATTCCTGACATTCATAAGGCCTCCCGCCAGTGTGGATTCTCTCATGCTGAATGATGTGTGAGGCATAAATAAAGGCCTTCCCACATTCCCTACATTGATAGGTTTTCTCACCAGTATGAAATCTCTGATGTACAGTAAGTTGATAACCGCTTTTAAAGTTCTTCCTGCATTCTGAACATTGATAGGGTTTCTCACCAGTATGAAATCTTTGATGTAGGGTAAGTTGATAGCCACTACGAAAGTTCTTCCCACATTCTTTGCATTCATAGGGTCTTTCGCCAATATGAAACCTGTGATGTAGAATAAATTGATAGCCACTACTAAATTTCTTCTGACATTTCTTACATTCATAGAGTTTCTCTCTGTTATATGTGCTCTGATGTTGTGTAGAAGATACATCTTTTTCATAAGTGGGCATTTCTACGTAGCTGATTACCTCACAATGTAAATCCAAATCTGAAAGAAAAGATGAAAACAAAAAAAATATTTATATTTCTTATACAGAGAATATGGGACTTCTGTGAAAGAAATATGAACCAACACTTGTAATAAATGAAGCGCTTATTGAATTGTAAAATATGGTTATGAACTTTTTGAAAGGTCAAGAAATTCAGAGATGTATGTGAAGTTACATAAGATAGTGAAGTTTCTGAAATTTAGGTGTGGACCACGATCTTTGGCAAGCTTGTTATAAATCTGATATCCTGCCTGTGTCACGGACAACTACATTAGAAGTGAAAGGAAAAAAATACCTTGGATGGCATCTTTATTTTGAATCTATCACTGATTTAAATACAGATCAAAAGTTAAGAACTCATCCTAGGTTTGTCCAGTGATTTCTCTTTACTCTTGGAATACGATCCAAACCCCTTTCTGGGGATAGCAGGACTCCTCCTTACCTATATGGCATCATGTCCAAACACCAACCCCTCTGCGCCCTGTCTCCTTCTTTTCAGCATTTAGAATATGGTACAAACTTCCCTATCACTTGATGCTTTCCACAGATGATTTCATCTGACCAGAATCCTTAGACCTGAGCACTTTGTAGGTTGATCCTTCTCATCCTTTAGTCTCAGGATGAATATCCTATCCTTAGAAAGGCTGCACCTGCTAACTCTAAGTATTATACCCATGTCTCCCTTTTTATGGTCTAGCACTTCATTCCTTCCACCATCCCTTTGTTTCCAATTATGATATCATTAATTTCCTTATTTGATATATTTTTTTAAGATACAAAATTTTTTTTAGATGTTTATTTTTGAGAGAGAGAGACAGACAGACTGTGAGCAGGGAAGGGGCAGAGAGGGGGGGCACAGAATCCGAAGCAGGGTCCAGGCTCTGAGCTGTCAGCACAGAGACTAACGCAGGACTTGAACCCATGAACTGCAAGATCATGACCTGAGCTGAAGTTGGATGCTTAACTGACTGAGCCACCCAGGCGCCCCTCCTTATTTGATATTCTAAACAGTTCCCTAAACTTCCCCCAGAGCAGACACAATTCTTCCTTTTTCATCACTGAATTACAGGGTTATGATGTATTATAGGTGCTAAATAATTAATTGATCTTGCTTATCTTCAGTTCTGTTATTCCTTCTCCATTCTAAATATACTAAATCTGTGTTGGTTCATCTCCTTTACCACATCCTCTCTTCCTTTCCCTTATTTTCAAGACCAGCCATCCTTCTACTTCCCGGATAAGTATTTTGATATGTTTTCAGTCAATTCACAGATATGTACTCAAATCAAATAAGAAATTCCTTCCATGTGGAGATGCTGGAAAGAATCAAGAAATTATAATATGGAGGAATGTTTTGGAGTACCAGAGTGTCTGGGACTGACTGTTAAAAGGAAATATCAGATATAAGCTGGAAGATGGCAATCGAGATTCAGGAAAAGACTCAGGAGTATCAGTGCAGAATGAAGGGGGCATGAGTCAAGGGCAAAGAGTATTCATCTGTGACTCAATTGTGGGATGTGTATAGCAGGTGGAATGATACATACTCTGACCTCAGAAAATAACGCTGAAAATAAGAGCAACATCAGAAAACAAAAAGCACTCCATCTAGAAAACTAAAGGCTCTTTACTAATTAAATGCTAGATCAATAAATGTAGTGGACAACCAGCAGAGGCAGAATGGATAACCACACAAACTTTGACTTGGACGTCAAGACTGATGATGACATGCATACATCATGTAAATGTGAAACGATTTATTACTCGTATAATGAGGCTTCCTAGAAAGAGCAGAGTGAGTGGTTCTTAAATACATCTGAAAAGGACTTGAGTGATTTGAAAGAGATTGACTTAGGTTTTTTTTTTTTTTTTTTTTTTTTTTTTTTTTATGCTGGTTAGGGTGTGGTGCAGGGCTGAGGGTTCCTGGGCAGGGGTTTGCATGGTTTGAACTTTCCATGGGGACCAATGTAGGGAGCTCTCAGGCTTTTTATCAGCTTCCCCAAAAGTGGAGCAGAAGGAGAGGTGGGGCTTGAAAGCTGTCAGCAGTCAAAAATAAAAAAACAGAGTATCTTTATTGTACTAAGGAAATAAACAGTGAAACTAGAGAAATATAACCAGGCAAAAGATGAAAATACATTTCAGAAGGTACAACATCCAGCCCTAATGCCCAGAGAAAAGCTGTCACCTTGACACAAATTAAATAAATAATTTACTAATAAAAGCTTAGAAAAAACATCAAAGTAAGTGAGAGGAAAACAAAAAGAATAAAGATAAAAAACCAGAATTTTAATGAGTTTGGAAACAGAAAATCAACATACAAATTCAAAAAGGTATCTCTTGGGGAAAAAAAAACAACATGTGATGGTACACTAGCTAAACTAATTAACAAAAGGGAGAACAAACAAAAAATTAAAATTGTGAAAGGGAAAGACAAACAGGAAAATATTGATCAAAAACTATCCCACAAAGGACAAAAATCTGAAACAGGTCAATTTTCATGGAATAGAAAAAAATGTCAAAAAGGCTAGTAGCTGGGGCGCCTAGGTGGCTCAGTTGATTGAGCTTCCAACTCTTGATTTTGACTCAGGTCAAGGGATTGAGCCCTGTGGTGGGCTCTGCGCTGAGTGTGGAGTCTGCTTAAGATGCTCTCTCTCTCTCTCTCTCTCTCTCTCTCTCTGTTCCTCTCCCTACTCACGTGCACACTCTCTCTAAAAGGAAAAAAAGGCTAGTATAGCAATCAGCACCCTGATCATTTACACTGTCATCTCTAAATACCCAATATTATGATCAGAGAATCCTTAAAGAAATATTTATTTATTTTTATGAGAAAAGAGAGAGAGAGAGAGAGAGAGAGAGAGAGAGAGAGAGAGAGAATCTTAAGCAGGCTCCATGCTCAGTGTGGAGCCTGATGTGGGGCTTGATGCCACAATCCTGGGATTATGACCTGAGCTGAAATCAAGCCCGACGCTCAACTGACTGAGCCACCCAGGCGCCCCTAGAAATGTTGGATTCCAAGACCAAGGCAGGGAAGATACAAGATAATGCTCACAAATCTTGGGCTAAAAAAGTAAGGAAAGTTTAAAAGATTTATGGCTTTGTTGAAAAACACACGCTTCTGAATATTATGCTGTGTTTGGTCATAATTGTGAAAATTAAAAAAAAGCAGGAAAAGCGATCATGTTGGATTAAACATATTAAGTAAATGAAAGATAGATAAAAATATAATGATGGGGTGCCCTGGTGGCTCAGTCAGTTGAGCCACCAACTCTTAATTTCGACTCTGGTCATGACCCCAGGGTTGTAGGAATGATCCCGTCTCAGGCTCTTCGCGGAGTGTGAAGCCTACTTAAGATTCCCTCTCTCTCCCTTTGCCCTTCCCCTGCTCTCTCTCTCAAATAAAAAAAATATTATTTTTCAGATAACAGAAGCCATTTCCCAGTTATTTTTTCATTAACTAATGTGCAACTAAAAATCAAATATATTCTTTCTTTTTTTTTCAAATATATTTTCCTGTGCATTCCAATCAATTTATATTTCAACATAACCAAATAGCCAAATAGATCGTGTCAATAAAAAACTGTAGAAATCATGATAGAATTGAAAGAAACAACTACCTTACAATTCCCAATCGTATTAAGTATACTGTTCTTACAACTATGAAGAGAGTAATCGCTGCAGAACTGATTGCTGTCATAATGCCGAAGCAAGATCAGAGGGACTTCTGTTCAGTTACAAAAGCAAAAAATATAACTGAATGATGAAGGAATCAAGCTGTTAGCTTAATAATAAAGTTTTAACATTCCAAAACTAACAGTGTAATCCAATACATGTTGTGTCTTTTGATAGAGTACCCATAACCGCCTATGATGTACTTGAGCCACAAATGTTTAATGTGAATCCCTCAAGAGAGAAAATAATTTCCAATCTACAAAAATACAAAGGGTAGAGAATAAACAAACTATACCACGGACAGTACTGAGATAAGTTCAAAAGATGGCAAATTTTGCAATATAAGTGGCCTTGTCTCTTCAAAGTGTTAGTATTAGAAATAAAGGGAATGTTTTAGATTAAGAGGGATTTCAGTGATATGATAAAGAGACAATGCACAGTCTTGCATTGGGATACTGATTTGAACAAATCAGATTGGGCCAAATGGGGTAATATGAATAGAATTTGGGTTTTGAAGATGCAATAAAATAAAAATGTAATAGAAATATAAAATAGAAAAATCACTGATAAAGAAATCAGGTTATAAAACAGTAAGAATATGATGTCTCTTTAATAAAAAGAGGAACATGTATATGCATGTATGTCTTATATCCACTAAGGTGTTAAAGTGGTAGGAATAAGGTATTTTAATATCTTGAAAACACTTTTGCCTGTCTCTATTTTCTAATTTTCTACAATGCACATGGAGGATTGCTTAATAAGGGTTATTAATTTTGTGTTCATCTATTAACACAGCCTGAAATAAACCAAATATTGACACAATCCAAACTCTGGGTGCGACATTTAATAAACGTGGACCTAGAACTTAATGGCTAGAAGCCAAATATTGCAGAATTCAGTTCCTTTTCAGTCACAAATTACTTATAAAAACAGACCATAAACTGTGCTATAAATCAAGTCTCTACCTATTTCAAAGGATCAAAAGCATACAAATTATGTTGTCTGATCACAAGTTATACTAGAAATTAATATTATAAAAAATATATATTATCAACATATATTGGGAAATTAAGAAGTGCTTGTAGTTGATCAATGCACCAAAACAAACTGTGCCCTACGCTACAATAATAGTTATAAACTTTAAAAATCAATGTTTTGACTGAAAATTAAAAGCAAATGGAACTAACTGCACATAAGCACTACCAAGTTAGTAAATTTGTTTCTCATGGGAAAACAATTCTGAAGCCATGTTCCATGTACACTGGGGGTGAACAAATAAGTAAATGGATGATGGATGGTAGAAGCCAGTTTTGTCACTGTTGGAGGAGAAAGTTACAGATAAACGAGACAAGAAGGCTAGAATGCATCCTGAAATACTGGATGGGAGTTGCAGACATCAATAAGAACTCATGTTTAGCTTAATGTAAATACAGACAGATAGATAATAAAATAATTACGGATACATGTATATATACATGGGTGACTATGCAGACATTTATTACCTAGTTAGGTTGTTTAGAGGGCATAGAAGCAATGGCATACCAGCAGCAATTAGTATACCTAGTTCTCAGATCTTGGTTTCTAAATACTATCTTCCAGTAAAAGAAACCAGGGCTCCTAAGAGAAATGGCTGATTCTAGGACCAGGGAAGGGGAAAAAACAAAATGAATCTGAAAACAGTACCAGGAAAGAAATCCTCAAAAAACAAAAGGATGGGGATATTATATGGACACAAGAACCAAACTAAAAGAGCTATCAATGTTCAAAGCAAAAGAAATAACATTTAATTGTAACTCAAAGTCTAAAATAAATATGGATAAGCCCACACTGAAATAAAGGGGGAAGAGACAAATCTTTTTTTTTTAATTTTTTAAATGTTTTGTTTATTTTTGAGAGAGAGAGAGAGCGCACGCACAAGCAGGGGAGGGGCAGAGAGAGGGAGACACAGAATCCAAAGCAGGCTCCAGGCTCTGAGGTGTCATCACAGAGCCCGATGTGGGCTTGAACCCATGAGCTGTGAGATCGTGACCTGAGCTGAAGTTGGACGCCCAACTGACTGAGCCACCCAGGTGCCCCAAGAGACAAATCTTTTATACAGAATCCCGGATAAAATATATAGACTTCCTACCCTACAGAAGCTTAATTCACAATCCAGACCCCCTGCCCCCCAGGGTAAGCTAGACTTAGTGAGCTGCTTCTAAAGAGTAGAGTATAGAAAAGGAAAAATAGTAACTTTGGAGGGGAGAAAGAAGGTTAACATCACCAGTGGATATCATGTACCCCGCACATGATGCGATGAAAAGGACATTTCACTTCTGCTGCAGTCTTTCTAAAAACCCCTATCTCCAGTGTAAGCATGAGAAAAACAACAGACCCAGAATAGGGAATATTCTGCAGGACCTGGTAGGGTCTGTCAAGACAGTCAAATTCCTGAAAGACAAGGAAAGATTAAAAAACTGTCACAAACCAGGAGAGACTAGAAGAGAGACTGGGAGACATGAAAAATAAATGCAATGTGGTACCCAGAATGGAAGGATCCTGGAACAGAAAAATGACATTAATGGAAAAACTGGTGAAATACACAAATAGAATCTAGAGTTTAGTTAATATGAAAGTCATCTTCTTAGTTTTGACAAATGTATCTGAATGATGTTAAGATGTTAACAATGATAGAAATCAGGAGAGATATATACAGAAGTCTCTCTACTATCTTTGTAACTTTCTATAAATCTAAAATCATTCTAAAATAAAGTTTACTAAAAAAAGATAATTACATACCACCTCTGTAGTAGTCTGGGTAAAAATGTTTAACCTTATTCTAATCATAAGAAGAAAACATCAAACCTAGAAAGCAGATATTCCATGAGAAAACTACACTGGATGCTACAAAATAATCAAACTCAAAGGGGAAAAAAAAAGGTAGGATGACACTAAGATACAAAGCCTCACATCCAAATACAGTATATGAGCCTGGAATGGATCCTGGAAACAAATTTTACAAATGGCATTTTTGGAGAAAAGTTCAAAAACTGAAATATGGACTCTATGTTAGATGTAGGGCTGAATTGCTATGATAATAATAGTGTGACTACATAGAAGTTTTTAGTTTTAGGAAATGCATACAGAAGTGTTTGAGAGTTAAAATTTAATGGTAACTGCTACTTACCATCAAGTGAGCCAAGAAGAAAGGTGCATATATAGAGAGAAAAAGGCAAATGTTAATACCCAAAGTTAAATCTGTGTGAAGGCTAATTAACTAACATATATATGCATACACACACACACACACACACGCACACACACACACACACACACACACACATATATATATACACATATACTTTTTTTTTTTTTTTTAAGTAGGCTTCACACACAGCATGGAGCTCAACATGGGGCTTGAACTCATGACCTTAAACTCCTGAGATCAAGACCTGAGCTGAGATCAAGAGCTGGATGCTTAACTGACTGAGCCACCCAGGCACCTCAACTACATATATGTTTTTAATATTCTCATTTGGCTTGATGAATTTTAAAAACAAAAAGCTGGGAGAAAGAAAATAGTGGACCTAAGGTAGTATTTCCTAAACTTTTATACAGAAATTTTGAGCCAAGGGGTGCCTGGGTGGCTCAGTCAGTTAAGCATCTGACTTTGGCTAAGGTCATGATCTTGCGGTTCATGGGTTCGAGCCCAGTGTTGGGCTCTGTGCTGACAGCTTGGAACCTGGACCCTGCTTTGGATTCTGTGTCTCCCTCTCTCTCTCTCTCTCCCCCTCCCCCACTCACACTCCATCTCTTTCTCAAAAATAATAAACATTAACAACAAAGAAATTTTAAACCAAATTATAATATCTGCATCCATTCCAATCTAATGTAGTTACAGTAGAAAAAAATTATACAACAGATATGCATACATGTGAGAAAACATGAAAATTAATCGCCTAAACATTTATTGCAAGAAGCCAGAAAAAGAGCAACAAAATAAAAACAAATTAGAAAGAAAGATAGAAGTCATCTTACAAAATAGAGCCCACAAAAACCATAGAGGATCCACAATGCCGATATTGTATTTCAAAGCAATGTTACTAATGTGATTCTCTCAAGACTGATAAAGAGAAAGGAGACTGCAGCAATATCCAACGCAGGGATGAGAGCTAAGAGGGACCTCACTTATCAGCCCTCCACACCTCAAATGCAGTAAAATGACATCATGAAAAAAAACCCATTATGTTAATAATGTGGATGAAATGCATAAATCTCTAACAAGTAACCTCTATAAAATCAACACACAGAAAACTTCAACAATTCTAGCATGGTGTAATCTGAGTTTTATTATTTAAAAAAACTTTTTTTTTTTTTTTAGTAATCTCTACCCACAGTGTGGGGCTCAAACCTACAACGCCAAGATCAGGTGTCACATGCTCTAATAACCAAGCCAGCCCAGTACCCCAATCTGAGTAAGTTTTTTAAAAAAATCTACAATGGTAACTGAAGGTCCAGATGGTTTTTCTGGAATATTTCATCAACCCAACCATGTCAAAAGGGGGTAAAGGGTACATTCTCCTAAACACATTCATAAAGCTAACATAATCATTATATCCAATCTTAAAAAGTAAGAATATAGTTTAATCTCATTCATGAAACGTAAAGGAAATATTAAAAATTCAAATCTAACAATATTGAAAAGGGATAATATATGAACACACCATGACTAGAACTGGATTCCAGAATTCAGTCAATAAACAGAATCCAACACAGTAACAGAACAATGGAGAAAAAAAATCTCATGATTATGTCAATAAATGCAGAAAGAATAATTCCTGAGAATAATTTTAGCATTTATGTAAAACAGAACCTCCGCTCTGTGAAAAATATTTATATTAATTTTTAGACATACACACTTGGGGTGTCTGCCTGGTTCAGTCAGAAGAGCATGTGACTCTTGATCTCTGGGTCATGAGTTTGAGTTCCATGTTGAGTGTAGAGATTATATACAAACATATATACACATACACTTAAAAAAAAAAAGAAAAAAATACCCTTATTTGTGGAACTATCCTTATTCTCAGGAGACATTTGCTGAATGATTCATGGGTCAAGTCATGATGCCTAAGACATGCCTTCAAATACCTCCATAAATGTAGTGTAGAGAGAAATAAAATAGATATGGCAAAATCTTACCAGTTGGTGATCTATGTAAAAATCATTTTCATGGTTATGCACTTTGAATACTAATTAATTTTACTATTATAGAGCAAGAAAAACCACCTTTACTGGGAGAGTGTCCTGGAGTTTTTACCTTTAGTCCTTTTCTTACAGATATGTGGAACTTTTCGTATCTTGCCTTAAAGATATGCTAGGATGTGGATTGTCTAGATTTACTACTTTTTCATTCATTTGTCCTTTTTGGAGGACCTATTGGGAGACAAGTCGCAGAAGGCCATGACTGCTTTTAGCTATAGAGCTAATGCTCCATAAATCGTTCCAGGTCATTGAAAAAGAAGGAAAGCTTCCTAATTCTTTTATAATTTTTATGAAAAAAATATTAATATCTAAACCTGATAAGAGACACTAAAAGAAAATATGGGCCAAAATAACTTCTGAATATCAAGAGAGACCATATAAAATACTAACAAAGAAAAATCCAAGCAAATAGGAGCTCAGGGATACTTCCACAACATAAAATACACACACACACACACACACACACACACACACATACACACACACACACACACTCTTTCTCTCTCTCTCTCATTTCTAAAGCTAGTATCTTATTAGGTGGGGAAACAGGATTTCTGCTGAGATCAAGAACAAATCGAGGAAGCTGACTATCTCTGCAATTATTCAAAACTGTACTAAAGAGGTGGCTCAGTCAGTTAAACGTCTGACTTTGACTCAGGTCATGATCTCACGGTTTGTGGGTTTAAGCCCCGGTTCGGGCTCTGGCTGACAGTTCTGAGCCTGGAGCCTGCTTCAGATTCTGTGTCTCCCTCTCTCTCTGCCCCTCCCCTGCTCATGCTCTTTCTCTGTCTCTCAAAAATGAATAAACATTAAAAAAAATTTTTTTTAACTGTACTAAAGATATTAACTATTCGATTAGACAAGATAAATCAGAGATAGGAAAAGAGGTAAAGAACAAATAAAACTATCCCTATTTATAGATGATATGATAGTATACCAGGATATAAAGAGTAAAACTTTTTAAAAATAAGACCAAGGGTACCAATCCAGAAACAAAATTAAGAAAGAAATGCCATTTACAACTATATCAAAAAGAATAAAATACGTAGGAATAGGTTGAACAAAAGAAGCCTGAGATCTATACATTGACAATTTTAAAATACTGTGGAAAGAAATTAAATACCTAAATAAAAGGAGAGACCTCTCAGGTTCATGAAGAACAATACTGCTAAGATTACAATGCTCCACAAACTGATCAACAGATGCAATGCAGTCCATTGCATCAAAATGTCAACTGTTCTTGTCGCTGAAAATGACAATCTGATTATATAGAAATATAGGAGGCTCCAAATAGCCAAAATAATTTTGAAAACAAACAAAAAAGAACAAAATAACAGAAATCACACTTCCTGATTTCAAAACTTACTACAATGCTACAATAAATCAAGACAGTATGGTGCTGGCATATACAGATATATAGATCAATGGAATAGAATGCAGAGTGCAGAAATAAAATCTCAAATTATGATCAATTCATTACTGAAAAGGGAACCAAAAAGATTCAATGAAGTCTTAAGCAACAGTGTTAGGAACAAGTGGATATTCACACACAAAAGAATGAAGTTGGAACCTCACACCGTATAGCGCACATGAAAATTAACTCAAAATGGATCAAAGGCCAAATGTCAGAACTAAAACTAATAACTGCTTAGAAAAAAAACACTGCAGTAAATTTTTGAGACTTTGGATAACACAATGATTTCCTAAGTATGATACTAAAAGCAAAGCAACAAAAGAAATAATAGAATGGAATATTATTCGGCCACAAAAAAGAATAAAGTATTGACACTTCATATTATGTTGATGAATCTCAAAAATATTATGAAAGAAGACATTCATAAAAGGCTACATATTACATGATTCTATGTATATAAAAATATTCCTAATAATCAAATATTTAGAGACAGAAAGTAGACTAGTGGTTTATCAGATGCTGGGTATACAGAGTGACTGCTAGTGGGTATCAGGTTTCTTCATGGGGTGATGGGTTATACACTGGTGATGGCTGCACAAAATGTGATTATATAAAAAAACACTGACTTGTTCACTTCAAGAAAGAGCCTTTTTGCCCTTTTTGTGTTTTTTAAATGTTTATTTTTCAGAGAGAGAGAGCACGCAAGCTGGGGAGGGGCAGAGAGAAGGAAACAGAAGATCTGAAGCAGGCTCAGTGCTGTCAGTGCAGAGCCTGTTGTGGGGCCTGAACCTATGAACCGGGAGATCATGACCTGGGCCAAAGTCAGACGCTTAACCAACTGGGCCACCCAGGCATCCCTGACTTGTTCATTTTGTTTAAGAAAAATTTGGGTGGGGCAGGTGGCGCCTGGGTGGCTCAGTCGGTTAAGCAACTGACTTAGGCGCAGGTCATGACCTCATGGTTAGTGAGTTGAAGCCCCGCGTAGGGCTCTGTGTGGACAGCTCAGAGCGTGGAGGTTGCTTCGGATTCTGTGTCTCCCTCTCTCTCTGCCCCTTCCCTGCTCACACACACTCTCTGTCTTCTCTCTCAAAAATAAATGAATATTTTTTTTAAAAATGGGGTGCCTGGGTAGTTCAGTTGGATAAGCGTCTGACTTCAGCTCAGGTTATGATCTCACAGTTCGTGGGTTTGAGCCCCGTGTCAGGCTCTGTGCTGATAGCTCAGAGCCTGGATCCTGCTTCTGATTCTATATATCCCTCTTTCTCTCTGTCCCTCTCCCTCTCATACTCTGTCTCTCTCTCTCTCAAAAATAAATAAACATTTAAAACAAATGATAAAAACTTAAAAAAATTTTTTTTACTTGTTCATTTTCAAAGACTGATTTCATGTTACATAAATTATACAGCAATAAACCTGTTGAAAAAATTGAGAGTCTTTCTACTGGAAAACCATAACTAGGTAAAGTACAAAATGGGAGAGAAAATGTGATTTATAACAGTAAAGAACAAGATTAAACATTGAAGAATAAAATTAATAAAAATACGTAAAACCTATTTCAGAAAAATTATAAACACTCCTGAAAGACATAGAAGTAGCCTCAAACAAATGGAGAAACAACCCCTCTTCTTGGATTGGGAGATTATAAAGATCTCAGTTCCTCATAAATTAATTTGTAAATTTAGCGCAATGCAAATAAAATACCAACAAGCTTTTCATGGAGTTAGAAAAGTTAATAATCAAGTTTACATGGAAAAACAAACATTCAAAAATAGGCAGAAAAACCCTGAAAATCTAAAAGGGAGGACTAGCTCTAACAAACATTAAAATGTGCTACAATGTACCCATAATAAAAGCAAAGCAGTCCTGGTACATGCATACACAAATAAAACAGTAGAACAGAATAGAAAGCTCAGAAAACGACCCAAGAACATATGGAAATTTATTATTTGATAAAGGTGGCATTTCAAATGAAGGGAACAAAGATAGATGTTTAAATACATGGTGTTGGGACAACTGGGGTAGCCATACGGAAAAAGATTTCATTAGACCCATACTTACTTTATTTATGTTTTTTACTTATTTTTTAAGTTATTTTTGAGAGAGAGAGACCGACCATGCACGCAGTAGGAGGAGAGGGAGAGGGAGAGGGAGAGGGAAAGAATCCCAAGCAGGCTCTGCACTGTTAGCAGACAGCCTGACTCAGGGCCAGAACTCGTGAACCGTGAGATCATGACCTGAGCCGAAACCAAGAGTCAGATGCTTAACTGACTGAGCCAGCCAGGTGCCCCAGGACCTTATTTTATACACAAGAATAATTTCCAAATGGTTTACGGATTTGCATGTAAAAAATAAAACCATACAAGTAATGGAAGAAAATATGTATATTTATCCTTAACCTTGAGATAGTTTCTAACCACGACACAAAATTCGGAGATAATAAGACTGACTGATGAGTTTGACTATATTAAAAAATAAATAAACTCCCATAATCAAAATTAAAAAAACAATTGAGAAACTGGGAGAAAATATTTGCAACATACACTTCAGACAAAGGGCTAATACTCTTAATATATAAAATCACTCTCGGGGGCGCCTGACTGGCTCAGTCGGAAAAGCATGCAACTCTTGATCTCAGGGTTGTAACTTTAAGCCACATGCTAGGTGAAGAGATTACGTAAAAATAAAATCTTCAAGAGCACCTGTGTGGCTTAGTCAGTTAAACATTGGACTCTTGATCTCAGCTCAGGTCTTGATCTCAGTTCAAGCCCTGTGTTGAGTTCCATGCTGGGCCTGGAGCCTACTTAAAAAATAAAGGGGTGTCAGGGTGGCTCAGTTGGTTAAGCGTCTGACTCTTGATTTCAGCTCAGGTCATGATCCCATGATTTGTGAGAGTGAGCCCAGAGTTGGGTGGGGCCTGCTTGGGATTCTCTTTCCCTCTCTCCTTTTCTCTCTCTCTCTCTCATTCTCTCTCTCTCTCCCTCCCTCCCTCCCTCTTTCTCTGCCCCTCACACACTTGGTCTAGCTCTCTCAAAATAAATAAACTTTAAAAAACAAAAAGAAAATGGGGGAGAGACACAAACCCAACAACTCATGAAATAGACAGAAATCGCTCTTAAACATAGGAAAAAATGTTTCACTGACTCATAAAGAAAATGCAGATTGAAACGAGATACCATTTTTTCCCTGTTGGGTTTGTAAAAAGTTAAAAGTATGACAATATATTCTGTTGTTGAGTTTTTATTCAGAGTATTTTTTTATAATCTGAACAATAGGTATGTTTACTGTTGTTAAGATACTCTCATACACGGCTGGTGGAAACACAAACTAGTCAAACCCGACTGGGGGGTGATTTTGGCAATATCATACAAAAACACATATGCATCGGCACCTGGCTGCCTCAGTCAGTAGAGCATGCAACTCTTGAGCTCAGGATCATGAGTTTAAGCCCCACATGGGACGTGGAGCCTACTTAAAATAAAGATTTAAAAAAAAAAAAAAAAAACCACACACACAAAACACATAAGCAAGTACCTTTGGAACCAGAAACCACACTTCTAGGAATCAACCTGGAAGCTAAACTTCCAATGATACTACAAAAATACATACGGGCCAGACTATTTGCTTTTGTGTTATTTATAACCACGACACATTGAAAACAACCTAAAAGCCTAAACAGAAGAAAGTCACTGAATAAACAATGGCACATCCACATATAGGAGTACTAAGCAGTCACAAAGCAATGAGGAAGCTCTCTATCTGCTGTAAGAAGTAATTTCCAGGATAAATTATTAAGGGAAAACAGCAAGGAATAATTGAGAATCTAAGATATGCTAAGGTTCAATGTAAGAATGGGACCTCATAAAAGTTATCTATGTAAACGAAATCAGGAAGAATAAACCGGAAACTGATGGGATCACTTACTTTGAAGGAGTGGGAATAGGGTAGAAAAAATGAGACCAGGGTATCAAAATTGAAGGGGGGGTGGTGCCTGGGTGGTTCAGTTGGTTGAGCATACGACTTTGGTTCAGGTCATGATCTCGTGGTTTGTGGGTCCCAGCCCTGCATCAGGCTCTGCATTGGCAGTGTGGAACCTGCTTGGGATTCTCTCTCTCTTTCTCTTTCTCTCTGGCCCTCCCCGACTTGCACATGCTCTCTCTCTCCCAAAATGAATAAATAAAAACAAAACAAAACAAAATTGAAAGGGCAACAACACTTCATGAGAATTCTTTTTTTTTTTTTTAATTTTTTTACATTGATTTATTTTTGAGAAACAGAGTGAGACTTTGTCGGGGGAGGGGCAGAGAGAGAAGGAGACACAGAATCCAAAGCAGGCTCTAGGCTCTAAGCAAGCGGTCAGCACAGAGCCTGATGCAGGGCTCGAACCCACAAACTGTGAGATCATGACCTGAGCCGAAGTCGGATGCTCAACCGACTGAGCTACCCAGGCGCCCCATGAGAATTCTTTTCTGTATAGTTCTTACTCTTAGAACCACTGTAATAGTTCACATACACCTGAAATAAATAAATAAATATGAAACAGGATGTAGGGCAGGAGAGGTACCTAAAATAACAAATTGAGCTAATTCTACAAAAAATGGATAATATAATCACATTGAAGAGGATGAAGAAGAACTAAACAATTCTAGAAAACATCATTTTGACTGGATACTGTACTGCTAAAGGCAAAGAGAACTGTGCAAATATTGTATTCTGGATAGTAAAATTTGCTTCCCATAGAAAAAGAGGTTGAAAATTTTGAAATGAGTCCAAGCAAAATCCACACTAGTGGCTGCAGAAAACCGAGTGAAAATTGGAAGAGAAATAGGTTATCTGCATTGTCTCAAAGTTTCTCCCCCAAGATGTTTACCAATTAGAAAGAGAAAAATAGGAGGTGTCTGGGTGGCTCAGGTCACGATCTCGCAGTCTGTGAGTTCAAGCCCAGCATCGGGCTCTGTGCTGACACGCTGAGCCTAGAGCCTGCTAAGCATTGTTTCCCTCTCTCTCTGCCCTTTTCCTGCCTGCACTCTGTCTCTCTCTCAAAAATAAAACAAAAACATAAAAAAAAAAATTTAGAAAGGGAAAAATAGTCACTTTACAGTAGAGAAACCTGGCAGATAGTACCTTAACAGAATGTTTAACATTGACAGCAACAGTAACAACACATATCTATGTCATGGACCCTCTAATATGCACTGAGATCATGCCATCCCTTCTGTGGGACTGTCACCAAAAATGAACAAAAATGTACTTATCAGTAAATAGCAGTCCAATAGCAGACTTCAGGAATATCTGAAATAATAAATGCAAGTTTCAAGGATGTGAAAAACCAGAAAGCCCATGAAACTGTCACGGATTGGTAAAGACTAGAGAAACATTTTGACTAATACCAAATGGCATCCTGGATTTGATCGGAGAACAGAAAAAAAGGCATTTGTGGAAAACTGGTAAAATCTGAACAAAGTCTATGATTAAATAGTATTAATAGTATGGTACAAACGTTCATTACTTAGTTTTGATAAATGTACTTAAATAAATACTGTCTTTAGAGGAAGCCAAAATACGGTGTTCTCTCCGTCTGGCCAGGTGCAATTCAGCAACTGGGTCAATTTTACCGTAAATAATGAGACTGATTAACATAGTCGACACATTCTGGCTTGTCTGTTTTTAAGGAAGCAGAGTTAGAAGACCAAATCCTTATACAGAATGGGAAAGTGTTTTGTTAATCTTTTGCCCAGATCACCCAAGGGTTTTCATAATGTTGTAAGAATATCATAGTTTTTTGGGTTTTTTTGCAAGTAACCTCTTCATTCACTGAGATGTAGGTGTTTGTAAACTTATCCATAGAAGCATATTGGAATGGCCCTGTGCTTAATTCACTGAAACTAAACTGGGCCCAATGTGTCCTTCAACTAAAGTCTTCCTTAAGATATGTGTCTGTTAACATAAGTGTAGAAGCATACGAGAAAAGAGCTGGCGCCAATATATAGTTTTACTGACATCAACTCTTTCAGTTTCCCAGCACAATTCCAACATGGTGGTGGAGAAGCACTGCCCTCCCTTCCTCCCCTCCCTACCTCCCACCCCCAGCACCAAGAATTCTCTGATACCAGCAGGGTGTCTGAGAATTCAACTCAATTCTGACACAACCTACCTGCAGATAGCATCAGATTCCACAGGTTAAGGGCTCAGTCCCTACAAGACTGCTTTCCATCCCCCACTCAGACACCAGTCACAAGCCCCAGGCTGTTTATTACCTGTGCTTCTGACCAAACAGCTATAGATTGGAGGTTCCAATGACCTCCTCCTTAGGTTCTTTTAATTTGTTAGAGTGGCTCATAGAACTCAGGGAAATGTGTACTTATGTTAATCAGTTTATTAAAGGATAGGAATCAATAGTCAGATGAAGAGGTACATAGGGCAAGCTTGGAGTTTCCATGTCCTCTCCAGGTGTGCCACTATCCCCATATCTACACTTGTTCACCAACCCAGAAGAACACAGTCCTTCTGGTTTCTATGGAGACTTCACTGCATAGTCATGACTAACTCATTGGCCATTGGCTAATTCTACCTCCAGCTTCTCTCCCCTCCCAAGAGTCTGGGGGTTGGGACTGAAACCCTCCAACACATGGTTGGTCCTCCAGCCCCTGCCCTTGGGTGGGATCCAGAAGTCACCTTGATTTTTTTAATTAAAATTTTTTTTTCAATGATTATTTATTATTTTTGAGAGAGAAAGAGAGAGAGAGACAGAGCTTGAGTGGGGGAGGGGCAGAGAGAGAGGGAGACACAGAAACCCAACCAGGCTCCAGGCTCTGAGCTGTCAGCACAGAGCCCAATGTGGGGCCTGAACTCGTGAACTGTGAGATCATGGCCTAAGCTGGCTGAAGTCGGACGACCAACCAACTGAGCCACCCAGGTGCCCCATAATTTTTTTTTAATGTTTATTTATTTTTGAGACAGAGAGAGATGGAGCATGAGCAGAGGAGGGGCAGAGAGAGAGGGAGACACAGAATCCTTAGCAGGCTGCAGGCTTTGAGCTGTCAGCACAGAGCCCCACACGGGGCTTGAACTCACAGACCGCGCAAACACATGAACTGGGAGATCATGACCTGAGCCAAAGTTGGACACTTAACTGACTGAGCCACCCAGGTGTCCCTACCTTCATTTTTTAAAAAAACGTTTTACTTATTTTTGA
This sequence comes from Panthera tigris, assembly GCF_018350195.1. Classification (NCBI taxonomy): domain Eukaryota; kingdom Metazoa; phylum Chordata; class Mammalia; order Carnivora; family Felidae; genus Panthera; species Panthera tigris. Next base: position 16,096,664 of record NC_056674.1, read on the forward strand.
GAGAGAGAAAGTGAGAGAACGAACGTGAGTGGGGGAAAGGCACAGAGAGAAAGGGGGCAGAGGATCTGAAGTGGGCTCTGCACTGACAGCAGTGAACCCAATACAGGGCTCAAACTCATGAACCGTGTGACCATGACCAGAGCCAAAGCTGGACACTCAACTGACTGAGTCACTCAGGTGCCCATCACTTTCGTTAATATAACAAGACACATGTCCCCTTTATGTGGTAAAGGAAAACACCACCTCTAAAGAGCTTTGGTAATGTCTCAGAGGGGGAACTGCCCCGACTTAAGAAGTGGGCTGCTCCACAGATGGTTACAAAGTCTGACGTAAGGATTCTCTAGGCATACTTTTCAGGGTGTTTGCAAGGACATGCTCCCCTCAACTCAGCCTGGACACAGAGAACTGCCAATCCCTGAATGTACCCTCCTGTCTACATTAACACGATGTAATTATCCCACTGTTTTCACAGCACAATTTTACTTTCCTGGAGTTTCTTCTACAGGCAATTGGCTTGATTGGTCATTACCAGAAAGTTCATTACCAGGAAAGATCCATCAACTCTTCAATGGAAAACATCAACAGAATTTGTGCTCTAGGATTCTTTGAATCCTGAGCCTCAAAATTCTTACGTAATTTCCACTAATTTCCCACTGTTATATCTTGATCTTCACCCAATCCTAGTGTCCACATTGAAAAACTGGCCCTAAACAAAACTTCCATGTCAATAACATCCATCCTTGCCTTTCCCCCTTTGAGACACTACCAACTCAGGGCTGGAATTCATGACCCTGAGATCCAGGTCTGAGCTGAGATCAAGAGTCAGATGCTTAACTGACTGAGCCACCCAGATGTCACTGTATTTGACTAACATTTAATTTAATTTTTTTTTTTAACATTTGTTAATTTTTTTGAGAGACAGAGAGAGAGAGAGAGCAGGGGAGGGGCAGAGAGAGACACACACACAGAATCTGAAGCAGGCTCCAGGCTCTGAACCGTTAGCACAGAGCCCAATGTGGGACTTGAACTCCTGAACCATGAGATCATGACCTGAGCCAAAGTTGGATGCCTAACTGACTGAGCCACCCGAGGCGCCCCTGACTAACATTAAAAAAATGATTTAGGGGTACCTGGGTGGCTCAGTTGGTTGAGTGTCCAACTGTTGATTTCGGCTCAGGTCATCATCTCATGGTTTGTGGGTTTGAGCCCCACATTGGGCTCTGTGCTGGCAGTGGGGGGCCTGCTTGGGAGTCTCTCTCTCTCTCACTCTCTGCCCTTCCCCCATTCTCTCTCACTCTCTCTCTAAAATAAATAAACTTTTAAAAATAAATTTTTTTTTAACATTTATTTATTTTTGAGACAGAGAGAGACAGAGCACGAACGGGGGAGGGTCAGAGAGAGAGGGAGACACAGAATCCGAAACAGGCTCCAGGCTCTGAGCAGTCAGCACAGAGCCCGATGCGGGGCTTGAACTCACGGACCGCGAGATCATGACCTGAGCTGAAGTCGGACACTTAACCGACTGAGCCACCCACGTGCCCCAATAAACTTTTAAAAATAAATAAATGATATAAAATTTAAAATTTAAAAACAAGAATTAAAAAAAAAAGTTAATTAAATACAAAAAGGGGCACCTGGGTGGCTCAGTCTGGTAAGTGTCAAACTTTGGCTCAGGTCATGATATCGCGGTTTGTGAGTTTTATCCTCACATCGGGCTCTGTGCTGACAGCTCAGAGCCTGGAGCCTGCTTCAGATTCTGTGTCTCCCTCTCTCTCTGCCCCTTCCCTGCTTGCAGTCTATCTCTCTCTCTCTCAAAAATAAATAAGACTTAAAAAATAAATTAATTAAATAAAAACAGATGATATAATTGATTCTAATACTTATTATTTCTAACAATTCAAATCCAATAAAACCTCATATGATCTGACTCTTAACAGTAGTGTGGCTTCATTGCTTATTACGCTCCCCTTAGGCATTCTATTCTGGTCTACAATGGTGCTGCTCAAACTCACAAAGCTCTCTCTGGCCCTCTCCCTCCAGTCTCCTCATTCCTTTCCCTCACTGCCCCCAGCCACCTCTTGAGTCTTCTAAGCTGTTCATTTAGGTTGGAATATTCTTCCCAAACACATGTCCTGGGCCCTTATGTCATGTCTCCTCTCAAATGTTATCACCTCAGAAAAGTCATCCCCAACCATTTATCTCAAATGGCCCAATCTCTTCTTACTTTCTGTCATAGCTCATTCCATTGCCTAATATTATTTATCTATTTACCTGTTTACTGTTATCCTCACTCTAATACAATGTAAATTCCATGAGAGCAGGAACTTGATGAGTCGTGTTCACTATCATTGCATTGATATGTGTGTGTATGTAAAAGAGGAGCTGGAGGGGCGCCTGGGTGGCTCAGTCGGTTAAGCGGCCGACTTCGGCTCAGGTCATGATCTCGCACTCCGTGAGTTCGAGCCCCGCGTTGGGCTCTGTGCTGACAGCTCATAGCCTGGAGCCTGTTTCGGATTCTGTGTCTCCCTCTCTCTGACCCTCCCCTGTTCATGCTCTGTCTCTCCCTGTCTCAAAAATAAATAAAAAATGTTTAAAAAAAAAAAAAAGAGGAGCTGGAGAGCAGTTGAATCCAACATGTAGGTAAAAGATGGCACTAATGAAAAATGAGATTCCTTGTCACTGAAAATGGGTTTGAAATGTAAGAGAAACAACGTGCTTGGTAAATAAAACTGAAGTTTCCTCTATAGTTCACGTTGAGACCTTTATTTCCTCCCCAGGTCACAAGCCCATGCTCCACAAGTCTTGGTGCCTTGGAGGGCTTTACAAACAACACAGAGATGTACGCCTCCCCATTACCATGTAGGCTGCTACCAGCCCTGATGGCTTCCTTTTGCCCTCCTTACCTGTGTACTGTCTTTGTGTTTCTTCCCTCAAAATCATCCAGGGCTCTTTTCCTTGCTCCAATAAGTCAACCACATCTGGCTTAGAAATGGAGTGTCCTGCTTGCAAGGAAAAAAAAAAGCCACATGGTATAGAAATATAAGCAAAACTCACAAAATCTTTAGTTTTCTTTAAATTTGTAATGAAATAGAGGTTAAATGTTACCGATACAGATTTGAGATAATAGAAGGATGAGATGATTTAAGGAACCAGGCAGGTATGATGAAATTTTATTTTAATTTAATACAGACTCTTCCTCTTAAGAGAACATTTAACAAAGTGATTGAAAAGTTAACAATGTTTGAGAACATTCTTTAGAGCTGAGGGCCTGAGCACAAATTCTTTCTCCTTTAATACCTACCAACCTTATGATTTTGAGGAAGTCATTTTAACACACTGTTCCACAATGTTGGCAAGTAAAATGGGTATAATACTATTATCACATGGTTATTTGATGCTTAAATTTGTATGTATGTATATATATTCCCTGCTCCCCCCTCCCAAGGAAGAGTTTCTGGGACATAATACCAATTATAATTATTTTATTGCCTTAAGAGGAAAATAAGAAGCACCCTGATTCACTTACAAAATATTCATTCAATTATAAATGTCATGTTCATGAATTGTAACTTTCAACCATAAATCATATAAAATTGGAAATGAAATGTGTACTCTTCAGTTTTAAATGAATATTGTTTATCCAATCCACCACTATGTAAGTTATAGAGACTCTTCTCATTGTCACAGCCAATTACAAATCTACATCTAACAATTGCCCTACAGGTGGAAGACACAGCAAATCTATAGCAATATTCAGTGTGAACATAATGGGAAACCAGGCTCTTGGACAATAGCTATAAATGGAATCAATATAAGGAATTTTTGTCCACCCCTTGGCCAGTAAGAAAGGGAGGCAATGACAAGAAGGGCCAGAGGGAGATGTGAATATCACCAAAAGAGAAAATGACCATGGTTAATGGCAGAGGCACTGACAAACTGACAGACCTCAAACCTTCCTCTGGGAACAAGAAAAAGGCATTCATTCAGCTTATGTCTTGAAAGGCAGCTTTGAAATTCACTGTGTTGAAAGTTAACATACCACAGGGCACATTCTAAATCTCTCGTGACAAATGAACTTACCCAGTGAGACCAAGTTTCTATAGTTCTCCAACATCACATCCCTGTATAAGTCCCTCTGAACAGAGTCCAGGTATTCCCATTCCTGCCGAGAGAAGTCTATGGCCACATCCCTGAATGTCACTAATTCCTGAAACTGCAAACCCATGTAGTATGAAATAGAAAAAAACATTTCCAAGATGTAAAGACAGGAGATTATAGGAATGAATTAGAGAAAGGGAGTGATAAGGTACAAGTGGGCTAGAAAAATCCAAGCAGAGTGTCTACATATTCCTGAAGAACCTTAGTGCTACAGGTAAGTCTTTGCAGGTTGTGAGCTATCACAATAACTCAGACTTACTGGGGAATGGATGAAACTAAAGTTTTCCTATTTAATAAAGTATAATGCATAATCATGTAGTCAGCTAGTTGCATGATGTAGAAATTCTCAAAAAATGTGAAGTTCTAAATTATTTCCCTATAGAGTTAAAAGAAGATAGGATTTTCCTCCTATATTGAATGTAAGAATTTCTGTGTTAAAAAAAAATGCTTTTCAAAAAAGTTTGACATTTCTACAAGCATTGAGTTCATCTTTTGTGAGAATATACTGTAAGTATTTTTCTTTGTTTTGACAAATAAATTTTGGCTGTGTCACAATCCATTTTATTGTAGATATCTTAGATTTAATCCATCCCTGACATTTATATACTTGGTTGGACAAAATTTCAAAGGTCTTCATCAATTCTAGAAATCAACACGTTTACATTCCTTAGGATAATATTCTCATTCATTGTTATCGTCCATCAGTTACTCAATATTTTTTCTTGTTCCTAAGCATACCCTGACGAAGGATGAGCCATAATCAAATAAACGCTATCCAAATTCAACAGATCACATTCTACCACAAAATAGATATATTTGTCTCTCAATACTTTCTCAGAAAGATGCAGAGTATAAAAGCTTCCAACCAATTGTACAATTCTCAAGAACATGAGATACCATCACATACTAAGAATGAGACCAACTTCCAATTTCCATCTCATCTGCCTAGAATATTCAGGCCTGTGGAGGATCTGAAAGTCTACCTGTGGTAATTAAATGGGATCAACATCTCTAATTCATCAAACCAGAGACCTATAAAGGAAATTCAATTATGTCCTTCATGGGACTTCACTCTTTTACTGCTCCATCATAGCCTTTGATTAAAGACTAAGTGCAAGAAGTGGATTGAGTAAATTGGATAATAAACACAAAAACACTGGATAGCAAACATTTATCAGCAGGAAACTGAGCTATTTGCTATCACTCTTTTTGATTTTAGGGCAAACTGTGGAGCAAATAACCGAATGAAGCCCTCTTAAGTAGGAAGCTTTAGGTTAATTAATGAATAAAGCCACATAGACTAACATTGTAATATTGAAAGGAGACAGGAATCATCAACTTACACAGGTCATGGTTTTAGAAATGTAAGACCTCATCAGTGCTCCTCAGTGTTCCTCCACTGGAAAAAAATGCAAACTCCAGAGAATTCAGAGCTGAGAGAAGAAACAAGGTTTTACTGTTCCCAATATGACTTAATTTAATAAGGGCTTTTTGTTCCTCCATTCTTCTTCCAAAATTAGCCTCCAGTACTAACACAGAATTTAGGGAAAATAGAAGATGGATCTAAGATCTCTCTCAAGTCCCAAACACCAGACTACACAAAAGTAGTTGTAGAATAAGTCACTTCTGGCATTGAAGCCAGATCCAAACACAGGAGCAGGAGATCTGGACAAGATCCCATGTTGAGAAGGCTGATCTAGGCCTGAGATTGGGCTGCTCAGTCTTTCCATGAGTGGATCTACCTCTTTCACTCCCACCTTCCAAGCTTGAGAAAAGGCTCATCATCCAAATTAGAGGCTCTTTTACGGCCTCAGGGTCAGTTGAAGTTGGTCCACATATGGGCAATGAACACAACATAGAAAGAATTATGTAGGCCTAGGATCTGTGTTTTGAGTCCAGCCAAGCTGACTAGTTAAAATACCAAATATACAGGCAACAGACTATAAAGCAACCATTAAATGCTAAATAGGAGGGGCGCCTGAATGGCTCCATTGGTTGAGCATCCGACTTCAGCTCAGGTCATGATCTCATGGTTTGTGGGTTCGAATCCCACGTCGGGCGCTGTGCTGACAGCTCAGAGCCTGGAGCCTGCCTTGGATTCTGTGCCTCCCTCTCTCTCTCTGCCCTTCCCCCACTCACTCGCTCTCTCTGTCTTTCTCAAAAATAAATAAACATTAAATGCTAAATAGGAAAACATATTTAAGGGCATTTCCAAATATTATTAATAGAAAAATAAGTTTAAAAAATAGAACAACATGATTAGATCATTTAAAAAGAGACAGACATTGGGAGACAGGCATAGGATATCAACAGATTGAAAGGTTTGGTAATTTTTCCATTTTGTTATGTTATACAATCCTATGTTACCATGACTATTTTTAAACAGATGTAATCTTGGTTTTCTTTTGGTTTTAAATATACTTCATAATTGGGGAGCCTGGATGGCTCAGTCAGTTAAGCCTGATTCCTGATTTAGGCTCAGGTCATGATCTCAGGGTTTGTTGAGTTCAAGCCTTGCCTCGGGCTCTGCACTGGCAGTGCAGAGACTGCTTGGGATTTCTCTCTGCCCCTCCCCCCACCCTCTGACTTTCTCTCAATACACATTTAAAAAAATAATTAAAAAATAAATATACTTCATAATTATTTTAACAGTGGCCCTATGTTAACTTAAAAATTTATACATACACAAATGTATGTGTTAAAAGAAGCTATTCTCCAAAAAGTAGAGACTTCATTTATTTTTAAAACACTCTCTTCTTGAGCTTGGAAAAAAACTCTTGAGTCTTCTTGACCCTAAGGAGGCTATATTTTGACATTTAGCAACAATGTCTTTCATACGCCTATCACTCTCATTTTGCATCTAAACATCAGTTGAGGAAAAAAAATTAGAAGGCAAAGTTTACAGAATAAATCCCACTTATCTTCAGAGAGATTCCATGGGCTCAGTATAACCTATTCCAACGTTACAGTAATGGCCCAAATCCAACCAATGTCACTTTCCCATGAATTCCCAAGGTATGTCACCTGACTGTCTTGCGGTATTTACTGTACACTGATTTACATTTGTTTCTATTCATAGTTTATGTCCCTTGCTGGATTATTGGCATTTAAAAGTAACAGCTAAGTACGTTTAGTCATTTAATCAAGCCAAATGCTAATATTACAGGATCAGACAATATTGTAGGCCCTTAAAATGTCTGATTTCTTATGTGAAAGTCCACTATTAAAAATTTATCCTAAGGAAATAAAAATAAAAGTACACAAATTATATGCAGAAGAACTTTTTCAGAGAAATTTTTTATAACAGAAAACTGAAAACGTGTAACAGTAGGCAACATATTAAAAGAGTTATGTTGTTGGAGCGTCTAGGTGGCTCAGTCGGTTATGTGGCCAACTCAGTTTTGGCTCAGATCAGGATCTCACAGGTTCATGAGATTAAGCCCTGTGTTGGGCTCTGTGCTGACAGCGCGAAGACTACTTGGGATTCCATCTCTCCCTCTCTCTCTGCCCCTTCCCCACCCACGCTTTCTCTCTCTCAGAAATAAACATTTAAAAAATTATGTTGTAATACCTTCTGGCATACTATGTGGTTATCAATAATTATGAGATTGGTTCACACAAGTGAAGAAAAGACATGTGTGATGAATTACTGACTGAGGCAGAGAGCTTTTAAAAATAATCAATATTTGGGAGGTAGTCTCTTGCTGTAATAAATATAGACACTGTCAGACTTTTAGGACATGAATTTCAGATTTAAACTCTGATATTTACTAACATGCCAGTCTGTTGAAGTCTCATTGACAAATTGGGAAAAAATATCATACAGCATATAAAATAGTCTGAAGATTAAGTAATCTATATAAAATATGTAATAAAATAATTGCTTAAAGTTAGTTATTACTAATTGAAGTGGAGAAACTTCCAAGTTCCTTAATTTACTGTTTTAAAAGAAACACAATTCTGCTAATTCCATTTTTCCTTACAATAAAATTTAAGTTCCTTTGGTCTGCATTCTTACAATGCGAACTAAAAAATGTCAAAGCCTGGCTTTAAGCATGTAATTCTCAATACACAATATAAACAAAAAATATTCTCAAACACGTTGGGAGAAAATATGCCTCTGCCCCAGGCAGTTTCAGAAAAACCATTTCAGTATCCTGAAGGAGTTGAGAGAATCTGATCAGGTGCAAATTAAAACTTTCATGAGTCTAAATACTGTTTTTTGGAACAATGTGGAGATTTATCTGATTATTCATAACTTTTACTATCTATCCCATGTTTCTGTTAATATAAATCCATCATTGGAAATACTGTTCATACAACAGATACTTGGAATAATCCAGACATCAGATTTTTTTTTAAGTTTATCCATTTTGAGTTTATTTTTGTGTGTGATGTAAGAAAGTGGTCCAGGTTCATTTTTCCACATGTCGCTGTCCAGTTTTCCCAGCACCACTTGCTAAAGAGACTATCTTTGTTCCATTGGATATTCTTTCCTGCTTTGTCAAAGATTAGCTGTCCATACGTTTGTGGGTCCATTTCTGGGTTCTCTATTCTGTTCCATTGATCTTAGTGTCTATTTTTGTGCCACTGTTTATTTATTTTGAGAGACAGAAAACGGAGAGAGAGAATCCAAAGCAGGCTCCACACTATCAGCATGGAGCCTGATGCAGGGCTTGAACCCGTGAACTGTGAGATTATGACCTGAGCCAAAGTCAAGAGTTGGTTGCTTAACCGACTGAACCACCCAGGTGCCCCCCAGATCTTTTCTATGCTCTGTGAAATGATATTTAATCTCATTTTAAAAAATTGATTTTAAAATGCTGTTAGCTAATATCCCCATATTCTGGTAATTGATTTAAACTGACAAATCTATACTCCTAGGAGATGAAAAAAATCAGAAAGGTTTTTTCAAGTAAGAAGGGAACCAAGGGCCTTCTCTTTACATGCACAGAGGCATAATGAAATCTATGGATTCCTTTTATAAATTGAGAGTAGGAAATTCTTTGTCACCTTACATAATCAAATCAAGATAAAAACTGGAAAAAAAAATATATAATTGGTGATTAATGGTGGGGGGGCAGGGAGGGAGAAGGACATGATGACAACACACCATGGGTAATTTTATTTTTCTTGTTCATTAATTAAAAATTTTTTTTAATGTTTATTCATTTTTGAGAGACAGAGAGAGAGTGTAAGCAGGGGAGAGGCAGAGAGAGAGGGAGACACAGAATACAAAGCAGGCTGCAGGCTCCGAGCTGTCAGCACAGAACCCGATGCGGGGCTTGAACCCACGAATTGTGAGATCATGACCTCAACCGAAACCGGACGCTTAACCAACTGAGCCATTCAGGCACCTGGCTTGTTCATTAATTCTTTAGGTTACTGGATTCTCCTGCAACAGTCAGATATAATTCCTACCTGGAAATACAGCATCAATATTATCCAACATATCTCTTAAAGTAAAATTATAGGGAGAATCTTTCCACTTACAAAGTAAACTATGAACTCTAACTCTGAATTGGAAAAACAGTGTTATTGAAATAAATTTCACCTACCATTTCTGGGACAATCCTTGAGTAATATCATCAGTATGATTCAAAAGTTTCACTATCAAGATTTTTCTGTGAATGAACATAATTAAGGTAAGTGGAATTAGCAGAGTGAATGAATGTGTAAAAGCAGATAGAAAAGAGTTTCATACACAGTAGATTCTCAATAAATGTAGATACAGATGTCTCCTTCACACATATATAATTAAAATGCCATTTTGGATACAAACCTTGCAAAATGTCTTATATAACTCTCTAGTGTTAAATGAGATTCATACATAATTTAAAAATGCTTTTGAGTAATACTTTTCATAGCTATGGATATTGCTTCATATTACCTTATATATTTTTCCTTCTTATGAAGAATCTTTATAAGTATAATTTCATTAGCTGTACGTTATTTTATCTCATGTATGTATATAGTATGTAGTGGGATTTACTCAACCATTTCTGTAATCTTGAATATTTTATACAAGATTGTACCCATTATTACCATTTTGTTTCCAAACCAATATTTCTGAATTATTTTGGTTATATTTACCTTTGATAATCAGTAAATACACATTTCTGAATACCATTTCAAGTGATCTGTGGGCCCCTGGAAAGCTCATAAGAGCAATCAAAGAATTGAAGATCAAGAACCTCTGTTTTTTTTTTTTTTAATTTTTTTTTTCAATGTTTTTTTATTTATTTTTGGGACAGAGAGAGACAGAGCATGAACGGGGGAGGGGCAGAGAAAGAGGGAGACACAGAATCAGAAACAGGCTCCAGGCTCCGAGCCATCAGCCCAAAGCCTGACGCGGGGCTCGAACTCATGGACCGCGAGATCATGACCTGGCTGAAGTCGGACGCTTAACCGACTGCACCACCCAGGTGCCCCTAGAACCTCTGTTTTTAACCAGTTGAGCCTCTGGATAATTTTCTTACCTTGCAAATAACCATCAATTACCTTCATATTGTCGTTACTATTGGACCCTGAAGGGGAATCACCCAGAATCACAACAGTTAATATGTATTGAACACTCCTATGTTCCAAGCTCTGTTGCCATGAGCTTTACATTTTTATCTTTGTTATATCCCTATGATGTTATAACGTACATCTGAGCACTGTGGAACACAGAGGCTGTGTGGACACACCAAGCTCATACAGCTAGGAAGTGGCAGGGCCAGGATTCAAACCAAATATTGGATATTCAGGGCCCATCCTCCTCAATATCACACCACGTTGCCCCTCACAATCCACACAATGGTATACCTGAAAACACTCAGGCTGCCAGACCACAAGTTAACACCTGACTAGTACTACTAATAACTTAGAGATCACCTGAACACATTCCTTCCACCGTTGGCACAGATCTCTACCCTCAAATCCCCAATTATAATCCCACTTCCAAAAGCTTCACAAAGCTGATGCCTTGTCATTTGCTGATTAGTAGGCCTCTGCAGAAAATCAAAGATATCTGGTGTGTGATTCCCCATAAACTCTGCTGCCTTGCTTAATCACCAACTAAAATAAAGACCAACTGTATAATTCAAATGACATTCAATTAATATGTGATTATTACCTGGAGAAGACAGAGAAAATAAGAGCCACTGTTGAGGGAGGATTTACCTCGATGACTTCCATCGTGGACTGGGGACGGGAGGCGTAAGGTTGTCTCCACCTAGCCCACTTCAGACAAAGAAAATCAAATGTTCCACACCCAAATAAAAATTTTGTGGGGCGCCTGGGTGGCTCAGTCGGGTAAGCGTCCAACTTTGGCTCAGGTCATGATCTCATGGTTTGTGAGTTCGAGCCCCCACATTGGGCTCTGTGCTGACAGTGCAGAGCCTGCTTGGGATTCTCTAATTCCCTTTCTCTCTCTCTGTCCCTCCCCCAAACCAGTCAAAAATAAATAAATATTAAAATTTTTTTTGTGTGTGAACAAGGAAACTCACCTGAAGTTTGATTTTTTTTTTTTTTTTTTGGCATCAACAATATTTAACGTGCATTACAATGCAACATCTCTTTCCTACTCCTTGTGTTGCTTCTTTTGGAGAATGGCAAGAATGGAGAAGTGAATCATAACCTCACATACAAACCCAGAAACAGAAGGGGTGCTGAAACCTGTATTTGATTTCACCGTGGGTGCCTGGGGTCAGACCTGTGGCAATGCTGCCGTCATGGACTTGTAGCTGTTCCCACAGGCACCAAGGGCAGGGCTTCCGCCAGAGTGTGTGACTCTGATGGCCCCATAATGTCTTTACAAGAGCCTGGTCTAAGGGGCACCTTGAGGCTCTAAAACTTACTACCCCAAGTTGAGGTGTGCGCTTTCTTGCTGGAAACCTTCATTTTATGCTAGTGCAAAATGTGACCTCTCGGGGTCATTTCTTTGTTGCAGCTGCACAGCGGCTGTGCAATGAGAGGGTAGAGGAGCCAGTACATAACCACTGGGCACAGAGACACGCACAGAGGCCACAATGCATGCTCACATAAAGGCCATTCTTCCTAGTCAAAGGCACACAATCACACACTCCTTCGGGGGTCACAATGGCATAGGCCGTCACCGGAGTCCCACCCAGGGCCTGTTACACGCATAGACACCGCACGCTCGCTCCCACCCTCGGTCACCCTGTCTCACAATCCCCTCTTTTGCTTCTCAGGCACATGCAAATGTGACACATTGTGTCTACCCACTAGGCCCTCTGACCTAGCGCAGCTCTAAACTTTCGACCTCTAATCTCACTGCAGGTTTAGGTCTGGCATCGACTATGGGTACAGGACATCCCGCAGTGGTTTCTTCCTTTGACACCACCATCGCACCTTGTGGCCCCATAATCCCCAGGGCACCACCCATTCGCCCCCCCCCCCCCCCGTTAATTCGGCCTCAGTGACCTCTGGTAAATGTGGCCTTCAAGAGAATTCTTGGCTGTGGGCGCCTCATGTTCAAAGGGTTTTACTGCATTTTGGACCTGCCCCTAAACAAGCCAAGCCCTGTCTGCAAAGAGCTGCTGGCGCTTCCTGCTCAGGCTGCAACAGTAAATCGGCTGGTCTTTCCAGAAAGCCAAAGGGGACTGTGGAGTCTAAAGCCGTGTAGGCATGTCTGGGGCCTCGGGCAGCTGTCCAGTGCTATCCTAATGGCCAGGGGTGTGTGGGAGGGACTCAGAGTGTGGCGGCCATCTTCTAGATGAGAGCCTCGCCACCTCAAGGTACTTACTGTATTTCAGTCTCTGGTGCTGCCCCTATTCCTGGACTAGGTGCCCTACAGATAAGGATTTTTCTCAGACAGCCCTGGATGGATTTATTGACTAGGAAAGCTCATTACGTAATGTGCCAGAAATTGGGGTTTCCCTATGCCTCTTGGGTACAGGTTTTTGACAGATTTCAAACCTCAAATCCAAGCCATTCCTTTATGTGCCAAGGAGTGTGACTGTGCAATATAAAAACATACTTTTCAAAAACATTGTCAGGGTTTAACTGTCAGGGTTTAAAGCGTGAAGGGCAGTGATCTTAAACTTTACTTTCCTCAACACAAGGAACTGAATTCTATTATTATTCCTATTTTGTAGAAGTTGGTTAAATAACCTGCCCTATATCATACATTTCTAGTATGCTATGGAATCCATATTTTAAACCAGGGCTGAAAGACCACAGCCTGACTCTTAATTCTTACTATGCATATAGAGCTTCTCAAATGTCCGTTGACAAACAGCAATGACACTACAAGTTAGGTGCTGTTTTTACCTCATTTCAGTGACAAGAAAACCAAGGCTCACTAAGGTTCAGTTAAATATCTGGAATCCTCCAAATACTAAGTGAGCACAGCTGGGAACAAAATAGTATCTTCCTAATTTCAGATACAATGTTGAGGGCAGTCAATACAAAACAATGACCCAACAACAAATACATGTTAGGCAGTTTATAGGGCCTCTTTTTTTTTAAGATTTCAAAAGGCTTGGGCTCCCAGGTGGCGCAATCAGTTAAGCTTCTGACGTTGGCTCAGGTCATGATCTCATGGTTTGTGTGTTGGGATCCCTGCATCTGGCCCTGAGATGATAGCTCTGAGCCTGTAGCCTGCTTCAGATTCTGTCTCTCTCTCTCTCTGCCCCTCCCCCACTTGTACTCTGTCTCTATCTCTCAAAAATAAATAAACGTTTAAAAATTTTTTTCAAAAGGCTCTTGGAGTGTGGGTATCTGTATCTCAAATTTGAAGATGAGAAAATTGATAGATAACTATCAAAATCAAATCAGTGTTTAAGGATAGATACAGATTGGAACCCAGGTGTTTCTAAATTCAATGCACAGGTCACAGTCAGGTCTCATCCTTTCTCCTCATTCAGGAGAACTCAAATCTCCGCCATTATCAAGACAAACTTTTAATTCACCCTTTTGTTTATATAAATGCCTAAGAATAAGGCTTCCCACCCCAGCTCCAACTTTAAGCACTATCTCCACACATCTTCTTTCACTGGAACAGAGCCCCCATGAAGGCAGAGACTTTGTCTATTCCACCATTATGTTCTCATCAACTAGAATAGAGCCTTCTGTGTATTGGATGTTCATTAATTAGATTCAAAGGAATTAACATTCCTGTGATTTCCCCTTCACCTCTTAACTATCCTCTTTCTTGCCCCCTGGCCTTCCAAGTCTCTGTATCTGGAATCCGCTCTGAGTGATCTCTCTCCATTTACCCACAGCTTGAGAAGTTCACCTGGATAATAATGAACAGATAACACATCAAAATTTGTGACATTCAGCTAAAAAAAAGGGGGGGGGGCTTAAAGGGAGTGGCTAAAATTCAAATTACTGAAAATAAGTGACAAAGATGTGGAGTCACTGGAACCGTTACACATTAATAGGAGACTATGAAATAGGTTTAAAAATTGGAAAACAGCTTGGCAATTCATTCTAAAGTCAAGTACATGGGGCGCCTGGGTGGCTTAGTTGGTTAAGCTTCCGACTCGGCCCAGGTCTTGATCTCATGTTTCATGAGTTTGATTCCTGCATCAGGCTCTGTACTGCAGGTGCAGAGCTTGCTTAGGATCCTCTCTCTCCCTCTCTCTCCCTCTGTCTCTGCCCCTGCCTGGTTCGTGCATACACATGCACTCTCTCCCTCCAAAATAAAATAAACTTAAAAAAATAAAATAAAGTCAAACACATAACTATCATACTACCTAGCAACTTCATATCTAAGAGTTTACCTAAGAGGAATAAAAACTTAGACCCACCCAAAAACTTTCACAGCAATGGTCTTAGCAGCTTTCATTATAATAACACAAAACTGAAACAACCAAAATGTCAACAGGAGAAAGGATGAATGCATTATACTTATATATAGTATCCATATAATGGAATACTATTCAACCATATTTTGGATTGAACTGATACTTGCAACAACATAGATGAATCTTAAAATAATTATGCTGAATGGAAGAAATAAGACAAAGTACATATTGTTCAATTCTATTTACATACAAATCTAGAAAGTGCAACCTAATTTATTAACAGACAGTAGATCAGTAATTGCCTGGAAGCAGAGTGGGAGGGGCCAGGGAGGGCTGGGAGGGAAGCATTGCAAAGACTTTTGGGGGCAGTGAATTTGTTCATTATTCTGATTATATTCATTATCTATATATGAATATATACACATTTCAAAATGAATCCATTTGTACCTCTGTGTGGTGATGGATGTTAACCAGACTCATTGTAGTAATCATTTCACAATGTAAACAAATATCAAATCATTATACTGTATACCTGAAACTAATACACAGATGCTCCTTGACTTATGATGGGGTTACATCCTGATAAACCCACTGTAAGCTGAAAATCTCATAAATCAAAAATGCATTTAATACACCTAACCTACTGAACATCACAGTTAGCCTACTAACTCAGAATACTTACATTAGCCAACAGTTGGGCAAAATCATCCAACACAAAGCCTACATTATAATAAAGTGTTGAATATCTCATGTAATTTACTTAATACTATATTGAAAGTGAAAAACAAAATGGTTGTGTGGGTATTGCTTTCACACAATCATAAAGTTGAAAAATTCAGTTGGGAACCATGTATAATGTTATATGTCAATTATATCTCAATTAAAAAAATTGAATCCAACTGTATGCTTTAAATATGTGCCATGTACTACATGTCAATAGAGATGTTGTTAAAGACATGGTATTATAGTCTTAAACGAACATAGATACAATACATATGACAACTATAATATAGAAGATAGGGGCTATAAATGGACCTACGCATTGCAAGGTTCTTACACTTTATGTGAAGTGGTTCAATATTCACTCTAAGTAGACTGTGAATAGTTTAGAATATATATTTTAATACAGACAGTGACCACTAAAAATATGCACAAAGCATAGTGAAAACAAGTTAAAATGGAATTTTAAATAAATATTTAATGCAAGAGAAGACAAAGTTGAGACACAAGGGAACAAAAGTCAGATGGAAACAAACAAAATAAAATGGATTACTGTGTCAGTAATTACATTAAATGTAAATGGACTAAACACTACATTTGAAAAAAAAAAGACATTGTCACAAGGGATAGAAAAACAATAGTCTGAGAAAACTAAGGAATGTCTTCAGTCCTCAAGTTCTTTTTTTTTTTTCAACGTTTTTTTTTTTTTTTTTTTTTTTTTTTGGGACAGAGAGAGACAGAGCATGAACAGGGGAGGGGCAGAGAGAGGGAGACACAGAATCGGAAACAGGCTCCAGGCTCCGAGCCATCAGCCCAGAGCCTGACGCGGGGCTCGAACTCACGGACCGCGAGATCGTGACCTGGCTGAAGTCGGACGCTTAACCGACTGCGCCACCCAGGCGCCCCAGTCCTCAAGTTCTTTATGTTAAATCCTATCACACAGTTTTCTTGTTTTGACAAATATTTTGAATGACTGCATAGCATTCTAACTTAAGAATTATAATTAATCATCTTGAGATGATTAGGTGTATGCATTAGGTTGGACAACATTTCTAGGGTCTTTACACAGTTCTTGATCTGTTAACTTACTAATTATGATTTTATTCTCTTTTATGGCCATCACTTAACACTCTTCTGGTTTCTGAGTTAGAGGATACTAAGATTGATCCAGAATTTTATCAGTCATTTAGTTTCAGCCTATCTAGTCAGCAGTAGTCATGATATTTATCATTTAGAAATTCCTTACTAAAACCCATGATCTACAGGTGCCTGGGTGGCTCAGTCAGTTGAGTATCAGGCTCATCATCCACTGACAGCGTGGAACCTATTGGGATTCTCTTTCCTTCTCTCTCTGCCCCTTCCCTCCTCACTCTCTCTCACAAAATAAAATAAAAACGAATAGTAAAACCCATGATCCATACATTTGCAAGTTCTAAATCACATGTCTATTCAATTTTAAAAGCCTCACAAAGTATTAATCTCAATCTACACTAAGACAGATACCATTTATTACCAGGCTTTGTCACATGTACCTAGAAAACTCACGTCTGTGAGAATGTCAGAATCTTTAGAAGTTTGGCCATATGGGATCCTCATCTCTAATTCATCAACTATAATCCTGACTTGCAAAGCTCAAATCATTTCTTTACAGGACTTTACTTTTTCATTCTCCCTTCACTGCTCTTAAAATAAGTTAGGCACAGAGGAGATAATGAATACTCTGGTCAGTATATACATAAACACTGGTTGGAAGAGACTGGGCCACATACGGAGAACATGAGGTTATCTGGAACCATTGCTCATAATTGACTGGGGTTCTTTTAGGTAGGAAGCTTCTAGGACAACTAATGAAAACATCTATATCACATTATTTCAACAAGAAGGAAACACCAACTTACATATGTCATAGCTTGATGTCTGCAAAAACTGATCCGTTCTCCTATGGGTTTCCCTACTGGAGAAAAACAGAGAATCCAGACCTGGGAAAGGAAAAAGAGATTGTGAGAGCAAGCATGCTTTAGTGTTACTATGTAACAACTTAAATGGTTTGCTTCTCCATTCCATTTTATTTAATATCTCCTTCAGCACAAACACACACAACTGCAAAAGATTAGAAGGATTTTAGATAAATTGAAACTCTTCCCCTAATCCCCAGGAAATCCAGATATTTCAGCAGATAGCTTTCTGGTCAGTGCTCCATTTTGGGAAAGCTGTTCTGCACCTGAGACTGTGCTGCTCAGTCCTGCCCTGAACATGCTTCCCCCTTCATTCACGGCTTTCAGGACTGAAAAGGACCTACATCATCCAAACCACACCTTACTTCCTGGCTTTGGGATCAGGTGAGGGTGAACAGGTTGAAAAAGTATACAGGTTAGAAAAGACATTAAATTGGGTCAGGCAGGGTACAACAATCCAGAAAAACTGCTGAAATATATCACATACCAAATGTGAAGTAAGGGAAAAATAATGAAGATATGGAAAATATTCCAGAAATACTGTCAGTAGAAAAATCACATTATGAAACCATATTTACACTATATTATTTGTAAGATACATGCATACTTCAATATTGAAAGACTGACAGATCATCAGATTTCAGTAGACAGAGAAAGTCCAGAAAGCAAAACACCCATACATTAACAGTGCTTGTCTTTTTCTCTTGATCTTTTTTTTTCACATACAAGAGACAGGTTTCTTTGCTGTTTCAATGACATATATGTTTGAAGATTTCTTTTGATGTACACATTTCATAGTACTGATGAATAAAAGAAAGGTGAAGCTCACATGGTTAGTCTTAGCCAAAGTGTATGTGTGTGTATATACATGTGTGTATACGTGTGTATGTGTCTGTGTTCCAAAATATTGTTATGTTATCTGAATCATAAAATCTCAAAATTTCACCAGGGATCAAATAACTAGATACTTAGAAAACAAAGCTGACAGAAAATACCTAAGGTAACCTCAAGAAGGTCGTGCCTCAGTAACCACTTGAGATATTATACTGTTGCATTAGACTTTAACCTAAAACTTACATATTTTTTGACAGATAACTGACATATGACATTATATTAGTTTCAGGCATATAGCAGGATTCAAAATTTGTTTATATATTACAAAATGATCACCTCAGTTAAGTCAATATCCATCACCATATAGTTATTTTTTTTTCTTGTGATGAGAACTTTGAAGATCTGCTTTCTTGGCAATTTTCAAATATACAATATAGTATTATTATTATAATACAGTATTAACTATAGTCACCACACTGTACATTACATCCCCATGATTCATTTATAACTGGAAGTGTGTACCTTTTTCCCACCTTCACATATTTTACCCACCCTCCAACCCCCACCTCTGGCAACCACAATCTTTTCTCTGTATCGGAGTTCAGGTTTTTTTTGAGGGGTAGGGGATTAGATTCCTCATATAAATGAGATCATACAGTATTGCTACTTGTCTTTCTCTGACTTATTTCATTTAGGGTAACATCCACCCATATTGTTGCAAATGGTAAGATTTTCTTTTTAATGTCTGAATAATATTCCCCTGTGTATATATACAATATATTTTGATTTTGATGAGAACTTAAGTATATGAAGTTATCAGTTCAATGGCCATGTCTTAAAATATATATGCATTATGAACATTTGTGATAAGTGGAAGCTGTTTTCCAAAATGTGCAAAGTTCATTCTTTTAAACAGTGTTTACTTGGTCTTGGAGGAGTACAGTAAATTTGAATTATTTTGCTAAATGGTTCTTGTTTTCTTCAGTTGTTTTCTTCAGTTACCAGTAATATGATGTTCTATAAGATTTTTATGTATGCTTATTGTTGGATTACTGCCTAAAAATATGGATAGTCTCTGAGAATAGTCTTGTATTGATGCTGGTCTCACTGCTATATCCTTAGGGAAGTTTACTTTACAGAACTATTTCCCACTCCATTAGTCACATGCTCCAGAAAGCTGCCGAATGTAACATCATAAGAATAAAACATGTAATGAAGGAGATACCACGTGATCCAGCAATTCCACCCGTAGGTGTATACCCAAGAATAAAAAATACATTCACACACACACACACACACACACACACACACACACACACACAAAACCTTTTACACAAATGTTTGGATTTATAACAGCCCAAAAGTGGAAGAAACCCAAATGTTCATAAACTGATAAAGAAAATGTGGTATATGCATGCAAGGGAATATTATGCAGCCATAAAAATGAAGGTTATTTTGATACCAATTACAACGTGGATGAATCTTGAAGACATTATGTGAAGTGAAATAAGCTAGTCACAAAAGGACACATATTGGGGTGCCTGGGTGGCTCAGTCAGTTAAGTGGCCGACTTCAGCTCAGGTCATGATCTCACGGTTTGTGAGTTTGAGCCCTGCATTGGGTTCTGTGCTGACAGCTCGGAGCCTGGAGCCTGCTTTGGATTCTGTGTCTCCCTCTCTCTCCTCCTCCCCCATTCACGTTGTCTCTGTCTCTCAAAAATAAATATTTAAAAGAAAAGGACACATGTTGTATGATTCCTCTTATATGAGATTCTTAGAATTGTCAAATTCATAGAAACAGAAAGTGGATGCCAGGGACTGGGGGGAGATGGGGGATGGGAAGTGTTTAATGGGTAGAGTTTCAGTTGGGGAAGATGAAAAAGTTCTGAAGATGAGTGGTGGTGATGGCTGCAAGAACAATACAAATGTACTTAATGCGACAGAACTGTGCATTAAAAATGGTTAAAATGTCAAATTTTGTTAGGTATACTTTTTTAAGTTTATTTATTTATTTTGAGGGAGAGAGAGAACACAAATGGGGAAGGGACAGAGAGAGAGGGAAAGAGAGAATCCCAAGCAGGCTCCGCACAACCAGTGCAGAGCCAGATGCGGGGCTCAAACCTGCAAACTGCAAGACCACCACCTGAGCCGAAGTCAGACACTTAACCGACTGAGCCACCCAGGTGCCCCAAACTTTGTTATGTACACTTTACTACATAAAAAAACAAATGAAGTACTTAGACATAATTAATAGTGGCACATTAACAGTGGTAGTGGTTATACAACCCTGTGACTACACTAAAGACTACTGAATACACTTGATCTCCACTCAGGTCTTGCTCTCAGGGTTGTGAGTCCAAGCCCTGTGTTGGGCTCCATGCTGAGTGGGTGGATGGGTAAACAAACAAATAAATGAAAATAAGGTGTATCTTAAAGAATTATATCTATTTAAAAAGATAAAAATTTATAACAGAAATTCCTTACCATCACAGTGCTTTTTTTTTTTTTTTTTTAATTTTTTTTTCAACGTTTTTTATTTATTTTTGGGACAGAGAGAGACAGAGCATGAACGGGGGAGGGGCAGAGAGAGAGGGAGACACAGAATCGGAAACAGGCTCCAGGCTCCGAGCCATCAGCCCAGAGCCCGACGCGGGGCTCGAACTCACGGACCGCGAGATCGTGACCTGGCTGAAGTCGGACGCTTAACCGACTGCGCCACCCAGACGCCCCTCACAGTGCTTTTTTTTAGGTCAGCATAATTTGATAGTAAGCGGGCGGTGGTGGCTACTCTGAGTAACATCACTGCCTTATGAATTCCCAAGGCACAGTATCTGAACCTCCCTAGTGGACTTAGATGCATTTATTTCCATTCAGTGTTCGCCTTACTTACCAAAAGGAACATAAAAATATCAACCATGTCATTCGAGTCTTTTTATCAACCCAAATACTAAGATGGTATGGTTAGGCATATCTTAAAAGCATTTAGTAAGAATCTGATTTTTTTTTTTAAGCACACTTCAAGCCCAGCATGGAGCCCAGTGTGAGGCCAGTACTTACCACACTGAGATCAAGACCTGAGCTGAGATCAAGAGTCAGAGGCTTAACCGACTGAGCCACCCAGGCACTTCAAGAGTCTGATTTTTTTGTCCCAAATTCTATTCCTAGGAATTTATATTAATTAAATATCTACACAAAAATCTAACAGTAGGTAACAGGTTAATTTGGTTCTTTATATGATGGTATACATACCGTTATTCATCATGATATCAGTCCAGGCTTAAAATAAGTATACATAATGTAGGAATTATGTATCCAAGGTAGGTATCCTGTTGAATTTAAGACAGAATCTATTCAGATTTTCTAAATGTGAAAATGTTCTTAGAGTCTATGAGATTTGATTGCCTTGGTTTCTCATTGTAAAATCCAGAGTATGAAAATCACCTACTAAATATGAATATCTTGGAGAAAGACAATCTCTATAAAAACTTACTAATATGCTGTAATACTATATTAATATGTTAGCTATTTTACTGAAGAACATTTCATGTTCTCTAATTCATTATTACAAAAGAAACAATTCTACTATCTCTTTTTTAGAGTAAAGTTGTTCTTCTCATCTCTGCTCTTCTAACACACACACACACACACACACACACACACACACACACACACAATTGAGGACCTTGGTTTGAGAATTCATTTCTTATTAATAAAACATTAAGAGTATCTAGGAGGGGAGCCTGGGTGGCTCAGTCAGTTGAGAGTCTGACTTCAGCTCAGGTCATGATTTCGTGGTCCTTGAGTTCGAGCCCCAGATCTTGGGCTCTGTGCTGACATCTCAGAGCCTGGAATCTGCTTCAGATTCTGTATCTCCTTCTCTCTCTGTGCCCCTCCTCTACTTGTGCTCTGTCCCTCTCTCAAAAATAAATAAACATTAAAAGAAAGACAAGTATCTAGGAAAGAGAAGGAAATTGCCATATTCCCCAACTGCACCAGCATAAAAGACACTTTTTTGAATCATAACTTGCTCAAAGAATCTGATCCAATCAAGTATCTCATAAAGTGAGAACATTAATAAGAGGCTCGAATACCTTTAATCTGTGAAAGAAAGAAATGTGAATAATTAGTTATTTTCTCTCATCACAATCCATACTTGGAAATGTTATTTGGAAGACACCTAATCACCTGGAATCAGTTATTATTCCAAAATTTGGTTAAACCAATCTTAAATAGCTTTTTAAAAATCTAACTCAGGGGGCGCCTGGCTAGCTCAATTGATAGAACACGTAACTCTTGATCTTGGGGTTGTGAGTTCAAGCCCTATGGTGGGTGTAGAGATTTCTTTAAAAAAAAACAAACCTCTTAAAGAAAACCTAACTCTGAAAGACTGTCTTATTTGATACTCACTGCCCTGGTTAATTAATTTTTAATGGTTATTTCTATTATCTAAAAGGTGTAAATATCTGTAAAGTTTTTAAACCAGAAATTCTCACTTCTCTCCTCCACTCACATGTTCATCTAATAAAACTCATGGACTCTTTTTGCAAACTCAAGATTCTTATTTCTTTATGGTTTGACTCTTATACTTAATGTGATCATATTCTTCAAAACAAAACAATACATATATACTAAATAGAAAACATATTAACAGCAATCTCCAGATGGTGGGAATAAGAGTGCTTTATACTTTATCAGAAGTTCCTTAGGATAGATACTGTGTTTTACAGCAAGCCTTCAGTAATGCCATCACCAGAAATTGACATATTACAAAATATTTCAAAAGACATTTCAACATATGACAAATGTATTTTAAAAGATTACAGAGAAAAAATTACAACAGGTTGTTCATTCTTGTATTTATGAAACCTGAACCCTATGCATGACATGGGGACACATTACAAGGGAAACAAATTACACCTACAGTCTTTGCATATCTTTTGGTTATATATGCTCAATATAAACACTTTCATTATCAATATTGTACTGAGAATGCAAATACAGGTAAGTGGCACTTGCAGATTGCAACAGAGAATATAATAAAGGTGAAGAGTGTTTGGTGCACAGTACATGCTTGATAAATGTAGCTACACTACCACACTTCCTCAACACAATTAAAATATTACTTCTAATGGACTCCTTGCAAAATTTCTCACAATGGCCTTCTTAAAGTGGGATTCATATATAATTTAAAAATTTCCAGGGTATTACTGTTCTTAAACATGAATATTGCTTAACATTAGAGTGTATGTTTTCCTTAAGTCTAACTCTGTATAAACATAATCTTATTAGCTGCATAATATTCAACCATATGGGCTAATTATTCATTAAACAGTTCCATAATCCTGAATATTAGTTTTTCCATCATCATAAACCAGAAAATTATCCTTGATTCTAGACCAAAAAAAATTAAACTGTTTGGGTTCTGTTTACAATAAGAGAATACACAGGAGGATATGAATGGTAGCCCAATGAACATGAGAATGTTAGCAAGATTTACCTGAATAGCACCCAACATCCACTGGGAAGAAAGAAGATCACGATCAGGACATTTCAGACAAAGGAAAGCATGCCCTAAAACCAATAGCTTTATGATAGAAAAACTAGCTCACACAATGATTTTTTGGATGTAACAATTCTTTCCTCCTCATCAGGGTCTTTCTTTTGGGGAATGGCAGGACCAGATAGGGAGTCACAGGACGCCAGGCTTTTCTTGGAGCACAGAATGACTTCGTTGTACAATATTCTCTAGGTCCACGCCCGCCCTGCTCACACACAAAAACAGATGGAAGAGGGACAGCGTGGAGTCTGTGTAGGGTTTACAGCAAGTTCCTGTGGTCAGATCTCTGGGAACGCCGTGGTCCTGAGACACGTGGCTGCCCCTCAGAGCTCCCAAGTAAAGAATTTCCAAGGCGTTCCCAACCTCCAACTTCTTTCTTACGGCCATTCCTCTGTGGCAGCCGCAAGTAGCTGTGAGGAGAGAAGACGAAGGAAGCAGCAGGGAACCTAGAACCACGGGACAATGACACAACAGAGCCACAACAATCGCTACACAGGTAGAGGACATGCAACCAAATGCACGTCACAGAGCACAGCCACGCACCTGTCTCAGCCTCACTTCACGATCGCACTCTCTCTAACGGAGGCACGTCCCGGCACGCGAACACACAGACACAGACACAGACACAGACACACACACACACACACACACACACACGCCCCCCATCCCTACTACTGGCTTCCATACTTCAAAGACTTCCTCCCACACCCCTCATGAACTTGGTTGTCCAGAGCCCAGCCTGTCGGCACTCCGTGCCTCTTACATCCCGAGGGGAGTTCAACTCACCTTGCACAGCTCCAGATTGGCGCGAAAATGGAAGAGAAGCCGAAGATCGCTTGACCGCTGCCCTCTGGGAAATGTAGTTCGGGCCTGCTTGTCCGTGGCCGTGATGGCTCATGGGAGAAATAGCCCAAATCCCAGCAGCCTTGCTGGAACTTTAGTCGGCCTAGGGAACCTCCCAGGCCGGGCAACGCGTCACGCGAGGGCGGGTAGGGCTCGCCTGGAAACAGACGAGGGCGCAGTGTGCGAGTCTTGGTGGTCCAGATTAGGCTAGAAGGCAGAGAAGGGCGATCCGGAACTGGCGGCTGTCCGAAGCCTCAGGCCTGTGGGTGCAGAGCCTCAAGGTTGGGTCATTGGTTGCGGCCCCCAGGGCCAAGGCGGGGACTCTGGTGTAGTGTTCCCTAAGGTAGCTGCAACCTGGTGATAACATACAGGAAAGTAACTTTTGATATTGCCAGAAATGGGCTGGCTTTCTCACTACATCGTGTTAGCTACATTTAATAATAGTGAGTAGGAGTGAAGTAGTATTTAGTTAATACTTTTATATTCAATGTGGACTTAATTAAATGTAAAAGTGATCTGGTGAAAATTTTGTATGTTTGTAATATCGGTGTTGGAATAGTTTTTCTAAGCATAACCAAAGAGAAATGTAATATATATATATTAAGATTTGACTGGACGGTTCTTTGTCGACCTTCCACTTAGTTCTCATTCCGTTTTGTATTGGGTATTCACCGTCTTTTGCCTCTCCATATAAACCTTAATATTAGTTTGTCGATATCCACAAAGTAATTAGCAAGGGTTTTGTTGTTGAATGTTTTTATGATGAAAGGGCGTTGAATTTTGTTAATAATTTTCTGATCAGTTGAGATAATCATCGGTTTTTCTTTGTTCAGCTTTAATCCTGTTTTTACACAGGAGTCGTGTCAATGTAGGGGTTGGGGAAACATTTTAGACTAGTATGGTTGGGTCTTCCTCTCTCAATTTGCCTGCGACCCTGAGCTGCGACCTGCACAAGTTCTTCTCAGGACCACTCCTCCCCCAACCAGTTAGGTGACACATGATGGCTAGAGGGGGCTGGGTATTTCCCTTCTTTCACATTGGTTAGTCTCTGGTAGTTTCCCTTTGATGGGGTTCTTGAGCAAAGGGCTAAGAAAGCATCCTTAAGATGTCTTTGGTTCAAAAGGTGATTTTATTAAAGCACGGGACAGGACGGGTGCGGGACAGAAAGAGCTGCCCTGGGGTTGTGAGGAGTGACTAATTATATATTTTTAGGTTTGTGGGAGGTGTTGGGGGGAATGAGATAAAGTAAGTCTCTAAGGCATTTGGAAGCAAGGCTTTCAGGACCTTGAGGGACTAGCTGCTGCTAAGATAAGGTTTCTTTTAGTCTTTAATGAAACAAAAACATGAAGGAAATAAGGCATCCATGAGGTGCTTGAGGAAGGTCACTCTCTGCTCTTCATGTTTCAGGTGTCTGTCAGTGGGTAAGCTGTAAGGAGGTTAATTCATGCTACTTTTCTCTTGTCTTTGTTTCTCTCATCACCTGCGGGCAGGTGGACAACAGAATATCTAGAAATATTTCAAAATGGTTACTTTCCCCTCTGCTAGGAGCATGTGGGGAATGTCCTCCGATTTTCTCTCTGAGAAAGTGGTGGTGTTCTCAGAGGTCAAACTCAAGACAGTGGGGGCCTGTAGAAGTTTTTAACTCTCAAGCTGGTCCACACTCAGTTGGTGTTCAGTTTGCTTAACTTTTTGTTGCTGTGAGGGTAGTAGTGATCATTTATAAGCTCTGTACATTTTGGAGCAAAACAGTAGAAGCCCTCCTGATTTGGTAATAGTAATTTCTTTGATGTGTAATATACATACCTAAAAGCACATACAGCCTAAGTACTGCCGGATGGATTTTTTGAAACTGAACACATCCATTTATTTCACTATCCAGATCAAGACACAGGACATTTTCGGCATCATAAAGTATCCAAATTTCTAACAGCAAAAATTGGCTTGGCAATCTTTTTATTTTATATTAATGGAATTACACAGTATATACTCTTGTGTCTGAACTCTCTTGTTCAACATTGTGTGATTCACCCATTGTATGCTGTTGCATGTAGTTCTAGGTTATTTATTATTCATTTTTGTGTCCTAATGCTACATTTATTTTTCCTTGTATAAAACATGCCACATTACTTTTCCATTTCCATCAGATGGACAGAGAGACAGAACGAGTAAGAGACAAAACTAGGGTCACTCTGAATCCTGCAGACATTAAAAAGATAATCAAGGGGCGCCTAGTTAGCTCAGTCGGTTAACTGTCCAACTTTTGCTCAGGTCATGATCTCACGGTTCATGGGTTCAAGCCCCGCGTTAGGCTCTGTGCTGACAGTTCAGAGCCTGGAGCCTGCATCAGATTCTGTGCCCCTCTCCTGCTCATGCCCTATCTCTCTCTCTCAAAAATAAATAAACTTTAAAAAAAAATAATTAAAAATGCCAAGAAGAAAAAAGCTAATTAATAAAGAAAGGATTATGTCACCATTTCATTTTCTTTCTAATCAGTACATAAATAAAAATTTGGCCCATCAAAGCATGGAAGGATTCCAAAGGATGGAATCTTAGATCTGCTGGATCCAAGGATAGTGTTTAAGTCTCAAAAGTCAAACTTACAAACTACTCTTTGAAGCTTCTAACATGTGTGCAGTCTCAAATCCTAATCATCTCATCCCCAATTTGACAAAACAAGAAAAAGCATCACACAGAGCAGTATAGCAAAAATATAAACATGCCTGCAAGTACATGATCACTCAGAATAATGAGACCTAAGGGCATATGCCAAGGCTAGGGCCAAACACCCACCAGAATAAAGCTCAGCCAGGAAGCAGCTGCCATAGAAAGTGCATGTGCATTCTGAGTGAGGGCCAGAATTCTCCAAAGCTTCAGGGACCCAAGTGTTAAATTCCTAGGTCTTTTTTGTGTTGGGAGACTCACGCCAAGAGCAACATCTCTCTCCAGAACCTACACGTGTACCCAACCCATGCCTGCTGATACTGTTTGATGTTTCTGAGACTTCTCTCAGTTTGAATTTATGTTCTTAGAGGCCATTGGACCTGGAATTAGCAGGTCAAGAACCTCTTCATTTGTATCGGTTGTGAGGTGGGCAGGTCCACAGAGAAACCTCTGAGTGTGATGTGGGAAGCTCTCTGCAGATAGTTCACACTGTGATTATTGGCTCTGTAGGAATGGAGGGCATGGGATGAAGTGTGAGTTTGTGGGGTGAAGTCAGGGTTAGGGGATAGATTGATACAGAAGAGGGTGATGGTGTGAGCAGAGGATGCTCTCACAGTCATCATTCCACAGGGTGAGATTAACAGCCAAAATTCATTAACCCTGAGCCACAGCTTTGTTCTTGGGTTAGAATTTTAGAGCTGAAGGAGACCCCATATCAAGGAGAGACACCTGAGGAAGAGTGGATCCTTCTGGGAGCTCTATAGACGAAATTATACTTCCTAGAAACCCTCCCAAGACAGGACTGCCCCCAGATTGATGTCTGGGACCTCTGAGGAGTTTGCAGCCCTGGTTTTTGTAGCTTCAACCTTGACTTTATTTTTGACATAAAGATGAGTAGAAGATGCTAGTGTCTCCCTGACCTCATCTGTTAAGTGGGCAGAGGGCATGGAGAACGTGTCTTAACAAGTATATTACTCTCCTGTTCCCAGTTCTTTATCAAACCACTACTACTCTGAGGATGATATGCAACATAATATGTCCATTTGATATGGTACCTCTTAGTACATTATTGGACACTGGGGGTGTAAGGTATGTTTCCCGGTCTGAAGAAATATAACACAGTGGTCTCAACTGATACAGTCTTCTATTCAAGTTCTTTTATAGTATTTTGAGCATTCACATCTACCATGCAAAGTCTAGTCCAATGTTATGTGTCTATTCCTATCAGGACCCATTTATTGGCTCTCAGGGCTCCCAGCAGCCATCGGACCTTAGCTATTCAGCCTGTAGACCCATAGAGACCAAATTGTTATGGCCCAAGTTCTTCGGCATATGAAAATACTTTATCAGGCAGGCTATTATAAGGGCTCAGAAATTACCTTCCAGGAAAAAAAAATTACCTTCCAGGAACTAGTCAAAGGCTAGTCCTTTCTTGGAATGCGTATGGTTTGAGCTGTCCTAACCTGCTGAGTTAACCCTTTACTCTACAGAAGAATGTGGTGTTTAGCATGTTTATAGAACTAATGAATCTTAACGGTCATGCTTTACTTTGTTTGCTTCACTACACGTCTGACTCAGAAGTTTCCCACAGTAGCAGGAGGCTATATCCACACCAAAGCACAGTGATATTCAACATAGATGTATTAATTTCCTTACTTCCCCTTCCTGTGTTTTAAGGATCCCATTCCAGCCTATTGTTTACTATAGAATCCCTCCAGGAAAATGCTTTTTTATATTCTTATTGTTGATCTGAAATACAGGGTTTTTTGTTTTTGTTTTTGTTTTACTATTAGAGATGTTACATGGATTTTTCCTTTCAGGGTTTGATGACATTCAAGGATGTAGCTGTAGACCTCTCAGGAAGAGTGGGAATGTCTGAGCTCTGCTCAGAGAGACTTATACAGAGATGTAATGCTGGAGACTACAGCAACTTTGTATCATCACCGGGTAAGGTCATTTGTTCCCCTATAATTCAGAAGATACAGTACTCTCTCCATTGAAATTCTAAGGCTGCATTAAATATCTAAATTTATGTTCCCTATTTTAGAAAATTGGTTTCAGCTTTGTTGTGTGGAATAACATCTCTCTCAGTCACCTTCATATCTTTTATCACTGACTTTCACACCTTCCTCTGGCTCTTTATGTATGTAATTGACTTTCCTACTTTAATTATATAAATTTTAGGGAAACACATACCATGGTATTTTTGTGTTTGAAAGCTACATTCTAGGCATTTTGCACTTAATATTAAAGAAATTTCACAGGAAGAACCATTAGTTATGTCGTGAAACCTCTTGTTTTTCTTACCAAAATAACTAGCAATAGAATCCATGTGTATTTAAATTTAACGGACTGAGCCACCCAGGTGCCCCATGTATATTTAAATTTAAATAAGACCTTCCTCCCATGGTGTTTTCTTCTTTGTTCTGGTGATTCTTAAATCAGCCTAATATGACGACATTCCAACCCTCTCATTATTTTTTCATCTAGAAGCTTTTCTGAGACCCAGGTTTTAAACTCTATTTTTAAGTTATTCTAGAGTTAGAACTAAGCCATAAGCAAAGACTCTACATGCACTTCAGCCAGTTTCCCCTAATGATAACAACTCACATAAGCATAGTACAATGATCTAAACCAGAAAGTGCACTTTGATACAATATTGTTAAATTACCTATATACCTTGGGGCACTTGGATGGCACAAGTCGGTTAAGCATCCGACTTGGGCTCAGGTCATGATCTCACAGTTCATGGGTTTGAGCCCCATGTCAGTCTCTATGCTGACAGCTCCTAACCTGGAGCTTGCTTAGGACTCTGTCTCCCTCTCTCTGTTCCTCCCCTGCTCATGCTCTGTCTCTCTCTCTCTCCCAAAAATAAACATTAAAAAAAAAAAAATTACCTGTATACCTTATTCAAATGTCACCAGTTATCATGGTAGTGTACTTGTACTGATCCAGGATCCTACAATTCACTTAAGCTGTCATGTCTCTGTAGTCTTCTTCATTCTTAGATAAGTCCTTTCTCTTTCATGATCTTAACACTTTTGAACTGTGCTGGTCAGTTATTACATAGATTATTCCTGGATTTGGGTTTGTCTGATATTTTATGATTAATATTTTGATTAGATTAAGATTATATATTACAAAACAGCCAGAATATAACTGAAATGGCAGTAAGCACATAACTACCCATAATTACTTCAAATGTAAATGGATGAATAGATTAAAAAAAAAAAGACCCATCTACATGATGCCTACAACAGACTAACTTCAGAGAAAGGACACACATAGGCTCAAAGTAAAGGAATGGAAAAAGATATTTTATGCAAATAGAAGCCAAAAGAAAGCTGGGGCAGCTATACTTATATCAGCCAAAATAGACTTTACGACACAGATTATAATAAGGGTCAAAAAGGTCAATTATATAATGATAAAGGTGTTAGTTCAACCAGAAGATACACCATTTGTAAATCTTTATGTACCCAACATAGGAGAACTTAAATATATAAAGCAAATATTAGCAGACCTAATGGGAGAAATAGACAGTAATACAGTAATACTGTGAGACTTTAATACCACACTTTAATTACTGGATACATCATCCAGACAGAAAATCAATTAGGAAACATTGGCCTTAAACAACATGTTAGAACAGATGGACTTAACAGACATATACAAAATATTCTATCCAAAAGCAACAGAATATATGTTCTCCTCAAGTGCATGTGGAACATTTGCCAGAATAGATCACATGTTAGGCCACAAAACAAGTCTTAATAAGTTAGAAAGACTAAAATTATATCAGCATCTTTTCTGACCATAATAATGTGAAACTAGAATCCAATTATATGAAAAAAAAATACTGGAAAATTCACAAATATATGGAGATTAAACAACATGTTACTAAACAACCAATAGATCAAAGAAGAAATAAAAAGTGAAATTTAAAATGTATGTTGAAAGATATATATATATCTTGAGACAAAGAAAATGGAAATGCAATATACCATATGAAGCTGGAAGTTAGTAGAAGGAAAGAAATAACAAAAATTAGAGTGAAAATAAATGAAATAGAGACTAAAAACAACAGAAAAAATCAGTTAAACTAAGAGCTGGGTTTTTAAAAAATATAAATGGAAACTTTAGCAACACATACACACATGCACAAAAGAAAAAAAAAAGAATGAGGACTCAAAACCAGAATATAAAAGGGGGCATTACACCTGGTACCATGGATTATAAGAGACTACTGTGGGGGCGCCTGGGTGGCTCAGTCGGTTAAGCAGCCGACTTTGGCTCAGGTCATGATCTCGCGGTCCATGAGTTCGAGTCCTGCGTCGGGCTCTGTGCGGACAGCTCAGAGCCTGGAGCCTGTTTCAGATTCTGTGTCTCCCTCTCCCTGACCCTCCCCCATTCATGCTTTGTCTCTCTCTGTCTCAAAAATAAATAAACGTTAAAAAAAAATTTTTTTTTAATATTTAAAAAAAATAAAAAAGAGACTACTGTGAATAATTATACACACAAAAAATTGGACAACCTAGAAGAAATGGATGAATACTTAGAAACATACAATCTACTAATACTGAATCGTGAAGAAACAAACATCTAAACAGACTAATTACTTGTAAGGTAATGGAATCAGTAATAAAAAACCTCCCAACAAACAAAATTCCAGGACCAGATGGCTCCAGTGGTGAATTCCACCAAATATTTCAGGAAAAATTAATACCAATCCTTCTCAAATTCTTCCAAACTCATTTTATGAGGCCAGCAGTAGTGGGAGACTAAAACAAGATAAGGACACCACAAGAAAAGAACATTACAGGTCAAGATCCCTGATGAACATAGGTGTAAAAATCTTCAACAAAGTATTAGCAAAGCAAATTCACCAATACATTAAAAGGATCATACACCATGACCTGGATTTATTCCGGGTATGCAAGGATTATTAAACATTCATGAATCAATGTAATACACCACACTATCAAAAATAAGGACAGAAATCATATGATCATCTCAATAGATGCAGGAAGAACCTTTGAAAAAGTCAACATCCATTTATG
This sequence comes from Panthera tigris, assembly GCF_018350195.1. NCBI lineage: Eukaryota > Metazoa > Chordata > Mammalia > Carnivora > Felidae > Panthera > Panthera tigris. Next base: position 16,129,208 of record NC_056674.1, read on the forward strand.
ATGAAACTCTCAACAAACTGGGTAGACAGGAAATGTACCTCAACATAATAAAGGTCATGTATGACAAGCCCACAGCCAACATCATACTAAATGGTGAAAAGCTGAAAACTTTTCCTTTAAGATCAGGGACAAGGACCCACACTCACCTTTTTTGTTCAATATAATGTTGGAAGTCTCAGCCAAAACAATTAGGAAAGAAAAAGAAATAAAGGACATTCGATTGGAAAGGAAGAAGTAAAACTATCACTATTTGCATATGACGGAGCATATCTATTGAAAACCCTAAAGATTTCACCAAAAAACCTTGTAGAACTAATAAATGAATTCAGTAAAGTTGCAGGACACAAAATCAATATACAAAAATCACTTGCATTTCTATACACTCGTAGCAAACTATCAGAAATAATTAAGAAAATTATCCCATTTTCAGTGGTATTGAAAAGAATAAAATACCTAGGAATAAATTTAACCAAGGAAGTGAAAGACCTGCATATTGAAAACTGTAAGACACTGATAAAAGTAAATGAAAAAGACACAAATAAATGGAATGATATTCCATGTTCTTAGACTAGAAGAATTAATATTAAAATTTCCGTACTATGCAGTGTAATCCCTCTTATAATTCCAATGGCACTTTTCACAGAAATAGAACAAATGATCCTAAGACTTGATGGAACTGAAAGACTCCAAGTAGCTAAAGCATTCTTAAGAAAACTAAGCTATAGGCATCACACTTCCTGATTTCAAACTATATTACACAGCTATAGTAATCAAAACTGTATACGGTATTGGCATAAAAACAGACATATAGTTCAATGGAACAGAATAGAGAACCCAGAAATAAACCTACATGTAGATGGTCAATTAATTTACAACATAGGAGCCAAGGAAATACAATGGCGGAAAGGATAGTCTCTTCAATGAATGGTGCTGGGAAAATTTTTACATACAAAGGAATGAGACTGGGCTACTTTCTTACAATAGAATTCTAAAACTCACATGGAAACAGTCTCCAAATAACCAAGATTATCTTGGGAAAGAAGAACAAAACTGAGGCATTACACTTCCTGATTTCAAAATATATTTCAAAGCCTTAGTAATTAAAACATTATGGTCTGGTAAAAAGACAGACATATAGACAGACCTTATAGACCAACGGATCAGAACAGGGAGCCCAGAACTAAATCCACACGTACAAGATCAATTGATCTTCAGCAAGGATGGCAAGAATACACAATGGGAAAAGGACAGTCTCTAACAAATTGTTATGTTAGGAAAACTGGATCTCCACCTACATAAGAATGAAATTGGATCTATGTATTATACCATACATAAAAATCAACCCAAAATGGATTAAAAACTTAAATGTAAGTTCTGAAACTATAAAACTCCTAGAAATCATAGAGGGAAAGCTTTACAGCATGGATACAACACCAAAAGCAGAGGCAACCAAAGCAAAAACAGACCAGTGAGACTGCATCAAATTAAAAAGCTTCTGCACAGCAAAGGAAATAACACAGTGAAAAGCAACCTGTGGACTAGAAGAAAATATCAGATAACTGCAAACCATATCAGATAAGGAGTTAATTTCTAAAATATATAAGAAATTCCTACAACTTAAGACAATAAAATCCACTGAGTACCTCTATGTAAAAATGGGCTAAAGATTTGAATACACATTTCTGCAAAGAAGACATAAAAATGGCCAACAGGTATATGAAATCTATGTCAGCAATCTGTGAGGGTTCCAATTTTTTTCACAACTTCACTAAAACTTACTGTTTTCCATTTTTAAAAAAGTTTATTTATTTATTTTTGAGAGAGACAGAGAGTGTGGGGGAGGGGCAGAGAGAGAGGGAGAGAGAATCCCAAGCAGGCTCCGCACTGTCAGCACAGAGCCTGATGCAGGGCTCAAACTCACAAGTTGTGAGATCAAGAGTTGGATGCCTAACTGACTGAGCTACCCAGGCACTCCACTATTTCCCATTTTTTAAAAATGTCTATCCTAATGGGTACAAGATAGTATTTTGCTGTGGTTTTGTTTTGCATTTCTTTAATGATGTTGGGCATTTTTCCATGGGCTATTGCTCATTTGTATGTCTCCTTTGAAGAAATGTCTTCAAATTCTTTGCTTATTTTGAGATTGAGTTGTCTTTTTACTGTCTAAGTGTTCTTTATATATCCTGGATACTAGACTCCTATCAGAGAGATGATCTGAAAATATTGTTCCCATTCTGTGGATTGTCTTTGCATCTTCCTGATAACGTCCTTAGACTCACAAAAGTATTTAATTTTGGTAAAGTCTAATTTACTTGTTTTTTGTTTGTGCTTAAATGTCATCTAAGAAACTGTTGCTTAATCCAGGCTTACAGAGATTTACATCTGTCTCTTCTAAGCATAGTCATGGTTTTCATCACATTTATCCACTTCTAGGCAGTCCAACATCTCATTTTTAATACAACTAAGTTTGCTTCCAGTGCCCTCCTAACCACTAAAGACTGATTGCCCCAGACATGTTCTTCAACTTCATTGAGTTGTCTGGGGGACCAGGAAAGATTCCTTGGATCAATCTTACCAGGCCTCTGACAGGAGGATATTTGTTGAACTTTTGCCATCCATCCTCTCTTAGATATCCCTTAGTTTCTAGACTCATACTTGCTGGCTTTAGTTGCCATCTACCTTTTACTAAGCTCTATGCCTTTGAGTGAACCACTGACCTCTCTAGGTCTTTGTTGCTCACAGGGAGACTTGACTACCAACAGTATCACCATCACCTGGGAACCTGTGAGAAATTTAGATTCTTGGTCCCCAGCTCACATATGCTAGAACAGAAACTGGTGGTGAGGCCCAGAAATCTATATATTAAAAAATCATCCAGATAATTTAGATATGAGTAGTGAGGCCCAATATCAATGTACTCAGCTATAATAATTAAAAACAACAACAAACAAACATCCTAGAGAACCCCAGTATAATTCTTTCTGTGTGCATCCTCTTCATCCCTGTCCACAGTTTAAGTATCTTAGGGAGCTCCCTTTGCAGTCAGCACTCACTATGCAATTTCTGTGTTTCAAGTTTAATAATTCTAGGCCTTCCTACTACTTTCTAGCATAAGAAACAGAAAATGTCCTTTCTTCTCAACAGCTTCTAGAACTGGTGTAATCATAATCACTAATGTCATTAAGCCATTCATTACCATGTTGTGTCAACAAAACAGTCTCAGGAGGCTTCTGGTGATGGGAGGTTGATGCCATTTTCCAGTTTGTGTCACCCTTAATCTCTTAACTGCTTCTGACCCTGACCTTCTGCCTTCCCTGCTTCAGGAATGATGGGTCAGTATATAACTACATTCTCTCCAGGGTGTGAATACTTGTGACTCTTCTTTGTAAAGTGTGGGGGATAAGCTTAGGAATCCCCCAGGCTTACACCATTTATAATATTAAGATAATAATGATGTTAATGATGTACTATTTCTTGGGGTGCAGTGGGGGTATAGGAATAACCAGCCTATTCGGAGAGAAGTATTACAACCACGCCTTAACTATAGTTGTATATACTATAATTCAAATTGTAAGTGATTATACTAACGATGACTTTTAAGGGGCAGCATTCCAAGGGGATTGATATAATCGATCTTGCAGCCAACGGGCTTGGGCTTGAATCCCCCTATGCTATTTATTAGCTTTTTATCTTGAGCAAGTTCCTTTACTGTGGGGAATAAGTTTAGGAATTCCCTGAGGTTGCACGATAGGTTAACAAGGCATAAAGAATTAGAAAGCCACAGGATGAACACACCAAAGATTGGGTAAACAAGATTAGGTAAACAGGGCAAAGGCCCCCAGTATAGGACAAAGGTAGAGGAATAGGAAATCTCAGGATGAAAACATCCAAGATTAGGTAAACAAGATTAGGTATTCAGGGTGGAAGCACCCCCCAATTTAGTACAATAGCAGAAAGCTGCGTTCACAGGAAGGAAGGATCAACATAGGCAAATTAGTAAACAAGGCTATAGACCCGCAGCAGGGTGAAATTGCCCAGAATGGAGCTAATTAGCAAAAGAAACATGCCTTGTTGACCCTGAGGTAGCATGTTCAGTCTTTCTTGTACCCTAGGCCAGTTTAGGTAAACAGAGCTGGCGCCTCATGCCTGCTGTAAAATAAATGAAGAAACCATCTGCCCGGTGCAAGGATGTTGGTGCCAGGATTTTGTTTTGTATTGATCCAAACCCCTAATACTGCATATCTTCAAAACCCCCTTTCCCTCACACCCATGAGTTAATGTTCATGGTTTCATTGTCTCTTTGTGCACGTCCATCACACTTGTAAGCTTTCTGATCCAAATAAAAACGGAGCAAGAACTCTTACTCGAGGCTCTTGTCTCCTCCCAGACATTAGCCTCTCACATTTCAATCCTGAGTCTGCTGTCCTGCTGGACAAGAGAGAACTCCAGACCCAGAGTCCACGACACTTTACTTCTCTACAACTCACATTCTTTATCTATGAAATGGGAATAATGAGCCCATCTTAAGCATTGTTGTGTGGATGGATTTATTATAGATTTAAAGTGCCTAGAACAGGGACTGGTGCACTCACTTAATAAATTATCACCATCATCATCAATCACTATTAGTGCTGTGTACTGGGTTCTGTCATTTAAACCTCACAGAGACCTTGTAATATGTGGACTATTTCCCTCTAGTTTATAAAATTGTCATCATTCCTGACAGTATGACTTAACCTCTTGAGAGTTCCTAAGCCAGAACCACCTAGCTAAGGTGTTCCCAAATTTCTGGCCCTCAGAAACTGAGAGAATAAATATTTATTGTTTTAAGTCATTAGGTTTTGAGTAGCTTGTTACATAGCAATTAATAATGTAGTCAGGGATGCATTATAAACATGCCATTTTCCGGAGTGTAATGGAACACACCATAGGTTTTCAGAATTGACATTAATTATAGTCATAAGCTTTTTAAAAAGTAATTCCTATGCCCACCATGGAGCTGGAACTCACGACCCCAAGATCAAGAGTCACATGCTCTACCAACTGAGCCAGCCAAGCACCCCAATTATAGTCATAACCTTAATGTAATTCAAATGATTGTATTAAACTGGTGATTACATTGTCCCATTTCACGGATGGAAACACCAATTTTTGTTTTAATAGCAATGCTATTATAATAAATATTAAAATAGTACAATTATAATATCACTAAGGGAGTAATCTAATAGAGCTCATTTGACAGAGGGGAAAACGTCACTTCTAGAGGTAGCACTATGGTGTAAATATAGTGCAAACGTCACTGCCACCTGAAGGTGGCAGAAGGCGGAAGGGATACAGGACTTCTTAGCATCAGAGTTGGTATTAAACATGGTATCTTAATAATTACAGGCATAGTGCAAATAATGACAGAGCTTTTCTAAATTATATTAATTATACTTCAGTACAATAATATAATTAATATAATTATGGAATTATGTAAAATGGTTAGTAAGTGTATGGTATGGTTATGGTATGGTATGATGTATGGCATGGGAAGTAGGGTGGGGTGGGGTAGGGTATAATATAGGTAACAGCCACACCAGCACCAGTAGTCCCAATTGATGGCTGAGGCTGGTGTGTTCAGCCTATCCTGCCATTAGGGCAAGTGCCCATGATAATTATGGCTTTTTTTTTTTTTAACATTTATTCATTTTGAGAGACAGAGCACAAGCAGAGGAGGAGCAGAGAGAGAGGGAGACACAGTATCCAAGGCAGGCTCCAGGCTTTGAGCTGTCAGCAGAGCCTGATGCGGGCCTCAAACCAATGAATAGTGAGATCATGACCTGAGCCGAAGTCGGACAGTTAACTGACTGAGCCTCCCGGCACCCCGACAATCATGGCTTTAACCCAACCTTGCCATAAATGTCAACACCTGCCACATTGTGTCATATTTATTGTCCAGCAATGTGCTTGGGGCTGGGAAACCTCAGCCCTGCCACATTCCTCTTGTCCTCAGGGTTTCATATCCACTGGTGGTTCCTCTGGTGGAGGAGGTAGACCTCATGGAGGGCAGACCACATGGAATGATGGGATACAGAAGTTCTGGGGTGGATGCTGACAGAATGGTTCCCTGTTGGTTCCCCACTATTGTCCCTTCCCACTTTACACGGCCTGCCCACAGCAACCAGGAGACTGAGTACGGAGACAGCACGGACCTTGTGGACACTGGGGAAGGATGCAAGTCAGATACACTAGGGACGGGAAGGATGGGTGGTTGGGTGAGAAAGGGTTAGGGCTTAGGTGTGCTGAAGTGTGGGGAGGGGCATTAAATCTTGAATTAGGGGACTGTAACCAACCCACCCTCCCTTCCTCATCCCCTACCCCTGGAGTTTAGCTCACTCAGTGTGGGGCACGTGGTCAACTGTTATTACTATCATTCATTTTTCCACTTAAACTTATACTGAGTGTCTACTTTGTGCTAGTGCTGTGCTGGGTGCCCTGAACACAGTTGAAAAAAGACAAAGCCTGGGCATCATGAGGCTGACAGTCCAGTGGGGAGGGGGGAATGATAAACCCAAACCAGAAACATTTAATATCAGGTCAGATAGTGGTACTTGCAATACAAATATAGTACAAAATAGTGATCCCAAGAAGTGTGTTACTCCACATATAATGGTGGAGATGGTGGTGGCAGGGGGTTCTCCAAAGAATAGAAAAGGACAGCAAGCTGCAGCATGGGCGCTGGGGAAGCAGAGTACTCTCAGAGAACACAGCTGAGCAAAGGTCCAAAGTGGAACAAGCTTTCTTGATGCTTGAGCTGCTGACAAATAATAAAAATGCTGACCAGCTACAACCGCAGGCTCTCCAGACCGTATGCCCCTTTTATTATAGTTATAACTTTACACTATAAACATTAAATGTAAACATGTAAAAATATAAATAACTTAAGTGTGAAAGTCTGATATAAAAGTTACATAATTCAGTAATCATACATATTAGATATTATATAAATAAACATTTTAATATACAATAAATATAATGTGCTATATATTGTAAATATACATTACTATAATAGTAATATGCACATATAAAATTATACAAACCTATATTTATAATCTAATATCTAATAATCTTTTATCAAATATAATTTAAATTATCACATGGTAAAACATACTTTTTTGAGATTCATCCATATTGTAACTTGTGTCAATAAATTATTCCTTCTTATGTATAAGTAGTATCTCATTGTATGTCCTACAATTTATTGAATTATTCACCCACTACATTTGGGTTGTTTCCAATCTTTTGGCAAGTGAATATAGTTTCTGTCAACATTTGAGTCCATATATAATTTTTCATTTCTCTAGGTTAAATACTGAGGAGCAGAACTGCTGGTTCATAGTATATTGTATATGGTTAATTTTATAAGAACCTGCCAAATTTTTGTCCAGAGTGGATATATCATTTTACCTTCCCAACAGTAACGCATTAAAGTGTCCATTGCTCTGCATCCATGACAACTTTTGGTACTATTTAAAAAAAAATTATTTTAAGCCATTCTAAGCATGTAGTAGTATCTCATCACGGTCTTAATTTGCATTTTCCTGACTAATGACGTTGAGCATCTTTTCATCAGCTTATTTTCACCTGTATCTCATACAACCATGTGGATGAATCTCAAATACATCACAAAATGAAAGATGTCAGACTCAAAAGGATACATACATATGTACATACAGATACCCATATATTTCTGTAACACTGTGGAAAAGGCAAAACTATAGAGACCAGTAACAGATCAAATTAGTGACTGCAAGAGGCTGGAAGTAGGGAGACTGCCTAAAATGGGATAGGAAGGAATGCTGGGGAGTGAAGGAAATGTTCTCTGTCTTGACTGTGGTGTTGATTACATAATTGTCATTTGTCAAAACTCTCAGAATTCTACACTAAAAAGGGTGATTATGCACACCTCAATAAGTCTGACTTTAAAAATATCTCAGTACTATAATATCATAATACATATAAGAGAGAAATAATTGGAGTTGACAAAAAAAAAATAACATGTTTCCCTCTGTGAGGTTTGGGCACAGTCATGCAGATGTTGGTCAGATGCTGTGTCCATTTATAAACAGTAATGATATTAACAACAACAGGATACCCTAATTGGTAACCACTAGCCCTGCTCCCTTATTCAGCCCTGATTAAGTCACTTCATTCTCAGTAATTCCATTTTACAGGTGAGGCAATTGAGGCTCAGGGGGAAGGTTTGCTGGAGTGGCCCAGAATCCTCAGCAGATCAGTGTCGGCACCAGGATTTGAATCCACATCCACAGCCTTCTCTATTCTGGTTGCATCATGGGAATCCCAGCTGGTGGTCTCCTGGGCCCCTCAGATCCTCCCCAGCCCACTCTGGGTCACTAATTCCCCAGAGGGGCCTATGAGGCTAGGACCTCATCCTCATCCCTTCTCTCTCTTCCAGGTTTCTTGTCCATGTAAACAGTGGGGATGTGGAGAAGCGATGCTGGAGAACTTGGCAGTAGCCACACAGGGGCCTCATGAAGCAATATGGGCAATGGGGAACCAGCATTATGTTAGTGGAGACCAATGGGGAAAAGCAAACTACCAGTATTTAATGGAAGGTTTAATGGAAGGTTCACAGACACTCTTAATAGGTAATGGACATCAGCAGACTTTTTGCTGGTTATTAATGTAGGTACTATAGAGGGGGATAGTGGAGGCTCCAAAATGCAGATGGATAATGTGGAGTTTATGGTGCATTATCAGTCATTGCCCTTACTTGTGTGGAGGGAAGCAGGTTAATGACACCAGTGTTCAGAGAAGGTATTGAGGGCATCACCACATGCTGGGTTGGGGACAGTTACAAACACTGCTAGATGGGGAAATGGGAGATCATTAGTCACCATTGTTGCAATGGACAAGTAATGAAGGGGGATCACAAAGCATCCTACTAGAAGTGTAGTAAAAGTATCAGAAGACATTATTAATAGTTGGATTAGGTGGGGTATATCACAGCTTCCTATTCTGAAGATTGTAGGAAGTGGTCATCAGTTACTACTTACGTGAAAAGTGGGAATAAATGGGGAATATGGAGATTACTAGGCTTTGTCACAAGTGAAGTGACAGACATCATGCTGGAGGTTAGTTGTGGAGGAGGTAATGACATCTCCAGGACAGTATTTCCTGGAATTAAGGAGGGGTGATAAACGTAGTACTGAGTGAAAGAGGGATAATGGGTGTGCAAATACTGTGCTGCAGTGGGGTAAGAAGTGGGGGGGGGGTGTCCTTCAGACACTCTCTTGAGGGGGTCAGCAAACACTGTCATAAATTGAGGCATAATGGTGGGTTGCAAGACATTTAGTGAAGCCCCAGATACAGTACTGAATGAGATAAAGGGGGTTAACAGTGGATCACCTACCATACATTGTTCTAAGATAGGAATAAGAGTATGGTGGATCATCAGATACTGTCAAAGGGTGAGATGAAGGGAGTTAGTGATGGATCAGACATCGATCCAAGGTGGAGTAATGGCACTACCAAATTTGGGTGAGAGGGTTCAGGAGTATTCCCAGCCTTGCCCCCTGACAAGGTTCTGTCCCCATCCCCAACCACAATGCTGTTGTTCACAAAGGCAACAGCACCTTGCACAACCCCATTACTTGCCACTCCCAGTTGTTACCAGTGGACTGACCTGGAGGAACCATTCTGCTCTTTCCAATTTGGCTGCCCAACAGCTGAGTGTTCAGTCAGACCCTCTGCCTGCATTTGAGAGACCACTGCTGCCAGTCTTGGGTCAGACACCTAACTTCCCAGGAAGGTCTGCCCTGCTCTCAGCCCCTTCATACTATTAGCTGTGGGCCTGTCGGGACATAAGGAGTGGGTCTATAGGTGAGGGTCTGGGGTGGGGTATTTGGAGCTGCGAATTTCACAATCATGGTAGGAAATCCTGAACACCAAGCATCTATGCGGGATTTCCTGTCTCAGTTTTCCCTTCTTTAAATTGGCTGGCATCAGGCAAAAGGTTTATAATAATGTTTCAGCTTTGGGGAAAGGAGGCAGAGGCCAGGTAAAAACAAGCTGAAAAAGCCTGGTGTTTTAGGCAAGTTGGTTCTCCCCATTGCAGCATCATATGCTGCAATACAGAAAAGATTAAAGGAAAGTTGTGATGAGCAGGGTCAACACTTCACAGTGTGCATTCATGGAATGTCTGTTGTTGTCAGGCACGGGTCAAGGTTCAAAGTGGTGAACAAAACAGAACATTCTAATGTAGGAGCCACAGACAAGTAAAATATACAGGGCATTGTGGCAATAAATGCTATGAAGAAGGATAAAGGATAGAGGGGAGAGGGTCAAAATTTTAAACCAGGCAGAAAAGCACAGGGAAAGCTTCTGTGAAGAGGTGCCATTGGAAGACATGAAGGAGCTAACCACACAGATATGAGTGCTGTAGATGCAAAGGCCCTGAGGCAGGACCTGAACTGATGTGTTTGAGGCACACGGGGAGAAGGTGCTTGTGGAGTCCATGGCATAAAGATGGGACACAGAGAAGACTTGAACAAATGTTGAGGTGTGTTTTAATATGAGTTTCTAATTTGTTATTATTATAAATGTCAGGGCATTAAGGCAGACAAATAAGCTGGAAGAACTATGACAGCAAAAGGGAGATGGAGATGAAAAGTTGACCAAAATGACCTGAAAATTCTTTTCAGAAGCTTTCCTGAGGGTAGTGGAGGTTCACAAAACACTATGTTGGGAGCTAAATGAGATAATGGCAGTCAGCAGACATTAGTATTTAGCACTAATGCAATTATGTGGGTGTCAGAAGACAATATTCTAGGAACTAATGAGGGTCAAATACACTTTAGTGGTAGAGATGATAAGGGGTGGGGTTATAAGTCATGACGCTAGAGGATAATGGGTCAACATACACTCGGAGGTTTGTGTCTGCATACATAAAGAACTTTTTTACTGAGTTATCTCTTTCTTGATGGAAATACTCAATGGGGGACCAGACACACACAACCATGTTAGATTCAGCAGAAGAATGAGAAAACACCCCAAACGGTGTTAGATAATGTGTTCTGCAGCAGACATCTCACAGAACTCAGGATCTGTCACTATCATATACATTATGTTGTTGTACCATTCAACCTGTTGGTAATCTACCTATTCCACAGTAAACAGGATTATCATTAACATGACTTAATATAACCTCTCCTATGCAGAATCTGGTAACAATGTCCCATCATATTTTTATGAGAAGCCTTCTATCAATTTTCCTAGTATGAACGCTTCAAGGTTTAATGAAGGTGGTGGTAATGTGGGAAGGGCCCCCTTCATTCAGGGCCCTATTCTTTACAATAATGTGAGACACTTTGATGGGGTATTTCTACTTATAATATGCATATTTTTCTGCTAACAAATTTAATGATATACAATCAGATCTCACTGAGGTTTTCTCACACTGTTCTTCTCAAGTGTGAATACTCTGATGGACATTGAGCACAGATTTCTGGACGAAGCCTTTCCCGCAGACTACACACTTATAGGGTTTGTCTCCAGTGTGTGTTGTCTGATGTTTATTCAAATTTGACCTGTCTGTGAAAGCCTTCCCACACTCAGCACATACATAAGGCTTTTCTCCTGTGTGAATTCGCTGATGCACTTGGAGTTGTGATTTCTTAGTGAAAGATTTGCCACAGTCACTGCATTCATAAGGTTTCTCTCCAGTGTGGATTCTATGATGTATAATCAACTCTGACTTCTGTCTGAAGGTCTTCCCACATTCAGAACAGATGTAGGGCTTTTCTCCTGTATGGGTTTTTTGGTGTTTACTGAGATTTGATCTGCCACTAAAGGCTTTCCCACACACAGCACACACATACGGTTTTTCTCCTGTGTGAATTGGTTGATGCACCAGGAGCTGAGATTTGGACGTGAAGGATTTCCCACAATCACTGCATTCATAAGGTTTCTCTCCAGTATGAATTCTCTGATGAGTAATGAAGTTTGACTTCCGGATGAAAGCTCTACCACACTCACTGCATACATAAGGTTTCTCTCCTGTATGAATTTTCTGATGCACAATAAGTATTGATTTCTGGTTGAAGGCTTTCCCACATTCATGGCATTCATATTGTCTTTCTCCGGTATGAATTTTCTGGTGTATATTGAGGTGTGACTTTTGGGTAAAGGCTTTTCCACAGGTACCACATTCATAAGGTTTTTCTCCAGTATGAATTCTCTGGTGTGTAATCAAATCTGACCTTTGTGTGAAGGCCTTTCCACATTTAGGACATATATAGGACTTCTCCCCTGTATGAGTTTTCTGATGTGTAATGAGATTTGACCTGTTGGTGAATGCCTTCCCACATTTAGCGCACATATAAGGCTTCTCTCCTGTGTGAATTCGTTTATGTACATGGAGTTGTGACTTGGAAGTAAAGGATTTCCCACAGTGGCCACATTTATAAGGTTTCTCTCCAGTATGAATTATTTGATGTGCAATCAAGTGAGCCTTCTGGATAAAGGCTAGTCCACATTTCATGCATACGTAAGATTTTTCTCCTGTATGAATTCTCTGATGCACTGTGAGTGCTGACTTCTGAGTAAAGGCTTTTCCACAATCACTGCATTCATAAGGTTTTTCCCCAGTGTGAATTCTCTGATGTATAATCAGTTCTGACCTGTACGTAAAGGCCTTACCACATTCAGTACATATGGACGATTTCTCTCTAATTTGAACTTTCTTATGTGTAATGAGATTGGAACTATTGTTGAACATCTTCCCATATTCCGTATATATAAAGGGTTTCATTCTTGTGTGAATTCGTTGATGTACCTGGAGTTGTGACTTAGAAATGAAGGACTTCCCACAGTTATTGCATTCATATGGTTTTTCTCCAGTATGGATTCTTCGGTGTGCAATCAAGTGTGTCTTCTGTATGAAGGCCTGTCCACATTCAATACATATATAAGATCTCTCACCTGTGTGAATCTTCTGATGCATCTTGAGCGTGGACTTTTGTGTAAATGCTTTGCCACAATCACTGCATTCATGGTGTCTCTCTCCAGTATGAATTTTCTGGTGTATACTGAGATCAGAGTTGTAAGAGAAGCCTTTTCCACATTCACTGCATTCATAAAGTTTTTCTCCAGTATGAATTCTTTGATGCCTTAAGAGAGAAGATACTTGGAAAAAAGCTTTTCCACATTCACTGCACTTATAGGGCTTCTCTCTAGTATGGGTTCTCTGATGTGTAATGAATTCTGGCCTCTTTACAAAAGCTTTCCCACAGTCAATGCACACATAGAGTTTTTCTCCTGTATGAACTTTCATATGTACCCTGAGCTGTGACTTCTGGGTGAAGATCTTTCCAAATTCAGCACATTCGTAAGATTTCTCCCCAGTATGAATTTTTTGATGTTGAGAGGGTGCTTGTTTATAGCTGAGGATATTTCCACATTGATTATGGTCCCATAACTTCTCTCCTGTTGGAGAACACTCAGGGTCAGTAGAGGAAGAAATTTTACCATATTCAGTAATCTTATTCATGTTCTTTGATGCACTGTTTCTATAATGACTGTGTAAATCTAAATTATGCTTCAAAGCGTTTCCAAATGAATCACACTGATGGGCTCTTTTGGGGGAAAGAATGTTTTGGCTCACATGGATTATTTTTCTAATGTCCTTATATTCATAATCCTTCTTTGCAGTCAGTATTTTCTTGATGAAAACGACATCTCTTAAAGATTTGTTTTCTCTTTGCTGATAGCTTTCTGTCTGGTCATCAATCTGCCACAATTCTTCTAGAATGAAATACAACAAAATATCACTTGTAGCATCACCTTCCTTCTCAATGTAGAAAAGAAGCTTTTTCATGGATTCTCTGCTGTGAAGTCTGCAATCTAAACTCTCCTTCACAGAGGAGAATGATGGTTTAGCCGAAAGAGCAGCTAGCAGAGGCTAGAGGGGAGGGTCATATGGATCATCCACGTTGAACACAGAGAAAAGGGTGAGGGTGACTCATTTGAGGAGGAGGCGGGTAACAGTGGTGATAGGAACATTCTGGGATACAATCAAATGGTTAGAGGAAATAAACTTTGTGAACATAATCCACCATGGACAGAAGTAGAAAAAGTAAGGCAAAACCCAAGCTATATAGCACAGTAACATTTATATAATAATACATACCCCAAGTCACTTTAAATTTTAAAAGAATATGCACGAATTAAAAAATATGTTTCCATCACATAAAACAGTTGCCTACAGTGAGAAGTGAGATGGGTGTGGGGAAAAGAAAGAAATGGGAATAAATCAAAAAACAAAATACAGGAGTCCCTTCCCTTATCAGAACGGGACATGTTCCAAGACACTCACTGGATGTCTGTCTGAATCCTCAGAGGTACCAAACCTGATTTTTTTTCTTATTCAGTGAAGAACATTTTAGCTTTTCACTTAAAGGAAGCACTTTGTGGCTTCTCTTTGGCATACCACAACTGCCACCATTACTACTCTTTTGCTCTGGGGCCGCTGTTAAGTAAAATAAGGGTTACTTGAACAGAAGCACTGCAATATGACAGTCAATCTGACAAACGAGAAGGCTACTAAGTGACTAGTGGTCAGGTAGTATATACAGCGTGGATATGCTGGACAAAGGGATGATTCAACTCGTGGGCAGGATGGAGTGGGATGGCATAAGATTTCACAAGGCTACTCAGAAAGGCACACAATTTAAAGCTTGTAAATTGTTTATTTCTGGAATTTTCCATTTAGTATTTTCAGACCATGGCTGACTGTGGGTAATGAAAACCATAAAAAGTGAAACTGCAGTCATAGAGAATCTTTACCCAGACTGATAATGACAGTGTGCCCTGAATGAGGACCACAATTAAACTCAAATTTCATCACGTGAAGTATAGAAATAAAGCAATTACAAAAATCAGGCAATGAGGCAGAGAGACCCCAGTTAGTGTAACGTCAACCAATATTGGAAGGAAATAGCAGAAAAGTACTTCTAAAGGTTAAGTGACAATTACCCCCAAGTCATCAGTTGGGTGAAAGACATGGGGAACAAGGAAGTAAGAAATCTTATGTCAGTGCCTATGGAGAAAATAGGAAGAGAGCCTGGATGGACATAATATCCTGAAGCATCTCATAGTAGAAAAAAAGAAATGATAGAGGACTATGAGAATGGGAGTGTGACATATAGTAAGTTTGAAAGAAAGCAGATCCATGAATGCCTGAATGCATAAAGAATCATAGACAATGGGGAAGACAGAAAGAAAAAAAAAAAATCCTTAATGAGGCAGATTAGCATGTGATCCAGACTCCAAAAAGCCAAAGAACATGGTTAGAAATGATGAAAGCATTTAGTTATTTGAGAGGCCAATGTCAAGGGTCCTCAAGCAGTAAATTAGAACAAAAAAATTAGAACCTTCCAAAAGAGTCATCTTAATAGCATTTTAAAGATGCCAGTCTTTTTCAAGACAGCTGAGAGCTCCCCTTTCTCCCACCTGTCTGGTCATGCACACTCACCTGAACAGCTCTGATGTGGGCTCTCACCCTGCAATGCCCAGGGCTCCTTTCCTTGCTCCAACATGAAAACTTCTGGTTGGGGAACTTCATACCCTGTTTATGAGAAATGATAAAAGACTGGATCCAGCTAATTGTGTTTCAAAATGTAATCAATAGTCTTGTTCAATGAAGGTTTGTTCTTCAGGAATGTAACCATTTATTTCTTGGAACAGAGTAATGTTCAGAATGCCCAAGGGGATAAAGAACCCTAGACAAATCAAAGTCAAAAACATTACATACTTCAGATATCTCACAGCATTCAGCAACTGAGAACAGAAATACTCTCACTGTGGATCTGAGTAACTGTGCTTACCTACTGAAAGCAGGTGACTGTAGGTCTCCAACATCACATCCCGGTACAAGTTTCTCTGAGCAAGGTCTAGATGCTGCCACTCCTCTCTGCTGAAATCTACAGCCACATCCCTGAAGGACACCGATCCCTGTAAGGGAACATTTCCTGTTCAATATGAATAGTTAGCTTTGGGGGATGGAGACTAGGAATATGGAATGTGGGTTTTGTTGTTATTAATTTATTTCCTCTTTCTAAAAACTCACCTCCCATTTCCCTAACATTTTATTATGGAAAATTTTGAACATACAGAAAATTTAAAAGAATTTGTAGAGTGAAAACCTGTTTCCCAACCACTTAGAATCTATCATTAACATTTTGCTCTATTTGTTTTATCATACATTTATCCATCCTTTTATCATCAATCCATCTCATTTTTATGCAGTTCAGAGTAAAGTGTAGATGCCAGTACACTTCATCCTAAATACGTCAGAATGTAAATCATTTAACTAGAGTATAATGTTTGTTTACCTTTTTTAAGGTAAAATTTTCACACAATGAAATGTACAAATCCACAATGTACCATTTGAAGTTCTGATAAATGCCTACACCTGTGTAGTACAGAAACTTTTAAAAAATGGTATTTCATTCAGGGTGCATATTAAAATATCTAGTTTTACACAATCATTTTGTGGGAGAAAGAAATCTAAGAAAGAATTTCTGCCATTTATTCTATACTACAGTCAGTCAATTACTTATTTTTCAAAACTGAAGAATGAAATAGGCTCTCTCTTAGTCTTCTAGCAAGTGGATGAATGACCTATTATACAGTTTCTGAGCAATTTAGGACCAGCCATTATGCTAGTCCTGAGAACAAAGAAATGGATTATTTATGTTTCTAATCTTCTAGCAACTTAAAGGACCTAAGATTTAAAAGAAGGGAAAAAATAGACACAAGTTCACTTAAGTGTCAAAAAGTAAATCTCTCAAATGGAACAACACACTGAGGACCCAAAAAAGGAAAAAGTGTATTCGACATGGGGCAGTGAGTTTGTATTAGTTGAATTTAAGTTGAAATATGATAAGTGTAATACAGAATGGGGGGTAAAGGAGGTCACTTCCCAGAGAAGACAGAAGCAAAGGTGAGGAGACAGGAAAATACATGATGAGTTTGGGGAACACCAATAATATATATATATAATGGAGAGAAGTCTGCATGACATGTCAGGAAGGTGGTTATGGAAAAAACAGTTTGATCATAAAACAGGGATTTTTTTTACTTTTAGTAAAGGTGATTAAGGTAATCAGATTTATGTGATTTTTTTTCCATAGAAGCTCCCTATTGCAGGATAACCAAATAAATGATGAAGGAAGTTTCTTACATAACAATTCTAGCAAATAAATGAAGTTGTTAGGGTAGAATTAGAATATCATAATTTTGTAATTCCTAATGAAATAATGAATTTATTCAGTAATCATTAATTTATTCAGTATTCACTAATTCAGTAAACAATTGCTTAACTGTTTCAGGTGAAAGACTGAAGAGATGTTTACAATGATAGACCAGCTAATAACATCTACATTCAACAATCAATTTTAACATCACAAAAAGAGAGATAACCAAATATGTGCTTCCTGACATTATATAGTAATTGATTTCATTATACCATCTATTAAGTATTCTTAACAAAGAAAAAGAAAAATCCAACCTGAATCTCATTCAGCCTCTAAATCTAACAAATCATTCACAGGTAAAGTGAAAGTGAGAGAAACATATTGAACAATATTAAGACTGAAACGTAAGCTAATCCAGAAGGCAGAAAATGACCCCTTTCTTCAAAAAATAAATTATAAGGGCGCCTGGGTGGCTCAGTCAGTTAAGTGCCCAACTCCTGATTTTGGCTCAGGTCATGATCTTGCAGTTCGTGGGCTTGAACCCTGCATCAGGCTGTGCGCTGACAGTACAAAGCCTGCTTGGGATTCTCTATCTCTCTCTCTCAAAATACATAAACTTTAATAAATAAATAAATTACAATAGAAAAAATAATAGGAGGGAAGCTTTTCCTTATTAAAAGAAACTTCAGAGTCATACTAACCAAATGCAACTTGAGGACCTTGTTTGGCCCTTCATTAAAACAAACCAACATTGGGGCGCCTGGGTGGCTCAGTTGGTTAAGCATCGACTTCGGCTCAGGTCATGATCTCACGGTCCGTGAGTTCGAGCTCCACGTCAGGCTCTGTGCTGACAGCTCAGAGTCCAGAGCCTGTTTCAGATTCTGTGTCTCCCTCTCTCTCTGACCCTCCCCCATTCATGCTCTGTCTTTCTCTGTCTCAAAAATAAACATTAAAAAAAATTAAACAAACCAACATTAAAAAGATATTTATGATGGGTTTTATATTTTTATTTAAAAAAAAATTTTTTTTTAATGTTTATTTATTTTTGAGACAGAGAGAGACAGAGCATGAATGGGGTAGGGTCAGAGAGAGAGGGAGACACAGAATCTGAAGCAGGCTCCAGGCTCTGAGCTGTCAGCACAGAGCCCAACGCGGGGCTCGAACTCACGGACCGTGAGATCATGACCTGAGCTGAAGTCGGACGCTTAAGCGACTGAGCCACCCAGGCGCCCCTATGATGGGTTTTAAAAACCTCAAACGATAACCAGGTATTAGATGATATCTAGGAATTACTGTTGTTTTAGATGTGATAAAGGCTTAGTGGTTATGTTAAACAAAAAGAAAGAAAAAAAGAATTCTCATCTCTTAAAAATGCATGTCAAATTATTTACAGATAAGATATGGTGTTTGGGATTTGCTTTAAAATAATCCAGCAGCTGAGGGAGTGGGGGGGGGGGTGGTTTTAGATGGAATTTAAATGGTAGAATATTGATGACTAATAAAGCTAGGTGGTAGGCACGAGAAATACAAGGGCTCCTGATACTATTCTCTTGACTTTTGTATATGTTTACTTTTTTCATAATAAAATGTTTTTTAAAAACATGATCCTCCATATTTAAAAAATTTCATCTGTAAATGCATAATTGAAGGAATGGCTATTTCTACCTAAAGTCATGAACATTTTAAAAAAGAATTATAGGGGCGCCTGGGTGGCTCAGTCAGTTGGGCGTCCGACTTCAGCTCAGGTCATGATCTCACAGTTCGTGGGTTCAAGCCCCACATCGGGCTCTGTGCTGACAGCTCAGAGCCTGGAGCCTGCTTCCGATTCTGCGTCTCCCTCTCTCTCTCTGACCCTCCCCTGCTCATGCTCTGTCTCAAAAATAAATAAAAAAAAAAAATTAAAAAAGAATTATATAGACCTGAATACCCACACTTAGCAATTTATAGAAACAGTAGACAGGAAATAATCAATGATATAGAAGAAACAAACAATAGGATCTAACTGAAATTTACAGAATATTCCAACTAACAACAGTGGAGTACACATTCTTTTCAAACACCTACAGAAGAGTGACCAAGACAGACCATAACCTAGGCTGTGAAACAAACTTTAACAAATTTATTTTTTTTATTATTTTTTTTTTTTTAATTTATTTTTGGGACAGAGAGAGACAGAGCATGAACGGGGGAGGGGCAGAGAGAGAGGGAGACACAGAATCGGAAACAGGCTCCAGGCTCCGAGCCATCAGCCCAGAGCCTGACGCGGGGCTCGAACTCACAGACCGCGAGATCGTGACCTGGCTGAAGTCGGACGCTTAACCGACTGCGCCACCCAGGCGCCCCCAAACTTTAACAAATTTAAAAGAATTAAAATAACACATAGCATCTCTGATCATAATGGAACCAAACCAAAAATCGGTAACAAAGACAACAGAAAAATCTGCAAAGGAATTATATTACAAAGTAGTAACAAAAGCTATCCGGAAAGCCACAAAATATTTGGAAATGAAGTAACACATTTCTAAATAACCTATAAATCACAGAGGAATTCTCAAAAGAAATTTAGAAAATACACAGAACTGAAAGAAAGTGAAAATGTATCAAAATCTGTGGGATGCAGATAGAGCAATGCTGAAAGGGAAATTCATAGCACTAAATGTTTACATTAGAAAAGGGGAAACAATTTAGAAAATGGGCAGAGGATCTGAATAGATATTTTTCCAAAGACATATAGAAGGCCAAAATGTGCTCAACATCACTAATCATCAGGGAAATGTATATTAAAACCATAATGAGATACCTTACACCTGTTAGAACGACTATTATCAAAAAACAAAACAAAACAAAAAATAAGAATTAACAAGTACAGATGAAGATGTGGAGAAAAGGGAACCCTTGTGCACTATAGGTAAAAATGCAAATTGGTGCAGGGGTGCCCGGGTGGCTCAGTCAGTTGGGCGTCCGACTTCAGCTCAGGTCACGATCTCACATTCCGTGAGTTCGAGCCCCGCGTCGGGCTCTGGGCTGATGGCTCAGAGCCTGGAGCCTGCTTCTGGTTCTGTGTCTCCCTCTCTCTCTGCCCCTCCCCCGTTCATGTTCTGTTTCTCTCTGTCTCAAAAATAAATAAACGTTAAAAAAAATTTTTTTAAAAAATGCAAATTGGTGCAACCACTACAGAAAATAGTATGGAGGTTCCTCAAAAAATTAAAACTAGAACTACCCATATGATCCAGCAATTCCATGTCTGGATATTTATCCAAAGGAAATGAAAACAAACTCAAAAAGATATATGCATCCCTCCATGTTTACTATAGCGTTATTTATAACAGCCAAGACATGGAAGCAACCTAAGTGTCCACCAGTGGATGAATGGATAAAGAAAATGTGGTATATATATACAATGGAATACCATTTGGCCGTAAAAAAGGAGTCTTGCCATTTGCAACAGCATGGATGGACCTTGAGGATATTATGCTAAGAGAAATAAGTCAGAAAGAAGAACAATTACCATATGATCTCATTTATATGTGAATCTCAAAATAAAAAAAACCTAAAGTCACATATACACAGAACAGACTGG
Organism: Panthera tigris; assembly: GCF_018350195.1. Lineage (NCBI taxonomy): Eukaryota > Metazoa > Chordata > Mammalia > Carnivora > Felidae > Panthera > Panthera tigris. The sequence continues at coordinate 16,150,046 of NC_056674.1, forward strand.
TAGTTACCAGAGGTGGGGAATGGGTAGTGGGCAAAATGGGTGAAGGCAGTCAAAAGGTAAACTTTCAGTTATAAGATAAATATATCATGGGGCTATAATGTTACAGCATGGTGACTACAGTTAGTAATACTGTAATGTATACTGAATGTTGCTAAGAGTAAATCTTAAAAAATTTTCATCACACAAAAAATTGTAACTATGTACAGTAATGAATGTTAACTAGACTTATTGGGGTGATGATTTCACAACATACAGAAACATATTATGTTATATACCTGAAACTAATATAATATTTTATGTCAAGTATGTATCAATTAAGAAAAAGGGAAAGGGGAAAATTGTTAAATCAAGAAACTAGAAAAAGAAGAGCAAAACAGACTCAAAGCAAGGAGAAGAAAGAAAATAATAAACAGCAGGTATCAATGAAATTAAAAACAAAAATTTTAAAAAACACAAGAAAAATCAAAATACAATGCAGTTATTTGAAAAAAATCAATAAAATTGATAAGCTCTGTTGACTGAGCTATTAGACTGGCAAAGATAAAAACAAGATACAAATCACCAATGTCAGGAGCAAAATAAGAAATACTGAGGCACCTGGGTGGCTCAGTCGGTTAAAGATCTGACTCTTGATTTTGGCTGAGGTCATGATCTCGTGGTTTGTGAGATCAAGCCCCAAGTTGGGCTCCATGCTGTCAGCTAGGAGTCTGGTTGGGATTCTCTCTCCCTCTCTCTCTACCCCTCTCCCACTTGTGCACCTGCACATGCTCTGTCTCAAAATAAATAAATACTTAAAAAAAGGAAAAGAAATATTATAGATGCAGCTGCCATTTAAAAGGAAATACAGAGAATATAAAAATTCTATGCTAATAGATCCAAAAACTTAGAAGAAATATATTACTTCTTCAAAAACCACAAACTAACAAAACACAACTATTATGGAACAGAAAAGATGATCCTATAATCATGAAATTAAAGTCTTAATTTAAAAGCTCCTGAAAAAAAGAAATCTCCAGGCCCAGAATGCTTTATTAGAGAATTCAACTAAATATTTAAAGAAGAGTTAGCCTTATTTTTACAGTCTTATCCAGAAAACAAAAGAGAACACTTCCCAAATAATTTCGTGGGGCCAGCATTACCTTGATATCAAAATTAGACAAAGATAGTACAAAAAAGAAAACTACAGATCACTATCTTTCATGACCTTACATGCAAACATCCTCAAAAAATATTACCAAATTACAACCAGTAATGAAAAAAAAGAATCGTGCACCACCACTGTACTATGTTTCGCAATGCCCTTTTAGGATCTATAATTGTTTCAAAATAAATAAAAAGTTTAAAAAAATATATTGAAGAAAGTGTATTCTTAAAACAGAACATTTGGAATAGACAAAAGTGGAAAATCAGTCATGAGACCCACTGCACAATTCATGTGAGAGAATATGAATTTCTTACTTAACTAAACTTAAGACGAGTAGTAAGGCTATAGAAGGAATTGATATTAAGAAGATAAGATTGACACCAGCTGTGAAGGTGAGAAAAAGGGACTCAAATAAATATTAGTTATTAGTTCAGTCCAATATCAGTTATTAGTTCAGTCCAACTGTAGATTTTGGTGTCACCGATGGATTTAAGGATTAGAGGAGGAGGCTGGGGGAACAAGAAATAATGATTTAAATTTTGTACGTATTGAAATTTAGGTGATAAGACATATATAAGGGTATATACTAAGTAGTTGAATAGAGAGATAGTATGCAGATAAAGATTCAGGAGTTGTATGTACACAGCAGGCCACTGAATTCAGGGGAGGGAATGAGCATAGAGGAAGGACAAGGGAATACAGAAGTATATCTCTCTCTTTGGGAAGTATATCTTAGATACCTGTGGCTTTTAATGACTAAAATTATGTTATTTGAAAGCTATCTTTTTTATTTCTTCATTTAATTGTGTTCAGAGATTATAGTCTGCTTCTTTATGATGTGTTGATTATGGGGCTTAAAACACTATCATTTCTTTGAACATGTTCCCTATATACTTGCAAAAATACATGTGCTCCGATTTTTCTCTTTCACACACTGGCAGAGTCATACCCTACATACACCAAAACCCCAGCCCCCAAACCCAATATCATCAGAATTAATGGCGAATAAAGAAGATGTTATATTAGTAGCTTTGACTCCTTACCAAAATGAGCTTCTTATAAACAGTTTGTCCAGGAAAAAATCTCCTCATTCAAAGATAATAATAAACATCTCCTGATGTACAAAGATACTATAAGTAAAAAGAATGAGAGAAAAAAAAGAAGAAATTAAAAGGAACATGCTAGAAATAAATTGTCACATGACAGAAGAAAACACATTCACCATGATTTCAAGGAATTCACTAAAACAAACAAAAAACTACCTAAAATAAATAGGAATCTCAGAGTCCAAGGAAGAAATAATGGAAAAACAGGCTAAAGCAAATGGTTATTCAAGTTTTTGAAAAATAAATTGGCAGCACTCTGTAAAGAAGTGAAAAAGAAAAGCAACACAAAAATGGAGGTCTCTCTGAAAGCAATAAAACACCACGTGAAAACACAAAAAGTGACAAGGATAAGATTAAGACAACTGAGCAACGTGAAACTTTTAGAGGAAAATAGAAAAAAAATAGAATTTAATAAAAACATCTAATAAACAGAAGAATCCTTGAAGTGGAAACATAGAACTTTTATCATTTTTCACAGTATAAATTTAATAGATATTGTCTAAAACAAGAGAAAAGATTTAGTTCAAGACGTTAATGTGATAAAGATCACACTAAAAGGGCCAACCATACAAAAAAGAAACCAAACCTTCCAAATTACTGAAAGGGACAAAGAAACAAAAGCAAGAATACAAGGTCTAAGGTGAAAGATCTATAAAAGAACTATCTTTATCAAAAGTGTACATAAAATATATCTTTTCTAAATGCTATACAAAAAAAGTTCACAAGGACTCCGAGGACAGAAAAAGGATGAGCAAAAGTTGTATCTCAAAATGCCAACAGGAAGGAAACGAGCCTCCAAACAGATAGGGCTGAATTCTAGGGAAAAAATATTAAACATAACAAGAACATAATCCAAAATTAATTTCAGATGTCATTACTATCACTACACAAATTTCATAGCATCCAAATTCATTCACAGAAACTACAGATAAATATAGACAAATATATTCATGGTGGGAAACTTAGTATCTCTCAGATACTGTTAGTATCAATAGATACTTAGTATCTCTCAGATCTGTTAGTATCAACAGATAAAGGAAAAAATAAATAAACCACATTTGTAAAACTTCATAACTACATAAGATAGCTTATTGATAAGACAGCAAATTCTGTATCCTGAGACAGTCTTTTCAGGTGCCTATGTAACATTCAGAAATATTGAACATAAAATCTGCCCACACACACATACACACTTTACACAAAACTTAACATTCCAAGAAGCAGAATAAAATCAGTGCAAATAAATCTCTCCAAAGCTGCAAAACTAATTTTATTAAAAATAGAATTACTTAGGGAAACAAAAATAACATAAAAACAGGGAGGGGGACAAAACAGAAGAGACTCATAAATATGGAGAACAAACTGAGGGTTGCTGGAGAGGTTGTGGGAGGGGGGATGGGCTAAATGGGTAAGGGGCATTAAGGAATCTACTCCTGAAATCATTGTTGCACTATATGCTAACTAATTTGGATGTAAATTTTAAAAAATAAAAAATAAAATTAAAAAAAAATAAAAAATAAAAAACCAGAATTACTTAAATAAAAATCTTAATATCTAAAAGTGAAAATGTGGAAAACAGTAATTAAAGATTTGGTGAGAAATTTACTATGTTTCTAGAAAATCATCCATTTCATCTAGATTTTTACATTTATTTGCGTGACACAAATTATTTTTCTAAATTATCTCTCAATGCTGTTTTGCTATATATTTTGATATACAGTATTGTTATTATTGTTGTTTTAAATATTTTACTATCTTAACTTCTTTGATTTGGAGTTGACTAAATGAGAAAGTAGTGTCGGCTTCACATGTGTCCCTATGATAAGCCCTATTTGGCTACTGTTTTCATGTATTCTTGAATTCAGTTAATTAATACATCTGACTTCTGAATCTATGTTCATAATTTCCAGTTGTTGTTTTTTACTGTCCTTGATTAGTTTGGGCATCAAGTTTAAGGTAGTAAACAAAATAAAACAAATACCACAAACAAGGCTGGAAATATTTTTAGATACCATCTTTACCCAAACTTTGGCATACGGGTCAAATGTAAATCCCCATGAAGTTTACCACCACTTTTAACTGTGTGTTCAATAAACATTTTAATTTCTTGAAAGGCTTCTGAACCATTTGTATCCACCAATTTTGACATTTAGTTTTTGTAAAGCTATATTCCTGTTGTTTATACGATTTTATATAATATTCATTCACAATTGTTTTCATCTTTTTTACAATGGTTTTAATCTTTGATGAAGCAGTAACTGTCTCCGATGTTTTGTTACACTCTTTAAGTGTATCTTTACTGTCTGTTCTTGATTATCAGCGTGTAGAAGCCACTTATGCTTCTATCAGACATCTTCATCAATTAGTTTTGTTCTCCATGTGACTAATTTCTTCCCTTAACTGTTTTTTACTCCTTATTGTTACTTTATATTTATTGAGTTCTTTTTTTAACTTCTTCAGTTTTAAGCGTTACTCATATCTTAGGTCTTTTCCCCCCTAAACTTCAAGGATTCCTTAAAAAGGCATTTAAATCTATGATTTGCTCCTCTGTAGTTTAGCTTCACCACCAACTTTAAAATGTAGTTCTTTACTTAACTGAAATTCAACTCGAATAATTTTCTTTTTTTTTTTTTTTTAACATTTATTTATTTTTGAGACAGAGAGAGACAGAGCATGAACGGGGGAGGGTCAGAGAGAGAGGGAGACACAGAATCTGAAACAGGCTCCAGGCTCTGAGCGGTCAGCACAGAGCCCGACGCGGGGCTCGAACCCACATACCGCGAGATCGTGACCTGAGCCGAAGTCGGACGCTTAACCGACTGAGCCACCCAGGCGCCCCCGAATAATTTTCTAAGACACTTTATGGTTTTCCATTTAAAGAATATTTATGTAGAAAAAAAATGTTCAAAGTTTTCACATATAGGGGTTTCTTTTGCTAGCCTTTTACTTTTTTTAAATTGTGGTAAAATATACATAACGAAATTTACCATTTTAAAATGTATAGTTCAGTGATATTAAGTCTATTCCCAATTCCGTGCAAAAGTCTTTTACTTCTTATTTCTAATTTAATGCTCTTGGTTAGAGAATAAAATCAATATTATAGCAAAGTTTCATATTTTTTATCTGCCAGGATTAATAAGTTTTTGGAAGTAGCTCATAAAAATGATCAACAGAGAACTGACATCTAAATTTCAGAAAGAGAATAGAGAAATATTTATGTGGGGAGAAGCAGTTTAAGAAGAAATAGAGAAATAGTTTCAACACCGTGCACAAAAATTATTTCTAATCAGGAAAGTTTATCCTCAGCCAAAAGATCAATATAGCATGAGGACAGAATAAAAGACAGTTTTTGACATTTCACCTCTCCACTATCATACAGTTGGTCTCTAGATGTGGAGACAATACCCATGTGTTTCTTATTCTTGGCAGAAAGATCAAGATTTGCTTCAGGGTAGTAAGAGAGTGTGGCTGCTTCCTGTGGCCCATCTGCCACTGCCCAGAGGCTCTGGTGACATATCAGAGGTATCTACTCCCAGGATGAATTCTTACCCCCGACATTCTTCCTTCTCACCTCATATGAACTGTCATATTCCTCTGGAACCAGGATCAGGGATTTTTGGGGAGAGGTCTGATTAGCTGACATCGTCATGGTAGGTCTCAAACTTTATTCTCTCAGGAGCCTAAAGCCTGGTAGGCATCTGTAAATCCAAGCAGAGCTGCTGGGGGAGGCAGGCTGGAGTCTGGAGAAAGATCTAACCCAGGGGCTCCCCAGAGACAACAAGAAACCTAGAAGACAATGTCCACATGGTCACATACTCAATATTCATCACATAAACATTTCCCGCCAACACCAAGGCACCAAGGTGAAGTTCCCTGAACTAGACACAGAGAGCAGAGGCTCTCAAACTTTAATGTGGATTCAAAACACTTCGAGGGCTTGTTAAGATACAGTAAAAACCCTCCATCTCACTCCGTTTCTGATTCAATAGGCCTAGGGTAGCAACTTTCTTAGTACAGTCAGACTGCTATAATGAAACACCAGACTGGGCAGCCTATAAACACCTGAGATTTATTTGATCACAGTTCTGGAGGCTGGAAAGTCCAAGATCAGGGCATCAGTGTGGTCACATTTCAGTGAGAGACCTCACTAAAGCTTCACAGCCAGCACCTTCTGTGTGGGATCTATTTTACAAGAGCACTAATCCCATTTATGAGTAGTCCACCTTCGTGACCTAATCAGTTCCCAAAGATCTCACCTCCTTATACGGTATTTCTGGATTTCAACATATAAATTTTGGGGGGACATAAGCATTCAGACCATAGCAGGGCCCAAGAATTAGCATTTTGAAGTAGTCCCCAGGTCATGTTGATATTGCTGGTCCAGGGACCACACTCTGAGAACCACTGCTGTGGAGAACGTAAAGTTTAACAAAACCTGTGATGAGTACTGGTCAATGAGATACGGAGTAATATTCCTTAAGATTTGAACTGCAGCTCTGCTAACTTTCAGCTATGAGAATACGAACAAGTTACTTCCATTTTAGTTTCAAAAATGAGGATGAAAGTACCTATTTCAAGAGTTATAAAATTAAGGGCACCTGGGTGGCTCAGTCAGTTAAGCGTCAGACTCTTGATTTCGGCTCAGGTTATGATCTCATGGTTCATGAGATCAGCTCCGTGTCTGGCTCTGCACTGACAGCATGGAGCCTGCTTGGGATTCTCTCTCTCTCTCCCTCCCTCCTCTGCTCACTTTCTTTCTCTCTCAAAATAAATAAACAAACATTAAAAAAAAAAAGGTTATAAAAATTAAATGAGATGATGCTTGTAAAGTATTCAACATCTCCCTGGCACGCAAGAGGCATACAATAAATATTGGCAATTACCATTCTCTATTAGATATTAAAACTTAAATATAAAAACAACGTAATCAAAACAGAGAAAACAATAGCTCAGACAGTACTGACTTATGTATGTAATAAAAATGGCATTCAACTGAGTGCGCACAGAACATTTATTGTATAAGTGGCACTGATATAATTGACCATCCACCTAGAAAAAAACAAACCAGATTGCCATCACATACTATATATTAGACTGAATTCCAGCAGAACTAAACATTTTAAGTATTTGTATTTAAAAAAATGAAATAAATTTTAGTAGTATATGTTTGTATCAACATTGTGGTGGGGTGGGAGGAATTTTTAGTACATGTGAGAAAACCCAGATGCTGTAAAAGAAAAAAAACAGATATTTCTGGTTAGATGGCATTTCCTAATTACATGTTAAAACATACTTTAAAAATAAAAATGAAGGGGCGCCTGGGTAGCTCAGTCGGTTGAGCATCTGACTTTGGCTCGGGTCATGATCTCAGGATTGGTGACTTTGAGCCCTGCATGACTCTCTGCTGTCAGCATGACAGGAACATGTCCCTGTTCTCTCTGCCCCTCCACTGCTCATGCTCTCTCTCTCTTTTTCTCAAAAATAAATAAAAATTTAAAAGATATATAAATAAATAAAAATAAAAATGAAGAAATATATATATTTTTTCAAAATGTGAAAATAGATTATCTCTGAATTAAAAAAAAAATCTAGCAATCAATATGGAAAAAAAAAAGCCCCGGAAAAATAAAAACTGAACAGAGAATATGAAAATTCACAGAAAAGGAAATTTAAATGGTAAGTAACCAAAAAGATACCATTTTACTAATAGGAAAATGCATTAGAGCAATTAGATATAATTTCACCTCAGAATAGTAAAAACTTATTTTAAAAAAATCCAGTGCTGGAAATTGGGAAAATGACCCCTTTTACAAATTATTGGTGACAGCTTGAATTGTTACTGTATCTTTTTAGTTATTAGTCATATTTATTATTAAAAATAAACAACTGATCTTAATAGTAGTTTCAAATATACAAAGCAGAAACTGACAGCAGAAAGGACAAGTGAACATATCACCTCCACGAGTTCACCTTTCTCTGTAATTAGTTAAGCAAACAAGATAAACTGTGAGACTATATATGAAACACAATAGAGGACACACATTGCTTTGATGTAATAGAAATGACATTTATGAAAACTGACCATGAACCAGACCGTAAAGCAATTTTTAAATTCGAGCATTACCCAGAGACATTATTTGAGATAGAGAATGCACTTCTAAATAACTCATGACTGAAAGAAAAAAATAACTAAAACTGAAGAAAAAAACAGTACTTAGATTTGAACAATAAAATGCTACACACCACAGCTTACTAATGCTTAGAAAGCGAGCTCATCACAGCCCTCACAGAGCCCCATAGCTGACGCCACAGATCAGTCACTGACCACAGACTCCCATCACTGAGCCGACAAATCCCACACTCATCTCAAGATCCCCATCATTGAACCAAGAGACTCCTATCATTGCCCTCCCAGCAACGGATGACACAGACCCAGAAACCACCATCATTCACTCCACGGACAACACACCCGTCACCGACCCCCAGAATCCCCAATCACGACCAACCAAATCACCTCAGAGACCTCTCGGAATTAAACTGCGGAGAAGCTACGGACATCATCGGCTAAAAAGCATTCGAGGACCGCTTCCGCTTCCGGTTTGACCTTCGACACCTCCTCTCACGGGCAGTCGCTATCGCGCATGCTCTGAGTTACCTTGGAAGCCGCATATGCCAATAGCCAACATGGCGTAGTTTCCGTAAGAGACGCTGTTGGGCCGAGAACATGGCCTCGCCTAATGGTGCTTCTGAGCGCGAGCCGCCATCTTTGGGGCGTGTCCATTCCGTACGGCGGAGGAATAGGCCTCCCGCGCGTTTTCTCAGCGCGAGGCGAGGATTGCAACGTAGAATACAGGGGTGGGGCTCTGGTCGAGGTAGGCTTCTGGGAGGAGGGAGGTCTTGGCTTCGGTGTATGGTGCTCTGTGTCATATTTAGAAAAGCTAATTTGCCTTCCGGGATAAACCTCTCGGCTGAGAGTTAATTTTCTGCTGGAAGAAACCACCGGGGATGAGGGGAGCAAGGGAGGACAAATCACCAAGTTATAAGGACAAACGTCTTATATGCTACGGCTGAATCCTGGGAGAAATCGGCGGATGAGGGGAGAAGTCACGACAGTACAATCTGATTTTTGGAGACACCCTCGGGGAGAATGTGGAGAGGTCAGAGTGGGAGCCCCGTTTCTGGGCGAAACCACCGGCAACATAGATGTCAGAATGGGCAGTCAGCTGCAGGCTGGGTAGTTTAGCCTTTTGTGGGAAAAACCCCTCCGGGGTTATAAGGTACTAGTCGGTGTGGTCTAGTTCTCTCCTGAGGGATGCCGCCAGGGCAAGATGGCACTTTCCAAAGGGCTGGTGGAGGGAAATGGAGCCTTGAATCCTCATTAATTTCCATTAGTAGCGACAATTATAAAAATAATAATAGTTTTTAATACCGTCAACGTGTGACAAAAAGCACCTAAGGGAAACTGCTATTTTTGTTTATTTGTAAATTAAAATCTAAGAACAACGTCATTATTATGTCAATGAAGCCTAAAGTCCACGGGGGTGCTTATGACTGGGAGGTTGTAGAGACACAATTCCTTTCATCTGGCGAATTCCTAAACATTCTTTAAAACCCAGCTAAATACTGGCTTCTGCCAGGACGTTCTATCTGACAGTGGTAGGAGGTTCTACTGAAAGTCTTTTAGCAGTCGCAGCGGTGGGAAGTGTTTTGAGGGAACCAGACCTAAGCTCTGATGTGGGCATGCTGGGTATCTTCAGGCTATTTATGCCCTTCTCTGGGCTTTAGCTTCAAAATTGGGCCAGTTACAGGGTTGGACTGTGCTTTCACCAGCTTGTCTTTCTTCTCCCAAAACTGGTTTAAGGAAAAATCTGTGGAAGTCTATTAGTGAACGCACATTTTTACCAGAGGCCCAAGAATTACTGTTAATTTTGTTGGTAATATGATTATGTTTACAAGAAGACTTAATCTTTTAGTGATTTATGTGGAAATACTAGCAAAATGTCAGCTTAAAAAACTTCATTGAGGAGGGTAAAAGGATAAAACAAAAATAACAGAATGTTGGTAAATGATGAAAGCAGCTGATAGGTACATGAAGCTCATTATAATGTTCTCATTTCTTTAGTATTTGTGTGAAAATTTCACAGTAAAAATTTAAAAATGAATTTAAGAATCATTTACAAGGGCATATTATCAAGAAGAAAGCAGGTGTGTTGATAGTATTAGATTATACAAATTTCAAAGCAAACACTGTTAACAGAGATGTTCCATGTTTTAATAAGATGCAGCTACCAAGAGCATACAACACTAATAAAATTTATCTAACAATATAGGTCTGAAATATATACAGCAAAAGCTGGTAAAACAGGGAAATTTTGAGGAACTCACAATCACAATAACTAACATATCTTTCAGAAACAGATCAAATAGAAGAAAAGTAGGTATAAGACTATATTGGGATAACATAACTAATTTGTTTGATATGTATCTACGTTTTATTTTTATTTTTAACCAGAAAATTACATTTTTTCAAACATACATGGAACAATCATAAAAATTCTCCAAAAAGTAGGCTATAAAAGACATTGTAAAGCCCCCAAACTGATATCACATATGCCGTGTCTCAGACTACATAAAAATGAAGATAGAAACCAACAACAGACAACAGAATATGTAAAATGTTCCAAATGCATGTACATTAAAATACACACATCTGAATAACCCTTGGGTTAAGGACAACATAATATGGGATGTTGCGAACTATTTAGAATGAAGAGGGAAATGATAGTACTATATACATGAAAAATCTAAGGGATGGACCAAAGTGATATCCAGAAGAAAATCTAACCTAAAATTAGGATGCCAGGAGGACTGAAAACATTAATTAAGCTTTAATTCCATCACATTCTACTAAAGTCCTATTAAATACTCCCAAAGAGGGGCACCTGGGTGGATCATTCAGTTAAGCCTCTGACTCTTGATGAAGGAAGGCTCAGATCATGATCTTGTGGTTCGTGGGATTGGATCCCACTGGGCTCCACACTAACAGTGCGGAGCCTGCTTGGGATTCTCTACCTCTTTGCCCCTCCCCTGCTCACACGCTTGCTCTCCCCCCCCCCCCTTAAAATAAATAAATAAACTTTAAAAAAATACTCCCAAAGAAATTGGGAAGGAGTAATCAATGTGATAAGCAGATGTTAATAAAACAAATAGGAAAAAAACCCTACTAGAGATAATAAAACCATGAGCTGGTTGTCTGTAAAAGAGTGAAGTCATTTTTAAGAAAGATGAAAAAAAAAAAAATAGAGAAGATACACACAAACAACATTAGGAAGAAAGGGGGACATTCCTATAGAGAAAGAATTTGAAAGTCAGAATTCTATGGTTATTTTGAGTAATGACTTTGAAAGCCTTACTGAAATACAAAGCTTTCTAAAAAAAGCATAGAGGAAGAAATTGCCATATGAAGGGAAGCTGGACAGGCCAAAAACCATAAAGAAAATGGTTTTGGCACCATATGAAAAAATCAACCCTAGAAGGATTAATGATTCAAATGTCAAAACATAATTTTAATAAAACTGTTAGTAAAAAATATCAGCAAATATTTTTTAGACCTTATGGTAATAGATTTCTTAAACAGAACACAAAAGAAATATGAGAGTAATAAATTTGACTATCTTAAAATCAGTACTTCTGTTCCTCAAATGACAGTAAAGAGAATGAAAAGATAAGTTATAAACTGGGACAGATAGAATACAAGCCTATAGGAGACTGGTAGCAGGAACAACTCCAAATCATTTAGTAAAGCGTAACAAGGGGCACCTGACTGGCTCAGTCGGTGGAGCATACGACATTTGATCTTGGGGTTGTGCGTTCGAGCCTCCCGTTGGATGTGGAGATTACTTAAAAATAAAATCTTAAAAAAAAGTAAAGCATAACAAACCCAATACATATACAGCAAAAGATACAAAGAGGCATTTCATAGAAGAGGAAACTTATGTAGCCAATACTATGAATATTATAAAACATGAATATTATATGAATCATGTCTAGGGAGTGTCCAGAAAGAACGAACCACAGATACAAAGACTTTTAGGAATATCAAAGAATCCAGTGCAGTGGGAGTAGAGTGAGCCAGGATAAAAATGATAAGGAGATGAGGTCAAAGAGGTGATGAGGGAGCCAGGTTGCAGACCTTGAAGACCATTCTAAGAATGTCAGTTTTGGGGGGCACCTGGGTGGCTCAGTTGGTTAAGCGTCCAACTTCAGCTCAGGTCATGATCTCACAATTTGTGAGTTCTAACCCTGCGTCAGGTTCTGTGCTCAGAGCCTGGAGCCTGCTTCAGATTCTGTGTCTCCCTCTCTCTCTGCCCCATCCCCACTCGTGCTCTGTCTCTCTCTGTCTTAAAAATAAATAAATAAATTTTTAAAAGAACATCAGGGTTTTTTTTAATGTTTATTTATTTTTGACAGAGAGAGAGAGAGAGAAAGAGAGAGTGAGCATCCAAGCAGGGGAGGGCAGAGAGAGAGGGAGACACAGAATCTGAAGTAGGCTCCAGATTAGCTGCTCCTGTTAGCACAGAGCCTGACATGGGGTTTGAACTCATGAACTATGAGATCATGACCTGAGCTGAAGTCAGACACTTAACCAACTAAGCTACCCAGGCACCCCCAAAAACATCAGTTTTTACTGTGAATGAGACCCATAGAGGATTTTGAAAAGAGGAGTGACATCATTTAATTAACTTTTTAACAGGATCCTTTTGCTGCTTTTTATGAGTTGAGGGGAAGAAGACAAGGGAAAAAGCAAGAAGATCAGTTGGGAAGATTCTGCAGTAGCCCAGATTGCCTACTGCTACTTCTACCTCCACTGTGCACAGGTACCACAGCTTGTTTTGCTAACAAAGATATGGGATATAGCAGTTAGGACTATGGCCTCTGGTGCATCTTTTTGACACTCATCAGAATCAGTTCTATGTATGTCTTTATTCTCCACATCATTCTTCTCTGAGCCAAGGGTACCTTACCTTGAGGGGAGTTTCTGGTTAGGAGCTTCAGGAGATGGGTCTTATGATGTAGCAAACCCCGTGAATATAGGGTGTGCAAAATGTGCCAGGCAGCCAGAAGGCATGACTAATGCCCACTACAGTCCATCCCTTTGTTGCCCAACATCAGTATGTACTCTCCCTCCAAACATAAACCAAATAAACAAGCAAATAAACAAAAATGCTCCCTCAAATAATGCAACTGTAACTTGTACAAATCAAAATATGCAGTCTCCAAAAGAGTGAATCCCAGGTAACATTAGTGAATACATCTAACTTCACATTTGGAATTTCTAGGTGATGTTCATTCATTTCCTGGTTCTGTCACAATCTTATCTTGTGGAATAATTGGTTAAGATATGGTGTGCCTGGGTGGTTCAGTCAGTTAAGTGTCTGACTTTGGTTCAGGTCATGATCTCGCGGTTCGTGAGTTCAAGCCCCATGTCGGGCTCTGTGCTGACAGCTCAGAGCCTGGAACCTACTTCGGATTCTGTGTCTCCCTCTCTCTCTCTGCCCCTCCCCTGCTCACACTCTGCCTCTCTCTCTCTCCAAAATAAATAAACATAAAAAAAATTTTTTTAAGATATAAATAATATGCCCCTTATAAAATAATAGGGGGATGGGTGACAGGTAATAATAAATTTCTAATATATTATGAATCTGTAGAAGACAAAGTATGAAAGAAAATATAGGTAGAGCCAATAACCTTTTTTTTTTTTTTTAATGTTTTTATTTCTTTTTGAGACAGAGAGAGACAGAACATGAGCAGGGAAGGGACAGAGAGAGAGGGAGACACAGAATCTGAAGCAGGTTCCAGGCTCTGAGCTGTCAGCACAGAGCCCAACACAGGGCTTGAATTTACAGGCTGTGAGATCATGACCTGAGCCGAAGTCAGAAGCTCAACCGACTGAGCCACCCAGGCGCCCCGAGCCAATAACCTTTTAAAACTACCTGGAAAACCTGTTACCTGCCTTTTGGGTAGCAGGAACCTTATTTCCTTGTGCAAATCAGAATTAATCATTAAATGCTGAACCCTCTTTATATCATGTTACTCAGTGATTTTGAGGACACCAAAATGGCTATGTGGCACTCTCAATTTCGTATTCAATGGAATAAATATGAGGGAATAGTTTCTCCTTGAACATTAAGACCTCACCAGCAAAGCCCGTAGATGGTAATTTTTTAAATAGGAGGGAGCAAATATTTTAGTAGTAGATAAATAGGTGTTAATACTAATAGGTGCTATCCCAGTCTCCATTTTGGGTACCCAGACCCTAAAAAAATACCACATATTGGTTCTGATGAGACCATGTACTGGATGTGAGGGCAATACCCACCTTTGCAAGGTATAGTCTTCTAGATGGTACTCTTTTTCAGTTTTTAACAGTTTTAGAATAGTAGAGCTCTAAAATGTCTGAGCTTTGTGGGTGATGAGGCACTGAATAAAACCAGCAAATCTCAAGAGCATCAACCCAGCAAATCTCAAGAGCATCAACCCATTGCTTTACTTTTTTCACTATAAAAGAAGCTCTTTGGTCCAAAGTAACGTTATGTGGGAAGCATGATCATGAATAAGGAATTCATAATATCCATAGCTGGCAGCAAATTTAATTTCCAAGGAGTATCTACCCCAGTAAGGAGAAAAAAATCATCACCTCTTTCATAGTGGAAGAAATCTAGCTGACTGGTCAACATGGTGATTACATAATCCTGTTGCTCATGGTTGGATACTATAGCAAACTGACAGTAGTGAGGTAATCCTTAGTAAGGGTAAATACACATTGTTAATACTGTGAATAACTATATGGTTCATGAACCCAATGAGCAAGCATTGGGGTGGCTGGATGAAGCTAATATCCACAGAGCATGTCATCCTCACCTCTTAATCACAAAACACTTCTACAGAGGTAAGACAAAGAGAAGAGATACAAATATTCTCACTCTCTCGATACATTCCAAAGTGTCCTTCCACATACTTCTTCCCAAATGCACTCGCTATCAGTACTCCCAAGTGTGCTCTTTTCAAGTCATTTATCCTCAAAACTAACCTCTGGATATGAATCAGTGTAGATACCTCATGCTGTCTTTTTTAAATGTAGAACACACATGAGATTTAGCTCTCCAAGTTCTGGCCATTGGGTGAATTTCCCTTCCCAGTCAGTCTATAAAACTCCCTATGAGGGGTTGCAAATCTCCAGCAGTATATTTCTAGTGGTTGTCAGCATATCGTGCCATTATCTAGAGATCAGGCTCAACTTTTTGCAACTGGTCATACAGAACTCTTCATGAATCTGTAGCTCTGAGAGAGGCAGAAGTAGCAATGAGAGTACACACACTGGGGGTATGAGACATTTTAGGACTTGCTTGGGCCTTTCCTATTTATAACCCTCCACTTGATGAAATGTTGTTAATAACATGGTAGACCAGATGACATTCTGCTTATAATATGGACCCAGGTTGCAGTTGTCTGTGTACCATAAATAGGTGTGTAGTCTCTACCAGGGACCCAATGCAAGGCAAGAGCTAGTTCACAAAAAAGGATGATAATTTCTTAATCAAGTGAGTGTGGATCTACTCCAAAATCCTAGGGGCCTCTGCCATAGTGTCTCCTACTTGGGATTTCCACAAACTCCTTCAGCATCCTGATTGGCTACAGACATTCTCAACACCATTGGATCCTTGATTAAGGACCAAGTGGTCAAAGAGCTTGTATTGCAGCCTGGACCATCTGCAAAGCCTTCTCTTTCTCTGAGTCCCACTCAGACCATATAGCCTTATGAAGCACAGAGTAAATAGACCCAACCATGCTGCTCTCCAAAATCCAAAGAAAACAAGCATTGTCCCTCTGTCTTAACAGATATATGGTGGGAAGTTCAGGAACTTTTCTTTCACCTTGGGAGGAGAGATACCCTGACATCTGGCAGCAGAAAGCCCATGAAAATACAAGTCTCTGTGTAATTGGGGGTTTTATTTCCTATCGCCTTCATTCATTTGTCTTACCAATGCAGCTAAAAAGCTGCTATTTTCTACTCTCCAGGTCTTATTGGCATGCTTGAAACTGGGCAAGGCCTTCACCACCAGAGCTAGATTTTGACTGCTGTACAGGTCAAGTTGGATTTTGTGGTCCGTTCAGTGCTAATGGTCCCTGTGGGTCAAATTGAGAGTAGGGTGCAAAATATCAAAATTTTAAAGAAAGACAGAATCAGTATTAATGTTTTCTTTTAGCCTCAGGCTTCAATATGGCTTGGCATGATACTGATATTTTGTTCATGGGGCATTTGGGTACTAATTTTGAATTAAAAAAATACTGCGTTAAAATATTATTTATTTTGATTACTGAGTTTTTTTGGTGTGATTTTACATTTTACACCCATGGCAAGTATCTCACTTGCCTCATCCTAGTCCCAGCCTAAATTATCATTAATCAACCTTCAGACCCTGCTGCCCTTAACTGTAACCACCTTATTTCTAGCTGTTAATTGTTTTTCTTGGTCTCTGCTGGCTTTTAAATCCAACCAGGCCACAAAAACAGTCCCATAATCTCATTTCCTTAAGGTCTGCTGCTTGCTATCACATCCAATGCCACTTCTTTGTACTAGTCACAGTACTTGGATGCAAACAGAACAACCTACTCTTGCTAATTTTAACCCCAAACAGGATTTGTTAAAAGATACTGAATAACTCACTCTCTGTGTATGAGGGCCAGAGAATGAGGCTTGGAGGCTATGTGGTCAGGAATTAAACCATTCGACCCCTCCAAGGAGAACAGTTGCTGCTGATGCTGGGCACAGGCACCGCCAGTGCTAGGCACACAGTGCAAAGCTGGTACCACAGAGACCTGCTGCACTTGAATGCTGATGGCCTTGCCATCAGGCTCATAAGGATCAATTCTGCATGGCACCGCATCCCCCAGTGGGAAATGAAAGGGAAATTCGGTATGGAAGTAGAGTGTGGGATGTTGCCCAAGAAAGGGGGGTGTGTGTAAAAAAAAGCCACAGTTACTGTCCAGGGATATGAGGACATGGCATAAGACAAATTACACTTCACACTAAGGATGGCAGAGCAGAAATAGTGGAGCCTGGGACACAGATGACATCGTGGTTATGTTGTTCCAGCCTGGGGTGTCTCGCCGCAGATTTTTTTGTTATATAAGAAAAGTTGCCCTGGTTTATAGTTTGTAGCAGATGAAGGTATTCTCAATTGATGATTGACCAAGAGGAAGCCATTCTGAGGAGGTAAGAAGAAAGCAGAATCCTGATTGAGGGACCAAATTATAAAGATACTTGTGAGTGAGGAATATACCAGGTAAATGGACAAGTGTGAATGAACATGAAACCACAAGCGCAAGAATAGTAAACAAGAGAAACCAGGAAGAACTCATACAAGAAATAATAAACATAGAAATCTATGAAATACTGGGGAGTCTTCGTGGCCCAGATGGTTAAGTGACTGACTCTTGATTTTGGCTCAGGTCATGATTTCATGGCTCGTGAGTTTGAGCACCGTTTTGGGCTTTGTGCTGACAGCATGGAGCCTGCTTGGGATTCTCTCTCTCCCTCCCTCTCTGCCCCCCATACTCCCGCCCCTGCTGCTTGTGTGCCCTCTCTTTGTTTTGAATACATTACTGAACATTCATGAAGGTCAGGGATTCTCAGTAAGGGTGAAACCAATCCAAGAATGAGGAGCTGGACATTTGTGGGACAACTGCTGCCATTAAATGTGGGGAGCCCACAAATGCTGATGTCCTGAAATGCAAAAAACATTCTTGTAAAATGAAGAATTGTCCCACACCACCACAGTTTTTTAATATCCTGCTGGATATTTAAATAGGTGAAAACCTGCTAATGATTACCTGAGCCTATAGCCTATTTTACATATAAACACAGTGGTGTTTTTTTTTTTTTTAGATGGTTTCAATACATACCAAATTTTCTAGGTATGTAACTACCAAGGCAGTTGAGGCAAAATTGCACTTTCTATTCAGAACTTTATCATGAGCTTTGTCGTTTTGGAAAAATCACATTAACGGTGGCAACACTGCTTACAGTATTTACATCACCAACATATGTGTAGAAGTCTGCATTTGTAGCTGTAATGTTTATGGTAAGTGTATATACAGGTGTAACAATATGTTAGTTGTCTTGGGCATTTTTGTATTACAATTTTCTTTCCATTAATGTTCCTATTTATGTCAAATTAGGGCATTATATTGAGTTTTAAAAAATTGTGAATGGTGAGGGATTATACTACCTGTGAACTTAATTTTAGGAAGGCAAAGAGTTGTAATAAAATATTTGTTGCGAAAAGGAGACTGTGTGTAATTTGAGAATCTGCCCTTGAAAAAGATCAATAGCTTATAAATAAGTTAACTTTAAAAATAGTACAAGAGAAAATATTGTCAACTCATAGAAGGCAAGAAGGGAATAAATGAAACAAGAAACATGTTAAAGGAAAAACAAAACAAGATGGCAGAAATAATTCAAATATCATACTTACAATAAATACAAAGAGATTAACCTCACTTATTAAAAGACAGAGATTAGGGGCGACTGGGTGGCTCAGTCAGTTGAGCGTCCAACTCTTGATTTTGGCTCAGGTCATGATCCTGGGGTGGTGGGATTGAGCCCCACATCCGTGAAGCCACTTAAGTCAGTCTCTCTCCCCCCCCCCCCGCTCTCCCTCCCTCGCCCCTCCCCGACTCACGTGCGCACGTGTACTCTCTCTCTCAAAAAATAAATAAATCATCTTAAAAAAATAAAAGAGATTATAGAAAAGGTGACAAAACAAAACTAGGTATATAGTATTTATAAAAGATAAACATTAAGAGCAGATTGAAAGAAAAATAAAGACTGAAAGTAAAGGAAAAAATGTCCTATGCAAAAAAATACTCCACCATAAAGATTTAATAGTGAAGAACGTGTATGGCTTTAATAAAATCTCAAGGTATGTAAAGCACAACTTGAGGGAATTACAAGGGGAAAAATTAACAAATCTACAATCATAGATTTTTTTAACATAAGTCCATAAACTGATAGATTAATTAGAAACAGTAAGAATACATTAAAATTTAACACAACTATCTTGATTTATAAGCTATATTTTGAAAGCTTCTCTGCAAAAATACTTTTTTATACTTTTTCACAAGCAGAAACAGTATTTCTCCGAAATTGCCCATACTCCAGAGATTAAATATCCTATGGCCCACCTGCTAGACTACAAGATAATTAAATTGGAATAAATAAATAAATAAATAAATAAATAAATAAATAAGGCACATATGTTTGGAGACTCAGAACAATCTTAAAATTTTAATAGGTTAAAAAGCAATTGTAAAGGAAATCAGAGAACATTTAAAACTAAAAAGAACTTTATGTCAAAATGGACATCTAAAATTAATAGCTTCGGGGCGCCTGGGTGGCGCAGTCGGTTAAGCGTCCGAATTCAGCCAGGTCACGATCTCGCGGTCTGTGAGTTCGAGCCCCGCGTCAGGCTCTGGGCTGATGGCTCGGAGCCTGGAGCCTGTTTCCGATTCTGTGTCTCCCTCTCTCTCTGCCCCTCCCCCGTTCATGCTCTGTCTCTCTCTGTCCCAGAAATAAATAAAAAACGTTGAAAAAAAATTTTTTTAAATTAATAGCTTCAAATACATTAACTACAAAACAAGTTGAAAATAAAGCATTTTTCTATTCAAATAGTTTTTAAAAAGGAAACTCAAAGAAAGAAGAAATGAAATAATAAACATCAGATGTTAATGAAATAATAAGTAGCAAGCAAAAATACTGAAGGTATCATTTATAACAATGCAAACTGGTTTTGAGGGAAAAAAATAAACAAAACTTTAATATAATTCATCAAGCAAAAGGAAAGCTATAAAAATTAGGACTATCAGAGATTTAACTAACTGTAGATAGTTACGGGAGATATTAAGAATCAGTAAAGGGAGGGGTGCCTGGGTGGCTCAGTCAGTTGAGTGTCCAGCTCTTGATTTTGGCTCAGGTCATGATCTCACAGTCATGGCATTGAGCCCCTGGTGGGGCTCTGTGCTGGGCATGGAGCCTATTTGGGATTCTCTTTCTCCCTCTCCTTCTGCCTGCTGCACCCTCAAAAAAATCAGTAAATGGATTTAATGCTAATGTTTTAAATACCTAGGTTAAATGAACAACTTTTTAAAATTATCAAAAGTTTCTCGAGAAGAAACAAAATCTCAATAGGCCACTAGCCATTGAAGAAAAGTAATAGTAGTTTAAGAACTCTCCAGCCAAACATACCTTGCATAAATGGTAAGGTTGGTTTTTTTTAGTTTTATTTTTAAGTAATCTCTATACCTAAGTAAGGCTCCACAAAAATGCCAGCGGGGAGCCTGACGTGGGGCTCTAACTCACGAACAGTGAAATCATGACCTGAGCCAAAAGCTAGAGTTAGACGCTTAACCGACTGAGCCACCCAGGTGCCCCTAGAGGCATTCACATTAAGTCTGGACACGACAAGTATGGCCCTTAACAGAGCCCACATTCAACTGGAAGTTCTAGTTAAGTGCTAGACTAGGCTAACTTTAAGACCACCAAATTATTCCAGATTAGACAGAAACACTCCCCAGTTCATTTTTTGAAAATAAGCATTAGTCCTAAATTATGATAAAAATAAGTCTTGAAATAGGAAGAAAATCCACATTTACACACCAATTTCTCTTATGTATAAAGATGCAGGGGCACCTGGGTGGCTCAGTCCGTTAAGCATCCGACTTCAGCTCAGGTCATGATCTCATAGTTCATGAGTTCCAGCCCTGAGTTGGGCTCTGTGCTGACAGCTCAGTGCCTGGAGCCTGCTTCAGATTCTGTGTCTCCCTCTCTCTGCCCCTCTCCCACTCATGCTCTGTCTCTGTCTCTTTCTCTCTCTCAAAAAGAAATAAAACATTAAATAAATAAAGATGCAAAAATTCTAAATGTTATCACATGATGTATAAGTTATTAAAATAACTCATCTAAAAAAAATAACTCATCTATGGAGAGGCAGAAAGTTGTAATTTCACATTTTCTTAATGTAGAACTCTGATTACTATATTCTTTCTCAGTTCTTTGTCTACTAGCTATATGTATATGTTATATGGATGTGTGTTATAACATATATGTTATTACACACACACATAAGTTGTTTTTGTTCAGTCTTGGCTGAAGCTGGAGTTGTACAATATGAGCTTGTAAAAAAGAGTCAGTATTGTCAGCAACAAAATTCTGAGCAGAGCAGCAATTTATAAACATTTTTTGCAAGAGCTAGAGACTAAGAATATTAAAATATTGAACTGGAGATAGACAAAAACAAAAAAGAACTCTAGTTATCAGATTATCAGATATATATATATACCCCAGTTATCAGATGATTGTATTCTGCAAACTTTCTGGTGTACTTCTCTACTTAAAGTACCTTGGTTTGTGAGTATAATTTGTCCTGGAAACATGCTTGTAATCCAAAGCACTTGTATATCAAAGTGAATTTCACGAACCATTGGCTCAGTTGTGATCATGTGACATTTGGCATCATGTACTACTTGTATTGCAAGACCGCTCATTTATCAAGTTAAAATTTATTAGAAATGTTTGCTCATCTTGCAGAACACTCGCAGACCAAGTTACTCACAATCCAAGGTTTTACTGCACTGTGATAACGTGGGTGAACATTCTCTTGTACACACCTGATCTCCAACAGTTCAGTGCTATTTGCCTAGCAAGAGAGCTGTCAGTCTCCAAGGCTTGCTAACTAGCTGCCTTCTGCAATGGAACTGACCATAACCCAAGTTATAAATAGCTGGATTTTCCTAGATATGCAGAAAGGTTTCAGATTTATTATATCCTCAACTTTGCCCTTCAATCAAAATGCTAAAAATTAAATAACTCTGTAATAGTCTTTGTCTTAAAACTTAACACATGGGATATTTAGCTTTCATATTATAGCAAAATAGGATTTCTGTTGTAATAAAGTGTACTTATTTAATATCAGGAAATGATTTATTATTCAATAAGGTAAAGGATAAAAATTATTATGATTATCCCCAAAAGGCATATGATAAAAACTGAGTTGTCATTTCTAATAAAATTCATATAAAGATAAAAAGGCCACCCTTTACTATGATCAAAGCTGTCTACCAAACCCCACAGGCAATATGCTACTCATTGAAATGCTGAAGCCATTTCCATTTATATCAGAAAAGAGATGAGGACGAGTACACTTATTGCAGCTATTAAACATGGCTTTAGAAATGTAAAGCAATCGATAGGTATAAAAAATAACTGATGTAGGGGCACTTGGGTGGCTCAGTCGGTTAAGCACCTGACTTCGGCTCAGGTCATGATCTTGCGGTTTGTGAGTTTGAACCCCGCATCGGACTCTGTGCTGACAGCTCAGAGCCTGGAGCCTGCTTCAAATTCTGTGTCTCCCCCTCTCTGTGCTCCTCCCATGCTCATGCTCTGTCTCTCTCTGTCTCTCAATAATAAATAAATGTTAAAAAAAATTAAAAAAAAATACCTGAGGTAAACAATGGAAAGGAAGAGTCAGAATTATTTCTATTTAAATCATATATTTGCACATCTGTATAAACCAAGACACTTTAGGAAAATATTCTTTGGTATGATGACTAAATATAAGATACAGATATATTTAAGGAGAGCACCTGTTGGGATGAGCAGTGGGTATTATATGTAAATGATGAATTAGTAAATTCTCCTGAAACCATTATTACACTATATGTTAACTAACTTGGATTTAAATAAAGTAAAAAAAAAAAAAGATACAGATATAAAAATTAACACTTTTCTATATAAGCTATAATCAGTTAAAATGAATTATATATATCTATATATCTATATCTATATATCTATATATATTTAGTTTCAAAGTCATGAAACACAAGTTCTGAACAAGAAAGCATTGAGATCATATGAAATATTACAAAATTTTACTAAAGGGAATATAATAAGATCTGAAAAATCAGTGTGAAAGACCGTGTTTCTTTTTTTTTTAAGTTTATTTATTTATTTTGAGAGAGAGAGAGAGAGCCAGGGAGGGCCTGAGAGAAGGAGAGAGATCCCAAGCAGGCTCTGCACCATCAGTACAGAGCCTGATGTGGGACTCGAACCTGCGAACCCTGAGATCATGACCTGAGTGGAAATCAAGAGTTGGACACTTAACCAATGCCCCAGCCATGTTTCTTGTTGGAAAGATTTAATAGAATAAAAATTCAAATAGGGGCGCCTGGGTGGCTCAGTCGGTTAACCATCTGACTTTGGATCAGATCAGGTCATGATCTCACTGTTCATGAGTTCAAGCCCTGTATCAGGCTCTCTGCTGTCAGCACAGAGCCCACTTCAGATCCTCTGCCTCCCTCTCTCTCTGCCCCTCCTGTGCACATGTGCTCACTCTCTCTCTCTCGAAAATAAATGAACATTTAAGAAAAATAAAAATTCAATTAATATAAATAGTTGATATAATTCTAAGCAATAGAAGAACAAATACCTGAGATTAGGCACAAAAAGAAAAAAAGCGTGGTGGGAGCTTAGATTACCATATTTAAAAATATTGTATATTCTTAAAAATATTGTATATTCTAGTTACTGTAATACTTCAAAATTTAAATTGTGCAAATAAACATTACACATTGCAACTCTTTAGACTATGTAAATATACAACAAATGAGTCCAGAAGATGGGGTTAGATCATGTCTTTTGAAAATTGTGTTTTCTTAGATTTGAGATATAACAGACCCTAGATATATCATTAATTGAAAGCAGGTTAGATGGGCTAAATGGGTGATGGGTATTAAGAAGAGACTTGTTATGATGAGCACTGGGTGGTATATGTAAGTGTTGAATCACTAAATTCTACTCCTGAAACAAACAAAAGTAAAAAAAGAAAGAGAGCAGGTTAGGTCCTGGACAATCTGGGTAAATTATATGGTAGTAAACTCTAATACAGTGGTAGGCTTGATTTCTTAATTATCAGTTAGGATTTTTACATCCCTCTTTGTATTTTTTAAAACATGTTTATTTATTTGAGAGAGAGAGAGAGAGAGAGAGAGAGAGAGCACGAGCACAAGCAAGGGAGGAACAGAGAGAGGGAGGGAGATACAGAATCTGAAGTAGGCTCCAGGCTCTGAGCTGTCAGCACAGAGCCCTACATGGGTCTTGAACCCATGAACCGTTAGATCATGACCTGAGCCAAAGTCAGGCACTTAACTGACTGAGCCACCCAGATGCCCCTACATCTCTTTTTATAAATAAAGATGTAAAAAGTCCTTTACATTGGCCTTTTTTTTTTTTTTTTTTAATGTAGGCTCTATGCCTGATGTGGAACCCAGAGCAGGGCTTGAACCCACAAGCCTGAGATCAAGAGACGCTTAGCTAACTGAGCCACCCACCCAGGTGCCCCTACTTTTTTTTTTCAGTAGGCTTCACACCCAGTGCAGAGCCCAATGTGGGTCTTGAACTCAGAACTCTGAGATCAAGACCTGAGCTGAGATCAAGAGTCTGATCTTAACTGACTGAGCCACCCAGGTGCCCGCCAAATTGGCTTTTAATGTTAATTATGTACTCTGTATTTGCTTGCTAGGGCTGCCATAACAAGTATCACAGACTGGGTGGCTTAAACAACAGAAATCTATTGTGTCATAGTTATAGAGGCTAGAAGTCTGAGATCAAGGCTTGGTTTCTTCCGAGGCCTCTCTCCTTGCCTTACAGATGGCTGCCTTCTTGTTAGGTCTTCACCTGGTCTTTCATTTGTGCACGTGTATTCCTGGTGTCTTTGTGTGTCTAAATTTCCTCTTTTTATAAAGACATCAGTCAGGTTGGATTAGGATCCACCCTAAGGGACTCATTTTAACTTAATCATCTTTTTTAATAGCCTTATCTCCACACAGAGTCACATTTTGAGGTATTGGAGATTAGGTCCTCAACATGGATTTGGGGGGACATAATTCAAACTATAACATACTCTTTGCCCCATTTAACTATCCAAGTTTTAGTGACCTCTTATATAAGTTGGTAAGCATTCTATTTTTTTTCCCAGGCTCTGGAAGAATTTATATAATATGTAAATTATCTATTACTTGAAGTATTGGCATTCTGTGTTCTTAAAAACATCTGGCTTTTTAAGGGGTTAGATTGTTAAATATTTTAATTTTTTTCCTGTTGGTTATGTTTTTTCAACTTTTTTTTTTTATTTTTTTTTTATTTTTGGGACAGAGAGAGACAGAGCATGAACGGGGGAGGGGCAGAGAGAGAGGGAGACACAGAATCGGAAACAGGCTCCAGGCTCCGAGCCATCAGCCCAGAGCCTGACGCGGGGCTCGAACTCACGGACCGTGAGATCGTGACCTGGCTGAAGTCGGACGCTTAACCGACTGCGCCACCCAGGCGCCCCTCCTGTTGGTTATGTTTTATTCAGGTTTTCTACTTCTTCCTGAATAAAATTAGGTTATTTTCTTAGAAAATGATTAATTTCATGTAGATCAGTAGTTGCCGACTGGGGGCAATTTCACCCTCCACTCTACTCCAGACCTTTAGGCGATGTCTGGAGACATTCTTATTTTTCAGAATTAGAGGGAAGGGGAGAATACTGACATCTAGTTAGCAGAGGACAGGGAGGCTACTAAACACTGTACACTATACAGGACAGCCCCCTATAACAAAGAGTTATCTGATCCCAATGTCAGCAGTGTGAAAATCCTGCTCTAGACGTTCAAATTTACTTGTATAAAGTAGTAGGATGGTTAAGAAGAATCTCGGTTTATAGAGTTAAATAAAATTCCTCATTTATAATGTCTTTAGTTTTTAATTTTTTTTTCTTGACCACGCCCATATTCTGACCTCTAGAAAGAACACTTCTGGATTTGGACTAAATCTAAACTTGACTTGATTTAATCTCTATTTTTTATTAATTCATATCTTCTCGTTTTGAAAGTTATTTTATTTGCTTTCTACCTTGTTTTATGCATAGTTTGTTTTTCTGTTTATTAAATTATATCCATGTATCAAAGGATATACATTTTCCTATCAGTACAGATTTGGATCACATTACACAGCTTTTGATATGTACTACTCTCAATACCATTCATTACTAAAAATTCTGTATTGTTTACTTTTAGTTTCTTCCTTAAATTACCAAGTTGATAGTGTTTTGTTTTAGATCAACTTTTTTACTTGATTTATCATCTTATTGCCTTTCTGTCAGAGTTTTTCTTTTGATGTTCAATAAAAGATAAGTGGTTACTGATGACTTTCCTATATTTTTTATATTAAAGAATGTTTTTATAATGCCCTAATGTTAAGTAAAATCCTGGTAACTGTTTCCTACATTTGTTACATTCATTATAAAGACTCTTTATAATGTAGAATAAAGTATAAACTTAAACTAAGTTTTTCCTCATTATTTACATGAGTATAATTTCATGCTAATATAAATCACTGACATGATAAATAAGAATTAAGATAAATAAAAATTTATTACATATTACATTCATGTGGCCTTTCTCCTGAATGAATTCTCTGATGCCTTCCTATACTTGCTATATTCACAGAGTTCTCATCTGGTAATTCTCTGATGTCCCATAAGAGTTTACTTAGAAGCAAAATACTACATTCATTACAGTACTAGAGATTTTCTTTCTCCAATATGAATTTTCTCATGTCGAATAAGACATGAACCACGGATAAAGGCTTTCCCACATTCTTTACATTCATAGGGTTTCTCACCAGTATGAATTATCTGATGATGAATAAGTTGTGATCCTTGACCAAAAGATTTGCCACATTCCTTACATTCATAAAGTTTTTCACCAGTATGAATTCGTTGATGGTGTGCGAGTTCCCTGTTATGACTAAAGGACTGTCCACATTCCTTACATTCAAAGAGTTTTGCTCTTAAATGAATTTTCTGATGTCCGATAAGATTTGAGTGGTAACGGAAGGCTTTATTACAATTGTTACATTCATAGGGTCTTTCTCCAGTGTGAATTCTCTGATGTTGAATAAGGATTGAGTGGTGATGGAAGGCTTTCCCACATTCACCACATTCATAGGGTCTTTCTCCACTGTGAACTCTCTGATGTCCCTTAAGAATTGAAGCGTTGCTAAAAGCCTTCCCACATTCTTTACATTCATACTGTTTTTCTTTAGTATGTGTTTTTTCATGTCGAATGAGGGATGAGTGGTAACTGAAAGCTTTTCTACATTCTTTGCATTCATAGGGTTTCTCTCCAGTATGAATTCTCTGGTGTAGAGTAAGGTGTGAGCCACGACTAAAAGCCTTTCCACATTCCTTACATTCATAGGGTCTTTCTCCAGTATGAATTCTCTGATGTCGAATGAGATTTGAGGGGTGGTGGAAAGCTTTCCTACACTCATTACATTCATAGAGTTTGTCTCCATTATGAATTCTCTGATGTCCAGTAAGTTTTGAGCAACTGTTAAAAGCCTTTCCACAATGCTTACATTCATAGCATTTTTCTTTAGTATGTCTTCTCCCATGGTGAATTAGCAGTGAGTGGTAATTGAAGACTTTCCCACATTCTCTGCATTCATAGGGTTTTTGCCTAGTATGATATATCTGATGTAGACTATAGGATGTTTGTTGACTGAGACTTTGCATATTTTCATGGGTGACTGTCACAGGTTTAAGATATTCTTCTTTATTTCCCTGTTCTGTCTGAAAATGGTGATTATACTTCCAATCATCTTGAAAAATGGAACATCCAAATTCATGGGTTGGAAGTCTTTCCATTATCTTCCACTGAGATGACTTTATTTTATAATTGTCATCATTTGGTGATAACTCCTTTGTTGCACATTGGGATTTCATATCTGAGAAGTAATGAGAAAGAAAATGTGCATTTTTTTCCAGTTCCTGGAAGAACAAAATTTCTGAATAGGAATATGAACACATTACCTATAAGAAATTGATGGCTTGACAAGATCTCAAATATAACTATGGAAGGTGAGCATAGCGTGGACACAGAGGTGATTAAAGAAGCAGGGTAACTGTTTCTAAAATGTTGCTTCAGATCAGAATTACTGGAAAACTTGTTAAAAACAGAAATGGTACAAGTATCACTTCAAAGCAATTGAATCAAACTACAGGAATAGACCTTAGCTTTAAGAAAAATCTCTAGGGGCACCTGGGTGGCTCAGTCAGTTAAGCGTCCAACTTCGGCTTGGGTCATGATCTCATGGTTTGTGGGTTCGAGCCCGCCTCGGGCTCTGTGCTGACAGCTCGGACCCTGGAGCCTGTTTCGGATTCTGTGTCTCCCTCTCTCTCTGCTCCTCCCCCGCTCATGCTCTGTCTCTCCCTCTCCTTCAAAAATAAATTTAAAAACATTAAAAAAAAAAATCTCTAGTGATTCTGATGTAGCCTGAAGTTGGAAAATCATTAAGGTTTTCCTCTGTACTTAGTGTAACACTTGAATAACTTACCATTAACTCAAAGGTGATATCATGATCTGGCCCTGGCTAACATATCACTGAACTATGCTCTTCCCCAGTTCACTATGCTATGTTCCAAGAGCAGATAAAATACTTTTGTATATTAGTGTGATTTCCACTGCTGTTCTCTCTAGCAGGTATTGTTTTTGTTTTTCAATTTTTTAAAAATTTTATTTAAGTGATCTCTCCACCCCATGTGGGGCTCAAACTCAAGACACTGAAATCAAGAGTCATATGCTGTTCCAACTGGGCCAGCCAGGCACCCCATTTGGAGGTACTGTCTGTCCTTGTATGGCTGGCCCCTTCTCACCCTTCTTGTCTCAGTGTAAATATAATTACAAATAACACTAAAAATCCCCCCTCTCAAACTGTGTCGGACAACACCAAATCTTATTCTAGTGCCCAAATGACTAATCATAACCTTCACGATTTTTCTCATCTATTTTTTCTCATTTTCTATGCTAGACTATAAGATTCCTATTGGAAAGCATCATGTCTGTTTAACTCACTACTATTTAATTAGCTTTTAGCACAATATCTACCATATAACAGGTGTTCAATAAATAGCTATTGAATGGTGAGGATTAAGGAAAAGGAATTAGAATGGGAATATAGGAAAATATCAGGAAATTAATAGGGAAAACAATTAAGTTCCATAGTCATTATTTTAGAAGAATCTTTATGGTGTTTTATGCATTGTGGCAAAATTATATAACCAAAGTTTCATGTAATTATGAACATATAGATTTGTTGATGTAGGAAAACTAGAGGATACCCTCCAATGGGACAAAGGGTGTCTCAGTGGCTAATGAGCTAGAAACTGTAATAAAAAGAATGTTGGGTCTTAGTTGATGGGGCAAGATGATGGCAATACAAAGTGGAGAATATCCTGGGGAAATTTCAAAGGGTGGAATGAGTCAGCTATGAGCAGATAACAAGGAGGTAGTTTTTGTGTCTAGAGTAGATACTATATAAAACACCATTTGCCTGGCATGTGACGATATTGGCCAAGGATAAGAAACAAGTAGCCTCACCAATGGCAACAGCCACTGACAGTCTGAAGTAAAAGCAACCTTCAGATAGCATGACAGAATAAAATGCACAGTGGCATGGTGGGAAGATCCAAGGAACTGTATCATAGAGACTGGATTTCAAGTCTCAGTTCTCTAATTACAAGGTTTATGTCACTGCAAGAATTACTTACAATCTGTAAGTACCATTTCCATATCTGTAAAATGATGGTAACGCTTAACATAGGTTAATTGCTAAAATTAACAGTAATTTAGAGCGAGACTGAGAAAAATAATGGTAACTGTTTGAAGCTCAGTGATAGGTACATCATTATTTTTGCAAATATTTGAAAATTTCTGTAATAAAAAGAAAAGAAGAGAATAACTTGGGTAAAGTCCCTGGAAAAAATAAGTAGTAATTACAATAAAGGAAAAAAATATTTTCACAAAAATGACAAAAGTGGACAAGGGAAATTATTTTGAAGACATCAAAGTAGTGCCAGGCTGAGAGGCATAAGCCAAAAGGTAAACATTATTCTGGCATCAACTTCTTCAACATTCAGAAAGTCTTGTCTAGCTCTTAAACAGGTCTTCACTTTTTTTTTCTCATTTCTTGATATCCACTGCCAATACTCAAACCGAAGCATAAATGATTTCTCAAATAAGAAAATATTTGCAAAGAATTTATCTGATAAGGGGTTAATATCCAAAACATATAAGGAACTCATTTAACTCAATGGCAAAAAAAAAAAAAAAAAAAATAGTGTGATTAAGAAATGGGAAAAGGACCTAAACAGACATTTTTCCAAAGAAGACATACAAATGTCCATGAAAATATGCTCAACATCACTAATCACTGGGGAAATGCAAATCAAAACCACAATGAGATATCACCTCACACCTGATAGAATGGCTATTATCAAATTGACAAGAAATAACAAGTGCTGACCAGGATGTGGAGACAAGGGAACCCTTGCACACTACTGGTAGGAATGTAAATTGTTACAGCCACTGTGGAAAATTTGAGGTTGCTCAAATGATTAACAATTGAATTACCATATGATCCAACAATCCTACTCCTGAGTATATATTCAAAGGAAATGAAATCACTATCTTGAAGAGATATTTGCACCTCCATGTTCATTGCAACATTAGTTGCAAAAGCCAAGACCTGGAACAACTTAAGTGTCCACTGACACATGAATGAATAAAGAAAATGTGGTGTTTACATATACAATGGGATGTAATTCAGCCATAAAAAAGAAGGAAATCCTGCCATTTGTGACAACATGGATGAACCTTGAGGGCATTATGCTATGAAATAAGTCATATGGAGAAAGGCCAGTATTTCATGATCTCATTTATATGTGAAATCTAAAAAGCCAAACTCATAGAAACAGAGAGTAGATTGGTGCTTGCCAGGGGCTAAGGGTGGAGGCAATGGAGAGATGTTGATCTATGGGTACAAACTTCCAGTTATAAGATAAATAAGTTCTGGAATCTAATGTACAGCATGGTGATCATAGTTAATCTATATTGTATACTTAAAAGTTGCTGAGAGGTGGGGCGCCTGGGTGGCTCAGTCGGTTAAGCGTCTGACTTTGGCTGAGGTCATGACCTCATGGTTTGTGGGTTTGAGTCCCGCGTCAGGCTCTGTGCTGACAGCTCAGAGCCTGGAACCTGCTTCAGATTCTGTGTTTCCCTCTCTGTCTGCCCCTCCCCAGGTCGCACTCTGTCTCTATCTCTCTCAAATATAAATAAAAATTTTTTAAAACTTGCTGAGAGAGTAGATTTTAAATGTTCTCACCATGCACATGCACACACACACACACACACACACACACACAAAGGTAATTATGTGAGGTGATGTGATAATTAACTTTATTGTAATCATTTCACTGTATATACATGTGGCAAATCATTATGTTGTACATCTTAAACTTACACAATGTTATATGCCAATTATATCTCAGTAAAGCTGAAAAAATTAATCTCTCATCTGAATTGCAGTAACTCCTGTATGGTCTCTTTAATTTCACCCCCCACCAGTGGCAATGATTGCTACTTGATACCCAATATATCATCTTCCTTTCTGTTCCTTAATAACAGAATCCTTATTTAAAATTTTTTTCCATTTTATTTATTTGAGAGAGGTGGGGAGGGAGAGGAAAGGACAGAGAGAGGAGGAGAGAGAAAATCCCAAGCAGCCTCTGCGCCACCATGGGGCTTGACCCCACAACCCTGGAATCATGACTTGAGACGAAACCAAGAGTTGGACACTCCACCAACTGAGCCACTCAGGTACCTGCAGAATCCTGATTTTAAATGAAGCAGCAATGTGCCCAGCTGAAAGACTATCCATGCAGTTGAGTGTGTCCATGTGATTAAGTTCTGGTCCCTGAGATATATGCAAAAGTTTTGTGTGGTACTTTCTATGGTATTTTCTGAGAGGATTACTTGAAGAGAGCTGACCCCAATGAGAGATGTACACTTCTTGTCCTCTACCACCTCTTTCTTCCTTCCTCTTTTCAGAATGCAGATGTGTTTGCTGGAGTGGCAGTAGGCTTTTCAGATCATGAGATCACCTTGAGGATGGGAATGTCAAAGAAAAACTGTAGGGCGCCTGGGTGGCTCAGTTGGTTAAGCTTCTGACCGGCTCAGGTCGTGATCTCACAGTTCCTGGGTTCGTGCCCCACATTGGACTCTCTGCTAACGGCTCAGAGCCTGGAGCCTGCTTAGGATTCTGTGTTTCCCTCTCTCCCTGCCCTTCCCCTGATCATGCTCTGTCTCTCAAAAATGAATAAACATTGGGGCACCTGGGTGGCTCAGTCAGTTAGACGTCTGACTTCAGCTCAGGTCATGATCTCACAGTTCGTGAGTTCAAGCCCCCGTCAGGCTCTGTGCTGACAGCTTAGAGCCTGGAGCCTACTTCAGATTCCTGTGTCTCTCTCTCTCTCTCTCTCTGCCCGTCCCCGCCCCCCCCACCCACTCACAATCTGTCTCTCTCAAAAATAAATAAACATTAAAAAATGTTTAAAAAGGGGTGCCTGGGTGGCTCAGTCGGTTAAGCATCCGACTTCAGCTCAGGTCACGATCTCGTGGTCCGTGAGTTCGAGCCCCACGTCGGGCTCTGGGCTGATGGCTCAGAGCCTGGAGCCTGCTTCAGATTCTGTGTCTCCCTCTCTCTCTGCCCCTCCCCCGTTCATTCTGTGTCTCTCTCTGTCTCAAAAATAAATAAAAACGTTAAAAAAAAACAAAAATAAAAATAAATTTTTAAAAAGACTTAAAAATGAATAAACTTTTAAAAAAGAAAAAAAAAAGAAAATTGCAAGTTAAACAGGCAAGGAAGACTGTATTCAAGATTACTGCAGTAAGGGTCTGAACTATTCCAAGTTCAGATGAACTCAACTCTAAATGATGAACTCAACTCTAAATTCAACAGGGACATCTGGGGATTTATACCCAACAGGCAGATTGAAGGAGTCACTGGATAGAAAATTACTCAGAGTAACTTGGTTAGGTATCAGGAGTGTGGGAATTCTTGCTAAACTGCCTTGGCAGGATTCTTGCTGAAATGGGCTCAGCAGACCTTGGACAGAAGGCCAAAAAATAAAGTCTACTCAAGAAGAGGGCTCAGAGGAGCCTGACTAAACTTTGGTCAAAGAAGGAGACTCCTTATCAGAGCTATACATTAAGATAGGAAAACAGCAAGAAAGGAGCCTGGGTTCTTAAGACAAAGGAAATCAGGTATCAAAAACTGCAAACCCCTGGGGCGCCTGGGTGGCTCAGTTGGTTAAGCGTCCGACTTCAGCTCAGGTCATGATCTCGCGGTCCTTGAGTTCAAGCCCTGCATCGGGCTCTGTGCTGACAGCTCAGAGCCTGGAGCCTATTTCAGATTCTGTGTCTCCCTCTCTCTCTCTGACCCTCCCCCATTCATGCTCTGTCTCTGTCTCAAAAATAAATAAACATTAAAAAAAAATTAAAAAAAAAAAAACCTGCAAACCCCATAAACCAATGGAAGTAATAAGCCAATTTGGCAAGGATGGAAGGATTATAAAAAAACAGCTGTGAAAAATAAATTGTATGTCAGTAATAATCAATTAGGAATTATAACAGGAAAATGATTTTGTTTATAATAACTAACAAAAGTTCTCAAGTTTTAAGGAATAACAGCAGAGATGTTCAAAGATTTTCATGGATAAAACTATAAAATTTAAAATTCTTAATGATGATCATAAAAGATCCCAATAAAGGGATGGATATGCAACATTTATGGAAGGGATGCTCAATGTAGGAAAAATGTCAACTCTTGCCAAATTGATATAAAACTTGGTGTTAACTCTAATGAAAAGCCCAAAAGGACTTTTATAATATTTGACAAGGTGATTAAAAATGTATATACAAGGGTATTTATATAACAACCATAGATAATAATATTCTGACAAAATAAAATGGGGGCTCTTATATTATTAGATATTAAATTACAAAACAGCTTATAAAAACAGGATTTTTAAGTGAAAATGCAAATAGAAACAATATAAAAGCCATGCATACTTGAGAATTCAGTAACAACTTGCTATAGTTATCCTCTTCTATAGTCAGTTATTTTTGCATCTTATTTAAGAAGTCATTTCCCACCTCAAGGTCTGAAAGATATTTACCTCTATTTTCTACTAAGGGTGGATGGAAAATGTGATGCAATATAAAAATACACAGCATCATCTTTAAAGTATTCTTACCACAAATGTTTAAGCTGAATCCAAACAAGCTATGAAATCTAACTTCCAGGTAGTACAGAATACAGAGGCACAAGTTAAAGAATATTATAAGTGAGGAATGAGAAAAACCCAGAATGTGGAATATTCTATAAGACAACTGACATGTACTCTTAAAAATTTACTATCATGGAAAAAAATGGTTCTAGATCCAAAGAGATTAAATACATAGAACCACCAAATGCAAAGTATGCATCTTGACTGAATTCTGATTCCCTCTTCCCTATTGAAGAAAGGTCAATATAAACTTTCCAAAATGAATGCAAAAAGAAAAATGAATTTAAAAACAAAACAAACAAAAAACAGAACAGATCATCCAAGACTTACGGGATAATGTCAAGAGGGCACATAATTAGAATACCAGAAGGAGAAGAGAGAGACAAGTAGAATTATTTGAATTAATTATGGCCAAAACCATAACAACGTCTTTCTAGATACGTTTCCTGAGCCAAGGGAAACAAAAGAAAAATTAAACAATTGGAACTACATAAAAATAAAAGCTTCTACACAGTGAAGGAAACAATCAACAAAACTAAAAGCAACCTACAAAATGGGAGAAGATATTTGCAAATGACTGATATATCTGATAAAGGGTTAGTATACAAAATATATAAATAACTTATCAAACTTAACACTCCAAAAATGAATAATCCAATTTAAAAATGGGCAGAAGACATGAATAGACATTTTTCCAAGTAAGACATACAGATGGTTAACAGACACATGAAAGATGCTCATCATCACTGATCATCAGGGAACTATAAATCAAAACTACAATGAGGTATCACCTCACACCTGTCAGAATGACTAAAATCAACAACAGGTGTTGGTGAGGATGTGGAGAAAGGAGAACCTCATGCACTGTTGGTGAGAATGCAAACTGGTGCAGCCATTGTGGAAAACAGTATGGAGGTTCCTCAAAAAGTTAAAATAAAACTACCCTATAATCCAGCAACTTCACTACTAGATATCTATGCAAAGAATATAAAAATACTAATTCAAAGGGATACATGCATCCCAGTGTTTATATGGCATTATCTACAATAGGCAAATTATGGTAACAGTCCAAGTGTCCATTGACTGATGAATGGGTAAGGAAGATGTGGTATTTGTATGTGTGTGTATATGTGTATATATTTGTATATACATATTATGGAATATTATTCAGCCACAAAAAAGAATGAAATCTTGTCATTTGCAATGACCTGGATGTAGTTAGAGAGTATTAGGCTAAGCGAAGTAGTCAGAGAAAGATAAATACCATATGATTTCACTCATATGTAGAATTTAAGAAACAAAACAAGCAAAGGGGAAAAAAAGAGAGGGGCAAACCGAGAAATAGACTCCTAACTATAGAGAACTAACTGAAGGTTACCAGCGGGGAGGTGTGGGGGGGAATGGGTTAAATTAAGTGACCGGGATTAAGGAGTGCACTTGTGATGAACACTGGGTTTAGTATGGAAGTGCTGAATCATTATATTGTACACCCGAAACTATTATTACACTGTATGTTAACTAACTGGAATTTAAATAAAAACTTTTTTAAAAATTGGGATTGTTATGGTAAATCAAAGGGACGATTATTTTAAGTGTAATATCTCTGAGATGAATTCACAGGTGAATTCTACCAAACATTTGAAGAGTTAATAGCTATTCTCCTCAAAATGTTCCAAAAAAAGAAGAGGAGGGAATGCTTCCAAATATATTCTATGAAGCCAGCATTACCCTAATAATAAAACCAGACAAAGACACCATACACACGAAAAAACTACAGGCCAATATCCCTGATGAATATAAATGCAAAAATCCTCAACAAAATATTAGCAAACCAAATCCAACGGTACATTAAAAGGATCATTCACCACGATCAAGTGGGATTTATTCTGGGGATGCAAGGATGATTGAATATTTGCAAATCAATCAATGTGATATACCACATCCATAAAAGGAAGGATAAATATCATTATGATCATCTCAACAGATGCAGCAAAGGCATTTGACAACATTCAACATCCATCCAGGAAAAAAAACTCAACAAAGTAGATTAGAGGGAACATACCTCAATGTTACAAATGCCATATATGAAAAACCCACAGCTAACATCATACTAAATGGTGAAAATCTGAGAGCTTCTAAGATCAGGAACAAGACAAGGATATCCACCTCACCACTTTTATTCAACAAAATACTGGAAGTCCTAATCACAGCAATAATACCAGAAAAAGAAACAAGAGGCATCCATTGATAAAGAAGTTAAACTGTCACTACTTGCAGATGATATACTATACATAGACAATGCTAGACTCCACCAAGAAACTACTAGAAGTAATAAATGAATTCAGTAAAGTTATAGGATATAAAATTAATACCCAGAAATCGGTAGCATTTCCATATACTAATAATGAAGCAGCAGAAAGAGAAATTAAGGAAACAATTCCATTTATAATTGCACCAAAAATAATAAAATGCCTGGGAATAAATCTTTTTTAATTCAAGTCAGTTAACATATAGTGTAGTATTGGCTTCAGAAGTAGAATTTAATGACTCATAAGTTCCATATAACACCCAGTGCTCATCCCAAAAAGTGCCCTCCTTAATGCCCATCACCCAATTAGGCTTATCTTCCCACCTATCACCCCTCCTGCAACCCTCAGTTTGTTCTCTGTATTTAAGAGTCTCTTATGGTTTGCCTCCCTCTCTGTTTTTATCTTATTTTTCCTTCCTTTCCCCTATGTTCATCTATTGTATTTCTTAAATTCCACACATGAATGATATCATATGATATTTGTCTTTCTCTGACTGACTTATTTTGCTTAGCATAATACCCTCTAGTTCCATCCACATTGTTGCAAATGGCAAGATTTCATTCTTTTTGATTGCTGAGTAATATTCCATTGTATATATACACCACATCTTTTGTATACACTCATCAGTCGATGGACATTTGGGCTCTTTCCATAATTTGGCTATTGTTGATAGCACTGCTATAAACATTGGGGTGCATGTGCCCCTTTGAATCAGCATTTTTGTATCCTTTGGATAAATACCTAGTAGTGCAATTGCTGGGTCACAGGGTAGTTCTATTTTTAATTTTTTGATGAACATCCACACTGTTTTCCAGAGTGGTTGTACCAGTTTGCATTCCCACGAACAATGCAAAAGTGTTCCCCCTTCTCCACATTCTTGTCAACATCTGTTGTTTCCTGAGTAGTAAATTTTAGCCATTCTGACAGGTGTGAGGTAATCTCATTGTGGTTTTGATTCATATTAAAATGTCTGGGAATAGGGATGCCTGGGTGGCTTGGTCGGTTAAGCAAGCGTCTGACTTCGGCTCAAGTCATGATCTCACTGTCTGTGA
This sequence comes from Panthera tigris, assembly GCF_018350195.1. Taxonomy (NCBI): domain Eukaryota; kingdom Metazoa; phylum Chordata; class Mammalia; order Carnivora; family Felidae; genus Panthera; species Panthera tigris. Next base: position 16,187,942 of record NC_056674.1, read on the forward strand.
GTTCGAGCCCCGCATCGGGCTCTGTGCTGACAGCTCAAAGCATGGAGCCTGTTTCAGATTCTGTGTCTCCCTCTCTCTCTGCCCCTCCCCTGTTCATGCTCTGTCTCTCTCTGTCTCAAAAATAAATAAATGTTAAAAAAATTTTTTTTAAATAAATAAATAAATAAAATGTCTGGGAATAAATTTAACCAAGGAGGTGAAAGACATGTACTCTGAAAACTATAAAACATTAATGAAAGAAATTGAAGACAATACAAATAGAAAGATCTTCCATGTTTACAGATTGGAAGAATTAATATTGCTAAAATGTCTATACCACCCAAAGCAATCTACAGATTTAGTGCAATCCCTATCAAAATGCCAACAGCATTTTTTGCTGAACTAGAACAAATAATCCTAAAATTTTTATGGAACTACAGAAGACCCTGAATAGCCGAAGCTATGTTGAGAGAGAATAACAAAACTGGAGGTATCACAATTCCAGATTTTAAGATATACTATGAAGTTGTAGTCATCAAAACAATATGGTACTGGCACAAAAAAGGACACATAGACCAGTGGAACAGAACAGAGAGCCCAGAAATAAACCCATGCTATATAGTCAATTGATCTGAATATCCAATGAGGAAAACATGGTCTCTTCTTCATCAATGGTCCTGGGAAAAGTGGACAGCAACATGCAAAAGAATGAAACTGGACCATGTTATAACAACATATACAAAAATAAACTCAAAATGGACTACAGACCTCAATGTAAGGCCTGAAACCATAAATATCTTAGAAGAGGGCACAAACAGTAATTCTCTGACATTAGCCATAGTGACATTTTTCTAGATATGTCTCCTAAGGCAAAGGAAACAAAAGCAAAAATAAATTGTTAGGACTACAAGCTTTTTCAAGGCAAAGGAAAGCATCAACAAAACAAAAACACAACCTACTGCATGGGAGAAGATATTTGCAAATGATATATCCAATAAAGGGTTAGTATCCAAAATATATAAAGAACTTCTATAACTCAACACCAAAAAACAAGCAATCTGGTTAAAAAATGGGCAGATAACCTAAAGATGTCTTCTTTAAAGAGTGACTAAAGATGACCAAAGATGGCCAACAGATGGCCAGTTAGTCAATCAATCAACCAATGTAACATCTCTGATTTTACAAAGAAGAATGTATGTATGTATTCCTTTTGTAATTAAAAATATTTTTTAAAAATCAAAGAAATAATTATTCAAGAACAGAGTAATAGAGATAATACTCTTTTATAACAGCTTTATTGAGATATAATTCATATAATTTGCTCATTTAGAGTGCATTATTCAGTGGTTTTTAGTATATTTACACAGTTTACAACCATCACCACACTCAAGTTTAGAACATATTCATCATCCCCAAAAGAAACTTGTATTCTTCAGCAGTAACTTCCTGTTGTCCCCCAACCTCACCAGCGTTAGGCAACTACTAATTTACTTTGTATCTCCATAGATTTGACATTTCAAATGTTCTGGACATTTTATGTAAATGGAATCATACAATATATGTTCTTCTGTGTTGGCTTCTTTCACTTAACATATGTTTTCAAGGGCCATCCCTATTGTGGTATATATGAGTATTTCACTCCTTTTTAGTGACAAATAATGTTACATTGTATGGATATACCATATTTTATTTGTCCACTCATCAGCTGATGGACATTTGGGTTGTTTCTACATTTTAGTGATTGTGAATAATGCTGTAATGAATAGTCACGTACAAGTTTTTCTGTGGATGTTCAATTTTCTTCTATACCTAGGAGTATAATTGCTGAGTAAAATGGTAACTCTAACTTTTTGAGGAGTGGTCAGTCTTCCAAAATAGCTGCCCCACTTTACATTCCCACCAGCAGTGTATGAGGGTTCCTTTTCCCCACATCCCAACACTTGCTCCTATCTTTTTTAGTATAGCCGTTTTAGTATGTACGAAGTGGTAAAGTTATATATTTAATAGCAAAAATTTTTAGACAGTGTCTGTATTTATCATTGGAATTTTGGTTAAATAACTGAAAAATATCCATACAACAGAATACTAAGAAACTAAAAATACTAAAAACTAAAAAATTCCAGACTTAGGTTTATAAACCAGTAGTTATCCATGATACAATAAAGTTCACCCAGAGCAATCCTGTGGTTTTCTCTAGTTGATATAATTACAGGTCTGCATTTTCTTAATATTTTACTAAGCATTTACTCTCCCTCCTGGGTTGATGGGAGTGGGAGGGAGGGGAAAGTGGGTGATGGGCATTGAGGAGGGCACCTGTTGGGATGAGCACTGGGTGTTGTATGGAAACCAATTTGACAATAAATTTCATATTAAAAAAATATTTTACTAAGCATTTATAAACTTTTAAAGAAGAATAATGCTACATAGTATTCCCCAAAACAAAAAGGATTTACTTCTACCAAGTATTAATTGATTGTAAATAAGAACAGAATATTGGTTTGTGGGCAGAGAGAAAAAGAGGTAAAAGCTAATAAACCAAAGGAACAGAAAACCTGACTCTGAAAATTAATCTGCTTAAGAATAAATGCTCAAGGTGGCAGTGCAAAAAAAAAAAAAATGGCAAAGAAAGAAGTAGTCTATAAACGTTGCTTGGTAAGAAGGCAATTTGGACTAAACTGATACCATGTGTTATTTCAATAAAAGATTTTGTAAAGTTAATTTTTAAAATATGTGACAAGGTTGTGCCTGGGTGGCTCAGTGTGTTGGGTGTCTGACTTCAGCCTAGGTCATGATCTCCCCATTCCCGAGTTCAAGCCTTGCATTGGTCTGTGTGCTGACAGCTCAGAGCCTGGAGCCTGTTTCAGATTCTGTATCTTCCTCTCGCTCTCTGCCCCTCCCCTACTCGCACCCTGTCTTGCTCTCTCAAAAATAATTAAAAAAAAATTTTTTTTTACATTTTATTTATTTTTGAGAGAGAGAGAGAGAGAGAGAGAGAGAGAGAGAGAGAGAGAGAGAGAGAGAGAGAGAAAGAGCACAAGTGGGGAAGGGGTAGAGACAGGGGGAGACACAGAATCCGAAGCAGGCTCCAGGCTCTGAGCTGTCAGCACAGAGCCCAACGTGGGGCTCAAACTCACAAACCGTGAGATCATGACGTGAGCTGAAGTTGGACGCTTAACTGACTGAGCCACCCAGGCGCCCCCCAAAAAATTTTTTTTAAATAAAATATGTGACAATGTCTGTCAAGAGTATCTGAGTACATATGATAAAAAGCTAATTTTTTTTCCCAGCATGTTTGTTCAAGTTGATAATAAAAGGAAATCAATGAATAAATGCATCAAGACTATGAAAAACTCATGACCTCTCTATGCTGTACCTGTAGAGAACATCAGACAGCCTTCCTGGGCCATAAAATAGCCCTCACCAATGCTAGTTTTCACAAATGAGTCCTAAACAACAACAGGCCTTACCTTCAGAGATCATTGCTATATCTTGTGGAAATAACCCATAACCTCTATGAGAGTTATGATTCTGATTCACTGCCTTACCTAATAATGTTTTGCCCAAGTAATTATAGTTCAGTTCATTTTCTTTAAGCTCTTCTCCCAGATGTAAATAAAATAACATTTTAGTTCTTATAAGACTGAACTGTTGTAAAAAACAAAAAAGCCTAAATCTACTCCTGAAATCATTGTTGCACTATATGCTACCTAATTTGGATGTAAATTAAAAAAATAAATAAATTTTTTAAAAAAGCCTAAATTAAATAGAACACGCTAAGTATTTACTTGTGTTATGGACCAGAGAAGTTACTACATGCACTAAAACTGAAGATTACATAAATATAAATATGCATAAATGTGGGTGTATACCTAGATTCAGTTGTGATTGAAATAACTCATCTTTATAAATTGATTCTTATAAACCTCTGACAATACTGCAAATTATATGGACCTACACAGTTATACTTACATTACCTAGGTAAAGTTTTAAGGTGTTATATTTTTCTGTTATATTCTTAAATCAACATGACCATGTTCTTTACAATGTGATCCTAAGTATATTTTCTAAAACTCCTAATTATTCTTGGGATGTTGTACTAATACAATATTGAGTTCTAAAGAAATTAAAATTCAGATAAAGAAAATAGTTACCACAAAACCTCCATAAGTGTATATACTTATATATTCTTATCTATGAATAACTTTATGATGGTAAAACAAGCATTTATAAACATAAGAGGTTTCAATAAGATGAATTATTAAAAACTAAGCTTTAAGAATATTGTCATTGAAACATATTGTTTGTACTGAAGACTTTATTTGTAATGTCTGGGACAGGCTTCAAAATACTGCAGAAACAACAACAACAACAACAACTTAGAGAGGACTAGATAAAACAAGATTGGTGAGGGGTGCCTGGCTGGCTCAGTTGGAAGCGCGTGTGATTCTTGATCTTGGGGTCGTGAGCTCGAGCCCCACATTGGGTGTTGAGTTTAGTTAAATAAATAAATAAACTTGAAAAGACCTAAGATTGGCAAAAAGTTGATAACTATTAATGCTGAATGGTACATGGGTTGGGTCAGGGGATGGTCATACTATTCAGTCTACTTTTGTGTATGTTTCAAAAATTTTAAGATAAAAAGTGAAAACAATAAATGTATCGTTTGGCCGGATTATATACAGACATATGTATATATTAAGTTATATTAAATTGAGTTATAAAAACAACTTGTATCTGAGAGAAGAGAACGATAACCCAGAGGTTTTTAAGTTTATTTATTTATTTTGAGAGAAAGAACACAAGTGGGAGAGGAACAGAGAGACAGGGAGAGAGAGAAAATTCCAAGCAGGCTGTGCAGAGCCTGATGCGGGGCTTGAACTCACAAACTGCAAGATCATGACCCAAGCTGAAATCAAGAGTCAGAAGCTTAACCGACTGAGCCACCCAGGAGCCCCTCCAACTTTTTTATCTAATTCTTTGGATTGCTTTCTCTGCATCTGACAAATTTTAGCACTTTAACTTCAAAAATAAGTAGGCTGGTGAAAATAAATTTAAAAATTCATATATCATCAAGTGATCTTCAGCAAGGATGTCAAGGCTACACAGCAGAGAAGGGACAGTCTTTTCAAAAAATGGTGCTGAGAAAACTGGATATCCACATGCAAAAGAATGAAGTTGGATCCATACCTTAGATCATACACAAAAATGAACTAGGAATAGACTAAAGTCCTAACATAAAAACTGAAACTTGAAAGTCTTAGAAGAAAATATTGGGGAAAGTTTTGTGACATTGCATCTGGCAATGATTTCCTGGATAGGCCACCAAAAACAAAAAACACAAAAACTGGATTACATCAAACTTAAAAACATCTGCACAGCAAAGGAAACAGTCCAGAGAGTGAAAAGGCAATCTACAGAATGTGAGAAATATCTGCTAACCATATATCTGATAAGGAGTTAATAGCCAGAATATACAAAGAATCCCAACAACTCAACAACAACAGAAAAACCAACCTGATTTAAAAGGGGCAAAGGACTTGAATAGCTGTTCTCCAAAAAAGAAATACAAATGGCTAACAAGCACATGAAAAGTATCACTAACCATCACAGAAATGTAAAATAAAACCACAAGATATCACCTCATACCCATTAGGATGGTTGCTATCAAAAAAAGAACAGAAAATAATAAGTGTTGACAAGAATGTGAAGAAATTGAAATCCTCATGCCCTATTGGTGGGAATGTTAAATGGTAGAGCCACTATGGAAACCTGAGAGGTTCCTCAATATATTAGAGTTACCATACGTTCTAGCAATTCCACTTCTGAGTATATATCCAAAAGAATTGAAAACAGAATCTTGAAGAGATGTTTGCACACCCATGTTAATTGTAGCACTATTCACAATAGCCAAGAGGTAGAAGCAACCTAATGTCCTGACAGTAGAATGGATAAAGAAAATATGGTATATACATATAATGGAATCTTATTTGGACCTAAAAAGAAGGAAACTTGTCATATACTACAACATAGATAAACCTTGAGGACATTAAGTGAAATAACCCAGTGACAAAAAGACAAATACTGCATGATTCTACTTATATGAGATATCTAAAGTAGTCAAACTCTTAGAAAGTAAAATGGTTGCCAGGGGATGAGGAGGTGGGAAAAGGAAGTGGTTGTTCCATGGGTATAGAATTTCAATTTTGCAAGATGAAAAAATCTTATAGCTCTGTTGGACAACTTATGTGCATATAATTAACACTACTATACTGAATGCTTAAAAATGGTTAAAATGGCAAATGTTATGTATGTGGGGATTTTTTACCACAATAGAAAAATGAATGTATTCTATGATCTGACAAAAAATGGAATAAATAAAACACTGAATCAAAGAAAAACTAGTAAAGAAATGGGTGCAGATTATTGGAAAGTAGCTAAAATAAGAGTAATATTTAGAGAAAATACATACACCAGGAGATGGAGAAACTATTTAAGACCAAAAGAGAAAGAGAAACAGGGAAAGAACTGGATCTTAATTGTAGCCAGAACGCTTGTCACTGTGGAAAAAAAGAGAACACCTCCCTCTTTGAAGAACATTCTGGATGCTCTCACCTAAGGGCTATCATCTCACTGAGCAGGTGGTCTATTCTTGCACAGCTTCCCCCTCTCTAAATTTCCCTCACCTACCTGGGTACAGGCCTTTTGGTGACTCTCTCTCAACAATCCAAGGCTCATTATCTTGTTCCAAAAAGGAGATCAAAGTTGGTTTAGGAAGAGGGAGTCCTATTGAAAACAATAAAAAAGGAAACAGGACTTAGTTATGTCAAGGATATCCAAAATTCAGACCTAATTCCTTGGTGAAGAAGGGAAAAACTCAGATAAATATGTCAAGATTGTCTAAAGGATGGGGAAGATGAAAGGCATCTAGAAAATTTACAGCAGAGGATGAGGATGGAGACATTCTAGGTAACAGGTTTTTTTTTTTTTTTTTTTTTTTTTTTCAGTATCAAGTACTTTTATGTACTAAGTTCAAAAAAGCTGTCCTATATGCATACATAAAAGTTGTTTATACAAAGATCTGTACATAAAGCAGAATCTTAATTACTGGGAGACGGGAGAGGGGTGTCCTTACCCAATGAGAGCAAGTTGCTGTAGTTTTCCAACATCACATCTCTGTACAAGTTTCTCTGCTTCAGGTCCAGAAATTCCCACTCTTCCTGTGAGAAGTCTACAGCCACATCCCTGAACACCACTACCTGCTGTAGAAACAAAGCTATGCATTACTTATAAAATTCATCATATATCTCTACTTCACTAAAGCCCAAATCTGATGAGGGATGACTTCATGGTTCCTTAAGGGAAGTGCTCCTATTAAAAGACTGAGCCAATATTTGCTCATTGATTCACTGAATGAATATGGAAAGGTGTAAAAAGAAGAGAATGGTATGGACTGAGGCTCTGGACTATGAGTCCCACCACTGTTGGAAGGGAGGAGCTTGGAACCAGGCTCCAGGATGGGGCTCAGTTTGAAAGAAAGTTTCAATATAAGGAAACTTTATATAATGGCCTGGAAAGAAATTATTGTAATCTTGGAAAAAGAGAAAAAAATACCAATAACCTCAGCCATGACTTAGAATTACAAATACTATTCAGTTCCACTCTTTCTTCTCTCTTCAGCTTTACTCTCTCTTCCCTTGAAGACAGGCTGAGTTCAAAGAAGACACAACTAAGAAAGGAAAAGAAAGGGAAGTGAGAAATCAGACTTGCTAACAGCTCTCTGAATCATCAGGCTACATACAACTACCATTACTACAAGAATATTTGCCTTGTAATAATTCATTAAGCTAAACATTTATACTGTATACATTTATACTGTATACATTTATACATCATGATGCCAAGATGGCAGTTTTCTTTATTTGTTACATTTTGCAATTTTTTAAAACAGAACTATCATTTTCTCTCTCCTTCCTATTCCATTTCTCCTTGTCCATGCCAACTACTAACAAACATAATAAACACAAGGATCATATGAGGGAATGTAGAACTTAATGGCTGTCCCCTACACTAAGGATTTGAAGCTCTTGAAGGAATGGCTTTCCAAACACACAGTAAAAGAACCAAAAAAACTTCAACTTATAAGAGAAAAACAACCAATACATGGGAATGTTAAAAATGAAACAGATGGTTAAAATTATCAATTACTTTAAAGAAGCTTTTATGACTCTGCTGTAACAAGCAAGAGTGAACATTATTGAAATGAAGAAATAGAGAAGACCTCAGATTATGGGAAGATGGTGGTGTTGGAAGGACCAGAATCTGTCTCCCCACCTAGAGGACAATTTTGCTGGCAGAATCTGCCTGATGTAACTGTTTTTAGAATCCCGGAGTCTGTTGAAGGCTTGTAAGGAAAGAATTGGATAGTAAATTACAGTCAATTTTAGCCAATTTCAGCTCTTGGAAAAGTAGCAGATATCCATCCCCAGCCAAGTGGCAGGCACCTGTGCACTTCTTTGGAGCTGCTTGCACATAGCTTACAAGAGCTAGGGTGAAAGAAAAGGATGCTGTCCTCCAGATGTCAGGAATTTGTGCTCTGATTGCTGATTGTTGCTTCTGATCCGAAAGATGCAAAGAAGCAGGTTATTGTTGCTGCAATTCCTCCTTTGTTGCAAGCCCTCCCTCTCCAGCTGAAATGACTTCCAAGAGATTTAAAAGGCCAGTGTCCCTCTATTCGCCTCACATGTTTCACTTTTCCCCTTTGGAGAGTCAGACATTAAAGTCTGGTACATTAAAAAACAAATGTATCTCATGGGTTGGAAGAACAAATATCATTAAAATGTCTACACTACCCAAAGCAATCTACAGATTTAATGTAATCCCTATCAAAATACCAATAGCATTTTTCAGAGAAGTAGAACAAACATTCCTAAAATTTGTAGGGAACCACAAAAGATCCCAAATCTCCAAAGCAATCTTGAAAAGTAAAAACAAAACTGGAGGTATCATAATTCCAGACTTCAAGTAATATTACAAGTAACCAAAACACTATAGTACTGGCATAAAAACAGACACATAGATTAATGGAACAGAATAGAAAACCCAGAAATAGACCCACAATTATATGATCAATTAACCTTAGACAAAGAAAGAACATGCAATGGGGAAAAGACAATTTCTTCATCAAATGGTGTTGGGAAAACTGGACAGCAACATGCAAAAGAATGAAACCGGATCACTTTCTTACACCATGCACAAAAATAAACTCAAAATGAGTCAAAGACCTAAATGTGAGACCTGAAGCCATAAAAATCCTAGGAGAGAGCACAGGCAATAACTTCTCTGATATCAGCTGTAGCAACGTTTTTCTAGATATGTGTCCTGAGATGAGGGTAATAAAAGCAAAAATAAACTGTTGGGACCACATCAAAATACAAACTTCTGCACAGCAAAGGAAAAAATCAACAAAGCTAGAAGACCTACTGAATGGGAGAAGATATTTGCAAATGACATATCCAATAAAGCGTTAATATTCAAACTACATAAAGACCTTATATAAGTCAACAGCCAAAAAACAATCCGATTTTAAAATGGCAGAAGACACGAACAGAAATTTCTCCAAAGAAGACGTACAGATGGCCTACAGACAGATGAACAGGTTCTCAACATCACTTATCATCGGGGAAATGCAAATCACAACCAAAATTGAAAAATCACCTCACACCTGACAGAACGGCTTAAAATAGAAAACACGAGAAACAAGTGTTGGCAAGGATATGAGGAAAGGGGAACCTAACATACTGTTGGTGGGAATATAAACACTGTGAAAGACAGTATGCTGCAACTTTCCTAAATTCATGTATCAGTTCTAGCAGACTTTTGGTGGAGTCTGTCGGATTTTCCATGTATAATATCATGTCATCTGCAAAAAGTGAAAGCTTAACTTCATCTTTGCCAATTTTGATGCCTTTAATTTCCTTTTATTTTCTGATTGCTGAGGCCAGAACTTCCAACACTATGTTAAACAACAGCAGTGAGAGTGGACATCCCTGTCGTGTTCCTGATCTCAGAGAAAAAGCTCTCAGTTTTTCCCCATTGAGGATGATGTTAGCTGTGGGCTTTTCATAAATGGCTTTTATGATCTTTAAGTATGTTCCTTCTATCCCAACTTTCTCAAGGGTTTTTATTAAGAAAGGTTGCTGAGTTTTGTCAATGCATTTTCTGCATTGATTGACAGGATCATATGGTTCTTATCTTTTCTTTTATTAATGTGATGTATCACGTTGATTGATTTGTGAATGTTGAACCAGCCCTGCATCCCAGGAATGAATCCCACTTGATCATGGTGAATAATTCTTTTTATATGCTGTTGAATTCGATTTTCTAGTATCTTATTGAGAATTTTTGCATCCATATTCATCAGGGATATTAGCCTGTAGTTCTCTTTTTTTACTGGGTCTCTGTCTGGCTTAGGAATCAAAGTAATACTGGCTTCATAGAATGAGTCTGGAAGTTTTCCTTCCCTTTCTATTTTTTCGAATAGCTTGAGAAGGATAGGTATTATCTCTGCTTTAAACGTCTGGTAGAACTCCCCTGGGAAGCCATCTGGTCCTGGACTCTTATTTGTTGGGAGATTTTTGATAACTGATTCAATTTCTTCGCTGGTTATGGGTCTGTTCAAGCTTTCTATTTCCTCCTGATTGAGTTTTGGAAGTGTGTGGGTGTTTAGGAATTTGTCCATTTCTTCCAGGTTGTTCACTTTGTTGGCATATAATTTTTCATAGTATTCCCTGATAATTGCTTGTATCTCTGAGGGATTGGTTGTAATAATTCCATTTTCATTCATGATTTTATCTATTTGGGTCATCTCCCTTTTCTTTTTGAGAAGCCTGGCTAGAGGTTTATCAATTTTGTTTATTTTTTCAAAAAACCAACTCTTGGTTTCATTGATCTGTTCTACAGTTTTTTTAGATTCTATATTGTTTATTTCTGCTGTGATCTTTATTATTTCTCTTCTTCTGCTGGGTTTAGACTGTCTTTGCTGTTCTGCTTCTATTTCCTTTTGTGGAAGACAGTATGGAGGTTCTTTAAAAACTTAAAAATAGAACTACACTATTATCGAGCAATCACACAACTGGGTATTTACCCCAAGAATACAAAACACTAATTCAAAGGGATATATGCATCCGTATGTTTACTGCAGCATTATTTACAATAGCCAAATTATGGAAGTAACCTAACTGTCCATCAATAGATGAATGGATAAAGAAGATGCAGGGTGTGTGTGTGTGTGTGTGTGTGTATGTATGTATCTACACATACATATATACAATGGAACATTATTCAGCCTTAAAAGAATGAAATCTTGCCATTTGCAATGACATGGATAGGGCTGCAGAGTATAACGCTAAGCAAAATAAGTCAGCCAGAGAAAGACAAATATACCATAAGCTTTCACTTATATGTGAAATTTAAGAAACAAAACAAATGAGCAAAGGGGGAAAAAAAGACAAACCAAGGAACCGTGTCTTAACTATAGAGAACACACAGATGCTTACCAAAAGGGAGATGAGTGGGCAGATGGGTGAAATAGGTGATGGGGATTAAACAGTATCCTTATCATCATGAGCACTGAGTAATGTACAGAATTGCTAAATCACTACATTGTACACCTGAAACTAATACTACACTGCATGTTAACTATACTGGAATTAAAATTAAAAATTTAATTTAAAAAACAAAAGAAAATAGCTGCATATACAGGAAAAATTAGAAAGTTACTGTGCATGCCTAAAGAAAGGCTCAGAAAAAACATAAGAAGGCTTTAAGTTTACACACCCAGCTTATCTTTGGCACATAAATGGCCTACAATCAACCAACCAATCAATCAATCTATACAACAACAACAACAAAGTCCAGCAAACCTTGGAGGAGAGAAGAAAATCTGATTTCCAGAGTTACCACATTATTAGATTCAAATGTCCAGTGTTCACCAAAAAAAATCACAAGGCATACAAAAACAAAGGAAAGTATGTCCCATTCAAAGGAAAAAAATAATTCATCAGAATCTGTCCCTAAAAAAGATCTCATGGCAGATATATTAGACAGCATTTGAAATAATGGCCTTAGACTGTTCAAAGAACTAAAGATTTGAAGAAAGTCAATTAAACAATATGTAATCAAAATGAAAATATCAAGAAAAAGATAGAAAACTAAAAAGAAAACAAAAAGAAATTCTGGAGCCAAAAAGTATAACAGAAATGAAAATTTCAATAGAGAGATTCAAAGGCAGATTAAGCAAGCAGGATAATCAATGAACTTGAAGATAAGACAATGGAAATTATCAACTCTGACGAGCAGAAAGAAAAAAAGATTTAAGAAAAGCAAATGGAGTCTCAGGGACCTATGGGACACCATCAAAAAGACCAACATACAAGTCATGTGAGTCCTAGAAGGAGAACAGAGACAGGGGCAGAGAGAACATATTAGAAATGATGGCTGAAAACTTCCCAAATATGATGAAAAAAATGAATATAAATATGCAAGTACCTCAATGAACTACAAGTAAGATGAACTCAAGACCTCCAATGGGACACACTGTAATCAAACTTTCAAAAGATTAAGACAAAGAATGAATCTTCAGAGTAGAGAGAGAGAAGTGAATCATCACATACAAGGGATCCTCAATAGGATTATTCAACAGAAGGCCAGAAGACAATGGGAAGATATATTCAAAGTGCTCAATGGAAAAAAACAACAACAATCCTGTCAACCAAGAATCCTATACCCAGCAAAACTGTCCTACAAAAGTGAAGGAGAAATCAAATCATTCCCAGATAAATAAAAGCTGATGGAACTTGTGACCACTAGACAAGCCATCCAAGAACTGTTCAAGGGAGTTCTTCAAGGTGAAAAGAAAAGAGAGAGAGAGAGAGAGAGAGAGAGAGAGAGAGAGAGGCAAACCATAAAACAGACTCTTAAGTATAGAGAACAAACTGAAGATTGCTGGAGGGGAAGTGGGCAGGGGGATGGGTTAAATGGGTGATGGATATTAAGAAGGGCACTTGTGGTGAGCACTGAGTGTTGTATGTAAGTGATGAATCACTAAATTCTACGTCTGAAACTAACATTACACTGTATGTTAACTAACTCAAATTTAAATAAATAATTTGCATAAAGAAAAAAAAAGGACACTAGGCAGTACCCCTTGAATGTCTATGGAGAAATAAAGATCTTAAAGGTTCTTGTTTTGTTTTGTTTTAAGTAGGCTCCACACCCAATGCGGGACTTGAACTCATGACCCTGAGATCAAGACCTGAGTTGAGATGAAGAGTCAGATGCCTGACTGAGCCACCCAGGTGCCCCCAAATAAGGATCTTAATAAAGGTAAATAAATGAGAAATTATAAAAGCTAGTATTATTGTAACAATGGCTTGTAACTTTTTTGTTTTCTACACAATTTAAGAGACTAATACATTTATAGAAAAAAGCAATTATTACTGTAATAGCTAGTATTACTGTGACCTTAGTGTGTATCTCTACACTAGGTTAATTAGGAGATTAATGCATTTAAAGGAATTAGCAGTTTATGGTTGGGGGCACACAATGTATAAAGATGTAATTCTGTGACATCAACAACCAAAAGGGGTGGGGATAGAGATGTAAAGGAGAAAAGCTTTTGTATGTCATTGAAGTTAAGCTGCTATAAATTCAAATTAGAATATTGTAACTGTGGGATGTTAAATATAACAAAGAAAATAGCTGGAGAATATACACAAAAGAAAATTAAGAAGGAATTTAAACTTTTCACTACCAAAAAAATCAACTAAACACAAAAGGAGACAGGAATTCAGGGAATGAGGGACAAAAAAAGCTACAGAGCTTATAAAAACAATTAACACAATGATAGAAGTAAGTCCCTCCTTTTCAGTGATTACAGGTAAATGGATTAAAATCTCCAATCAAATGACAGAGATCAGCATGATGGAGAAAAACACATGATCCAAATATAAGCTGTCTACAAGAGTCTCATTTGAGATCCAAAGTCACAAACCAGTTGAAAGTGAGTGGAAGGTAACAGATATTCCATGCAAATAGTAACCAAAAGAAATCAGAACTGGGTATACTAGTATCAGACAAAATAGACTTTAATTCAAAAAAGGTACAAGAGACAAAGGACATTGTATATTAATAAAAGGCTCAATACACCAAGAAGATATAACAATTATAAACATTTATAAACCTAATTACAGACCATCAAAATATACGAAACTAAAGCTGACAGAACTAAAGGGCAAAATAGTTCTACAATAATAATTGGAGACTTCATTACTTCACTCACAATAATGGATAGAACACGACAAAACATAAGGAAGGAAATAGAGACCATTAACAAGGTAAACCAATTAGAACTAACAGACATATACAGAACATTCCACCCAATAACAACAGCATATACATTCTTCTTCTCAGTGAACGTGAAATATTTTCCAGGATAAACCACACGTTAGGACACAGATTAGATCTCAATAGATTTAAAAGATAGACCATATAAAGTATCTTCTCTGACCACAATGTGATGATGTCAGAAATCTATAACATGAAAACTAGAAAATTCGCAAAATTGTGAAAACTAAACAACACAATTTTAAACAATCAATGTATGAAAGAAGAAATCACAAGGGAAATTAGAAAATACTCAGAGGTGGAAAAAAGAAAATACTGAGAGATGAATGAAAACAAAAATATAGTATACCAAAACGTACAGGACACAGCAAAACAGTGCTAAGGGAGAAACTTGTAGCTATAAATACTTACATTAAAAAGCAAGAAAGAACAGGGTGCCTGGGTGGCTCAGTTGGTCAAGTGTCCGACTTCGGCTTATGTCATGATCTAGTTTGTGAGTTCGAGCCCTGCATTGGGCTCTGTCCTGACAGCTCAGAGCCTGGAGCCTGCTTCAGATTCTGTGTCTCCCTCTATCTGCCCCTCCCCTGCTCGTGCTCTGTCTCTGTCTCTCTCAAAAATAAACATTTAAAAAAAAGAGAGAGAAATATTTGAGATCAACAACCTACCTTTATAACTTAAGGAACTAGAAAAAGAACAAACTAAACCCAAAGCTAGCAGAAAGAAGGAAATAGTAAAAATCAGAGCAAATATAAATGAAATAGAGAATAGAGAAAAACAGTGAAACCAAAAGTTGGTTCTTCAAAATGACCAACAAAATTGACAAACTTTTAGTTACATAGACTACGAAAAAAAGAAGACTCAAATTGCTAAAATCATAAATGAAAGTGGGGACATTTACCACCAATTCTACAGGGGGGAAAAAGAGATTATAAGTGTACTAAGAACAATTATATGCCAACAAATTGGATAACCTAGATGAAATGGGCAAATTCCTAAAACCACAAAACTTACCAAGACTAAATCACAAGGAAATAGACATAATTAGTAAGGCTATGGAATAATTAATCAAAAATCTTCCAACAAATAAAAGACCTGGAACATATGGCTTCACTAGTAAATTCTACCAAACATTTAAGAAATAATGCCAATCATTTTCAAACTTTTCCAAAAAATTAAGAGGAGGGACTACTTCCTAACTTATTCTATGAAGCCAGCATAATTCTAATACAAAAGCGAGAAAAAGACACTACAAGAAAGAGAAGTACAGACCAATATCCATTATGAACATTTAGGAAAAAGCCTCAACAAAATACCAGTAAACATAATTCAGCAGCATATTAAAAGGATTACACACCATGACCAAGTGGGATTTATTTCTCAAGAAATAACACAAAATTCAAATGCAAGGATGGTGTGACATAAGAAAATGAATCAATGTAATATACTACATCAACAATATAAAGGGGAAAAAACACAGGATCATCTTAATTGATGCAGAAAAAGCAATTGACAAAATTTAATACCCTGTCATGACAAAACACTTAATATAATAGGAATAAAAAGAAACTGTCTCAACATTAACAAAAGCTATACATGAAAAGCTCATAATGAATACCATACAAAATGGTGAAAGGCTGAAAGCTTGTCCTCTAAGATCAGGATCAAGGCAAGCATGCCCTCTTTTATCTTTTTTTCCTTTCTTTTCTTTTCTTTTCTTTCTTTCTTTTTTTTTTAGAAAGAGAGAGACCAAGAGAGCATGCAAGCTGGGGAGAGGGACAGGGGGAGAAAGAGAGAATATCTTAAGTAGTCTCCGTGCTCAGTGTGGAGCCCAATGTGGGGCTCCATTCCACGACCCTGGGATCATGACCCGAGCAGAAATCAAGAGTCAAATGCTCAACTGACTGAGCCACCCAGGCACCCCAAGGACGTCCACTCTTACCACTGCTATTTAACATAGTACTGAACGTTCTAACCAGAGGACTAGGCAAGAAAAAGAAATAAAAAGTACATCCAAATTGTAAAGGAACAAGTAAAATTATCTCTGTTTGCAGACCATATGATCTTATATGTAGAAAATCTAAAGACTCCATAAAAAAAAAAAAACCCTATTAGCATAAATGAATTTAGCAAAATTGCAGGATACAAAGTCAACACACAAAAATCAGTTGCATTTCTATACACAAAACAATGAAGAATCTGAGAAGAAAATTACAAAAACAATTCCATTTACAATAGCATCAAAAAGAATAAAATACTTAGGAATTAACCAAGAAGGAAAAGACTTCTAGAAAGCAACTAAAAAATATTGCTGAAAGAAATTAAAGAAGGCATAAATAATTGAAACAGCCTATGTCCATGGATTGGGAGGCTTAACGTTTTTTTTCTTTTTTTGGGGGGGGGGTGTCTTTTTTTTAACTTATTTTTTTTAATTTACATCCAAGTTAGTTAGCATATAGTGCAATAATGATTTCAGGGATAGATTCTTTAATGCCCCTTACCCATTTAGCCCTTCCCCCCTCCCACAACCCCTCCAATAACCCTCTGTTTATTCTTCATATTTAAGACTCTTATGTTTGTCCCCTTCCCTGTTTTTATCTTATTTTTGCTTCCCTTCCCTTGTGTTCATCTGTTCTGTGTCTTAAAGTCCTCATATGAGTGAAGTCATTTGATATTTGCCTTTCTCTGACTAATTTCGCTTAGCATAATACCCTCTAGTTCCATCCACGTAAGAGACTTAACACTTTTTAAATGTTCATTTATTTATTTTTGAGAAAGAGAGAAGTGGGTAAAGGGACAGAGAAAGGGAGAGAGAATCCCAAGCAGTCTCCATGCTGTCAGTGTAGAGCCTGATGAGGCCTCCAACTCATAAACCGTGAGATCATGACCTGAGCCAATACCAAGAGTCAGCCACTTAACTGACAGAGCCACCCAGGCACCCTGGGAGACTTAACATATTAAGAATGTTAATAGTACCCAAATAAACCTTTTCCACAACGATACTGGGAAAACTGTATATCCATATACAAAAGAACAAAGTTGTGCCCTCACCCAACACCATTAAAATATTAACATCAAAAATTAATCCAAAATAGATCAAAGAACTAAACATAAAACCTAACAATTAATCTTCAACAAAGCAGGAAGAATACCCAATAGGAAAAAGGATATCTCTTCAACAAATAGTGTTGGGAAAACTGGACAGCTACATGTAACAGAATGAAACTAGACCACTTTCTTACACCATACAGAAAAATAAATTCAAAATGGATTAAAGATCTAAATGTGAGACCTGAAATCATAAAAAAATCCTAGGAAAAAGGGGCACCTGGGAGGCTCAGCAGATTAAGTGTCTGACTCTTGGTTTTAGCTCAGGTCATTATCTCATGGTTTATGAGTTCGAGCCCCACATCCGGCTCTGCACTGACAGTGTGGAATTCCTGCTTGGAATTCTCTTTCCTCCTTTCTCTCTGCCCCTCCCCTGCTCTCTCTCTCTCTCTCTCTCTCAAAATAAATAAATAAACATTAAAAATTTTTTCAAAAATCCTAGAAAAGAACACAGGTAGTAATTTCTTTGACATCGGCCACAGTACATCTCCTGAGGCAAGGGAAACAAAAGCAAAAATAAACTGTTAGGACTACATAAAAATAAAAAGATGCTGCACAGCAGATTGTTAAGGAAACAATCAACAAATTAAAAGGCAGCCTACAGAATGGGAGAAGATATTTGCAAATGACATATGATAAAGGGTTAGTATCCAAAATATATAAAGAACTTATAAAACTCAGCTAATCTAATCTCCACTAATCTAATTAAATCTAGTTAAAAATGGGTAGAAGACATGAATAGACATTTTCCCAAAGAAGATGTACAGATGGCCAACAGACATATGAAAATATGCTCATCATCACTTATGATCAGGGAGATGCAATCAAAACTACAATGAAGTATCACCTCACACTTGTCAGAATGGCTAAAATCAACAACACAAGAAACAACAGGTGTTGGCAAGGATATGGAGAAAAAGGAACCCTCCTGCACTGTTGGGAATGAAAACTGGTGCAGCCACTCTGGAAAATAGTATGGAGGTTCCTCAAAAAGTTAAAAATAAAACAACCCTATGATCCAGCAATCGCACAACTAGGTATATACCCAAAGACTACAAAAACACTAATTTGAAAGGATACATGCACCCTGATGTCTATAGCAGCATTATCTACAATAGCCAAATTATGGAAACAGCTCAAGTGTCCATCAACTAATGAATGGATACAGATGTGATGTATATATACAACGGAATATTACTCAGCCATAAAAAAGAATGGAATCTTGCCATTTGCAACAACATGGATAGAGCTAGAGAGTATAATGCTAAGCGAAATAAGTCAGAGAAAGACAAGTATCATATGGTTTTACTCATATGTGGAATTTAAGAATCAAAACAAACAAGCAAAGGGGAAAAAGATAGAGAGAGAGACAAACCCAGAAACAGACTCTCAACCATAGAGAACAAACTGATAGTTAACAGAGAGGAGGTGCGTGGGGGATGGGTTCAATAGGTGATGAGGATTAAGGAGTGTACTTGTGATGACTACCAGGTAATGTATGGAAGTGCTGAATCACTGTATTGTATACCTGAAATTAGTATTACACTGTATGTTAACTAACTGGGATTTAAATAAAAACTGTAAGATAAATCCATCCATCCACCCATACATACATAAAAGACCTAAATCAGTGAAAGTCTTGGAAGAAAACACGGTACAAAAGCTTCACAATATCAGAGTTGGCAATGATTTCTTGGATATGACATGAAAGACAGAGGCAACTAAAGGAAAATGTTGACAAATTGTAGTTCATAAAACTTGAAAATTTCTGTGCATCAAAAGATACTCTCAACAGAATAAAAAGGCAACCCACAAAATGGAAGCATATACTTTCAAATCACATATAAGAGATTAAGATCCAGGATATATAGAGAACTCCTAAAACTCAACAACAAAAATACAAACAACCTGATTCAAAACTGAGCAAAAAATTAAATAAACATTTCTCCAAAGATGTACAAATAGCCAATAAGCACATGAAAAGATGTTCAATCATTAGGGAAATGCAAGGCAAAACTACAATGTGATACCTCTTCACACTCATTAGGATAAAAAAACAAAAAACAAACAAAACAGAGAACAACAAATGTTGTTGAGAATATGGATAAAATGGTTGGATTTATGCCTGCCATCAATATCAATAATTACATTAAGTGTGAATTGATTCAACAATGCAATTGAAAGGCTGAGACTGTCAGACTTGATTAAAAAAAAAAAAAACACAAACAGATCCAACTCCAAGGTGTCTGCAGGAGACAGTTTATTTTTTTTTTTATTTTTTTTTTTAAGTTTTATTTATTTTGGGGACAGAGAGAGACAGAGCATGAATGGGGGAGGGTCAGAGAGAGAAGGAGACACAGAATCCGAAACAGGCTCCAGGCTCCGAGCTGTCAGCACAGAGCCCGACGCGGGGCTGGAACTCACGGACCGAGAGACCATGACCTGAGCTGAAGTCGGCCGCTCGACCGACTGAGCCACCCAGGCGCCCCATTTTAATTTTTTTTTTTAATTTTTTTTTTTTAATGCAGGAGACAGTTTAGATTCAAAGCTACAAACAGATTGCAAGCGTAAGGATGTAAAAAGATATACCAAACAAAGAGAAACTATAAGAAAACTGGTGTTCTTATACAAATATCAGACAAAATAAGCTTTAAAACAAAGTAACTAGAGGAAAGGAAATTTTATAGTGACAAAGTCAGTCCCTCAGGAGGATATAAAAATTATACATGAACCTAGCAACAGACCCAAACATACATGAGGCAAACATTGACATATTTGAAGGGAGAAATGGATAGTTCAACAAAAATCACTGGAGGATTCAATACCCCACATTTAATAGTGGATAGAACAACAATGCAGTGAAACAAGGAAAGGGAAGACTAGAACAACATATAAACTAATTAGACCTAAATACATCTATACCACCATGTTCATACAACAACAGCAGAATATACATTCTCTGCAAGTACACATAGGACAGTCTCTAGCACATGCTAGGTCATAAAAGAAATCTCAATAAATTAAAAAGAAATGAAATCATATATGTTCTCCAGCCACAATGGAATGAAACTATAAATCAATGACTCTAATACACCTGGAAATTAATAATATGTAGAAATTAAACAATTCATTCTTTTTTAAAATGTTTTTAATGTTTATTTATATCTGAAGGAGAGAGATACAGAGCCTGAGTGGGGAGGGGCAAAGAGAGAGAGGGAGACACACAATCCAAAGCAGGCTCTGTCAGCACAGAGCCCAACACAGGGCTTGAATCCATAAACTATGAGATCATGACCTGAGCCGAAGTCAGATGCCCAATGGACTGAGCCACCCAGGCGCCCAAACAACTCATTTTCAATCAATGGGTCAAAGATGAAATTATATGTAAAGTTAGAAAATATTTTGAGATGAATGAAAAAAAAAAACTCAACATGCCAAAGCCTATAGGAAAAAGCAAAAACAGTGCCCAGGAAAAAAGTTATAGCTATAAATGCCTATCCTAAACAAAAAGAAAGGTCTGCAAACAATAACTTAACTTACAGTGTATTATGAAAACCATGCCCCTCCCCAAGTACTAGAACAGGGTTTTACCTGTTGCAAAATTCCAAATTCTAAGTAACAATCCTAAAGAAA
Organism: Panthera tigris; assembly: GCF_018350195.1. Taxonomy (NCBI): domain Eukaryota; kingdom Metazoa; phylum Chordata; class Mammalia; order Carnivora; family Felidae; genus Panthera; species Panthera tigris. Next base: position 16,209,062 of record NC_056674.1, read on the forward strand.
TAATTATGAATGAACACAAAATTATATTTATAAGAATGTTTGACAGGGAAAAATTTACTGGAAACACAGACTTCAATTAGGCAACTAGTCAAATAAATTATGGTACATTAAGATAACAATTCAACACAATTATTAATTATGATAGTGCTTATTCACAAAGAGGATAAGGTCTCTCTTCTGTATTATTGAGAGGGGAAAGCAAGTAACAGAAGATAAGTGTATTGTAATCTCACCCTATTAAATTATAAGGCCATGCAAGTAAAAATTTGGAAATACATTCTTGAAAATAATGATTACTTCTGGATGATGTGTAATTATAGGTAATTTAACTCTGATTCATTATAATCTCAAGTTTCTGATTTTTTTCATTAAGTCTGTAATACTTTCATCAGAAAACAGACTACAAAGTCATTTTTATGTTGTGGGGGAAAAAACCACCAGAGACAGGGTAGATGCATCCTAAATGGTAAGAAAATTATGAATAGGCCATAAACACGTGCCAGGGACAGGAATATGGGCCATTAAGAAAATCAATTTGACTGAAGCAAATAACATGACATATTTTAGAACATTAAAAAAATTACACAAACTCTGAAAACTATGTATTAGTTGTAAAAAATTATATTACATGGATATAGCCTGGATTAATGTAACCACATCTCCACTGTTTGGATATTATCATCTTAAAAGTCATTCCAACACTTTGATTTTAGGTCTGGTCTTTTACTTTAAAATTTTTATTATTATACAGGGGCGCCTGGGTGGCTAGGTAGGTTGAGTACGGACTTCGGACTTCGGGTCAGGTCATGGTCTCACGGTTGGTGGGGTCTGGCAGATCTGGCGGTTCGTGAGTTCTAGCCCGGCATGAGGCTCTGTGCTGACAGCTCAGAGCCTGGAGCCTGCTTGGGATTCTGTCTCCATCTTTCTCTGCCGCTCCCCCACTCACGCTGTCTCTGTCTCTCTCTCAAAAATAAATAAATATTTTAAAAATTATTATTATTATTATTTTGGCATGGGGGTCCAGTCTTGGGATTCTGTGTTTCCATCTCTCTCTGTCCCTCCCCCACTCATATTCTGTCTCTGTCTCTCTCTCAAAAATAAACATTAAAAAAATTTTTTTATTATTATTTTGGCATGGGGTCACCTCTCTCCTTGTGATTCTCAGGAAAGTAGAGGGGTGGGGGGGAAGCACAGAATCAAGTAGCTGCAAAATTTGTGGCTATAGTTTGAATTGAAGGGAATTTTCATCCCCTGTAAACTACTCTAAGCTTAATAATTACTGCTCTAGTTCACTTCAATACACTGATCATCCTCTTATTTGCAAGCGCCATCACAATCTACTTCGTATTTTTACTCCTCCTGATCTACAGAATCAAGTAGATGTAGTCCGAAACAAGGCTGCCCGATCTCAAGCCAGAACTGGCTACCGCTAAGAGGGTCTGTTAAAAATTTTCCAACAAAAACCGTGCCCAAGCCCTGTCTCAGCCCCATTCCTCCCATCAAGAGAGGTGGGAGGTCCCATGAAGCTGTCTCAGGGAAGGAGTGGTTAGAATCCGGGGACAGAGCACTGGAGTCACAGGGCAGCCAAAGGTAATCTAATCCATAACCATACACGCAATGCCACAGTCACACGGTAACAATCGCACACTCACCTCACACACACGACACCTGCACGGTCATAGGCACCACACGCTCGTACATGCGGTTTCTCGGACACGAACCAAACCAGGGATACACAGTTACACCTGCTGAGTCACGGGCTCCCCGCACCTACGTGCGCGCGCGCACACACACACACACACACACACACACACAGCCACACAACGCGTCACAATCATACACCCATCACGGGGACATCGTGATTGTCAAACCCAGCGTCACAGGCACCGCACACCGTCACACAGTCACTGACACCACCCCCATCCACAACTGCTATCCCTCAGCCCGCTGCATTCTTAGCCGCTAGGAGCTGTGGATCAGCTTTGCTTCCACCCAGGCATAGGCTGCCTGCCTCACCTCAAGCCACTCCAGGGTTAGCTCCAGGATTAACCAAACTGAGCCAAGCCTACCGCAGTTTCCTGCGGCTCTCGGCGAGGGGTTAAAGTCCGGCCACCGTGGGAAGAGACCCAGAGATGTCACGGAAAGTGCAGTAGGGCCCGCAGGACCTCTGGAAAATGTAGACTGGAGCCAGACTGCGCGAAGAAAATGGCGCCGGGCTGGGATCCCCGCTGAATCCCCATCCCCACACTTCGGGAATTCTGGTCTAGAATCCCAGCGACGGCCCCCCAGGCGTGGCCCACCGGCCTGAGTGTGGGCTGCACCAGGAAGCAGGAAAAAACTCCAAGTTCCTAAAAGAACTTTATGTGGGAAGTTGCAGAGCTATCTGAAAACTGTAGTCTGGAGATAAAAACACCTGGAATCTGGTGGAAGGGACTTTATAGTCCACGAATCCGGGCTTGGGACTTGTCCTTACTAGGGGTATTCATAGGCTGACTCCTTTGGTAGGCATTTTTTTTTTTGGTGCCTTGAGATGTGGGCTTAGCCAAGTGGGTGATAAACACTGGGCTTCTCAGACGCTGTTAAAAAAACAAAATTCAACTGAGTAAATTTTAAGATTTGATTGGCTTTATTGAACAGTTATTTTATCACCAAAGATGGGCTTATTTAGGAATAAAAGATAATCACAAACTGAGACAAAACCCTTAAGCAAGTCCAGGGAACAGAAGATATAGGTGGTGAGCTGTTTTTAAGGAGAAAGGGTAAATTGGGAAGACTGTGACAAAGGAAAAGTCCCTTGGATTAAAGAGGGAGTTCAAAGTATGGTGGCTTTTCAGTGGCTAAGCTGTTGCCATGGACATAAGGAAAAGTGTGTTCCTTACCTGGAATAGTAGTTTCCACTTGCAAGGTCAAGTTTGTCTCTTCTTGTTGGGTCTGCAGTTGACTAGCAATGGTAGGGCAATAGCACTCCTGCCCAAAACTCCTGAACTCATTTTGGTTAGGTTTCCCATTACTAATTTTCACAGAGTCATTCATGAGTTGGGCAGCATCCCATCTAACAAATAGGAGCTCAAAGGAGCTATGCAAAACAGAAAGTATTTCTGTGAAAGGGGAAAGGATAAAGAAAGGATTATCTCATCTTCCTTTGGTTTATGTGGCAGATGACCTCATTGGTGCTGACCAGAAAACCAGTTAACCAGAAAACCAGAAAACCCTCCCCCCATTCCTGGGGGAGACTGTAACTGCAATTAGGTTAGGAATTAAGTCTCAGTGGACCTAGCACAAGTGATTCCATTTTGAACCAGTTGTTTCTTTTTTAGCAACCCAAAGGGCAGGGACTAGTGGGGAGTGTTAACAAAAAAGAAGAACCACAGATTAACCAAATCTAGAAAAAGGGGAGAAAGACAAGTACACAAACTGAGAAATAACAAGGAAGGAATAATCATTGGAAGAGAGAAATTGTTTTAGTCCTAAGAGACTACTTCATACAATTTTGTGTAAATAAATGTGAAAAATTTAGTTGAAATGGATAATTTTGTAGCAATATGTAATTTACCAAAGTTGATCCCAGCCAAGATAGAAAGTCCAAATAGACCACTATATGTAGAATAGAGAAAATTGTCAGATTTATCTTTGATAAATACACACGCAAGGTTTTGTACAGATTCTATTAAAAGATTAAAAGCCAAATGTCCCACTATCAAAAAGTAAGGAGAAAGAAATAGAACTCTCACATGTGTTTCCTGTTTCAAAGTACTTTCAAATCTTGTTTATAATTGCATAAAAATTTATATAGCCTAATCATAGTAATGAATATTAATGAAAAATCTTTAAATCAAATAGTGGCAAGGAGAGTTAAATGGAATTTTGTTTAAATGCAATGAATGCCCAAGTGAGTTTTATTTTAAAAATGAAAGAATGACAACATCTGGAAAGAAACTTTCATATAATTTATCGTATTAATAGACCTAAGGAGAAAATTGTCCATATATCTTAAAAAGGCATTTGAAAAACTTCAAAACCTATTTCCTTTTTAAAAAATTTTTTTTTAATTTATTTTTGAGAGAGAGAGCACACAAGCAGGGGAGGGGCAGAGAGAGAGAGAGAGAGAGGGAATCCCAAGCGGGTTCTGCACTGTCAGCACACAGCCCAATGTGGGGTCTCAACGCACAAACCCTGATATGATGACTTGAGTCAAAATCAAGAGTTGGACACTTAACTGACTCAGCCACCCAGGTGCCCCTTCAAAATCTAGTTTTAAAAAAAAGAAAAGGAAAAGAAGGGTAGGATTTTATGCTTTATTAATACTTACCAAATGTATATTCTCAATCTCAGCCCAAAAGTCAACGTCTTACCTTACTTAATAATTAATTTAAGGAAGCATTTCTGCTAAGTCAGAAACAAGGCAAGGATGCCTATTATTACAACACTACTTTAGCATTGTTTTATTAAAAACAAATTTTTTTTAATGTTTATTTTTGAGACAGCGTGAGCAGGGGAGGGGGAGAGGGATGGAAACACAGAATCTGAGGCAGGCTTCAGGCTCTGAGCTGTCAGCAGAGCCCAACGCGGGGCTTGAACTCACAAACTGTGAGATCATGACCCAAGCTGAAGTTGGACGCTTAACCGACTGAGCCACCCAGGTGCCCCTAACATTGTTTTAAAGGTATTAGCCAATGCAATTGAAACAGAAAACAATCTGAGTTATAAAATTCCCCAGCAAAAATGGAGGGGTGCCTGGCTGGCTCAGTCAGAAGATCATGCAGTTCTTGATCTCAGGGTTGTGAGTTGGAGCCCCACATTGAGTGTAGAGATTACTTTAAATAAATAAATAAATAAATAAATAAATAAATAAATAAATAAATAAACAAACAAACTAACTAACTAACTAACTTTTTTAAAAAGTTAAAACTCTCTCTACTGGCAGACAGTAAGAAATTTAAGAATATCAATGGGAAAATCCTAAAATAAGAAAATGTAGTAACATAGCAAGATACAGTACACAGAACCCAATAGTCTCTTATATATAAAAAACAACGTTAAGAAATATGATAGAAACCACTTACAAAAGCACAAAATATGCTAGGAATTTACCCAAGGGATACAGGAGTACTGATGAATAGGGGCACTTGAACCCCAATGTTTATAGCAGCACTCTCAACAATAGCCAAATTATGGAAAGAGCCTAAATGTCCATCAACTGATGAATGGATAAAGAAATTGTGGTTTATATACACAATGGAGTACTACGTGGCAATGAGAAAGAATGAAATATGGCCCTTTGTAGCAACGTGGATGGAACTGGAGAGTGTGATGCTAAGTGAAATAAGCCATACAGAAAAAGACAGATACCATATGTTTTCACTCTTATGTGGATCCTGAGAAACTTAACAGAAACCCATGGGGGAGGGGAAGGAAAAAAAAAAGAGGTTAGAGTGGGAGAGAGCCAAAGCATAAGAGACTCTTAAAAACTGAGAACAAACTGAGGGTTGATGGGGGGTGGGAGGGAGGGGAGGGTGGGTGATGGGTATTGAGGAGGGCACCTTTTGGGATGAGCACTGGGTGTTGTATGGAAACTAATTTGACAATAAATGTCATATATTGGAAAAAAAGTAAATAAAAAATAAAATAAGCCATTAAAAAAAAGCACAAAATATAACATATCTAGATACAAACTTAAGAAATGTACCTTCTGTAGGAGATAGGCCTTAAAACACTCTTGTAAGAAAAAAAGTTGACTTGAACAAATGGAAAGACTTTAATTTCTTTTTTAAAAAATTCTCCCCAACTTATTTAGTTCAACTTTGTGTTTTGAGATAGAGATTCACACACAGTTGTAAGAGTAATACAGAGATCTTGTGTATGTTTAATGCAGTTTCTCTCAATAGTAACATCTTGCAAAACCATGGTATAATATCACAAGTTCTAAGTATACAGTCATGATACAGAATATGCCCATTACCATAAGGATCCTTTATGTTTTCCTAGTCATACTTATTTTCCTCCCAACTTCACCCCCTTCTTAATCCCTGGTAACCACTACTCTGTTCTCTATTTCTACATTTTGTCATTTGAAGAATGTTATATAAAATGGAATTACATAGTAGATAATCTTTTACTGTTTTTTTTTTTTTCACTCAGTACAATTCTCTATGTATTCAGATGGGTTATTGTGTGAATCAATAGTTCATTTCTTTTTATTGGTGAGTAGTATTCCATGGTATGGATATACCACATTGTAACCATTTATCACTGGAGGATATCTGGATTGTTTCCAGATTTTGGTTATTATGAATAAAACTGCTATAAAATGCTGTATTCATGTTCAGGGTTTTTAAAATTGTTATGAAGTATACATAATATTTATCATCTTAACTATCTTTAAGTGTACAGTTCAGTAGTGTTAAATACATCCACATTGTTGTACAACTAAGAGTTCTCCAGAACTCTTTTTGTCTTGCATGTTTAATGTCTACGCTCATTAAACAACAACTCTTTATTCCTCCTGCTACCCATCCGTCTCCTGGCATCCACTATCTACTTTCTGTCTCTATGGATTTGACTACTTTCAGTGCCTCATGTAAGTGAGATCATATATATTTGTCTTTTTGTGACCAGCTCATTCACTGATCATAATGTCGTTGAGGTTCATCCATGTTGAGGGATATTACAGAATTTTCTTCCTTTTTAAGGCTGAATAATACTCCATTCTACGTAAACTTTGTGTAACCATTCATCCATTAATGGACACTTGGGTTGCTTCTACCTTTTGGCTACTATGAATAATGCTGCTATGAACTTGGGTGTACAAATATCTCTTAGGTATATACATAAAAGAATAGGCTTTCTAAGATTAGAATTGCTAGATCATATGGTAATTTTTGATGTTGGCAAGTTGGACAGCCACATGCAAAAGAATTAAACTGGACCACTCTCTTACTACATACCTAAAAATTAACTCAAAATGGGTTAACAACTTGAATGTAAAACGTGAAACTAAGTGCTGTCAAAACTCTGACTTTTAAATAAATGGAACATTAATGTATGAGAATATTTTCAACTTGCTTTGAAAACTATAAAATACTATAGCTATAAGGAATAATGATGATGATGATGATGATGATGATGATGATGATGATGATGATGTTACTATGACTATATCAAATATTCTGATTTGGAAAGGTTAAAAAAAAAACCTAAAACTATAAAACTCCTAGAAATAAACAGCTGTTAGCTCCTTGACATTGGTCTTGATGATGATTGTTTGTATTTGACACCAAAGGCAGAAAAAAGTAGGACTACATCAAATGAAAAAAGCTTCTGCACAGCAAAGGAGACCATCAACAAAATGAAAAGGCAACTGAATGAATGAAAGAAAATATTTGCAAACCTTATATTTGATAAGGGATTAATATCTAAAATATATAAAGAAGCCATGCAACTCTATACCTAAGCAAACAAAAACATTCAGTTAAAAAATAGGCAGAGGACCCAAGTAGATATTTTTCCAAACAAGACATACATATGATCAATAATTACATAAAGATGTACTCACCATATCAAGGAAATGCAAATGAAAACCACAATGAGATATCACCTCATACCTGTTAGAATGGCATTATCAAAAAGACAAGAAATATATGTTTGACAAGGAAATGGAGAAAGGAGAAATTTTATGCACTGTTGGTGGGAATGTAAACTGGTGCAACCACTATGGAAAAAAGCATGGAATTTTTCTCAAATAATTAAAAGTAGAACTACCATATGATATATCAATTCCACTTCTGGGTATTTACCCAAAGGAAAAGAAAACACTAAGTCAAAAAGATGTATGAAAATGTGGTATACTTGGGAAGTGGAATATTATTCAGCCACAAAAAGAAGGAAATCTTGCCATTTGTAACTGCATGGATAGATCCTGAGGGCATTATGTAAGTGAGATAAGTCAGACAGAGAAAGAAAAATACTGTATGATCTCACTTATATGTAGAATCTAAAACAAAACAAAATAAAACCCAAATTCACAGAGAACCTATTGGTGGTTTTCAGAAGTGAGGAGTGTGGGGTGGGTAAAATGGATGAAGTTGGTCAAAAGTCTAGTTATAAATAAGTTCTAAGGATATGATATACAGCATGATGGCAATAGTTAATACTACTGTATTGTATATTTGAAAGTTGCTAAGACGTATATCTAAAAATTCTTATCACAAGAAAAAAGTTGTAACTATGTTTAGTGATAGATGTTAACTGGACTTATTGTGTTCATTTCACAATATATACAAATATTGACTTGTTCTATGGTAGAAAAAAATCCGTTGTATTCATATACACTTGCAATGTACAATCTGAAAATGAAATTAAAAACTAAAAAATTCCATTTACAATAGCCTCACAATAATATACTTAGGAATAAATTTAACAAAAGAAGTGTAAAACTTAGAAAACTATAGAACATTTGGTGAAATAAATTTTAAAAGACTTTAATAAATGGAAAGACATCCCAAGATTATAGATAGGAAGACTTAATATATTTTTTTAAGTAGGCTTCACGGCCAGAGTGGAGCCCAATGCAGGGCTTGAACTCATGACCCTGAGATCAAGACGTGAACTGAGATCAAGAATCAGACGCTTGACTGACATCCAGGTGCCCCTCCTTTATTTTTTTTTAAGTAATCTCCACACCTGGTGTGGAGCTCAAACTTACAACCCCGAGATCAAGAGTCACATGCTCTACCAAGTAAGCCAACCAGGTGCCCCTAGGAAAATTTAATATTGTTAAGATGGTAGTACTTCCCAAGTTGATCCACAGATTTGAAACAATTCTATAGAATCTCAGTTGACTTATTTGTAAAAACCGACTGATCCCACAACCCTGAGATCATGACCTGAGCTGAAATCAAGAGTCAGATGCTCAACTGACTGAGCCACCCAGGCGCCCCTTTACTTCTCTATTTAAAGTTACTGTAAGGACAATTACACACTATTATATTGGTACAAGGATGGGAATGTAGATCAATGGAATAGAATTGAGAGTCCAGAAATAAACCCATGCATCTATAAGGTCAATCAATTTTGATGATTCGACTGAGAAAATTTGAGCAGGCTTTTAAAATAAATGTGCTGTAACAACAGCATAGTTGCCTGCAAAGAATAAAGTGGGACCCTTATCTCTCATCATATACAAAAATTAACCCCAAATGGATCAAACTGATAAATTCAAGAGCTAAAACTTTTATAAAACTCTCTGAAGGAAACACAGAGGCAAATCATCATGGTCTCAGATTGCCAAAGGATTCTTAGATATAACATCAAAAGCATGACCAACAAAAAAATTAGATAATTTTCATTTCAAGATAATTAAATATTTTGTGCTTCAAAGGACACCATGTAGGGGTGCCTGGGTGGTTCAGTTAGTTGAGTGTCCGACTTTGACTCAGGTCATGATCTTACGGTTTGCGGGTTTGAGCCCCACATCAGGCTCTGTACTGACAGCTCAGAGCCTGGAGTCTGCTTTGGATTCTGTGTCTCCCTCTCTCTCTGCCCCTCCCCCCACTCATGCTCTGTCTCTCTCTCAAAAATAAACATTAAAAAATTAAAAAAAAAAAAGGACACCATCTAAGAAGTGAAAAGACATCCCATCAAATGAAAGAAAATATTTGCAAATCATATATCTATTAAGGAACTTCTATCCAAAATATACTCTTACAACTCCATAATAGACAACTCAATTTTTAAATGGGAAAGGATCTGAATAGACATTTCTATGAAACTGACATTCAACATCGTTAGTGATCAGGGAAATACATATTAAAACCACAATGACATGTCACTTCACACTCACTAGAATGGCTATAATTTTAACAAATGGAAAAATGCAAGTGTTTTTAACATGTGGAAAATGTAACCCTCAAACAATTGCCTGTGGGATTGTGAAACAGTGCAGCCAGTGTGCACTGTTTAGCCATTCTTCAAAAAGTTAAACATAGGGGCACCTGGGTGGCTCGGTTAAGCGTCAGACTTGGGCTCAGGTCATGATCTTTTAGTCTATGAGCTCGAGCTGAGCCCCATGTGGGGCTCTGTGCTGACAGCTTGGAGCCTGGAGCCTGCTTCAGATTCTGTGTCTCCCTCTCTTTGTGCCCCTCCCCCGTTCATGCTCTGTCTCTCTCTGTCTCTCAAAAATAAATAAACATTAAAAAAGTGTGATAAAAAAAGTTAAACATAGAATTACCGTATGACTTAGCAATTCCACTCCTAGGTATATACACGAGAGAACTGAAAACATATATTCACACAAAAACTTGTACATGAATATTCATTGCAGCATTATTTATAATTTCCCAAAACTAGAAACAGCTCAGAAGTTTATCAACTGATGAATGGATAAACAAAATGTATATGTTTGTGCAATAGAATATGATTCAGTAATAAAAAGGAATGAAGTACTGATACATCCTAGATTAATCTTGAAAACAGTATGCATCAGTAAATAAGCCAGACACAAATGGCTTCAAAATGTATAATTGTATTTATATGAAATGTCCAGAATAGGCAACACCATTCAAACAGAAAGTATGTTTTTGGAAACTAGTGATGGAGGAAGGTGAGAATGGAGAGTGAGTGCTACAAGTACATGGTCTCTTTTTTCGATGATGAGAATATTCTGGAGTTAGATAACAGTGATGATGGCCCAACCTTGTGCATATAATAAAATCTACTGCTGAACTGTTAAATTTAAAATGAATTTCATGCTGTCTGTTGTATCTCGATAAAAATTATTTACATTAATATTTGCTAAGAATAAACATAGAGATGATTCCAGAATTAGACCTACACATACATAGTTAATTGATTTTTTTTTTTTTTTACAAAGTCGATGTATTAGTTTCCTATTGTTGTAACAATTTACCATAAACCTAGTGGCTCAAGACAACACATAGTTATCTCATACTTCTTTAGGTCAAAAGTCTGAAATGAGTTTCACTGCTTAAAGTCAACGGTTGACATGGCTGCATTCTTTTCTGGATGCTCTAGAAGAGAATCAGTTTCCTTCCTTTTCCAGCTTTGAGAAACTCTGCTTTCCTCAGCTCATGGCCTCCTTTCATCTTCAAATCCAGTAATGACTGAGTCTTCCCTCACACCACTCTGACACTGACACTTATGCCTTCCTCTTCCCCATTTAAGGATCCTGTGATTACACTCGGCCCAACCATATAATTCAGGACAACTCCCTATTTTAAAGTCAGCTAAATATCAACTTTTCATCCCCACTGCCATGTAACAATGGGTTCCAGGAATTCAAATGTGGACATTTTGGGGAGCCTAATATCTTGCTTACCATAGACATTAAGGTAATTCAACAAACTGTCAGCAAATAGCTTAGAACAACTGGATTTCCATATGGAAAAGTATTTTTTATTATTACCTCACACCATACACAATAATGAACTTCAAGTGGACCATAGATCTAAAGATAAAAAATAAAACTATAAAAACTTTCGAACAAACAGAGGAGAATAACACTGGGATAGGCAACGTTTTATTAGAAAGAACACAAAGAGCATAAAGCATTAAAGAAAAGAGGTGATAAATTAGATTCTATCAAAAGTAAAATTACTTTTTGAAAGACACTATTAAGAAATTGAGAAAGGCAAGCCTTAGGCAGGGAGAAATATTTACAATATGTATGTCTGACAAAAGACTTTTATCAAAGTATGTAAAAACTACTACAACTCAATAATAAAAACACAACCAATTTTTAAATGGAAAAAAATTTAAGATGTCACAAAAGAAATAAAAGAACCGTTAATAAGTGTATGAATATGCTGAAATCCATAGTCATCAGAAAATGCAAATCAAACCACAATTTGATGCCACAATTTGAACCCTCTCAAATGGTTACAATTAAAAAGACTGACAATAGCAAATATAGAAGGGATGTGAGATGTGAAACAACTGGAATTTTCATATACTTCTGGTGAGAATGTAAAATGGTACAACTTTGTAAAACAACCTGGCAGTTTCTTTTAAAATTATACACTAATCATATAATCCACCAATTCCACTCCTACATATTTCCCAATATAAATGAAAACATATGTTTACGAAAAGATTTGTACACAAATACTTCATAACAGATTTATTTATATTAGCCAATATGGAAACAACTCAAAAGTGCATAAACCCGTTAATGGTTACACAAATTCAGATATACGATGTCTACATTTGTTCAAACTCATCAAATTGTTCACTTACAATGAGTGCATGTTATTGCACCTAAATTGTAACTCAGTAAAGTTGATTTAAAAAAAAATGCACATAGGGGAGCCTCGCTGGCTTAGTCAAAAGAGCATACAACTCTTGATCTTAAGGTCATGAGTTTGAGCCCCACATTGGATATAGAGATTACTAAAAACAAACTTTTTAAAAGTATGCACATAAATAAATATAATTGACAAACCATAAAATTAACTCTTAAGTTGTACAAGTTAGTCACTTTTAGCACATCCATAGAGTTTGTATGACTATCTTCATCATCTAATCCAAGAACATTTTATCACCCCAAAAAGAAACCCTACACCTATCAGCAACCACTCCCAATTCCTCTTAACCCTGCCAACCCTAAGTAACTTGAATTTACTCTTTGTATCTACAGATTTGCATACTCTAGGCATTTTTTATAAATGAAATGTGGTCTTCTGTGACTGGCTTCTTCACCTAGAATAATTTTTTCAAGGGCCATCTGTGTTGTGGCATGTTTTTTTTATTGCCAAATAATACTCTGTTGTAAGGATATAACACACTTTCTTTATCCATTCATCTGTTTACAGGCATTTGGGTTGTTTCCACTTTTGGCTATTGTGAAAAATGCTGCAATGAACAATTGTGTATAGGTTTTTGCATGAATGTACATTTCCAATTTTCTTGGATCTATGTATAGGACTGGAATTACTGGGTCATACAGTAACTCTATATTTAATACTGGCCTCAAATAATGAGTTGGGGAGTGTTTAATGTAATAGCCTTTAAGAACTTATTTTGTGTAAGCTTTACACATGTTTTCTTAATCCATATGACACTCCTGAAAAAAAAAAATACTGTGTTCAAGATTTTTGATGATGTAGAATATGTTGTGCACACAGCACAAATCATTAGTTCAAGGTCATAGATGGTAATTTTCAGGACTAGGATTTGAATCTCAGGCTTGTCATGATCTGAAGCATACAATTTTCATAACAAGCCATTTTATTTCACACTTTACTTTCTTCCTCATAGTTCTTTTCTACGCTCATCTCTGTAATAGCTGCACCCATACTCTCCGGTCCTACAGAATTCTCATGAAAACTCTGTTCCACCAAGTCCTACTTATTTTACTTTATTTCCTTCATCCTCTTCCACTCATATCAGGCTCAGCCAAAACTTTAGTGTCTTTTTTTGATTTGGTTTGTTTTTAGCTATTTTTACATTTTAATAGCCATCCTCTTTTTTTTCTTTTTTCTATTAGGAATAAGTAGGTGGCAGAGGGACAGAGAGAGAGGGAAAGAGAGAATCCCAAGCTGGCTCCCTGCTATCAGCCTGGACCCCCACTTGGGCTCTACCTCCCCAACAAGAGATCATGACCTGAGCTGAAATCCAGAGTTGGAGGCTTAACCCACTGAGCCACGCAGGCACCCCTGACAGTTTTGTTTTTAAGGTTAACATATACAAGTCCCAAAAAAGTCTTGGGTGAGGCTCCTCTCTTCACTGTGGTGAAGTTCAGTCATATAAGACACTCTACATGGGAGGCCGTCTCACCCTTTCCACCTCTAGACTACATTTCCCAGAAGTTCTTTCGGCTCTAATCAACTTCCGTGGGAACCCAGCAACCTTTTTCTATTTTTAGGAAATATGTGGCTCCCAGGGACTGGCAAGCTCCATGGAGGAAGCTTATCTCCAGGATATGTGGGCTGTGTCCTGTGGGAGCCTAACCTGGAGACTGAGCGTGGATCTGGACGGCCCCTTGATGCGATATGGAGAGGGGAGCAAGGATATTGGCTTCACCCAGGTTTTTGCGCCTTCAGGAAATCGAAACACCAGGCGCCATCTTGTCTGAGCCGACTCCTTCCGGACTACATTTCCCAGAGGCCTCGCAGGAGCACGGCCGTTCCTTCACTCGCTTGCCCGACCGTCGGCCTCCCGGGAAGGGTAACTGCAAGGTGAGCGGCCTAAGTTTTGGGGGGCTCCACCAGGCTGCGCAGGTGCGTCCGTAGGTTGACCGGGGCAACCTGAAGGTGCGGTCTGGGCGGGTCCGTAGTCTCGGCAGGTGTGACTTGGTGGGACTGGGGGAAGGGGCAAGAGGAACAGGATTCCATGTGTACGACTGTGACCTTATGTGACTGTGCGGCGTTCTGTGTAGGGGTGTGATTGTCTCTGTGGTGGGTGTGTCATTGCGACTGACCATGCGCGGACCTCTGTTTGCAGGTGTAACTGGAGATGTCAGTTGTAAATGTGTGGTTCTGACTGTGCTGCTCTGTGTGTCGGTGTGGCTGTCCCCATGGCAGGTCTGTGATAGTGTGCGTTCGTTTTGTGTGACATTGTGTGTAGGAGGTGGGGAGTGTACAGAACTTGTGATTATGCGACTATGACTGTTGGCTGAGGGGTGTATGTGTATGTGTGGTTGTGGTTTATGAGCGTTAACAAAACTAAGCCTACTGCATATCTGTGACTATGTGAGGATGTGTAAGTATGAGCATGTAATTTTTTGTGGCACCGTGTGTGCAGTTGGAGGGTGCCTGTCATTGTTGCCAGGGTGGCAGTGTGCGTTGTCCCAGTGGTTGTGTGAGGTCAAGACAAGATTTTGGTCTTGGACAGCAGAGGCTTCTCCCCTTCTGACATGCTCAGACTGGAATGCTCCCAACAGCATAGACTCTGATCTCTCTCCATGAGTGGTAGGTGTGAGTCCAGAGCTACTACTGCTCTGGTCGTTTGGGTCACAAGGAAGGCCTGGCATCTCATGATTCCTTTCTACTTCCTCAGCTCTGCTCTTCTCAGATAGGTCCCCAGAGGAAGAAGGAGGAATGGCTGTTGACCAAGCCAAATAAAAGGTGCGATGAGGTTTACTTTTTGCTTTTCTTCTGGTTGGCCTTGTTTAACATAGACTCATCAAGTGACCTGGTTCCTACAAATTCTCATTAAAGAAAATGATGAGATGCTGTAGGGTGGGCACACAATCCCAGTATTCTCCATCATTTCTGTCTACATAGTGTTCACATATTAATTTAGAAAATAGCTTCATTTCTCCTATGTATTAAGCTTTTGCTTCTTTTAAACACACACACACACACACACACACACACACACACACCCCATGATTAAAGAATTTGGAAAATGGAAAGTTACAGAGAGTAAAAGTAAGCTCCTACTACCCGGATATAACCGCTGTCAATATTTTTATCAATTTCCTCCTAATACATTTCCTTATGTACATACAGTATACATTATTTTCAAGATTGGAATCTCATAGCATTCATCATTTCATATCTTATGTTTTCAGGAAAAATTTATAGCTGTTATATAGTTAATTTTTCCTTTGTTAAAAATTCCTAAATATTAGATACACAAAAGTGCTTAAAATATAGACATTTTAAGAAGTAATTATAAAGGGCACCTCTAATATAACAGGAACCTGTGTCAGCCCTCCAGTAGCCTCTATTAGTCCTGCCCCAAGAATAAACTTCTTTTCACCTCTTTAAGTAACTCTGACTTTGGTGATAATGTATTTTCTTGTTGATGTTTAAAAACAAAAAAAAAGTTTACCTCATATCTACACATCCTTAAGCAATATAGTCTAGGTTTTCCTTTTTAACTTTATAGAAATTAAATTCTGCTGGGTAGTGCTGTTTTGAGTCTTGTTTTTCCTCACAATATTGTATTTCTTAGACTTACCCTTATTGTTATACCACAGCTATATGTTTAGATATTGGTTGTTTCCTGTTTGGGGTTGATTTGAAAGGGCTGCTCTACACATATTTTTATAAGTACTCTGGTGCACATATGCATGCTTTCCTAGGGTATAAACATACAAATGGAATTGCTAAGCCAAAGGATATGTGTATATCTTCAAATTTACTAGATAATACTGAGCTGGTTTTCAATATGGTTGTACCAGTTAAATTCCTACCAGCAGTTTATAAACATAGTCATCTGTTTTCTTTATAAACATAGTCATCTGTTTTCTCTCTAATACCTTGGCATTTTAATTTTTTTCTCTGCAGATACGAAGGTATATCATATTGTTTTTAAGGTATAAAATACATTACAAAAGTAGAGAAATCAAAGAATATATGACTTGATGAATTTTTTTAAGTAAGCATATTCATTTAACCAGATCCCAAATCAGATTAGGAAATAGAACGTTACTGGCATTCTAGAAGCCTGATTCTTGTGCCACCCATTCACTACTTACCTCTCCCAAATATAACCATTATTCTATCTTCTACAGCCATAGATTAATTTTCCCTGTTCTGGAATTTTATATAAATAGTACCACACAATTTGTGCTTGGCTTTTTTTGTTTAACATTTTATTTCACATGTAATATGAATGTAATATGTAATAATATTATGTAGTATGAATATGCAAGATTCATCCATGTTGCTTCATGTAGTTGTGGGTCATTCATTATTATTGCTGTTTAAAATTACATTGTATGAATAGAACACAATTTATCCATTCCATTATTATTATTATTTTTTAATGTTTATTTATGAGACAGGGAGAGACAGAGCATGAACGGGGGAGGGTCAGAGAGAGAGGGAGACACAGAATCTGAAACAGGCTCCAGGCTCTGAGCCATCAGCCCAGAGCCTGACGCGGGGCTTGAAGTCACGGACCGCGAGATCATGACCTGAGCCGAAGTCGGACGCTTAACCCACTGAGCCACCCAGGCGCCCCTATCCATTCCATTATTGATTGGCATTTGAGTTATTTTCAAGATTTCAGATTGGGCCTATTATGAACAAGGCTACTTTGAATATTCTTGTACATGTCTTTTGGTACACATATGAATGCACTCTGTTGGGTATATCCATAAGAGTGCAATATTTGTGTTGTAGGTTATGCATATATTCAGCTTTAAAATACACTGATAGTTTTCCTAAAAGATTTTTATCAATTTACACTCTCACTTCATTGTATGAGAACCGACTTTAGAACAGAAGCTTTGTTAGAAAGAAAAATAGTTTATAATAAAAAGGTCAGTCCACCAGTAAGGTATTACACTCCTAAATGTACATACCATTGTAAAATGTTTCAGATATATTTGACAGAACTAAAAGATGTAGTTGGACAAATCACAATCATAGTAGGGGATATTTAGCACTTTTCTCACTTTTCACAGCACTTCTCACTGACAGAACAATCAATATAAAACCAGTAAAGTTGTATAATATTGGAACAGCGTAATTGACAAATGACCTACTTGACATATGTGGAACAATGTACCTTACAACTGCAGTATACATTATTTTCAGATGCATGAGACATTTATCATATGCTGGACCATAAAGGGAATCTCAATAAATTTTAAAGGACTGAAATAATACTGTATGTTTTCTTTTTAAAAATTTTTAAAAAGTTTATTTACTTTTTTTTTTGAGACAGAGAGAGTGAGTGGGGGAAGGGCAGAGACAGAGAGGGAAACAGAAAATCTCAAGCAGGCTCTGTTCTGTCAGCCTATAGCCCAACACGGGGCTCAGTCCCACAAACCATGAAATCATGACCTGAGCTTAAACCAAGAGTCAGATGCTTAACCAACTGAGCCACCGAGGTGCCCCCATACTGTATGTTTTCTGATCATAGTGGAATTCGGCTAGATGTCAATAACAAAAAGATGCCTAGAAATATCCGCAATATTTGGGATTTAAGCAATGTATTTATAAATAACAAGTGACCCACAGAAGAAATTGCAATGGAAATTAAAAAATATTGTTAACTGTACGACAATGAAAATATATCACAATGTGTGGTGTTGCTAAAGCTGAACCTAAGGAAAATATATAGATCTGCTAGTAAACAACATTGAAAAATTAGTGATCTAACTCAAGATGTTAAGAAAAAGTATACTAAAACCCAAAGAAAGCAAAAAATGGGAAATAATAAGAATTAGAGCTCAAATAAAAATTTATGTATATTGAAATACAAAATGAATGTACAATAGAGAAAATTAATAAAGCCAAAAATTTTGTTTTTGGAATTAATAAAACTGATAAACCTCTAGAAAAATGTAAAGAAAAAAAAAAGAAGACACAGATTACCAAGTCAGATGGGAGAAAGGCTGAGTTCTCACTTAATTCTTCGTTCATACCTGGGACTTAGTTGCACAATATAAGATGATTAGAACCTGAGCCTAGTGATCATCGTGCTGAGTCCCTTTTTATACTTCATCAGACATGTACATTTCTGCTTTTAATACAGATTTCTATTGGATGTGATGTGTGTTTAAAGTTTTGCATGGTCTGCAATGTCATCACAGCTCATTGTCCTGTCATGAAGATGTACTGGGCTAGGCTAGGTGTTCTTAAAAAGAACTAAATCTTCCTAATTAATATCACTATTTAATTATTCGGGGTTTAATTTTGTGAATAAAATGTTTATTTCATAGGTGATAATAAGAATTGAGTTTGCAGTGAGCTCTCATTTGGGACATTCAGCTTATTATTTTATCATACCTTATTTCTACTTGGATTTGTGCGTGCCCACTTGTGCCGACTAACTGTGAAGTACCCTCTATCCAGGGTTATTGTGTGAGGCCACAGGTGTGATGGGTCCTTCCTGGTTTCAGTACAGTTTTTCCTATTTCGTTTTTTGGAAGGTGGCAGGGGCAGAGGGAGAAAGAGAGAGAATCTTAAGCAGGCTCCATGCCCAGCGTGGAGTGCGATATGGGGCTCCATCTCACAACTATGAAATCATGACCTGAGCCAGAATTATGAGTCAGTCACTCAACTGACTGAATCACCTAGGCACCCCAGTTTTTCCTATTTCTAAGGTTGTTTTTTTTTTCAAAGTTCCTTGAGTCTATACTTTTCAGATTATATAGGTGGAAACAAGCACTTATACCAGAAATATAAATAATAAGATGAGAAAGAATACACATACCTATAATCACTAATTATGGCTAGTTAAAAATTTTTTTATTCACTCTCTTTTGCGCACTTTATATTTTTCTCTCACATGTTATTATGGACTTAAAGCATTTTTCAATGTTTTAATCAACTGTTGGTTCTTGTAGACTCCATCATAATACAAGGAGGAGTGGCAGGAGAGGTATTCATAGTATATTGTATAAATTTTCACTGTGTGGCCAATGAGGGCCCCCTTTAGGAGCCTTTTTTTTTTTTTTAACTTTTATTTATTAAGTAATCTCTACCTGCAGTGTAGGGTTTGAACCCCCAACCCTGAGATCAAGAGTTGCATGCTCTACTGATGGAGCCAGCCAGGCTCCCCTTAGGAGACTCTTAAAGGGAATCCTTTCAGCAGAGCACCTGATACTTTGAGAGTATCATCTTTTGGCAACAGCAGCAGCAGCAGAACATGCCAATTTTGTTTCTGTTCTAAGACATGGAGTCAGCTACTATTCAGGAACCCTCTTTTCTTTTTTCTTCACTTCTCTCCTTTCCTACTTGGAATTGAATAAAAGACCAAATATAAAAGACTCTCTTATACCTGAGAGTTTATGTTGAGCAAAAGTGCTGCTATTGTTGGGCTACTTTAAGTGGCGCCAGAGCTCAAAAGTTTTTTTAAGGTTTAGTTAGTGTTCACATTGATTTTTTTTTTTTTTTTTTTTTGGCTTTCTTGTGGTAAGTCATTTTTTCAACCTTCAAAACTTTCTCATACTTTGATAGATTATTGGGGGCAAGGGGTTAGCAGTTAATTGAGGAAGTAATTAAATTTGAGATATTCCCCCAAGAAACGTCTATTATGGAATAGAATTTTTATTAAAAATTTTTTTTAAATGTTTACTTATTTTTGAAGGAGAGACAGAGAGACAGTGTGATGGGGGAGGGGCAGAGAGAGAGGGAGACACAGAATCTGAAGCAGGCTCCAGGCTCTGAGCTGTCAGCACAGAGCCTGACACGGGGCTCGAACTCACAAACTGCGAGATCATGACCTGAACCGAAGTCGGATGCTTAACCGACTGAGCCACTCAGGTGCCCCAAAATTTGCTTTTTTAAAATGATCAAACAAGACTTAAATTTTATATTCGGGTGGGCACCTTCTTCCTCAGGAAAGGAGCTATGGGCACAACAGGTATGTGCCCCTGTTAAATATTAGCTTCATTACACAGTGATTGAAAACTCCAATGGTGACTCTGTGACTTCATAAGACTATTAACTTTCCTTATGACTCTATTTACCTAAAAATTAGCAGCCACAAGAGTAGGAGATTTAGAATACAGATAGTATTTTTTCAAGATTAGCACTCAGTGTTTTGAGCATGTTTACTCTGGATTAAAGTAATATGGGTTGTACAGGTGAAAAAATGAACTGAATGCCTGGAGTTTACTAAAGAGAATCAAGATTAGTGTCAGTCTCCCCAGTTTTATTGGGCCTATGCCCTTTCTGTCTTAATTACTTCCATCATCCCTTCTCCCAGCCAAAACCATGCAAAGATGTGCTGGTTCCCCTGTCCCATCAGCCATTCAGAATATTCATACCACCCTCAATTTCCTTGTCCTTAATAGGAAATAGAGTTATTGCCTCTTCCAACATGAATGGGAATGCCTTGGGGAAAGTAATGGACTGTCGTGGAAATTACATTAGGAAAGCATTCTAAAGAACTGGGTTCTGGGGCGCCTGGGTGGCTCAGTCGGTTAAGCGTCCGACTTCGGCTCAGGTCATGATCTCACGGTCCGTGAGTTCGAGCCCCGCGTCGGGCTCTGTGCTGACAGCTCAGAGCCTGGAGCCTGTTTCAGATTCTGTGTCTCCTCTCTCTCTGCCCCTCCCCTGTTCACGCTCTGTCTCTCTCTGTCTCAAAAATAAATAAACGTTAAAAAAAAACAAAAACAACTGGGTTCTTTTTTTTTTCAATATATGAAATTTATTGTCAAATTGGTTTCCATACAACACCCGGTGCTCATCCCAAAAGGTGCCCTCCTCAATACCCGTCACCCACCCTTCCCTCCCTCCCAGCCCCCATCAACCCTCAGTTTGTTCTCAGTTTCAAGAACTGGGTTCTTGGGGCGCCTGGGTGGCTCAGTCGGTTAAGCGGCCAACTTCGGCTCAGGTCATGATCTCACAGTCCGTGAGTTCGAGCCCCGCGTCGGGCTCTGTGCTGACAGCTCGGAGCCTGGAGCTTGTTTCAGATTCTGTGTCTCCCTCTCTCTGACCCTCCCCTGTTCATGCTCTGTCTCTCCCTGTCTCAAAAATAAATAAAACGTTAAAAAAAAAAAAAAAAAAAAGAACTGGGTTCTTAAAAGCTAACTTCACTCAGCATCTTTAGTCATAAGGAAAATGTAAATTAAAACCACAGTGAGATGCCACTTCATAGCTACAAGGATGCCTATGATGAAAAAGAGATAATAACAAGATGAAGATTTTGAGAAACTGCTGGTGGAATGCAACATGGTTCAACTTCTTTAGAAAACAGTTTGGCAGTTCTTCAAAAAGTTAAACAGTTGCCATATGATTTAGCAGTCCCATTTCTAGGTATATACTCAAGAGAACTGAAAACATTTATTCACACAAAAACTTGTCCATGAATGTTCATAGCAGCATTACTCACTATAGCCAAAAAGTGGAAATAATCCAAATGCCCATCAATTGATGAATTCATAAACAAAATGTGATATATCCATACAATGGAATATTATTCAGCAATAAAAAGTCATGAAGTTCTGATAACATGCTATAACATGGATATAAAAACATGCTAAATGAAAGAATCGAGTCATAAGAGGCCACATATCATATGGTTCCATTTATATGAAATGTCTAGAATAGGCAAGTCCATTGAGGCAGAAAGTAGATTGGTGTTTGCTCAGGGCTGATGAAGGAGGGGAAAATGGAGACTGTAAATGGGGTTTCTTTTAGGGGAAATGAAGATGTTCTAAAATTAGATTGTGGTGATAAACTAAAAGACATAGAATTTAAATTTTTTAAATGATTGACTTAATACAGTATGTTGAAGATTATCTCAATAAAACTGTTAAAACAAAAATCACAGCTAACCTAAAATTAGTGGAGGAGAGTCTGGATTGGCTATGACTTGATAATTATTGAAGCTAATGGGTATATGGAAGGTTTTCATACTATTTAAACTCTACTTTTGTGTATGTTTGGAAACTTCTGTATTAAAAAGTTAAAAAAAAAACCCTCTAGAAATCATTATTGTGCTATATGCTAACTTGGATTAAATTAAAAATTAAAGTTAAAAGAAAAAAAAAAAAAAGCAAAACTAACAAGGCCTAATGGTGAAATACCAGAAATATTCACAATAAAATCAGGGAGAAAGCAATTTCAGCAGTTATTATTTAACCTTTTTTGGTTTTTTTTTCTAAATCCATTAGAAAACTAGTACTCCATAGGCAATAACTAAAACACAATTGCTTTATTTTTTTCCTATAACTTCTAGTATCACGCTTCTCTAGGCCAGTTCATTTTCTGCCTATGGATAAGTGTTTCATTTATGGTTGGATAATAAACAGTCCTCTGGTTTCTTTCAGTCCAAAAATGGGTCTCATTTTAGTAATTAGAATGTTCATTTCACTGTACTAATCAATGCTGTGAACTTTTTAAAAAATTTAACCTCCTGGGGTGCCTGAGTAGCTTGGTTAAGCGTCTGACTCTTGATTTTGGCTCAGGTCAAGATCTCATGGTTCATGAGATTGAGCCCTACCTCTTGGGGCTCCTCATGAGGCTCTGCGTGGAGCCTGCTTAAGATTCTCTCTCTCTCCCTCTCTTTCTTCCCCTCCCCTGCTAGCACATGTGCTCTCGCTCTCTCTCTCAAAAAAAAATAAAGATAAAACTTTAACCTCGTGGCTCCTTGAACTGGAAGCTTCCAGTGAAAAAGCTTGATGATTGCTTCTCTTTTTTCTCTGTCACACTAGACAACTCCTTGAAGTAGGAAGCAGCAAAAAAGAGAGGAAAAGAAAAATCTTAATTGTATGGATGCTTATTCTCTGTTGCTTTGGGCCATGTTCAGATCTGCCTACTCCTTTTTTTTTTTTTTTAATGTTTTATTTATTTAAGAGAGAGAACACAAGCAGGGGAGGGGCAGAGAGAGAGGGGGACAGAGGATCCAAAGTGGGCTCTGCCCTGACAGGGTGATAGCAGTGAGCCTGATGCAGGGCTTGAAGATCTCTCAAACCACGAGATCTTGACTTGAGCCGAAGTCAGACGCTCAAACAATTGAGCCACCCAGGCACCCCACATCTGCCTACTTCTAAGGAGAGGGCAATGGCTCTACTCCAGGTAGCTGCTTACAGTTCCTACATTCAGGCTTTGGGCATCAGTCCTCCATGGAGCTCTTCTCTAGAGCTGGAAATCCTTTTGGTAGGTTTAGAATAAACCTAGACCTTTGCCCACTCCTACTGTGGGGCCCATATCTAGTCCCAAGAGGGTATCAGGCCCCACAGTCTTTGTGCTTTCTAAACTCTGGAACATAAGGAAAGTTTTCCCAAGAACTCCTGTCACATTCTACTTGGAACCCTGGTGGCACTTGGGTCCTACTTTTCTGTCCTTGTGAGGTAGGAGAAATAACAGAGCACAGCAGTGCTTTCCAGAAATAGATCTTTCTCTCAAAGACAGCTTCTCTCATACATGCTCCAATCTCCAGAATACCTTTAGAATAGATGTTGAATTGAACCAAAGGCACACAATCAGTTTGCAGCCAGCTCCTTTTGCAGGACACATAAGATGGCCAGGGTTCTCACTGTGGAATGGAGAGTTTCATGGTCCCTGTTGTCTTGTTCTTCTTCTCCAGGGCTTCTCCTAAACTGGGAATGAGAGAGGCATAGTTTAACATCCTATTACAGACTGAAAACTAGTACAAACAATAAGAGAATTCAAAAAGGTACACAGTCAATATCCAGAAATGAATAGAACTTTGTATACTTAAAAACAGATGGAAGATACATTGGAAAAAGTATAACAATAAGTAAATAATAATGTATATGTATAACATATTTATATATAACATAATAAATATAGGGGCGCCTGGGTGGCTCAGTCAGTTGAGCATCCAACTTTGGCTCAGGTCATGATCTCAGTTTGTGAGTTTGAGCCCCATGTCGGGCTCTGTGCTGATGGCTTGGAGCCTGGAGCCTGCTTCAGATTCTATGTCTCCCTCTCTCTCTGCCCCTCTGCCGCTCGCTCGCTCTCTCAAAAATAAATAAACATTATAATATAAATATGTAATTTTAGATATTGTGTTAGTTAATTTATATACTTATAATTATTATATTACATGTGCATTAATTACTATACTTACAATGTACACATATAATTAATAGCAGCCACAAAAATAGTATAAAATAGCCAGGAATATCTGAAAAAGAAGTGAGCATGATACATATGGAGAAAACTTCATTGTTCCTGAAGAACACAAACATTGACTTGAATAAATTGAAAAGTATTCCGTGTTCTAGGAAAGCAAGACTCAAAATCATAAAGGTGTCAAAACTCCTTAAAGTTAATGTATTCATTTTATGCAGCCCCAAGAAAAATATCAGTACCTTTTTTTTAAAATGATTTATGCTCGGGGCGCCTGGGTGGCTCAGTCGGTTAAGCGTCCGACTTCAGCTCAGGTCACGATCTCGCGGTCCGTGGGTTCAAGCCCCGCATCGGGCTCTGGGCTGATGGCTCAGAGCCTGGAGCCTGTTTCCGATTCTGTGTCTCCCTCTCTCTCTGCCCCTCCCCCATTCATGCTCTGTCTCTCTCTGTCCCCAAAATAAATGAACGTTAAAATGATTTATGCTCATATGGGAAAGTAAGTCAGAATATCACGAAACTTTTGGAAGAGATGAGTAATGAGGGGTTATTTTTAATTTTTATTTATATTTATTTATTATTATTTTTTAATGTTTTAACATTTATTTATTTTTGAGAGACAGAGAGAGCAGGAGCAGGGGAGTGGCAGAGAGAGGGAGACACAGAATCCCAAACAGGCTCCAGGCTCTGAGCCATCAGCACAGAGCCCGATGTGGGGCTTGAACTCACGAACCATAAGATCATGACCTGAGCCAAAGTCGGATGCTCAACCAACTGAGCCACCCAGGCGCCCCTATTTATATTTATTTTTTAATTTTTTTAGAGAACGTGTGCAGGTGGGGAAGAGGGGCAGAGAGAGAATCTTTTTTTTTATAAGTTTATTTATTTCTGAGAAAGAGAGAACACAAGCAGGAGAGAGGGAGACACAGTATTTGAAGTAGGCTCCAGGCTCTGAGCTGTCAGCACAGAGCCCAGCGCAGGAGTCAAACCCATCAACCGTGAGATTATGACCTGAGCCAGTTGGATGCTTAACCGGTTGAGACACCCAGGGGTCACATAGAATCTTTTATGGATTTTTTTAACGTTCATTTATTTTTGAGACAGAGAGAGACACAGCATGAATGGGGGAGGGTCAGAGAGAGAGGGAGACACGGAATCTGAAGCAGGCTCCAGGCTCTGAGCTGTCAGCACAAAGCCTGACGCAGGGCTCGAACTCACGGACTGCGAGATCATGACCTTAGCTGCAGTCAGATGCTTAACCAACTGAGCCACCAAGGCGCTCCTTTTATGGATTTTTTTTTTTAAAGTTTATGTATTTTGAGAGAGAGAGCATGAGCTGGGGGCAGGCAGAGATAGAGGGAGAGAGAAAATCACAAACAGGCTGCATGCTATCAGTGCAGAGCTCAACATGGGGCTCAGTCTCACCAATTGTGAGATCATGACTTGAGCTGAAATCAAGAGTAGGATGCTTAACTGACTGAGGCACCCATATGCCCCCATTTATTTTTAATCTAGACAGTCTGGCTTCAGGGTGTCCAAGGTTTTTTGTTTTTTGTTTTTTAAAGACTTTATTTTTTTAGAGCAGTTTTAGGCTTATAATAAAATCAAGAGGAAGGTACAGAGTTTTCCCACATATGCCCAAAGCCTCCTCGTTCATTATCAACATCCCCCACCAAGTACATTTAGTACAACTGACGAACCTACACTGACACCCCATGATCATCCAAAGTTCATAGTTCAGATTATGGTTCATTCTCATACATTCTGTGGGTTAGGACAAATGCATAATGACATGTATCCATCATTATAGTATCGTACAGAGTGTTTCAGTGCCCTCCAAGTCTTCTGTACTCTACTTATTCATCCTTCCCCCAGTCCCTGGAAACCACTGTTCTTTTTGCTATCTCCATAGTTTTGTTTTTTCCAGATTGTTATATAGTTTGAGTCATACTGTAGCAGGATTCTTGCACAGAGTCGTGACACTGAGGCTTTTCTTTCCAGGAAGCAACTTTACTCCTGCAGGCACTGCTCAGTTGGGTTCATATCCAAAGAACTGAGCCCCAAATGCCACGTGCCGCAGTTTTTAAATATATTTTTACTTCTTTGTCTCCCATATATGGTAACACACAAACATGTAGTCTGATTAAGTGGTCTCATGTTACAAGGTCATTAGGGATGTTGTGAAGTACAGGAATAGCAAGATTGCCTTGAGGGTTCTTTTTTCTTTCCTTAGGAAGGGGACCTACCACAATACAGTCTGAGCCATTTTTCATATTGGCTTCTTTTACTTAGTAATATGCATCTAAGCTGCCTTTTTAGCTTTTCATGGCTCTATAGCTCACTTCCTTTTATAACTGAATGATACTCTGTTGTCTGGATATGCCACAGTTTATTTAACCATTCACCTACTAAAGGTTCCAAGTTTTGGGAATTAGTAATCAAGCTGCTATAAATATCTGTGTGCAAGTCTTTGTGTGGACATAAGTTTTCAGCTCCTTTGGGTAAATATTATGAAGCGTGATTGCTGGATCATATAATAAGAGGATGTTTAGTTTTGTTAGAAACTGTCAAACTGTCTTACAAAGTGGCTGTACCATTTTACGTTCCCA
Source organism: Panthera tigris (assembly GCF_018350195.1). Taxonomy (NCBI): domain Eukaryota; kingdom Metazoa; phylum Chordata; class Mammalia; order Carnivora; family Felidae; genus Panthera; species Panthera tigris. The sequence continues at coordinate 16,236,129 of NC_056674.1, forward strand.
CCAGCAATGAATGAGAGTTCCTGTAGCTCCTCACCAGCATTTGGTGTTATCAGGGTTCTGGATTTTGGCCACTCTAATAGGTATGTAATGGAAGCAGCCTTTTATTGAGACATATTTTTAAATTACACAACATAATTTTTAAATTATAGTAAATAGAGAGTGTGATGCTGGCCAAAGAATAAGGATGGATCACTGAATCAAAATAGAACCACAAATAAATCCAAACATGTATCATCTATAATAATGGCATAGCATTTAAATCAATGCTGTAGTCACCTGCTGTAAGGCTCACTTTCCCCCCTCCTTGTTTCAACATATCTGAAGTCAGGATATATCATACAGTTTTTTTTTTCTTTCTTAGTGGCATAGAAAATAATAGTGAATTTTAAGTCAGATATATTATTCACATGTGACTTTGATACACTTGGGTAGCCAGCCTCTTCTGTGAGAGAAATTAAGTAGGATTCTTAACTGATATATCATAAATTTATAATCTTAGACTATAGTCTTTTATTAAATAATATTATACCAAAATAAAATAATAGTTGATTAAAGACCTAAGTGTTGAAAAAGCGTTAAAAAAGAGGAGTTAAAAATTTTTTTTTTATGTTTTCTTTTTGAGAGACAGAGAGAGCACAAGTGGGGGCAGAGAGAGAGAAGGAGACACAGAATCTGAAGCAGGCTCTAGGCTCTGAGCTGTCAGCACAGAGCCCAATGCGGGGCTTGAACTCACGAACTGTGAGATCATGACCTGGGCCCAAGTCGGATGCTTAATTGGCTGAGCCACCCAGGTGCCCCTAAAAAAGAGAAGTTTATATAAATATGCATAAGGCAGAAAAATTTTCTTACCCAAAAGCTATGAAAGTTGACACTTTGACTGTTTTGCATGATAAAAACACATAAGCAAAATTAATTGTTTTTTTAAGAGCTATAGGGGAAGAATGAGGAGTGCCTTTGTGTATGGTGGGGGTGGGGGGTTGTCTTGGAGAGGTGGAAGTTGACAGACTATCTTGGGCTTGGGAAGTAAGAAGACTTGATTAGGTAAGTCTTAGTCCTTCTGATCGAAGCATACTGTGTTCTTGGCCAAACAGTATCATTTGGGTAAATGTGCCTGGGGACCTGAGTGAGGGCTGCAGAGGAGGGATCTGCTCAGGCAGGTCACAGCAGCTGTGTCTTGGGTTCAGAGCAACATCACTGAGGTGGGACAAAGTCTGGCCTGAATCATGTGGCTGAGGCAAGAACCTGGGTTAATCGGATGAAGGAGAGGAAATCTCAGTCTATATTCCTTTGAATCCACTAGCCAGGATCTATCATACTGTAGCTAAAGCCAGGGGCCTCTGGGATTGAAGGAGTCGGATTTATCCCATACTCCCACTAACCACAGTTATAAGACCCAGAGTAGTCAACTGAAAGCTGGAAAGCCAGTGTGATTCCTACAGCATTCTTTGCTTCCCCAGCTCTGCTTTCTCAAAACACTATCCTTTCTCAGGAAAACAGCCCCAAGGAGAACTGATCCTCTCCTGCAATACTGAAAGAAAGCCATGGCCCAGGTAAGTTGATGCTTTTTCTTTCCTGACATTTAGTTTCAAATAAAAAAAAATGTTTTAGTGGTCATGTATTTGTTTTCCTACTCCTGAAATTTCTAGCTATCAGGTTTGCCCTTCAGGATCCTTGGTCCCCTTTTCTCCTTTTCTCTTCAGTCTAACCAGATAATCCTTTACCATTCTTTTTTTTTTTTTTTTTTTAAATAATTTTTTTTTTTAATTTTTTTTTTTCAACGTTTTTTTATTTATTTTTGAGACAGAGAGAGACAGAGCATGAACGGGGGAGGGGCAGAGAGAGAGGGAGACACAGAATCGGAAACAGGCTCCAGGCTCCGAGCCATCAGCCCAGAGCCTGACGCGGGGCTCGAACTCACGGACCGTGAGATCGTGACCTGGCTGAAGTCGGACGCTTAACCGACTGCGCCACCCAGGCGCCCCTTTAATAATTTTTTTAACATTTATTTTTTGAGAGACAGAGACAGCATGTAAGTAGGGGAGGGCAGAGAGAGAGGGAGACACAGAATCTGAAGCAGGCTTCAGGCTCTGAACTGTCAGCACAGAGACTGATGCAGGGCTCAAACCCACAAACCATGAGATCATGACCTAGTCTGAAGTCGGACGCTTAACCAACTGAGCCACCCAGGTGTCCCAGTCCTTTACCATTATTTTTTTTTTAATTTTTTAAAATGTTTATTTATTTTTGAGAGAGAAAGAGACAGAGTGTGAACAGGGGAGGAGCAGAGAGAGAGGGAGACACAGAATCTGAAGCAGGCTCCAGACTCTGAGCTGTCAGCACAGAGCCCAACATGTGGCTCCAACTCAAAAACCGCGAGATCATGACCCCAAAGTCAGATGCTTAGCCGGCTAAGCCACCCAGGTGCCCCACCAATCCTTTACCATTCTTAAGTGCCCCCTATTTTTAATTTTTTGAGGAACTTCCATACTGTTTTCCACAGTGACTACACCAGTTTGCATTCCTACCAACAGTGCAAGAGAGTTCCTTGTTCTCCATATCCTTGTCAACACTTGTGATTTTTTTGTTTTTGATTATAGCCATTCTGATAGGTGTGAGGTGGTATCTTATTGTAGTATTGATTTTCATTTCCTTGATGATGAGTGATGTTGAGCATCTTTTCAATGTGTGTTGGTCATTTGTATGTCATCTTTGGAGAAATGTCTGTTCATATCTTCTGCCCACTTTTTAACTGGATTATTTGTTTTTTGCGGTATTGAGTCAGATCAGTTCTTTATATATTTTGGATACCAACCCTTTATCGGATATGTCATTTGTAAATATCTTTTCCCATTACATAGGTTGCCTTTTAGTTTTGCTGATTGTTTCCTTTGCCGTGCAGAAGATTTTTATCTTGATAAGGTCCCAATAGTTCATTTTTGCTTTTGTTTCCCTTGCCTCAGGAGACATATCTAAAAAGATGTTTCAGCTGATGTTAGAGAAATTACTACTGTATTTTTTTCTAGGAATTTTATGGTTTCAGATCTCACATTTAAGTCTTTAATCCATTTTGAGTTTATTTTTGTGCATGGCGTAAGAAAGTGATCCAGTTTCATTCTTTTGCATGTTGCTGTCCAGTTTTCCCAGCTCCATTTGTTGAAGAGACTGTCTTTTTCCCATTGGATATTCTTGCCTCCTTTGTCATAGATTAATTGACTATACAATTATTGGTTTATTTCTTGGCTTTCCGTTCTGTTCCATTAATCTATGTGTCTATTTTTGTGCCAGTACTATACTGTTTTGATTACTACAGCTCTGCAATATAACTTGAAGTCTGGAATTGTGATACCTGCATTTTTTTCCTTTTCAAGATTGTTTTGGCTAGCTATTCAGGGTCTTTGGTGGTTCCATACACATTTTAGGAGTGTTCTAGTTCTGTGAAAAATGCTGTTGGTATTTTGATAGGGTTTGCATTAAATCTGTAGATTGCTTTGGATATTATAAACATTTTAACAATATTTGTTCTTCCAGCCCATGAGCATGGAATGTCTTTTCCATTTGTTTTTGTTTTCTTCGATTTCTTTCATTAGTGTTTTATAGTTTTAGAGTATGGGTCTTTCACCTCATGTTTATTCCTAGATTTTTTTTTTTAAAGATTGTGGTTTTTTTTAAGTAATCTCTACACCCAATGTGGGGCTCAAACTTACAACCCCGACATCAAGAGTCCCATGCTCTACTGACTGAGCCAGCCGGGCACCCCCAAATATTTTATTACAAAATAAACTGATTACTCTTGCATCTATTTTTAAGATCCTAAAAGATAATGATTGAGTGATATCAATGTAATTGCTCATTTTCTTTACCCCACAATACAAATGCAGTAGCCTCTGAATTGTTTCCCTTATTACACAAGTAATGCATATATTTATTGTTTCAGGGCTCAGTGGTGTTCAGTGATGTGTCTGTAGACTTCTCGCAGGAGGAGTGGGAGTGCCTGGACTCTGGTCAGAGGGACTTGTACAGAGATGTGATGTTGGAGAACTATAGCAATCTGCTGTCAATGGGTAAGGGCTCCTATACCAGTAATTTAGAGTTCTCCTCTGGAATGTTTCTTTTCCACAGTGAATTTCCCAGCTGCTTTTCAAGTTACCAGCTGAATTTCTGCTCCCTATCCCAAAAAATGGTTTGAGCTGCAATGAAAAGGAAGAGTTGGAAATGGGCAACTGCAATGACTGTGGCTGAAGCGTCATCCTTTTTCTCTGGCTGTTCCTGTAGTGGCATCTCTTCTTTGGTCACCAAGGGACTGGATCTGATTTCTGGATCTGGTTTACCCACCGCATAACCATGTTCCGTATCTTTTCTTGTGAGCAGGATTTTACATTCCTAAGCCTCAAGTCATCTCCTTATTGGAACAAGGGAAAGAGCCCTGGATGGTTGGCAGAGAGCTGACAAAAGGCCTATGTTCAGGTGAGTGAGAAATGATTGGGCAGGAGCAAGGCACTACAGCTGATCCGTAAAGGAACAGCACCTTTGGGTGTTATCTAGACTTGTGGGGAAAAAGTAAGTCCTTTTAGCATGAGTTTACAAATGACTTGTTTCATTCCTTCTCTCACTTACTACTCTTTCTACTACTTTTTGCCGACACCCCTCGTAACTTCAGGTAGAAGGTGCCCTTTACTTCCCCTCCAGTAAAACTCTTACCTGTATTTTAGAATCAGTTTCTTGCTAGCTTTTCTTCCTCTTGGACTCCTTTAAATGTTTTCTGTTACCACCCCCCCAAAAAACATGTGTGTGTATGTGCACTGCCCCTCCTCCAAGTACTCGTCTTCATTAGTATTATTTGTTAGTGACTTGCTTTATCAGTTTGTTGTGAGTTTTTCCTTTACCCAATGTTTTTCTTTTATTAATTTGTGCAAAGGAGTCTGCCAGGTGCTGCAGTTTGCTAATCATGTATGTTACTAAGAACTAGAATCAAAAAAGTAGGGCTAAAATATATCCATAAAAAAATCAGAATATCCATAAAAAAGAAGAATCTAGTAAAGAGAATCAGGAAGCTTAGCAGAAAGTCAGAAGCTAAATATGCAGAAGTAGAAAACCCATACTGAGGGACACCTGCGTGGCTCAGTCGGTTAAGCATCCAACTTCAGCTCAGGTCATGATCTCATGGTTGGTGGGTTCGAGCCCCACGTCAGGCTCTGTGCTGACAGCTTGGAGCCTGCAGCTTGCTTCAGATTCTATGTCTCCCTCTATATCTGTCCCTCCCCAACTCCTGTTCTCTCTCTCTCAAAAATAAATAAACAGAAAAAATTAAAGAAAAAAAAAGAAAATCCATACTGAAATAGTAGTTGAGAGTCTTGTATGTGATTGTAGTCACCATCTATGATGGACAGTGTTGGGAAAAACAGAAAGGTCTGTGCCCATAACGGAAAGGGAGAGGTGGCAGAGGAAGAGAGATTTAGGATAAAGTGTTACCTTATCTTAAAGGCTCCAGGAGAGCATTACTGTCTAGTAAGCATTGGTCCTTGTGCTGGGATTACAGCACTGAACAAAAAATTCAGAGTTTTGCTCTTCTGAAGCCTATGTCCTATAAGGTGAGAGAGAAAAAAATAGATATATTCATAATGTCAGATGGTGGTAAGTGATATGAAGGCAGGGTAGAGAAGGCCTCTTTGATGAGGTAATATTTTAACCAGGGCCTGAAGAAAGTGAGGGAACAAGTAGTGTAAATATCTGGTAGAAGAGATTTAGGCAGAAGGAAAAGGAAGAACAAAGTCCCTGGGAGCTTTTTTGGCTCCTCCCGTTATGGTTGGAGCAGAATAAATAAGCAAAGAGGGACTTGTGTGAAAGGAGATCAGCAAAGTAGCAGGATGTACATGTGTTTGTGTTTGTGTATTAGGTGCAGGTGGGAAGTAGGTATACCTGCAGATGATTTGGGGTGTGGTGGGCCTTGGTACGGGCTTTGAATTCTATTCTGAATGAGATGATTTGAGCAGAGGAGTGACATCATGTTTTTAAAGGATCACTCTAACTCAGAGGTTGCTGATTTTGGATTCTTTTGGATAAAATTTAGGGAGTCCATGAACCTGGATGAAAAGAAAAAATGCATCTTTATATTTAGTATCCTCTAATTGAAATTTAGCATATCTTCCTATTATGGTGTATGAAACAAACCATAGCAGTATTAGGAGTTCCTATGATTTTGACATGAATGGAAATCACAGATATTTTCATATCATTTTACTGTTGTGGGTTTTTAAAAAATGTTTTTATTTATTTTTGAGACAGAGATAAAGCACAGGCTGGGGAGTAGGCAGAGAGAGAGGGAGACAGGAACCAAAGTATGCTCTGCACTGACAGCAGAGAGCCCGATGCAGGGCTTGAACCCATGAGCTGTGAGATCATGACCTGAGCTGAAGTCGGACACTTAGCTGACTAAGCCACCCAGGCGCCCCTGATTTTACTGTTAATGTAGACATAGTGAAAAATCATTTGTGCTCATCAATATTTCAGAATTACTGTAGTACTAGGCTCAGTGCTAGGTCTTACTATTTAAGATATAAAGAAAACTCCAGGCAGAGGGAAGAACCCCTGTGTGGCCCTGCTAGGAGGGGAAAGCTTGGTGTGTTTGAAGAACTGAAAGAAAGCCAGTGTTACTGGGCCCATGAGCAAGCGAGAGAGGAGTGTGAGTCAAGACTGGAGATCATTTAGCCTTTGCCAGTGAGTATGGGGAATTTGGTTTTGAGCAGTGGAAGGCCAGGTCACATTAATTTTGGTTGCTGAATAGATTAAAGAGTCTGAGAACTTGGTGAGGTGATGGGCTGGGAGGCTACTGCAGTGGTCTAAGTAGGAGGTGATTCTGGTTTGGAAGAGGCCATTCATTGGCAGTGGACATAGAAGAGGACAGTTTTAAAAATTACTTAGGGGTTTAACTAGGTGGAAGTTGCTGAAAGATCATATGGGGATAGAAGAAAAAAGTTTATGCTGGAATGGATTCCTTGTTTCTGGCTTGAGATGGTCCGTTAGGCTCCATTTTATTTGCCTAAAATCCCCATTTTGGGTAAAAAATTCTTTCATAATAATAGCTATCAAATACTGAGCACTTTACTCAAAGACATTTACATGCATTATTCCTTACCCTCCCAGTAATCATTAGGTAAGGATTATTTCCCATTTGTAGAAGAGGAGATGGGGACTTAGAAAGATGAAATAATTGCCCAGGAACATACAGTGAGTGGCTGTCAGAGTTGGAATTCCACTCCAGTCAGTTTGCTTCTGGTTCCTGTCATCTTTCCATGAAAGTATTTTTTTTTTATTTTTTTAACCTTTATTTATTGTTGAGAAAGAGAGAGAGACAGAGTGTGAGTGGGGGAGGAACAGAGAGGGGGAGACACAGAATCCGAAGTAGGCTTTAGGCTCCAAGCTGTCAGCACAGAGCCCGATGCAGGGCTCAAACCCACGAACCGTGAGATCATGACCTGAGCTAAAGTCGGATGCTTAACCTACTGAGCCACCCAGGTGCCCCACCATGACAGTATTTTGCACTGTCTTCTTTTCTTTCTGTCTGCCTCAAACTTTAGCTGCCTCCTCTGTCAGTCACTGCAGCGGTACATGAGCAAGTCTCTCTCTTCTCACGAGATCAGCACCACAAAACTCCAAGGCAAGCAGTATTTTTACTGAATCACTAGAACATAACATGTTCTGAGTCTTCCCTATAGGCTACTCGCATCAGTTTAGTTCCAAACCTTAGACTTACTTTAGGCTCTTCTCCCTCGTGGCTAGCCCTCTCTCTTTCAAATTGCGGCTAATATATCCTTACTTTGGAACCTATTCTGTTTCCACCCCAACTGGGAGTGCTGCAGTTCTGATACTAAGTACCCAGAGTTAGCATAGACCCCACAACACAGTAGGGTTGTACTCAAGACTGCCCTCCCTCCCTTTCTTTTTTTTAAGTTTTTTTTTAAATGTTTATTTATTTATCTTAGAGAGAGAAAGAGCTAGAACAGGGGAGGGACAGAGAAAGAAAGGGAGAGAGAAAGAATCCCAAGTAGGCTCCATGCTGTCAGTGCAGAGCGTGATGCAGGGCTCGAACTCATTCACTGTGAGATCATGACCCGAGCCAAAACCAAGAGTTGGACGCTTAACCAGCTGAGTCACCCAGGTGCCCCATGTCTTTGTTAATTTATTAAAAAATTTTTTTGATTATAGAGAGAGAGTGAGAGTGTGAGCAGGGGAGGGAGAGAGAGAAAGAATCCCAAGCAGACTTCACACTGAGAGTGGAGCCTGACACAGGGTTCGATCCCATGACCCTGGGATCATGACCTGAGCTGAAGTCAAGAGTTGGATGCTCAACCAGCTGAGCCACCCAGGCACCCAAAGACTGCCCTCACTTTAGATGCCAGCTGCAAGTCTTGGGGTTCTTAGAGGCCTACACTTGTGAGCAACTGGCTATAAATTTGGGGATTTCCACGAGTATAATAATTTCCTGCAAGTATAATTTGCTATAATGATTCACAGAACTCAGGAAAGCTCTATACTTATAACTGCAGTTTTACTCTGAAGGATACATATTAGGGCAAGGTCTAGTGGGCTTCCAGATGCAAAGGTTCTATGCCCTCTCCCTGTGCAATCAAAGTGTGTCACCTTCCCAGCACATCGAGTGTGTTCACCAACCAGAAAACTCCACTGAGCTTTGGTGTCCAGAGTGTTTTTTAGAGTTTAATTACTTCAGCATGATCGATTGAGTCACTGGCCACTCAGTCTCTGGCTCCTCTTTTATCCCCAGAGGTCAAGTAGCTGAAAGTCCCTACCCTCTAACAACATTCTCGATCCTTCTGGTGACCAGTCCCCATTCTGTAGCTATCTAGGGAACTGCCAAGAATCACTTCGTTAGCATAGCAAAAAACCCACTCCTATCACTCAGGAAATTCCAAGGGTTTTTGAAGCTCTGGGACAAAGACCAAATTTATTCTTTATGATACCACAGAGCCCAAGAATCTTCCCCTATATGTATTTATTCCTCTTAGGAAATCTTTAATGGAGGTCAGAAAATTATTCACTTTTTGTAATACAGATAGTATGATGGTACACTGTGGTTTCTTATACACACATACATCCATGCTTATATAGATGTATATATAATTTGTAATCTCTTAATATGCCCAAGTATTATATATTTATCATCCTTTCCTTATGATTCTGATCCATATCAATATTTGAGAATCATTGTGGTTTCCTGTTTCTGTAGTCTCTTCCCTCCACATTCTGCATTATATCTCATTAATTTCAATGCATTCTTTTGGTCCATTTTCAGATTAAACAGATATATTTGATAACTGTATGTCATTTGCTACCAGATCTTATTTTCACTTTAACTTTTCCATTTCTATTATAAAAGTTTAACTTTTCACAAATGGGGGGCAGGGGGAGGAGAATATTTATCATTCCATTTTCTTTCAGATCTGGAATCAATGTGTGAAAACAAGTTATTATCTCTGAAGAAGGAAGTTTATGAAATAGAATCATGCCAGAGGGAGATAATGGGACTTACAAAGCATGGCCTTGAGTACTCCAGTTTTAGAGACATTTTGGAATATAGAAGCCACTTTGAAAAACAACTGGGATATCAAAGTGGGCATTTAAGCCAAGAAATATTCACTCATGAATACATGCCCACATTTATTCAACAGACATTTTTTACTCTACATCAAATAATTAATAATGAAGAAAAGCCCTATGAATGTAAAAAATGTGGAAAGGTTTTTAGTCAGAATTCACAATTTATTCAACATCAGAGAATTCATATTGGTGAAAAATCTTATGAATGTAAGGAGTGTGGGAAATTCTTTAGCTGTGGCTCACATGTTACTCGACACCTGAAAATTCATACTGGTGAAAAACCCTTTGAATGTAAGGAATGTGGAAAGGCCTTCAGTTGTAGCTCATACCTTTCTCAACATCAGAGAATTCATACTGGTAAGAAACCCTATGAGTGCAAGGAATGTGGGAAGGCCTTTAGCTATTGCTCAAATCTTATTGACCATCAGAGAATTCACACTGGTGAAAAACCCTATGAATGTAAAGTATGTGGGAAAGCCTTTACTAAGAGCTCACAACTTTTCCAACATGTGAGAATTCATACAGGTGAGAAACCCTATGAATGTAAGGAATGTGGCAAAGCTTTTACTCAGAGCTCAAAGCTTGTTCAGCATCAGAGAATTCACACTGGTGAAAAACCCTATGAATGCAAGGAATGTGGCAAAGCCTTTAGTAGTGGCTCAGCACTTACTAATCATCAGAGAATTCACACTGGGGAGAAACCCTATGATTGTAAGGAATGTGGGAAAGCTTTTACTCAGAGCTCACAACTTCGTCAACATCAGAGAATCCATGCTGGTGAGAAACCCTTTGAATGTCTTGAATGTGGGAAGGCCTTTACTCAGAACTCACAACTTTTTCAACATCAGAGAATTCATACAGATGAAAAACCATATGAATGTAATGAATGTGGAAAGGCCTTTAATAAATGCTCAAACCTCACACGACATCTGAGAATTCATAGTGGTGAAAAGCCCTATAACTGTAAGGAATGTGGGAAGGCATTTAGTAGTGGCTCAGATCTCATTCGTCATCAGGGAATTCACACTGATGAATAATAAAAGTTAAAGCTCTTGTCACTTTCCTCATATTTTAAATGAAAAGAAATTCATATTTGATAGTTACCCTTTCACTATTTTTTATTTTTAAATTTTAATTTCTTTTTAATCCAGATATATTTCACTCTAAATTATGAATTAAGATTCTAAATTGACATTTGCATATTCTCTGTCCCCCAATCTGTACTAAGGGCAGTTTTTCAATAATTCTTTCCTTCCCCATTATTTTGTTCTGCCTTCTTGGTGACACATTATATTCTTGTTTATATTTGCTTGTAGTTTTTCTTCTCCGATCTATATATTTGTGCTTATACCAATATCACAGTGTTTAAAATTGTGTGACCTTGTTAGTTTTTAATTGTGGAATTATATCCTTGGTTTTGAAGTCAGTATTAATCATTTGTTCATGTTACAAATTTATACTTTCTTACATAAAACAGAAAGTCAGAAAAACAGAAACTAAAAAGCCAAGATTAATTGTAATCATACCAGCTATAGACGACTACTCTTAAGTTGGTAGAGCAAATCCTACCAGATTTTGTTTTTAAGGAAGTCATGGTATACATGTTATCCCTTCACCTGTTTTGATCATGCCAAAAAAATATGGTTGCCATTTCAGTAAATATAGGTTTTTAAAATGATATATATATACTTAATGACTTTTTAAAATGACTATTACTCATGTTTTGTTTGCATCTGAACATTTGCAGTTATGAAATCTGCCCTGATTCGTATGGCCAAAAATTTAACTTTGGATATTTCTTTCTTTTAAAATATGTTTTATTTTTATTTTTTTAAATGTTTATTTATTTTTGAGAAAGAGAGAGTTGGGGAGGGACAGAGAGAGGAGACACAGGATCTGAAGCAGTCTCCAGGCTCTGAGCTGTCAGCATAGAGCCTGATGTGGGGCTCAAACTCACGAACTGTGAGATTATCAACAGGGCTGAAGTTGGCCGTTTAACTGACTGAGCCACCCAGGTGCCCCAAAACATCTGTTTTAATTGTTGAAATTATCCACATTTTCTCTTCATAAACTGTTTTGTTCCTTTTCATCAACTCTAACCCCAATCTCATACTAGAAAGATAATTAAACCACTGTTATCAAAGTGTTTATCCTTCTAGTTTTGGTTTGGTTTGGTTTTACTTTTTACTTATATATGTTAGTGACTTTTTTTTCTCATGTATTAGTAAAAATAATCATGCTATATGTATTGGTTTGTTGTGAAGATTCAATGAATTAATAAATGTAAAGTGCTTAGAACTATTCCTATCACATAGTAAATGTTTAGTGAAAGTCCACTATCATCAATGATACATTTTCATAGTTTTCTTCATTATTATTTGTGGAAAGGATTTTAACCATGTTCTTTACCTTTGTCTAAATCAAAGAATTCATAATGAAAAAAGAGAAATGAATGAAATAAGTATTGGAAAGCTTTTCTCATCACTCATTATCCCGCATGGAAATTTAAAAGGAAAAGAAAAAGAATGTATGAATAGTCTTCCTTCAGACTTCATCTTCTATGCTGCACAAAAATTAATGTCAGTCTGAAACCCTGTGGATATAATGATGAGTAGTTAAAAAGACAGCTGTCAAAAAACAAGAAGAGATAAGTATATTTTTCCTAATAATTAGTTACCCCCAAAGCAGAAAACATACAAGCCACATTTTTTTTTTTTTTTTTTTTTTACCAGAATCAGGGGAAGAAACAGTAACAATAGGATACCCATCAAATATCTGAATTTTAACTTAGTGCCCCCTATTGATTAACATGGGTTAAGGAACTAAGTCCTTAACATATGTATTATTTAAATGTGAATGAAAATGAGAACACGAATGAAAAACCTGTGAACGGCAGGTTGTATTGGAAGTTTTATAAACCAATATGCACGTATATCTCTTATAGAGACATCATTAATAAATTCAATATAGAACCCAAGGAGCTTAAACAAGCAAAAATAAGTCTAAAACGTGGGTAGAGAAAGGCATTGTTAGTTATGCAAAAATAAATGGAAGAAAGAAGTAAAAGATCTGAAACCAAAGCTCTGATTATTTGACAGAAAAAAGGTAGACATACTTTAGTCATTTGTGTGGGGAAGTAAGGATGATAAATGAACAGCAGTGTGAATTAGAGACTGAAATGACTACATATTTAATTTTGAAAGGACTATATATTTTCGGATAATGACAACGTTCTGAGATTACAGTGGGTTGCACAGCTTTGTGTATACACTAAAACCACTGAACAATATACTTTAAAAGGGTGAATATAATAGCATATGAGTTTTAATCTCAGTTAAAAAACTTAAAAGTACAATAGATATTTTTATACCATATCTGAAAATCTAGACGAAGTATGTGACTTTTATAAAGAAATTGAATTGACATCAGAATTGACTACAGAAAACGTATAAAATCTTAATAGATTCTCCTCCAAAAGGAACTTAAAAAAAAATTTTTTTTAACGTTTATTTATTTTTGAGCGACAGAGACAGACCATGAGCAGGGGAGGGGCAGAGAGAGAGGGAGACACAGAATCCCAAGCAGGTTCCAGGTGCCGAGCCGTCAGTACAGAGCCTGATGTGGGGCTCGAACCCATGAACTGCGAGATCATGACCTGAACCGAAGTCTGATGCTTAACCAACTGAGCCATCCAGGCAGCCCAAAAGGAACATTTTAAAATTAGACCAAAATTAAATGTCACAGAGCTATTACTAAGGAAGACACCAAATTAGATGTATTTAATAGATGAAATCTATGAAATGTTTTAGGAACTCTTTTAGGACACAGACTGAGATAGCAAGTTATCTGTTTTTCTGAACTTACAATCCTAGTGTTAAAACTTGCCACAAGAACATAAATAGACAATATGTCCAGAATCGGTAATTAAAATGTGCAGTGTTATAAATTAGTAAATAAAATCTAGTAATCTATTGAAAGAAAACAAATATCTGTCATAATCTGGATTTAGGAACAAAATGTTTCTGATAAACCGTTATCCAAACTTCCTACTTGCTTCCTGAAACTTGAAAATCAAACTGATTTAGGTAACATGGTATCCCTTAGTATCAGAAACTCAGGAACCAAATGGATTGGGAGAGCAAGGAATTCTTGGAATGCAATACAAGGTAAGTGACATGGAATTTCTAGAGTTCAAATAACTAAAGCACTTCAAGTGAAAATACACTATCAAGCCCCAATGCCTTCTAGATGCACTCTTCTTGTTTTTTCTTAGCAGTATTTGACAGAATGGGATTATTTTATAAATAAAGAGTTATCCTACTTGCTGCAAAACCACAGCATTCATCCATTTATACCCTGTCTACTTCTCACTTGAAGTCTTTAAAACAGCCAATGAACGCAATCATTGCCATGTATGTTAGTACGAGGGTGAAGTGGGAGGTGGGAAAGAGATTATTAAACACAGAATTTCAACTTTCATTGCAATTAGAATGTAGAGGGCTACGAAAGGCCTTTACTTCCACAACAGCAAGAAAAACCTTGACAAGATAAAAGTAATAGTTTCCTATGGGACTAAGAGTGGCGGAGGCAAGGAAGTACTGAACTGAATTTCTGATAGAATAAGCCCTTTTCAGATGACCAGATTGCTATGTGACTTTCCATACCTGGGTGCGGTGCATGGGATGGGGATGGGAATGGATATGGGTGGATGAAGGGAGTACAGATAGAGACTGCAGAGATAAAGAGAAATTAGAGCCTACAATGATACTGAGGACTTTCTGGATGGATTAAAATCCAGATTAAACAGCACTATTAACCAACTTTCCCTAACTGACTTAATGATACTCTGTACTCTGTACCACAGAATATACTTGCTTTTCAATTGTACAGGAAACACTCAGACCACATGTTGGGCCGTAAAACATTCAGTAACTGTCAACAGACTAACATCATACAGATTATGTTCTTTAGTGCAGAACTAAACAGAGCTCAGTGATTAAAGATTATATAGAAAATCCTGTTTTCTTCCAGATGCTTGATAGTCTTAACTTTTCACTTTAGGTATGTGATTCGTTTAGAATTGATATTTGTGTATGGGATAAAGTACAGGTTGAGGTTCATTTTCCCCCCTCACATAGATACTCAGTTGTTCCAGTACTTTTTGTTAAAAGACTTCCATCTCCACTGAGGTGGTTTGGCACTGTTATCAAAAATCAATTGACCATAAATGTATACCTTTACATGAGCAATATACAAGTATAAATGAAACAAAAAGCAAAATATAGTTTATTGAAGAACATAAGATACTTAGTTGAATAAGTGTAATAAAAGATATGAGAGACCTTTATATAGAAAAGTACAAAACATTGCTGAAAGAAGTAAGACAAGATCTAAATGGAGATGCTATGGTTATGGCCGGAAAACTCAGTATCTTTCATCAAACTTCCCCAAATTTATCTGTAGATTTGATGCCATTCCAGTCAAAACACCAGCATGCTTTTTAAATTTTCATTGGTAAATCTATTCTAAGATGTGTACAGTAGTTCCCCTTCCCTTATCTGTAAGGGATATGTTCCAAGACCCACAGTGAATGCCTGAAACTGCAGCTAGTGCAGAATCTGCTTTTTTTTCTTTCCTTATGAAGTCAAGAACTTGCACCTTTTCCCTTAAAGGAAGTAGTTTACAGCTTCTCTTTGACATTGTCAAATTGCCAGCATCACTACTCTTGTGCTTTGGGGCCATTAATTCAAATAAGGGTTACTTGAGTACAAGCACTGTGATACCACAAAAATTGATCTGATAACCTAGACAGCTAAGTGACTAACAGGCAGGTAGTATAGAAAGTGTGGATACACTGGACAAAGGGACACATCCTGGGTGGGGTGGAGCGGAATAACAGGAGATTTCATCACACGATCCAGAATGGTGCACAAGTTAAAACATGAATTGTTTACTTCTGGAATTTTACATTTAACATTTTGGGACTGTGGTTGACTATAACAGAGTAACTGAAACCTGGGAAAGGGAAACCGCGGATAAGTGGGGAGCTACGGTATAGAAACCCAAAGACCTAGAACAGTTAAAAATAAGCATTGAGAAAAAGCAAATTGGATGACTTATGGCATCTGATTTCAAGACTAGCCAGAAGACTATGATAAGGCAAGAAAGACTGTAGTGGCTGTCTAAGGATAGACAAACAGGTCAATGCAGTACAATAGAGTCCAGAAATAGCAGTAAGCCCCAGAGTTCAACTTGTATATTCCAGCATGTCACAAATTAATTTGATGAAGGGGCGCCTGGGTGGCTCAGTGGGCTAAGTGTCTGACTTTGGCTCAGGTCATGATCTCACGGTTCATGAGTTCAAGCCCTGCGTCGGGCTCTGTGCTGATAGCTCAGAGCCTGGAGCTGCTTCGGATTCTGTGTCTTCCTCTCTCTCTTCCCCTCCCCTGCTCACACACATACTCTCTCTCTGTCTTTCTCTCTCTCTCTCTCTCTCTCTCTCAAAAATAAATAAACATTAAAAAAATTAATTTGATGAAGAAAACCATTTTCCTCCTAATGGCCACTAACATTTGTGAGAAACACAACTGGGAAGGATTTACTTGACTAAAATGCATAAATAGCAGGATAAGGTTTAGGAGATTGCTGTAGGTAGCTAGCTAAGTATCTGGCATTAGAGGTTTTTCCAGGGCTCTAATACCAGGCCCTGGTTTGTCCGAGAGACTGGTCCTGCTCTGCAAAAGGAAATGTCCCTCACCAAAGGTGTCATAAGTATTTCCTTCCTCTATAACTTTCTGTCCAGCCAGATCCTGTGAGAGAGATTTTCTTGAACATTATATTTGGGAATTATGGTAATTTCTACAGGAAAAATGATAATACATTAAATTGCATCGTTACAAATGTTTGAAAAAATCAGCAGTTAATATTCTAAGGAAGAAAAGCACCTGAAGACTTTAAAAAGACAGAAGTATCTGGAATTTCAGCTCTGGCTTTGTTTCTACTTCTACTTGAAAATTTGAATAGGAGCTATCCAAAATTGAACTTTTCTTTTCCTCGAATGTACATATTTTTAATATGTCTTTTATTATGTTCCTCTACCAAAATTACAGCAGTAATATATTTTCACAACTAGTATACAATGAAAAGACATATAAATAAATATCATGCCCCGCTTCAATTCTTTCAGACCTATCTATAACTTCAACAAAGCTTATTTATCTTTTCATACCTTTTTTCTTGCTCATATCAACATTACACGTTAGATTTGATTTGTCCTTGTTCAAGTTTTTAAATGGCACCAAGCTAGGGGCACCTGGCTGGCTTAGTCAGTTAGAGCACTGGACTCTTGATCTCGGGGGTCATGAGTTTGAGCCCCACATTGGGTGTAGGGATTACTTAAATAAATAAATGGCACCAAGCTCTGCATTGGTTCTCTAACTTTCTTTGCTCAAGCAATAGCCTATCTTGTACATCCCTTAGATAAATAGGTATAGTCTTACTCTTTCTGAAATCTGTATTATATTGTGCATTCTACTCCTGCTCTTGGTTATTTGTGCCTTGTCTTTTCCACTTGATTAGTTTTTGCAGTGGTTAATAAACCACTTTTGAAGTCTTTTGAAGGAATGACTTTTTTTTTTTTTACAAGAAAACAAATCTACACCTTTATTTATTTACTTTTCAGTTAGTTTAAATCCTTGAGGGGTACAGCATCACAAGGATTCTGTGGCCAATGGCTTTAGCAGGAAGGTTGCTTCGGAATTTGGTGCAAACCATGCCACTGTTTCCATGAGCACGAGTTAGTTTTCCCCAGATTACTCTGGTTTTATTCGGTTTGCCACCAGGAGTCACTGTGCTGTTCTTTGCTTTGTACACATAAGCACATCTCTTGCCTAGAAAGAATTCAGTTTCATCTCGAGCATAATAAACACCTTCAATTTTAAGAAGAGCTGTGTGCTCTCTCTGGTTCCGGAGACCCCGCTTATAGCCAGAAAAAATGGCTTTGGACCACAGCCTTCCAGACATATTTGTCGTTTCAGGAGTCCTGTTCCCAGCAGGCCTCCACAAGTTCCAAGATGGTGGAAAGAGCTTGCTCTCTGGATAGGCTCTATTATGTGACTATATTCTATTTTATTTAATCATTTATAATTTTCTTATTCATCTTTGGGTTTAATTTAATGTAATTTAAGGAATTGAGGTGAATTTCATTGATTTTCCCCATTTCTTCTTTTCCAATGTGTTTATTTGTGACTATAAATTTCCTGTAAGTTTTACCTCATCTTGTTTCTTATGTTTTATTTTGATTATCATTTAATTCAAATAATTTTATAAGTTCAATGGTAATAATTTTCTTTATAATCGTAGAAGGAGGTCCCATGTACTCGGCACTCAGTTACCCTCAATGGTATATATTTTGCGTAACTATAGTACAATATCAAAAAAAGATTTCACCAGTTTTATGTGCAGTTATTTCTGTATGTAACCGTTCTATATGGTTTTGTCATGTGTAAGTTTCATGTAGCCACCACCACAATACACAAAACTGTTTCATCACCACAAGGCTACCTCATGTTACCACTTTATAGCCATGCCACCCCTTCCCACATCCTTAAGCTGTGGCAACTTATATTAATATGTTTACCATTTTAATAATTTTTAAAATTTCAAGAATGCTATATAAATGGAGGCAAACATATGTAACCTCTCATGAGTGGCCTTTCCCCCCTTTTTTCTCAGCCTAATAGCCTTGAAATCATCCAACTTGTTGCATGTACCAGTGGTTTGTTCCTTTTTATTGAGTAGTATTCCATGGTGTGAATGTGCCACAATTTTTTATTTGTTTTTATTTTAATGTGCCACAATTTTAAAAACTGAAAGGAATCTATTCAAAGCACCCCTCCCCCTGCAGCCATGCTTATAGGCAAAACTCACAGGTGTCTACACTTGGTCCTAACTCTGTTTTTCTATGTCACAGTCCCCTACACTCTTGGAAAGTAGACCCCAACTACTAAACATATTCTCTAGGGACACCTTGGTGGCTCAGTCAGTTAAGTGTCTGACCTTGGCTCAGGTACGATCTCGCGATTCATGGGTTCAAGCCCCATGTCGAGCTCTGTGCTGACAGCTCGGAGCCTGGAGCCTGCTTCAGATTCTGTGTCTCTCTCTGCCCTTCCCCCGCTCACACTCACACTCTGTTTCTTTCTCTCTCTCTCTCTCTCTCTCTCTCTCTCTCTCTCTGAAAAATAAACATTAAAAAAATAATAAACATACTCTTCTCTAGCCTGACCGCAACCCACATCCCTAGCAGGCCTCAAACAGAGTCCCTCAAAAACCTGCCACCTTCTGCTCTACCAAGTCGATCCACCTGCTCCCCACATCCTTCCATGGGCACACCTTTAACCCTCTCACATCCTTCAAAACCCCTTCGAAGGCCCAGACTGACAGAAACTCGGGGCTGACATTTCTCTTGATGTCTGACCCCTCTCCTCCCTTGGACAGTGAATAAACTCCGTCCTGCTTTTTGCTCCACTCTTTGTGCAATTCTTTGCCACATGCATCACCAGCCAGCCTAACAAAACTATTCTTCCACTTAAGGATATTTGGATGATTTCCAAGTTGTGGATATAATGAATAAAGTTAATATGAACATTTGTGTACAGATTTTGTGTGAACACAGTTTTCGTTTCTCTGGGATAAATGCACAAGAGTTCAACTGCTGAATCACATGGTAGGTGCATTTTGAGTTTTATAAGAAACTGCCGAACTATTTCAACAGTGGATGTGCTTGCTGTGTTACTATATTATATGTACCACAATATATGGGTGATCTAGTTCTTCACATCCTCACCCCCATTTGCTGTTGTCACAATATTTTAGCCATCCTGGTAGGTGTGTGGCTCTCCCAGAAATGGAATCTTAAACCAGTTATTCAGGAATTGCCTGATCAGCACTAATTAGGTAATTTGCTCGATGGACTCCCACTATGCCTTAAAGGAAAGTAACTTTGCAATAACTACTCTAATTTTTTTGCCAAGTACAACTTACCCGTTCCTGCTCCCTTCTGCCTATAAAATCTCTTGCTATGTATGGCTCTTTGGAGCCCCTTTTTACCTGCTAGGTTGAATGCTGCCCGATTAATGAATATTGAATAAGGTCTTTTTTCTTTTAAGTTTATTTATTTATTTTGAGAGAGAGAGAGAGAGAGCGAGCGCATGAGCAGGAGAGGGGCAGAGAGAGGGAGAGAGAATTCCAAGCAGGCTCCATACTGTCATTGGAGATCCTGACATGGGGCTCAAACTCATGAACCGTGAGATCATGACCTGAGCTGAAACCAAGAGTCAGACACTTAACCGACTAAGCCATCTAGGTGCCCCAAGCCAGTAAGATCTTTAAATTTTACCCAGTTCAATTTTAACACAGCAGCGGTCTTTAGTTGCCTGGTACCTGGTCCTGGGATGATTTAGGTTAGAGGAAATATTGACTTCGTGTAGTTAGATAAGGAGATGGTTGGGGTCTATAGACTCTGGTTTGGTTGGTTTGTATATACAAGACATGCTTCTGACTAAGCCCCTTGCTTTCTCTAAGAATTGGTTAGCCCTAGGAGGGAATCTCTCTCTAGGTCTATAAGTCTCCCAAATGCCAGACCATCAATAATATAGAAAATAAGAAAATACAGTTAATGCCATTAATCCTGTGATGAATAGATGCCAAATAGACAAATACAGACTCTAAGAAAACACAGATCACATATATACAATAGAATAATACCCATCAATAAAAAGGAGTTAGCTATGGATATGTGCAACAACTTGGATGGGACTTAAGGACATTATGCTTAATGGAGGAAAAAAAAGCCAATACCAAAAGGTAAATTTTGTGTGCTTCCATTTGTCATCTTCAAAATGACAAAACTCTAGTGACAGAGAACAGATAAGCAGTTCTCAGGGGACAGGAGCCTGGATGGGGTTGAATGGGTCTGGCTATTAAGGCGTGGCAGAGGGAGTCCCTTTGTGGCTATGGAACAGTTCTATCTCCTGACTGTGGTGGTGGTTACAGGAATCTGCAAACGCACACATACACACATGAGCAAATGTACAAATTGATGACAATGGGGAGTAGGGTGTGTGGCCTGGTTAACAGAATTGTACAAGATCAATTTCCTAGTTTTGATATCGTACCACAGTATCACTTCTGGGGAAGTTGGGTGAAAGGTTCAGGACTGAATGTACTATTTTTGCAACTTCCTGTGAGTCTATAATCATTATGAAATAAAAAGCTTAAAAGTTATTTAAAAAGTAAAAAAAAAAATTAAAAAAAGAAGAGTCAGTGCCAATCCCAGACCAATCTAAAAGTCTTATTTTTTAATTTTTTGTCCCCATTTATTACACTGATCACAACATGTGGTCATAAACTGCTGGTACCGGAAGCAAGAGTAATGCTGGCCTCAAATACATACACCTAAGGGGGCCTCTCTCATGCAAACAAAACAAAGAAAAGCAAAACCAAACCAAACCAAAGGTTGCAAGCGGTAAGAGAGAGGATGGTCTCTCGATGTTTCATGTTCTTATACAAATACATTTTACCCCCAGTTTTCAGCCTTGGAGGAGCAGCTCTGGTCTCAGCCTTTCCATCCTCGCACAGGCAGCTGGGGCTCCTGCTCCCAGACCAGCGCCACCATCACTGGGGAGCTGAAGACTGTCAGGGCTGTTGCCTTGTGCACAGCCTCCCCTCAGGATGCCTCGGTCAGGATGTCCTCGCAAGCCGGAGTACGTGGCAGCCTCAGAGCAGGCTCCCCGGTGGACCCACTGACTTGTGCACGCATGTGGGCAGCCCGCACGCATGCACAGTGCTCTCACTGGGCTGGGTGGGCAGTGTCTGCGTGATGTCTACCTGGACAGGCTTGAGAGGTCCCTGGGTGGACTGATCCCCAAATTCTCTAGAAGTATCCTGATTAGTGTCAGAAGTTTGAACCCTAGATGTTGACAGAAGCTATGGGCGCGAACAAAATCATCCATGTTTTTTAAAAATATTTTAAAAAATATTTTTATTTATTTTTGAGACAGAGAGAGACAGAGCATAAGCAGGGGAGGGGCAGAGAGAGGGAGACACAGAATCTGAAGCAGGCTCCAGGCTCTGAGCTGTCAGCACAGACCCCGACCCGGGGCTTGAACTCACAGACTGCGAGATCATGACCTGAGCTGAAGTCGGACGCTTAACTGACTCACTACCCAGGCACCCTCATCCATGTTTTGAGAGATGGAGCTTCGGTTGTTGTGAAGTCGTTTTAAACTCTTCTTGAGGGAGGTGATGGGATAGGAAACCCTTGGCAAGAAGGATGAAAGACCCAAAAATGAACAGTGGAGAACACCTCTTGGGAAACAATAGCATAAGTCACTCAGAAAGTGGACGTGAATGCTCCTTTTAGTTCCAGTCCAGGGAGTTTTACACATCAATCCCAGCCTCCAGGGAGTCACAGGATTCTGCTGTGTTGGGCTGGAGAGAACTGCAGTCTTGGTTTCCCCAAGGTTTATCACCATGGCTTGAAGTCACTCAGGCCCAGAGAAGCTCCTGGCAACAGCCACAAATCCCCTTTGGGGAGGCTGATGGCTGTGACAGGCAGCTGGTGGACTCTAGACTGGCAGAATGGAACCCCTTCTGCTCCATGCTACTTTCTAGTAGAAAGTCAGGGGAATGGAAATGGTCCCAGGGCATCCTCAGAACTGTTGGGAGAATATTAACTGCAACCATCTGGGTAAATTTCTAGGACTCTTCTCTGTTTTTTTATTGAAAAAAAAAATCCCCCTTTGTTTGCCACTTGGGTCTCCTAAGGCCTACCCATCCAAGGTTATTGTATTAGAAACGGGAAAATTTTCTTAATTGGCTCAGAGGCAGGGTATTGTAGAGATTAAGAACATGGGACACTGGAAAGGTGGGGAAAACAGGGAGCTGTTGGTCAAAGGGTACAAACTTCCAGTTTTAAGAGGGATTAATTCTGGGGATCTGATGTATAGCATGGGACTATATGCTAAGAGAGTAGATGTCAAATGTTCACACACACATACACACAAATGGTAATTACGTGATGAATGTGTTACCTAACCATATTGTGGTAATGGTTTTTTGCAATATATACATGTATCTAATCACCACATTTTACACCTTAAGCTTACACAATGTTATATGTCAGTTATATCACAATAAAGCTGTGAGGAAAAACAATAACACGGACACTCACGTCAGAAATGTCTAGGTTCAAATTCTTGCTTTACCACTTTGTAACTTTGTGGGTTGGGCAAATTATCTACCTGTAACCTCAGTTTATTGATATTGAATATGAGGATAATGATAGAATATACTTCATAGGGTTGTAGCAAGGATTAAAAGAGTTAATATACATGGAATACTTAGAAGAGTCCCTGACATTATTTATATTAGTGTTTTCTCTTGTTATTGTAAGACAACTAAGTTAAGGCCATCCATTTGATTAAACTATTTTACCTTCTTGGTGAAACAGGGGTTTATTTATGGAACTAAGCATTTTTGCAACTGATGACTACTGACACTTTTTTTTCTCCCATACAATGATTCGAAACAGTACATAATAAAGTAAAACATTCAGCATTTCAACCTAATCACCCCATATGTACATTAAACTTATTCAATAACCATCACTTTTGGTGATGTGTCCTGAAGCATTTAAATATTGTTCTAAAGGTCTTATTTTCCTCATGAGTAAAAAGAGAATAAAAACATCCCATTTATGTTTGTCACCAAGAATTAGCTTAGGAGTGCCTAGACAGCTCAGTCAGTTGAGCATCTGACTCTTGATTTCAGTTCAGGTTATGATCCCAGGGTCCTGGGATCAAGCCCCATGTTGGGCTCTGTGCTGAGCGTGGAGCCTACTTAAGATTCTTTCTCTCCCCTGCTCACACCCCACACTGAGTATAGAGATTAATTAAATAAAAAACTAAAAAATAATAAAATAGAATAATAAAATAATTTATTTCCCAGGGTTACATACACCTACAGAGGCTCATTTAAACAAGGATAGGATAATCATGCCCTATACTACCAGTCTGAATTCTTGTCTGGTTCTCAGTTCTGCAAGTTCTTCAAAATAATGTTTTCCAGGAGGTTCCAGGTACTAAGCAGCTAAGTTAACAATGTGTATTGTCTTTGGCAAAATTAAACCTCTTTGGGCTTTTGTATATTCTGGCTTAAAGTGTATATAACGTAACCATACCTTCTGCCTCATAGAGTGGTCATGAAGATGGGTGAATCGATGTAACTAAAAATGCTGAGCAAATGGTAAAGGGATATGTTTTGTTATGAATTCGACAATATTTACACTGAAGGCATAATAAAACTGCAGAGAATTGATTGGTGAAGTACCCGCAATAAGGACAAAGAAAAATCTATGTTTGTAAGACTATTTTCTATCTCAAGAGTCCAAGCACTCATTTCCTAAGCAAGGAATAAACACTGTCAATTTTTTTTTCAGTCAGCTACAAAACGCTTCCAATTCTGCTTGTTACTAAACTCATTTTGTTATAGTAGTCCTTCTTCACACTCTCCTGTGTTCAACCGCTCATGTCTCCCTTGGACACCATCACTAGCACACGTTGTATTTATCCTCACTATGTGTTCATGGTTATTCATTTCCCTTTCCAAAGCTGTCCTTTCTACCAAGGAGGCGGCTCTTTATCACAGCATATTGATATTATCCCTCACTCCAATTAGAATGAAACACATAAGACCAAGATCCCACCACATTGATTCTGATAACAGTTGGTGCAACAGTATTATCAATGCATATCTGAATTGACTTGACTGCTTTAACCAGCTTTATCTCAAAGATGGTTCCTTCTGGGAGGGTTTCCTATCAAACCAAGGATTAATCTAGAGTGATCAACCCTGCTGGTTTTCCCAGGATGAGGGATTTCATGGAACACAAGACTTTCAGATGAACCAGGATGACTTTGCCCTGAACTAAATATACTTTTCTCCCTCTGAGCTTCATAGAGCCCTCTGCTCTGGGCATGCTACCACTGCTCATAGTTCTCATATTTCTCTCTCAGGTGGACAAGGCAAAGGCCTGAATTTGTTCTTTCTTAATTCAGGAGACACGACAGAATGGGATGAGTTTGAATCACTCTGTACCATCTGGTGGAACGGTCTCAAGGAAGTGGTCACCATCAAATGTATGGTTACCCCACTATCCTAGGACAAGGACAGCTGCCTGTCAAGTCACCTCAGCTTAACCCAGCCTAGAAAAGCGGTCTCCCAACCAACCTCCACACGTGTGAATATAAATACTTGTTTTACACCAGAACTTAAGGGCAGATTATTATGTAGAAATGGCAGACTGACATAGGGAGGTAAAATCTTCCGGAACTGAAAAGCTAGGAAGTAGGAACTCATACATTTATACTGGTGGGAGTGTAAATCTATGCAAGCACACTGGGAAGAAACTTCTCACTAATTAATAAAATTTTAAATGTTTGTACCCCAAAATATTCTATTTGTAGGAGCACAAAATGGAAAAATGTATATATATTCTGGTATCATAATGAACACATAAACTGAAATATATTGAGAAAATAGAATATTAAATTGAAGCTAAAAAAAATAAACTATGGGTTTCCAACTATTGCTCAACTATCAGACATGTATAAGTACTACTTGAAACATGTAATAATTTGCTTTAAGTACTTGCGGAGATTATACATGAAAATGATACCATTGAGTGGCTTGTAGTGCAACCAATGATATAAAACAAAAATATGCAGAAACTGTATCTAATGCAATGTATGGAAAATGTCAGTAGAATACAGTAGTGATGGCTCGTGAGAATTCTGAAAAGAAAACCTCATTCTGCTTGCAAGTAAAACTACAACCTTGAGCACCTGGGTGGCTCAGTCAGTTAAGCATTCGAATTCAGCTCAGGTCATGATCTCACGGGTGAGTTCCAGCCTCTCACGGGGACTCTGCTGTCAGCACAGAGCCTGCTTCGGATCCTCTGTCTCCCTCTCTCTCTGCCCTTCCTCCACTCACGCTCTATCTCTCTCTCTTTCTCTCAAAATAAATAAACATTAAAGAAAGAAAAACTATAACCTTATAATTCTTGGGAACTATGCAGACAGTATTGGAATTTGTGGGGAAAAAACACTATTGCTATTGTCATATTTCTGATTATAGTAGGTCCAAAGTGATAATTATCAACAAAGATTATTCTTCACCATTAGGGTATTATGGCTAACTGGGCTCAATCAGAAGAAAAAAGAAGACCACCATGAAAAAGAGATGTGAGAAAGTAACAACACGAACACCCAGCGCACCCACGACACAGTTTGAAGGACGTAGGAGTTAACTTTTAGACAGAATGGAAACACACACCCAAATGCTTAGAAACACAGTTTTTTTTCAATATTGAGAACTAATGAGCACAATGAAAAACCATTCAAATTACAAAAGCTGCTATTACTTATTTATTTAATTTGCAATGTTTATTTATTTTTGAGAGAGAGAGAGACAAAGCACGAGTGGAGGAGGGGCACAGAGGGAGACAGAGAATCGGAAGCAGGCTCCAGGCTCTAAGCTGTCAGCACAGAGCCTGAAGCAGGGCTTGAACCCACGAGCTGTGAGATCATGACCGGGGCCAAAGTTGGATGCTTTACTGACTGAGCCCCCCCCCCCCAGATACCCCATGAAAGCTGTTTTTAAGAATAGCAAGCTTTTACTTTTGCCCAAGGAAAAATAATTTTTAAGAATGAGCTACTTCAGGGATGCTGGATGGCTCAGTTGGTTAAGCATCTGGCTCTTGACTTCGGCTCAGGTCATGATCTTACGGTTCATGGGGTCTAGCCCCACATCAGGCTCCAAGTTGACAGTGCAGAGCCTGCTTGGGATTCTCTCTCCCTCTCTCTCTCTACCCCTCCCCCCTCTCAAAATCAATCAATAAATAAACATTTTTTAAAGAAAGAATGAGCCACTTCTTCACCTCTTTAAATAAATGAATCTGGGAAGAGCTATTAACAACTAAAACAAAGCAAAATCATCTTTTATATGGATAGTACCAGAAGTAGTAACAAGCATGCTTAAGTGATGCATGCTTAGGCAAAAGGGAAAAACCCAAATCACCTGGTAATACTTTGGTTACAACTTTATAGGCTATTTATCATTTCTTTTTCTATCTCTTATGTATCAATGGATCTATTTTTTTTTTTAATGTTTATTTATTTCTGAGACAGAGAGAGACAGAGCATGAGTCGGGGAGGGGCAGAGAGAGAGGGAGACACAGAATCCGAAGCAGGCTCCAGGCTCTGAGCTGTCAGCACAGAGCCCGACGCGGGGCTCGAACTCACGGACCGTGAGATCATGACCTGAGCCGAAGTCGGACGCTCAACCGACTGAGCCACCCGGGTGCCCCAATGGATCTATTTTTATGTAATCATCAAGTTGATCAAGCAATACTCAAGGAGAGTAAAAAGAAAACAGCTTCATTTTTATCTCTCATTGTCACTTTAAATATGTCAGGTGGAGCTAGATTTTCCCTAATCCTGCTGAAAATTTTATTTAGAGGTCATGATTTTTTTTTAATCACTCCTACCTACTACAAACAGTTTCAGCTCAGTAATATAAATAAATGTTCAGTCTTCAGTGAAAATTAAGACTTATTCCTCTGCTTCTATCTGTTTGTAGTTTATGGTAAATTGCATTTTCTTTCTTTTTCTTAATTTTTTTATGTTTATTTATTTTGAGGGAGAGAGAGGCAGAGCACGAGCCAGAGAAGGGCAGAGAGGGAGACACAGAATCCGAAGCAAGCCCCAGGCTCTGAGCTGTCAGCACAGACCCCGACAAGGGCTCGAACCCACGAAGCACGAGATCATGACCTGGGCCAAAGTCGGACGCTTAAGACACTGAGCCACCCAGGCGCCTGGCAAATTGCATTTTCCAAAAATGACCACAACTATATTTTTCGTGTCAGATGGTCTTCCAGAACCTTGCCACCTTCCCGTAAGGAAGTAGAGGCACTTTCCCTTTTCACTGAATCTGGATAGGCCTTTTAAATCATGAGCACAGTGTTAATGATGCTATGTGATTTTGAGGCTAGGCGTAAAAAGTGATACAGCTTCCATCTGGATCTTTCTTGGGACTCTTGCCTTTAGAACCTTGAGCTGCAATGTAAGATGTCCAAGGCTACCACGCTGTTAAGAAGCCCAAAGTAGCCCACACAGAAAGACCACATAGAAACCCAGAGATTACATGAAATAAGAGAGATGCCCAGCCAGCCCCCAGTGGCTCCCGGAACTGTGCACAGCTATCATGAAAAATTCCAGCACAAACTGTCCAGCCAGATTGTTCTAGAATTTCTGATCGAGAGAAACCATGAAAGATAATAAATGAGTGCTGTTGTTTGGAACCATTAAACTTGACAGAGTGGATATATACAAACAGATCGTATATAAAATAGAATTCTGACCTACAAACTCTGCAGCAGCCAACCAGTTTCCAACAGGAAACCAACCTACGACCTTGGCAGCAATCAGCCCACAACATCCAGGATTTGGACAATGACTGCTAGCTTCCCTAATTTTTTTTTTTTTTTCCTCTCTGTCTCTGCATCCAGTTCAGGACCAACCACAGAAAGCCAAATTCTATCTTCAAACCAGTCATATAAAATGGACTGCTTCTCATTAGTCACCTCCAGCTTCTCTATACCAATAACCAATCAATGTATCCCTGAAGCCTTCTCTTTTCAACTATAAAGTTTTCCCACTCCCGTGCCTGCCTTTGAGCTCTGCCAAACACACGTTATGGTGGCTGTAATACCGGTAATTTGAAAAAACCTAATCACAAGAAGATAAGACAATTACATAAGTGGCATGTAGAATTTACAAAATACTGCGGAAGAACACTTAACGTTCAATATATTTTTGATTTAAAAAGCAGGTTAAGATGACATAAATATTCATATAAAGGATATAAGCTTATATACAGCTATCTCTGGATAGAGTAATTACTGGTATTTTTTATACCTGATTGCAGACGGCGGAGGCACGTGTCCGTTTTTGTGTTTGCGGGTCCAGCGCTGCCAAAGGGGATGTCCCCTGCTGAGACTCTGGGTTCACCTGCACGGGTCTGCCCGGGTCTCCGGGAGGGGCTCCCTGCGCGCCCCCGGCCTGCGCGCGGGCTTCTGGGAGATGTGGTCCATCCGCCGGACCCGCGCACCTCCGTGCACCACGGCACCAGCCGCTGGGTCTTATTCCGCGGTGCGTGTGGGCAGGGCTGGTTCCGGGGGACGCGCCCCGTGAAAGTCTAGTGGCGGTCTCCGTGCCCAAGACCTCCAGGCGGATACCTGGAGAGGTGAGTCCCCCAATCTTACGGGGGCGCTGATGGCGGCAGGAATAGCCGAGAGTACCCGGGTCGTGCGAAGGACGAGCGAAAAACGTTCGGCGCTCGCGAGGTCTGAGGGATGATATAGGATCTTCTTGGTTCTGTTGACATGTGGAGGATGGCTACGACTTTGTGTTCCCAGGTTGGTGGGCTGTCCGCATCCTTGGGTTGGGGGGCAGAAGCCAGGGGTCCTTGGATTCAAGGGACAAATCTCGCCGGGTATTTTGGTTTGGGGGCAGCTGCGACACGACAACCCCAGGTTGGGGGAGAGGACAGTGAGGTAGGTAGTACAGGGATTTGGGGACCATCTGGGGCTGTATGTTCTTAGGTGTTTGTGGTTCGTGGCTAGATCTGTGTAGTTTGGGGTTTGGGAGATGAGGGAGGAGTTAGGAAGTGGATGCTCCTGGTTTGGGGATGTGGTGGGGTCTTCAGGGTGAGGATGTGTTCTGGCATCCCAGGATTTGGAGATGTGGCTTGGACTTTGAGGAGGGGGGTCAGAGTCCCCACTTTCCTTGTAGATGTTCCTTCCTATGAGACCACCTTCACCTCTGACTCAGAGGGCTTTTCCGAAAGTGGGCCAGGGGATGTGTTATCAGAGCGATGAGCAGATTGTCCTGGACACCAGGGTGGGCTGTTCCTTTGGCCAGGCCCTCTGTGGGTTGCCAAAAGACTGCCCCTACTTTGCATCTGAGAGGCCCCAGAGCTCAAAGGGGTCAGCAGCTTCGCTACACACCCAGGTGCTGTGGAGTTAAAAGACCTAATCCTGGGGACTTGTTTCTGGCGGTAGTGAAGCCAGGAGTATCACACCTTATAATCACCAGCACAGATATCTGCAAAAGAGAATTCCCCGTACTCTTGGCCACAAGGCTGTAGAGATGTTGTTTTAACTTTGTTGTCCCAGTGGAAGTTATAGCTCCACATGTTAAAGGTGGAGGTGTGAGTTTAGTAACAGATGAGCCCTGAGTCACAGCCTGGCTGTGCAGAGATTCTTTACATTCTTTATGGTCTTGCAGGTGGAGGTTGTTTTTGTTTTTTGGGTTTCTTTTAGTTTTTATTTTAATTCCAGTTAGTTAACATACAATATTATATGAGTTTCAGATGTACAATATAGTGATTCAACACTTCCATACATCACCCAGTGCTCATTACAAGTGCACTCCTTAATCCTCATCACCTATTTAACCCATCCCCCAACCCTCTCCCCTCTGGTAACCATCAATTCTTTTTTTTTTTTTTTAATTTTTTTTCAACGTTTTTTATTTATTTTTGGGACAGAGAGAGACAGAGCATGAACGGGGGAGGGGCAGAGAGAGAGGGAGACACAGAATCGGAAACAGGCTCCAGGCTCCAGGCTCCGAGCCATCAGCCCAGAGCCTGACGCGGGGCTCAAACTCACGGACCGCGAGATCGTGACCTGGCTGAAGTTGGACGCTTAACCGACTGCGCCACCCAGGCGCCCCAATCAATTCTTTATAATTAAGAGTCTGTTTCTTGATTTCTCTCTCTCTTTCATTTTCCCTTTGTTTGTTTTGTTTCCTAATTCCACATGAGTGAAATCATATGGTTTTTGTCTTTTTCTGATTTATTTTGCTTAGCATTATACTCTCTAGTTCCATCCATGTAATTACAATGCAAGATTTCATTCTTTTTTTATGGCTGAATAATGTTCATTATAAATATAAATATAAATCCCACATCTTTTTTATCCAATTGATGGACACTGGGCTGCTTCCATATCTTAGCTGTTGTAAATAATGCTGCTATAAACATTGGGTGCATGTATCTCTTTGAATTAGTGTTCTTGTATTCTTTGCGTAAATACTCAGTAGTGTGATTGCACAAGGTAGTTCTATTTTTAACTTTTTGAGGAACTTCCATACTGTTTTCCACAGTGGCTGCACCAGTTTACATTCCCACCAATAGTGCAAGATGGTTCCTTTTTTGCCACATCCTTTCCAACGCCTGTTGTTGTGTTGTTGATTTTAGCCATTCTGACAGGTATGAGGTGATCTCATTGTAGTTTTGTAGTTTTGATTTGCATTTCTCTAATGATAAGTGATGACGAGCATCTTTTCATGATGGCCACCTGTATGTCTTCTTTGGAGAAATATATGTTCACGTCTAATGCCCATTTTTCAATTGGATTATTTGTGTTTAGGGTGTTGAGTTATATCAGTTCTTTATGTTGGATACTAACCCCTTATTGGATAGGTCATTTGCAAATATCTTCTCCCATTCTGTAGGTTGCCTTTTAGTTTTTGATGATTGTTTTCTTTGCTGTGCAGAAGTTTTTTATTTTGATGTAGTTCCAATCATTTATTTTTGCTTTTGTTTCCCTTGCCTCAGGTAACCTATCTAGAAAGATGTTGCTATGGCTGATGTCAAAGAAGTTACTGCCTGTATTCTCTTCTAGGATTTTTATGGTTTCAGATCTCGCATTTAGGTCTCTAATCCATTTTGAATTTTGTGTGTGATGAAAGTGGTCCAGTTTCATTATTTTATGCTTCTGTCCAGTTTTCCCAACACCATTTGTTGAAGAGACTGTCCTTTTCCCATTGGATATTCTTTCCTGCTTTGTCAAATATTAATAGACCATATGATTGTGGGTTTATTTCTGGACTTTATATTAATACTTTTATTTTCCTTTTAGGTAGAGTGGATCTGCAGAGACTGGGTATGAGGATTTCTGGCATGTGACTCAATCCTCACTGCTCCTACCTCCCTATTCTGCCCTCTTGGAATCTGCTGGCCCTGAGAGATCTGTGAAAAGAGGAGAAAATGGCCCCTAGGTTCCTGGCAGCGAGACCCCAGTGAGTGGGATTTAACCTCTTTCATGCAGTAATCTCTTCCCCCAGTTAGATGACATGTGTTTATTTACTGCTTTGCAGAGCCCACTAAGTCTCTAAGACAAATATGAAACGTGGAACAGCTTTAGGAAAGTCCTCTTTCCCTCCTCAATGTACTCTCCCTACCTCACCACCATATCGGAACCCTGGCACACCTTAACCTTTGCCCCTACTTTCCATTAATTTAGTTCACAAATGATTCAGTATCTCTTCCACAAGCCCCAGTGTCTGCTGTGTACATTGAGAAGTGCTGTCTTTTCTTGAGGGCTTGTAGGCCTTGTTGAGGTTTTTGCTTTTGTTTTTGTTTTT
Organism: Panthera tigris; assembly: GCF_018350195.1. Classification (NCBI taxonomy): domain Eukaryota; kingdom Metazoa; phylum Chordata; class Mammalia; order Carnivora; family Felidae; genus Panthera; species Panthera tigris. Next base: position 16,268,288 of record NC_056674.1, read on the forward strand.
TACTGCAGAAGATTTTAAAATTTAAATAGCATCAAGTTTATAGATGAATTGCAATAATAGTACAAGAACACCAATGTTCCCTTTACTCACATTCATCAATTGCCAACTTTTGCCCAGTTTCTTTATCTTTGTATCTCTATATATTTATAATTTTCAGAATCATTTGAGAGTAAGTTGCAGACATCATCATGTCTTTTATCCCTAATTACTTTGGCACGCATCTTCTGATCTCTCCTCTCTCATTCATGGTTTTACCTATTTGGGTCCTCTCTCTTTTCTTTTTGAGAAGTCATATGTATATGTCATATGGAAGGTATATCAAAGCCTATGAGGACAGTAAAAAGATCAGCGGTTACCAGGGATTGATGGGAAGTGATGAATAGGTAGAGCGCAGAAGGTTTTTAGGGTGGTGAGAATACTCTGTATGATACCGTAATAATGGATACATAGCATTATACATTTGCCCAAAGCCATAGAATGTGCAAAATCAAGAGTGAACTCTAATGGAAACTATGAACTTTGAGTGATTATGATGTGTCAGTGTAGGTTCATCAATTGTACCAAATATATCCAGTGGGGATGCTGACAATGGAAGAGACCATGCATGTGTGGAAGCAGGGGATATTTTGGAAATCTTTGTACTTTCCCCTCAATTTTTCTGAGAACCATTAAACTGCTCTTAAAAGATAAAGCCTTAAAAAAAACTCACATAACACAAAATTAACCATTTTAACCATTTTTCAGTGAACAGTAGTACAATAGTGTTAACTATACGCACTTTGTTGTGCAACTAATCTTCAGAAATATTTACTATTTATTTATTTATTTTTAAAAGTTTGTTTATATATTTTGAGGGGGGAGGGCTGCAGAGAGAGTAAGAAAGAGAATCCCAAGCAGGCTCTGCACTGTCAGCACAGGGCCCGACGCAGGGCTCAAACTCACAAACTGAGATCATGGCTGAATGGAAACCAAGAGTTGACTGATCAACTGAGCCACCCAGGAGCCCCTAGAGCTTTTTTTTGTTTGTTTTTTGTTTTTTAATGTTTATTTTTTTGAGAGAAAAAGAGAGAGAGTGAGGTAGGAAGGAGCAGAGAGACTGGGAGAGAGAATCCCAAGCAGGCTTCTCACTGTCAGCACAGAGCAAGATGCAGGGCTTGATCCCACAAACCATGAGATAGTGACCTGAGCTGAAGTCGGACACTCAACTGAGCTACCCAGGCAGCCTGAGAACTTTTTTATCTTGCAAAGTTGAAATTTTATACCCATTGAACTATAACTCCCTATTTCCCCCTCCACTCAGGCCTTTCCTTTACTTCTTTTTTTTTAAATTTTTTTTTATTTAAAAAAAATTTTTTTTTTTTAACGTTTATTTATTTTTGAGACAGAGAGAGACAGAGCATGAACGGGGGAGGGTCAGAGAGAGGGAGACACAGAATCTGAAACAGGCTCCAGGCTCTGAGCTGTCAGCACAGAGCCCGACGCGGGGCTCGAACTCACGGACCGTGAGATCATGACCTGAGCCGAAGTCGGCCGCTCAACCGACTGAGCCACCCAGGCGCCCCTCCTTTACTTCTTTAATCATGGTTTCCCTTAGGTCTGTGAGCATGTTTGTAATGGCTCTTTTGAAGTCTTTTTCTGATGAATCTGACAAGGCAGTTTCTCTTGCCTGCTTTTCCAGGGTATGGGTCATACTTTTCTGTTAATTTGCATGCCTCACAATTTTTGTTGGGAAATGGACATTTTAGATAATAGATTGTATTTAAAAATATTTTTAATATTTACTTACTTTTGAGAGAGAGAGAGAGAGAGAGAGTGTGTGAGTGGGCAAAGGGCAGAGAGAGGGAGCCACAGAATCCGAAGCAAAATCTGTCAGCTCAGAGCCCAATGCAGGCTTGAACCCACCCACGGTGAAATCATGACCTGAGCCGAAGTTGGACACTCAACCGACTAAAGCTACCCCCTGTTGTCACCCTCCCCCCCCTTTTTTAAAATCATTGCTGTGTTGGTGGCTGTTGATATTTTATTGTGGTTTTCATTTACATTTCTGTAATTACTAATGATGTTGAGTTTCTTTTCATGTGTTTATTGTCTATTTGAGTATCTTCTTTAGAGAAATGTTTATTCAAGTCCTTTGCCCATTTATTTTATTTTATTTTATTTTATTTTATTTTATTTTATTTTAAGTTTATTTACTTTGAGAGAGAGACAGAGAGAGAGCACATGTGCATGCAAGTGGGGGAGGGGCAGAGAGAGGGAGAAAAAGAATCCAAAGCTGGCTCCATTCTCTGAGCTGTCCGCACAGAGCCTGACAAGGGCTCGATCTCATGAACCATGAGATCATGACCTGAGCTGAAATCAAGAGTCAGAGTTGGACACCCAACTGACCGAGCCACCCAGGTGCCTGAAGTGTTATTTCTTCATGTGGATTGAGTTATTGTGTAGTGACATTTTGGTTAAGCCTAAAGGACTTCTCCCCTTATAATTTTTCGTTAAAAACCAGAACTCCTGACTATTATGACAACTCTAGAGATTATATTTGCCCTGTTCCCCAGGTTTACTTTGGTTGCTTGTTATAGTTGTTGATATTTGTTCATTTACTGGCTTTTCTGAACTAATTTTGTAAAGTCTAAATTCATTGTTGTATGTGGCCATAGAAGTCTCTTTGTTCTACTGGTGAACTAGTGATTCAATAGAAATTTTCTTTCCCTGGAACCAGAAATAATGCCCTAGTCTTTGCAGATGGTGTGTGTGTGTGTGTGTGTGTGTGTGTGTGTGTGTGTGTGTGTGTTGTGGCACACTTTTAACACTTAGGCATTTGGCAACTATGCCTTTATTTTCACTTCCTGGTTGGATAGAGCCTGAAGGTAAATCAGAGGTGAATCTTAGGGCCTTCTCTAGTAAACACTCATAAAGGGGCGCCTGGGTGGCTCAGTCGGTTAAGCGTCTGATTTCGGCTCAGGTCATGATCTCACAGTTTGTGGGTGTGAGCCCCACATCGGGCTCTGTGCTGACAGCTCAGAGCCTGGAGCCTGCTTTGGATTCTGTGTCTCCCTCTCTCTCTGCCCCTCCCCCACTCACGCTCTGTCTCTCAAAAATAAAGAAACATAATAAAAATTTAAAAAAAACCAAAACTCATAAAGATACAAGTAAAAATAATTTATTGAAGCTTTAGTTTTAGTGACAAAAGTATTTCAACATCTTAAATTATTATTATTATCCTATTATAGCCTATCATATAATGGAGGATACTTTAACTCTTACAAGGGATGAGTTTGCTCATTATCTACTGTTCTTTTTGTTTGTTTTATCTACTGTTCTGAAGTGATAGCCATGGTAAATTATTATATGAAAAAACTGAAATCATTTATAATAAAATAATGAAAACACAAAACTTTATGTATACTTTTGAATGTTTTCAAATACTTATATGAATCCTGGAGAACATTGTGGAAAGATGTTCATCATCTTGTTAACATTGGAATTGAGTTAGAGGATGAAGTGGAGGGGAAATACTGACTTTTCTGTATATAATTAAACAGGGAAAGGTGAAGAAAATTGATTAAAAATGCCCAAAGGGAGAGGGAAAAATACAGCAACATTTTAAAAAGAGTATAAAAGTAGCAGTATAGGGGCACCTGGGTGGCTCAGTCACTTAAGCAGCTGACTCTTTATTTCAGCTCAGGTCATGATCTCAACGGTTCATGAGTTCAAGCCCCACATCAGACTCTGCGCTGACAGTGCTGAGCCTGCTTGGAATTCCCTCTCCTCTCTCTCTGCCGCTCCTCCTGCTCGCACGTGTGCTCTCTCTCTCTCTCAAATAAATAAACTTTAAAAAACATTTAAAATGTAGCAATATATCATGGTGACCAAGCTTGTGGACTCAGAAGCCAGTCTTTGTGGGTACAAATCCATTCTTTCCATTTGTTGTGTTACATGAGGCAAATTCTTCTAATGCCTTTTCTGGTCTTATTTTATACATTTAAATAATAGGAGTAATTGTATCTCTCTCTCTCTCTCTCTCTCTCTATATATATATATATATATATACATATATATATATATACACACACATATATATGTATATATAGAACATATATGTTCTCTCTCTCATATATATATATATATATATATAATATATGTTTATTTATTTATTTAAGTGATCTCTACACCCAAAATGGGGCTCAAACTTATGACCCCGAGATCAGGAGTCACACACCCTTCTGACTGAGCTGGCCAGGTGCCCCTATATATATATTTTAGCATGGAACGGCATAGTCCTTTTTTTTACAATCCATGTAAAATCTGTACATGAGCCTGCTGTGTAGTAATAGCTTAACATTGCTTTTAAAAAAACTATTACTTTTGAATCCTTAGAAGAATGTTGAATTATTGAATGAAAAGAGAAAGACTCTAACATTGGAAAAGAAACTTCCAGCTACATGGTGTTTATAAGAGACAGCCAAAACAGATTCATACACGCTAAAAATAAAAAGATGTTTTAAAATGGTATCACAAGAAAGTGTTAACAAAATAGTTTCAAGTGTAGCAATAATATCAGACAAATAGGAAGCAAGGAATAATATTAAATAAGGAAAAGGGATTAAAATTCTGTATCACTATATGGGAAGAAACTAAAATGAGTGGAACAAAAGTCAGGAATAAAAGAACAAGAAAGCAAAATAAATAGGATTTCTTGAATATGAAGGGAGCAGTGAGTTTAAATATTAAGCATACAAATATGTTAAATATAAATACCCTAATAGGAAAAAGCTACTTATTGTTGTACAATGTTAATTTTTTGGTTTTGATAATTATACCGAGATTCTATAAGATGTTAATATTTAGGGGAAGATGTTAACACACAGAAGGTCTCTATACTATTTTTGCGTCTTCTATGGTAGGTTGTGGTTAAAAAGTTAAGCACTTACAGAACCGAGGCAGATGGCTAATAAAGAAAACAGGGCAGAATATTAGAATGAGTCTAATTACTCTGATCAGTGAAATATGAGAAGTTATTACTTTAAAATAACTTGGAAAATAAAAATGAACTTGTTGAAATTAAAAGCGTAATAAATGGGCTGGATGGAAGAATGAATACAGTTTATTTAAAAAATTTTTTTAAATGTTTATTTATTTTTGAGAGAGAGACAGAATGCAAGCGGGGGAAGGGCAGAGAGAGAGGGAGACACAGAATCTGAAGCAGGCTCCAGTCTCTGAGCTGTCAACACAGAGCCCCACGAGGGATTTGAACCCATGGACCGCGAACCCATGGACTGCGACATCATGACCTGAGCCTAGATCGTGACCTGAGCTGAAGTAAGCTGCTTAACAGACTGAGCCACCCAGGCTCCCCAAAATGAATACAGTTTATTTATTTATTTTTTTTTTAATTTTTTTTTAAACGTTTTTATTTATTTTTGAGACAGAGAGAGACAGAGCATGAACAGGGGAGGGGCAGAGAGAGAGAGGGAGACACAGAATCTGAAACAGGCTCCAGGCTCTGAGCTGTCAGCACAGAGCCTGACGCGGGGCTCGAACTCACGGACCGCGAGATCATGACCTGGGCCGAAGTCGGCCACTTAACCGACTGAACCACCCAGGCGCCCCATGAATACAGTTTAAATGCATATGTTGAACAGGAAGATAGATCTGAGGAATTTTTCTGGATTCAGTGCATTTGACAGCTATGAAGCAACAAATGAAGGGCATGGAGGATTCTGAAGGTCTACTATGTTCTCATCTTAGAGAAATTCCAGAAGGAAAGAGCAGCCAACACAAGGGGAGGAAAACACAGAAGCCTATTCTTCATCCCCCGCCCCCCACCTCTGTCCCCAGCTACAGACAAATGGGAGTCCACTAGTCCAAGGGGCCACAAATGGTCCTGGGTGGTCATGTTGGCAGCTGTGGTAGAAACAGACACCCTAATAGGTGGCTTCTGGGAAAGAATATTTGACCAGACAGTCTCACGGTGCCTATGAAAAGTCAAAATGCACAGACTCTTTGGTGAGCAATTCCAACCTAAAGCAAAAGTCACATCACATAAATGGAAAAAGGTAACACTTTAAAATACTCATTACAGGGGCGCCTGGGTGGCTCAGTCAGTTGAGCGGCCAACTTCGGCTCAGGTCATGATCTCGCGATCCATGAGTTCGAGCCCCGCGTTGGGCTCTGTGCTGACAGCTCAGAGCCTGGAGCCTGTTTCAGATTCTGTGTCTCCCTCTCTCTGACCCTCCCCTGTTCATGCTCTGTCTCTCTCTGTCTCAAAAATAAATAAACGTTTAAAAAAATTAAAAAAACTCATTACAGTGTTGCAATGAAATCAAAACACTGAAAATAATTTAAATATCCACCAGTAGGGAATGGGTAAATAACCATGGTTCATCTTTACTGTGAAACTAACCAGTTTAAAACAAATTTTTTAATGTTTATGAGAGAGAGAAAGCGCATGCAGGTGGGGGAGGGGCAGAGAGAGGGGGAGACACAGAATCTGAAGCAGGCTCCAGGCTCCTGAGCTGTCAGCACAGAGCCCCACACGGGCTCAAATTCACAAACTGCAAGATCATGACCTGAGACCAAGACGGATGCTTAACCAACTGAACCACCCAGGCGCCCCCAAACTAACCAGCTTAAAAAAAAAATGAAATACTTGTATGTACCGAGATGGAAAAATTCTCAAGAAATAATGTTAACTAACCAAAACAAGTACAAAACAGTATGTGTAATTTATTTAAGCAAAGCAAAACTACATATTTCTTTTATTTATTTATTTATTTATTTATTTATTTAATTCCTTTATTTATTTTAGAGAGCGAGAGTGTGGGAGCAGAGGAGTGGGGCGGAGGGAGGGAGAGAGAGAGAGAGAGAGAGAGAGAGAGAGAGAGAGAGAATCTTAAGCAGGCCTCACACTCAACACAGAGCCTGACATAGAGCTCAATCCCACAACCCTGGGATCATGACCTGAGCCAAAATCAAGAGTCAGGCGCTCAACCGCCTGAGCCACCCAGGCCACCCCCAAAACTACCTATTTCTACATGTTTTATACTCAATATAAATAAGTTCAACTCTTAAAAATATACACACTAGTAACAATCACTTAGAAAATGTAGTATATAATCACAATATAAACTATTATACAAATAAGACCTTAGACAGGTCTAAAAATAAGTCTTGGAATAAAGCCTGAGAGAAGTCTAAAAAGAATAATGGTAGATCTGTATAAATAAAAGTATAAAATTTTACTGAAGGACATAAAAGACCTGAATATAGGGAAAGAGATATCACAATTCTAGATAGGTAGGTTTAGTGTTAAAATGTCAGTTCTTTCTAAGGTAATCTTTAAATTCTAGGCCATCGCAATCAGAATGCCGGCATCAAAAAAATAGAATTCACTAGCTCATACCAGTTCTCAGCTGGAAGACAAAATGGGCCCGAAGAGCCAGAAAAGTTTTGGAAGGTAATTACATTAATGGAAAGACTTGCCCTATCAGGAGCCAGACATTCCATAAAGCTTCAGAGTGGTATTGGGATAGGAACACAAATGTAAAGAGAGCCGGAAAGAATGGCTGTTCTGTAAATGGTGTGTGGACAGTTGTTTATCTGGGAAAAAAAAGTTACATCTCTACCTCACACTGTGCTCACTTCAGCAGCACATAACTCAAATTGGAATGACAGGCTCCGTAGCTCAGGAGTGAGAGCACTGGTCTCATAAAATTGGAATGACCGAGATTAGCATGGCCCCTGCTCAAGGATGACACCCAATTTTATCTCTACCTCACATGGTACCCCAAAATCAACTCCAAAAGAAATTTAAGAATCAGAACTCTAACATAATTAGAAGAAAATAAAGGGTTTTTAAAACAATTTTATTTAATGTTTATTTTTGAGAGAGAGGGAGATATAGAATCTGAAGCAGGCCCCAGGCTCTGAGCTGTCAGCACAGAGACCGACAGGGGGCTAGAACTCATGAACCGGGAGGGGCTCATGACCATGAGCCACCCAGGCGCCCCTAAAGGTGTTTGTTTTTTTTTAAACGAAAGATGAAAATACCTTTGCATGTAAGAAACGAAATTCAGAATCCATAAAGGAAGAGAATGATAAATATAACGGCAAAAACTGAATATTTTAAAAGTTCAAAGACGCCACCCCTTCCACCCAAGATGTGTAAGTTGAGATTAAAACCTCTGGGACCAATTCCAATCCAGTCAAGGGAGGAGAGACTGGGGACTAATATCCCCCTCAGATCCCCGTAGAAGAGAGAGGTGTGCCTAGTACAGAGTGGGAAACCTGACTAGGCAAAGGTATGGTGTAAAATAAAGATAGCGGAATAAAGACACCGCCTTAGTTGGCGCATATCCCACCCTTCCATGCTCTCCCCTCCCCAGCTCCTACCAGGTTCCAATTCTGCCCTCTTCCCAGTTATCTCATATTTAAAACCTTCCGGGAAAGACAATGATTCTTCTGTCACAGCCTGGGGATCCTGCGTGGGCAAAGGTGTGGAGAAGCCCGTCCCCCCTCCTCCCCTCCTACCCCACAACAGGTACCCCGGACCTGCCCCCTCTTCCAAAATCCCAAATGCCCTCTGAGAAGCGAGCGAAACAGCCAATCTAGCTGGGACAAGGGACAGCACGCGACAAATACTAGCGGTAATCAGGGACAGACGAGTGAGATTAGCGCAGTGATTTAGGAAATAGTCCCGAGACTAGAGAAAACTCCACTGCGGAAATCGGCACATTGGGACCTCATAGGGAGAGGAGCCAGTAACAGAAAAATTCTCGGAGAAAGGATCTAATTAAGATCTGAAAGGCCCTTGGTTCCCAAAGCAACGCTTCAGCGTCCCTTGGTGCGGTGGATTCCCTCCCAGGGACCTTTTGCTGTTGCAAGGACCTGCCCCCACCGGTCACTCACAGCCTGATTGGCCCGGCTTCGCAGGCCTCCCCTTAGCGCCTTTGCTGTTGGAAGGTCCAGCCTTAGGAGCGCTGGTCTGTCAATCATGGTCTCTTTCCGTCCTCCTGTCCCTCAAAACCACAGTCGAAGTGCATGGCACTGTCTGGACTTGAACGCAAATGCCCAGATCAGAACCAGAGAGCCAGTCTGCATTATATTGTTACCTCTTTTTGGAAAACAGTCGCGGAGCAGAATAGGGCTCTGAATTCTGTGGGTGGAGATTGGAGTCGAGTGGCTCGCGGGTTCCAGGGAAGGCCAGGAAACAAACGCAAGAAGGCCACAGACCCTTTGAAATGGAAATTTTAAACTGTTCCCTCCAAAGAGAGTTCCAGATACCTACATAAAGAGGAGTTTGCTGAAATTAAACCCGTTGGTCACTGCTTCCTGTAAGCGAAGCGCTGCGCCCAGAACTGAGGCAAACTGGAGAACATTAAAATGGCTGCAAACCCTGGGACTTTACTGACAAGTTATTTGAATCAAATGCAAAGCCCTGCTACCTGCCCCCTCTGTACTCTGATTGCTGGTTGGAAACCTGCAACTTGCCCGTGGATTTGGTTTTTGCAAAGAAGGGGCCTTTCACCGCACGCGTCTGATTTTATTCATTAATATCTTCTCTGTCCATTTCCTTTATTATTTATGATTTATTAGCCAATTGGTAGAGACCTGCCGTGTACAAAGTCGAGCCTCGGAGTTTACGGGTCGTAACAAGGCCAGAGGATCTCCTGCGCCGAGTGCAAATCTCCGAGAAGATGAAGCCAAAAGCGCGAAACATGATTGCAAGCCGAGATGCTGCGCCCAGGGCAAGCGTTCTTGCCCAGGGTCCCGCAAGAAACTTTTGTTATTGTTTGTAGGTGGGTGGCCGCAAACGCTTTTTGTTTGTCAAGAAGAGGAGAACCCCTCTTCCCTTGCACATCCATTGGCTAAGGACTCTATGTTTGAGATACCTTCATTCTTCCCTTCTTCGGTGTGGCCTTGAAACCGAGTACAGTGTATTAACATTTAATCGGGTTTCCCTTTGACCACCGTTTCCGAAAGCCCGTCCCCACGCGAAGGCACAGGCGAGCGCGGGGCCGGAAGAAGCCGTACTGGCGCTGAGCGTTGTTGCACATTTTTGCGTTGTCCCGGCAAGAGACCGCCCGACGAGGGACGCAGCCACCCTGAAGTCCTCCGGGTGCGTAGTGCGTGCCTGGGATTTCAGCAGTCGCGAGGGTTCCAAATCCCAGAGGTAAACCTTCAGCTCTGCCTGCTCTAACTGGATTTGGGCGCCGTCGCAGGGACTGCTCCACGTGGTTTCCCGACCACCAACTGGCAGGGTCTTGATATTAAAGGTAAAAGCGAGCATTTTTCAGTCCACCCGGGTAAAACACCCTTTTATTTTTCGGCAGGTGTTTTTTGCAGGATGCCCTTCAGGAACAGTTGGCCAGTGGGTTCAAGTTTATTAAATAAATTCCTGGTTTAGAATGTATTGATACTATAGCGCCCAACCTTTAAAAAAATTCCATTCTCGTTAGCTCTATTATTTAGTGGAATGTCTGTGATAAGGACAGCCAGTTATAGCGGCTTGGGGGATTTTATGTTAAAACCAACTCTTAGTTTTGGGGCGCCGGGGTGGCTCCTTCGGTTAAGCGTCCAACTTTGGCTCAGGTCATGATCTCGAGGTTTTGTGAGTTCGAGCCCCGCGTCCAGCTCTGTGCTGACAGCTCAAAGCCTGGAGCCTGCTTCCGATTCTGTGTCTCCCGGATTCTGTGTCTCCCCGTCTCTCGGCCCCTCCCCTGCTCGTTCTCTGTCTCTCAATAATAAATAAATGTTAAAATAATTTTTTTAAACCCAACTTTTAGTTTTGAGTGTCCTAGGCTTCATAACATTTATTTTGAGAAATTGCTGTGAAAGGCACAGCAAGTTACTTTGGAATTTTGTTTGTTTGTTTTAAGGGAAAATAAGTTACTGATTTTTATATTTTAGTAATAATTCCCCAATTTCTTTAAAATCTTATTTTTTGGGAAGAGATATATAGAGAGTGGTTTTTGTAAAAGGAACAGCTAGTTAAGGAGGTTTAGAGATTTTTGTTTTGTTTAAAAAACAAAAACAAAAACCCCTGGTTTGACTCTTTTAGTAATAGGTAATAGCACTACCTTCCCAAATTGACCTTCCCACTACCTTCCTTTAAAATATTACTCAGTGGATCTCTTATTTTGGTAGGATTTATTTCATGACTTTGGGTGAGAGACCTCATATAGGCTTAGGTCCCTATGCCAAATGAAATTTTTTCCTTGGGAATATTGCATTTTCTTCTTTGACCATGCATCAGTTTAGAAATGTGTTTACTGAGTTTTCATTTTCTCCTTTTTCTTCTGCCTTGTCTAGCTCACAAAGCAAATACTAACCAAAAAGAATAACTTGATGGATTTGGAGAGATATTTTGATTGTACTTATCACTATGTGAGGTTGATTTTTACTCATTGAGCATCGGGCACAGTCCTGGGAGGCCAACAGCCTCATTCAGATCACATATCCAGCCTTTATTACCTGTCTGACCTTGAACCTACCAATGAACCTCTCTGTGGCTTTGATTTGTCATAGGGAAAATGGTAGCATTCAGAGTGACTGGCTGCCAGGTTCACATTGATGATCCAGGGGAAGTGCCTGCTCCTTGCTGCCCCAACCTTTGCCCTGTTAATTGAAGAAATACTGCTATAAACACTTCCTGAAGGTGCATTTACTCTCCTAATGGCTTATGGAGAAACCCCTTCACATTTTCAGTTGCTTCCTCTGCTTTTTGTCATTCTTAACCCACCTCACTTGACCTCGTGTGATCTTAATTGTGTGTGTTTGCACTGATAGAATTTTGGCTTACCTTTCTCTTCAAAGCCTGATTGCCCACCTCTGCCAGAATGTGGAATTTCTCAGGACCCACTTGCAGCCCATCCCTAGAGTCTTGTATGACTCCTTCCCCATCCCCATCACTGTAACTTTATTGATTTAATATTTCATGGTGGGCATCCCTTCCTGACTTTGTATTATGTTAAATTATATCGAGTTTCTGTGCTGTGTTACAGTTCATGGAGGCAGGTGGACCTGGGTAAGATTTTGCCTTCTGCTCCTGAAGGAGGGTCACAAGAGTTGTTGAGAGAGATGGGAAGACATTGGACTGATATTTATTTATTTAAATTCCAGTTAGTTAACATATAGTGTAGTTGGTTTCAGGAATAGAACCCGGTGACTCATCACTAGTATATAACACCCAGGGCTCATCCCAAAAAGTGCCCTCCTTAATGCCCATCACCCATTTAGCCCATCCTCCCACCAGCCTCCCCTCCAGCAACCCTCAGTTTGTTCTCTGTATTTAAGAGTCTCTTATGGTTTGCCTTCTTCTCTGTTTTTATCTTATTTTTCCTTCCTTCCCCTATGTTCATCTATTGTGTTTCTTAAATTCCACATATGAGTGAAATCATCTGATATTTGTCTTTCTCTGATTGACTTATTTCGCTTAGCATAATACACTCTAGTTCCATCCACATTATTGCAAATGGCAAGATTTCATTCTTTTTGATGACTGAGTGGTATTCCATTCTATATATATACATCTTCTTTATCCATTCATCAGTCGATGGACATTTGGGCTCTTTCCATAGTTTAGCTATTTTTGATAGTGCTGCTATAAACATTGGGGTGTATATGCCCCTTTGAATAAGCATTTTTGTATCCTTTGAATAAATGCCTAGTAATGCAATTGCTGGATCGTAGGGTAGTTCTATTTTTACATTTTTGAGGAACCCCCATATTGTTTTCTAGAGTGGCTGCATCAGTTTGCCTTCCTACCAGCAGTGCAAAACAGATCCTTTTTCTGCATTGTCACCAACATCTGTTGTTGTCTGAGTTGTTAATGTTAGCCATTCTGACAGGTGTGAGGTGGTATCTCATTGTGGTTTTGATTTGTATTTCTCTGATGATGAGTGATGTTGAACATCTTTTCATGTGCCCATAAGTCATCTGGTTATCTTCTTTGGAAAAGTGTTTATGTGTCCTCTGCCCATTTCTTCACTGGATTGTTTGTTTTTGGGGTGTTGACTTTGGTAAGTTATTTATAGATTTTGGATAACCCTTTATCCGATATATCATTTGCTAATATCTTCTCCCATTCCGTCAGTTGGCTTTTGGTTTTGTTGTTTACTTTGCAGTGCAGAAGCTTTTTATCTTGATGAGGTCCCAATAGTTCTTTGCTTTTGTTTCCCTTGCCTCTGGAGACATGTCTTGTAAGAAGTTGCTGCAGCTGAGGTCAAAGAGGTTGTTGCCTGTTTTCTCCTCTAGGATTTTTATAGTTTCCTGTCTTACATTTAGGTTTTTCATTCATTTTGAATTTGTTTTTGTGCATTGTGTAAGAAATGGTCCAGTTTCATTCTTCTCTATGTCACCATCCAGTTGTCCCAGCACCATTTGCTGAAGAGACTGTCTTTTTTCCATTGGATACTCTTTCCTGCTTTGTCAAAGATTAGTTCGCCATATGTTTGTGGGTCCGTTTCTGGGTTCTGTATTCTGCTCCATAGATCTATGTGTCTGTTTTTGTGCCAGTACCATCCTGTCTTGATGATTATAGCTTTGTAGTACAGCTTTAAAGTGCAGAATGTGATGCCTCCAGCTTTGGTTTTCTTTTTACTTTGGCTATTCGGGGTCTTTCCTGGTTCCATACTAATTTTAGGATTGTTTGTTCTGGCTCTGTAAAGAATCCTAGTATTATTTTTTAAATTTTTTAAATGTTTATTTATTTTTGAGAGAGAGAGACAGAGCGTGAACAGGGGGAGGAGCAGAGAGATAAGGAGGCAGAATCAGAAGCAGGCTCCAGGCTCTGAGCTGTCAGCACAGAGCTGGATGCGAGGCTCAAATTCACAAACTGTGAGATCATGACCTGAGCTGAAGTTGGACGCTTAACCGACTAAGCCACCCCACCTAGGTGCCCTTTGAATGCTAGTATTACTTTGATAGGGATTGCATTAAATGTGTAGATTGCTTTGGATAATATAGACATTTTAACAATATTTGTTCTTCCAGTCCATGAGCATGGGATGCTTTTTCCATTTTTTTGTGTTTTCTTTCATAAGCTTTCTATAGTTTTCAGCGTACAGATCTTTTTACCTCTTTGGTTAGGTTTATTCCTAGGTATCTTATGATTTTTGGTACATTTGTAAATGGGATTGATTCCTCAATTTCCCTTCCTGTTGCTTCATTATTGGTGTATAGAAATGAATCTGGTTTTTGTACATTGATATTATATCCTGTGACTTTGCTGAATTTATGTATCAGTTCTAGCAGTTTTTTGGTGGAGTGTTTCAGGTTTTCCATGTAGAGTATCATGTGATCTGCAAAGAGTGGAAGTTTGACTTATTTGCCAATTTGTATGCCTTGTATTTCTTTTTGTTGTCTGATTGCTGAGATTAGGACTTCCAGTACTATGTTGAACTAAGTGGTGAGAGTGGACATCCCTGTCGTGTTCTTGACCTTAGGGGGAAAGCTCTCAGTTTTTCCCCATTGAGGGTGATATTAGTCGTGGGCCTTTCATATATGACTTTTATGATGTTGATGTATGTTCCTTCTATCCCTACCTTCTTGAGGGTTTTTATCAAGAAAGGATGCTGTATTTTGTCAAATACTTTTTCTGCATCTATTGAAAGGATCATATGGTTCTTATCCTTTCTTTTATTAATGTAGTTTATCATATTGATTGATTTGTGAATATTGAACCAGCCCTGCAGCCCAGGGCATGATCAGGATCCCACTTAATCATGGTGAATAATTATTTTAATGTACTGTTGAATTCAATTTGCTAGTATCTTGTTGAGAATTTTGCATCCAGGTTCATCAGGGACTATAATTCTCCTTTTTGGTGGGGTCTTTGATTTTTGAATCAAGATAATTCTGGCTTCATAGTATGAGTTTGGAAGCTTTCCATCCATTTTTTTTTTTTTTTAGAACAGTTTGAGAAGAAGAGGTATTAACTCTTCTTTAAATATCTGGTAGAATCCCCCTGGGAAGCCATCTGGCCCAGGACTCCTATTTGCTGGGAGATTTTTGATAACTGATTCAATTTTTTTGTTGGTTATGGGCCTGTTCACATTTTCTATTTCTTCCTGTTTGTGTTTTGGTAGTGTGTGAGTTTCTAGGAATTGTCTATTTCTTCCAGATTGTCCAGTTTGTTGGCATATAATTTTTCATACAATTGTTTCTGTTTTTGTGGTGTTGGTTGTGATCTCTTTCATTGTGATTTTTATCTATTTGGGACCTCTCTTTTCTTTTTGAGAAGTCTGGCTAGGGGGTTATCATTTTATTTATTCTTTCAAAAAACCAGCATTTAGTTTCATTGATCTGTGGTATTTTTTGTTTGTTTGTTACTATATTGTTTATTTTTTGCTCTAATCTTTATCATTTCCCTTCTTCTGCTGGCCTTGGGCTTTATTTGCTGCTCCTTTTCTAGCTCCTTTAAGTGTAAGGTTAGGTTGTGTATTTGGAACCTTTCTTGCTTCATGAGATAGACCTGAGTTGCAATGTACTTTCCTCTTAGGACTGTCTTTGCTGCATCCTAAAGGGTTTGGACTGTCATGTTTTCATCTTCTTTTGCTTCCATGTGTTTTTAAATTTCTTCCTTAATTTCCTGGCTAACCCATTCATTCTTTAGTAGGATGTTCTTTAACCTCCATGTATTTGGGGGCCTTCCAAATTTTTTTGTGTAATTGATTTCAAGTTTCATAGTGTTGTGATCTGAAAATGTGCATGATATGATCTCGATCTTTTTGTACCTGTTGAGGGCTGATTTGTGACCCAGTATGTGATCTGCTCTGGAGAATAATCTATATACACTCAAGAAGAATGTGTATACTATTGCTTTAGGATGAAATATTCTGAATATATCTGTTAAGTCCATCTAGTCCAGTGTGTCATTCAAAGCCATTGTTTCCTTGTTGATTTTCTGCTTAGATGATCTGTCCGTTGTTGTAAGTGGGGTATTAAAGTCTTCTACTATTATGGTATTATTTTCAATGAGTTTCTTTGTGATTAATTGATTTATATATTGGGTTCTTCCAAGTTGGGAGCATAAATATTTACAATTGTTAGCTCTTCTGGATGGATAGACCACTTAATTATGATATAATGCCCTTCTTCATCTCTTGTCACAGCCTTTGTTTTAAAGTCTAGTTTGTCTGATATAAATATAGCTACTCCATCTGTCTTTTGACCTCCATTACCATGATAGATGGTTCTCCATCTCCTCACTTTCAATCTGCAGGTGCCCTTAGGTCTGAAACAAGTCTCTTATAGGTGGCATATAAATGAATCTTACTTTTTATCCATTCTGATACCCTATGTCTTTTTTTTAACGTTTATTTATTTTTGAGAGAGAGGCAGAGTGTGAGTGGGGGAGGGGCAGTGAGAGAGAGGGAGACAGAATCTGAAGTAGGCTCCAGGCTCCAAGCTGTCAGCACAGAGCCCGACGCAGGGCTCAAATTCACACACTGCAAGATCAGGACCTGAGCCAAAGTCAGCAGCTCAACCAATTGAGCCACCCAGGTGCCTCCCCCCACCCCCCCCCCCACCCCGGTCTTTCAATTGGAGCATTTAGTCCATTTACATTCAGAGTGGTTATTGACAGATATGAATTTAGTGCCATTGTGTTACCCGTGGAGTTGGTGTTTGAGGTGGCATTCTCTGGTCCTTTGTATTCTTTCATTGCCTTAGTCTTCTTTTTTTTCCTCCACTCAGTCCCCCTTAAAATTTCTTACAGGGCTGACTTAATGGTCACTAATTACTTTAGTTTTTGTTTGTCGGGGAAAGTCTATATCTCTCCTTCTATTCTGAACGATAGCCTTGCTGGATAAAGCGGTCTTGGCTACATATTTTTCGTATTCAGCACATTGAGTCTTTCCTGCCACTTCCTTCTGGCCTGCCAGGTTTTCAATGGACAGGTCTGCTGCTACCCTTATGTGTCTACCCTTCTAGGTTAAGGACCTTTTGTCCCTAGCTGCTTTCAGAATTCTCTCTTTATGTTTGTATTTTGAGGGGAGTTGATTTTGAAGAGAGTTCTCTGTGCCTCTTGGACTTGAATGACTGTTTCTTTCCCCAGATTAGGGGAGTTCTCTGCTATAATTTGCTCCAATAAACCTTCTCCCCCCATTTCCTGCCCTTCTTCTGGAATTCCTATGATACGGATGTTATTTTGTTTCATGGAATCACTTACTCTAAGTCTCCCCTCATGATCTAATAATCTGCTTTCCCTCTTTTTTTCAGCTTCATTATTTTCCATAATTTTATCTTATTTCACACATTCCCTCCTCTGTTTCTTCAGTCCTCGTTGTCAACTGTGTCCAGTTTATTTTGCATCGCAGTTATAGCATTTTTTAATTCATTCTGACTAGTTCTTACGTCTTTGATCTCTGCATCACGGGTGTCTTCTATGCTTTTTCCAAGCCCAGCTAGTAGTGTTAGGACTATTGTTCTAAATTCTTGTTCAGATATATTGCTTATATCTGCTTTGAGCAAGTCCCTGGCTGTGATTTCTTCTTGACTTTTCTTCTGGGGAGAATTCCTCCCTTTTGTCATTTTGGCTAAGTTTCTGTCTTTTGCATATTTTAAAGGTTTGTTATGTGTCCTGCACCTGAGAGTACTACTATATTAAAAAGCAGTCATACACTGTCCAGGGCCTGGCACTTCAAGAAGTTTCTGGTGTATGTTGCATGCACTCTGCTGTTGCATTTTTGGCCTCTCTTTCCCACTGGCCAGTCAGTCCCCTGCAGAACTCCTCCTTGCTTGTAGTGATCGAATGTTTGGACCTTCAAGCAGGTGTGCTTTGATTTGTTTGTTGAAATAACCCTGGAAACAAAGGAAAAAGGGGGGCAGGGAGCCTGATCCCATATAAAGAGAAAAATGAAAGGGGAGAAAAGAAGACCAAACAGAGAAGCAAAAAACTATAAAACTGATTCCAAAAAAACAGAAAGGGAAAAAAAAGTACAAGAAAAGAAAAAGAAGGAAAAATAAAAGAATAAAAAAGACTGATTCCCCCCCCCAAAAAGAGAAAAGAAAAATGAAAAAAAAGAAAAAAACAGATAAGAAACTATGAGCCTGAAACCAAAAGAAAAAAAGGAGGAGGAGAGAAAAAAAGAGTTGTCTTTTGGCGCATGTGGAGTGCTGGCTGTGATGGTCTGTAGGAGAGGCTGCCTGTGTTGGCTCAGAGTCAGTCTTGCCCCAGTAAATAAACAGTTGCCAGGCACAGAGTGGGCAGGGTTTGGTGTTAAGCGATCCCACCTCCACTGGGGGCTTCTGTGTTGCTCTCTGAGGTCCCACAGTGTTGATTTTGGGGGGCGGAAATGGCACCACCAAATGTCTCATCCCTGCCCAGGGATCTCAACCCCTGCTTATTCATACAGCCCTAACGGAATAGCGAGGGCAGTTAGCTTGCCCTGCACCACAGTTCTCCTGCATTTTTTTATTTGGTGTGTGGCTGGGATTCAAAACCCAAAGTGTTTTTAAAAAACTTTTAATGTTTATTTATTTATTTTGAGAGGGGGGTGCAGGCAGAAAGAGAGAGAGAGGGAGGGAGGGAGGGAGAATCCCAAGCAGGTTCTGCACTGTTGTGTAGAGCCCGACACAGGGCTTGATCCCATGAACCATGAGATCATGACCTGAGCCAAAACCAAGATCTGGAGGCTTAACTGACTGAGCCACCCAGGCACCACCAAAACCCAAAGTCTTAAAGGACCCAGCAAGGCACGGATCTGCTCCCCTTATCTGGAGTAGAGCCTCTCCACCCTGCTCATGAAAGGCCTTTGGCTGGCACCTCCAGGGTCTCTTGTCCTTGGGGAAGCAATATATCCTTTTCCAGAAATACTCCAGGAAGGGGACTGTTCTCTCCCAGTGCACCCTGGAGATCTCTACACCACACTATGCACTGTGGGGGCAGCTCCCTCCTCCCCAGGAGCACCCGCCACAGCTCTGCTCTGGAGAAGGTCATGCACTTTCAAAACCCCAGAGTTTGAGCTCCAAAAGCTGTTTGTAAAAAAGATCTGGGACACTCAGTACTTCTTTCTCCCCAGTCTGTGGTCCAGAAAAGTTTGCCTGTTGTGCTAACTTGATGCCACAGTAACTCAACTCTTTCTCTCTTTTTTGACTTTTCATGGAAAGGGTTCCTTCCCCCTCTGTGGCACTGCCATTTTTTTCTCCCAGTTCACATCCACGCACTTCACATCTGCCAAGCTGTCTCCCTCCAACTGTGGAGATCTTTCTGCCACTTTCCGTTCGATTTCTTGGGTGTTCCAAGTGATCTGACCTCAATAGAGCTGTGTTTGAGAGACAAGGAAAGCGTAGAGTGCCCCTGCTACTCCGCCATGTCAACTCCTTGGACTAATAGTTCTTTAAAGGTTCCTCTAAGAAGGAAGAGACTGAACCTTCTCAAGCAAATCTTGTTTGTTATTCTTTCAGGTCTGAATTTTGGGCAAATCTTGCAGAGATTGAAGAGGTAAGGCTAAGCTTTCAACATTCACACCAAGAAAGGCCCAGGAGATGACTTTGGCTGTAGTTTGGGGTGGCAAAATGGTAGATGAGTGGACAACAGGAGGATTTAAACATAACCCAGAGGGAGAAGGGGAAATGCCCTTCAGAAATCAGGGCAAAATTCCAAAGTATCTCTTTCCCCATGGTATTGCTAAGATGTGGGTTTCCCTCCCAGCTCCACCCTTGCAGTGCCAGTGAGGGATAGGAGAGCTGTGGGGTGAGAGTTTGATCCCTCTGTTCAAATGCACACCTAGATGCATGTGTGGCACCTCCTGGTGTGCTGCCCCAGTGGATAAGTTCAGTTGCCTCATCAGGCACAGCATATATTTATTTCAGTTGAGACATCCAGTTTATATGGCACCTGGTGATTTGATTTTGATCTCATGTCATGGTGATAATCGAGACAATGACCCTACCAGTTTAAAATTCTTCAGCTTGTGGGTAGGTGAGTGGGAGATAGTTTTTATGTCTTAGTCACCTGTGATAGTTGTTATTTTTTACACAAACTATTGAGAATGTTTTTATAACTATAGATAATAAAGAAAACACTAATCATGTTAAAATTCTCCCATTTTTTGGTCCAGAGCTGGGACTGGACCCCTCATCAGTGAGGAGCCCTGAAAGTTGGAGTAAAAAAGCAAGTGTTCCTTTAAACCTCTCATCTGTCTTTCTCTCCCAATGCCTTCTTTAATTTTATTCACATCATTTTAAGGGGTTATATTTGGCTTGTTTAGATTCCAGGATAGAAAATGTCCCAGCTGAAGACTTCATTTTTTTTAAGTTTATTTATTTATTTTGAGAGAAAGAGAGCAGGGGAGGGCCAGAGAGATAGGGAGAGAGAAAATCCCAAGTATTCGTAGTGGAGTGCCATAATGGGGCTTGAACTCATGAATTGAGATCATGACCAGAGCCAAAATCAAGAGTCAGACGCTCAACAGACTGAGCCACCCAGGCACCTCTGAAGACCTCAGATTCTAACCATATTACAAGAGTTGTCTGGTTTTGTTTTGTTTTGTTTTGTTTTATTGTTATTGCTGGGTTCCCATTGTGGGTATGCCATGAAGGAGCAATACAGATTCCTTGAGTAGTTTCCAGATCTGTAGGCCTCTTCTGTTCTCAGGAGCAGTTCTATCAGAGTAGGAAAACCTGATCTTGGATATTTAGTTTCAATCTTTTGTGAGAAGTTATAAAGATAATTTTCCACCTCTAGCTGTAAAGTGCTCTTGGTGCATAGGAAATTAAGTCCTTCAGGGGGATTAAAATTTCATCTGGGTTACCCTAATTCCAAAAGTTTCGGTTGTTAGAATTTTCTTGAATTTTCATGAAAAAGTATTTCATATTTCCCATGAAGATTCATTCTCCTTAGCAGTGAATTTTGAACTTTGTTTTCTTAAACATCCAAATTAGGTTTTCCCCTAGTTTTTCTGTTACTGATTTCTAACTCAACATTAGCGGTAACTTAGTCAAAAGGGCACAGTGCAGAGATAACAGTAGAAGGCACCTTCAACCCCACTGGGGAAGTGAGATTCCTGCTCCAAACAGAAACATTCTCACAATCTCAGCTTATTGGTTTGGAGCTTCAATTCTCTTATAATTTGTACTTTAATGGAATTGGAGGGGGACGGTGTGGAGAAGTGGAACTCTGTTTTTAGCCAGATAGTTTTGATGCTGTGTATGTATATATTATTTGTCCTAAGTATTTCTTATTTCAATTATAATTTTTTTCTGTGAGCTGTCATTGATATAATAGTATTTTTTAAAAAGTTTTGTAAAACTAGGTAGTTTCGTATGTCAGCCTAGCACCCATTGGTGTCACCCATGCTAACCCTGCTGCTATGCATAAATGAGGCATGTCCACACCTGAATCGCCAGTGTCCCTCAGTGCCAGCAAATGAAGCTGCTTACCAGGGGTGTCTCTGTCACTTCCCTCCACCCACCTCTCCTATGTCCCTATGACCCTACCCTGCTAGAGACCATTTCTCTCCAGAACAGTGCTTTTAAATAGATATATAATGCAAGCTGCATATGTATTTTTAAATTTTCTAGTAGCTACTTTTGGGAGATTAAGAAGAAACTGGTGAAATTAATTTTAACATTTGAATAACCCAATATTTCCAAAATAGTATGGTCTCAACATTTAATTGATATAAAACTTATTAATGAGTTAATTGACTTTTTTTTGAGATTTTATTTTTAAGTAACACGCAACGTGGGCTCAAACTCACAACTCCAAGATCAAGAGTTGCACACTCCACAGACTGAGCCAGCCACGTGCCTCTTAATTAGCATCCTTTTGTGTCTTCAACATCTGGAGTGTATTTTGTACCTATACCATTTCTCAATTCAGCCTAGCCATGTTCAAGTGCTCAGTAGCCACGTGTGATGAGTGGCTACATTATTGGACAGCACAGCTCTAGAGAATGATTCTATGTACACACTCCACCTCTCTTGCAGTGTCCATTATTCTCATGGACCTCTACATCCCTGGAGTCTGTGAGCAACATCCCTGTTGCTCCCTCTTTTCTCTCTTTTCATTTGTCGTGTTTCTTTTCTGATCTGGAGACTCATTTCCAGTTCCTTAACATTTTGGCCTGATTTATTCTGTCTTGCTTTTCTTTGAGGGTCATAGTTTTTTCCTGTAACCCTCATTTCAGCCTTTTCCCATAGGAGGTGACATGCTTTTTTGTCTTGGTTGGGTATTTATTTGCAGTTACTTACTAATGATTATTTCCTTTGCCCCATTAGTTGAGTTAGACACTTTCCCCATTTTTTTTCAATATATGAAGTTTATTGTCAAATTGGTTTCCATACAACACCCAGCGCTCATCCCAAAAGGTGCCCTCCTCAATACCCATCACCCACCCTCCCCTCCCTCCCACCCCCCCATCAACCCTCAGTTTGTTCTCAGTTTTTAAGAGTCTCTTATGCTTTGGCTCTCTCCCACTCTAACCTCCTTTTTTTTTTTTCCTTCCCCTCCCCCATGGGTTTCTGTTAAGTTTCTCAGGATCCACATAAGAGTGAACACATATGGTATCTGTCTTTCTCTGTATGGCTTATTTCACTTAGCATCACACTCTCCAGTTCCATCCACGTTGCTACAAAGGGCCATATTTCATTCTTTCTCATTGCCACATAGTACTCCATTGTGTATATAAACCACAATTTCTTTATCCATTCATCAGTTGATGGACATTTAGGCTCTTTCCATAATTTGGTTATTGTTGAGAGTGCTGCTATAAACATTGGGGTACAAGTGCCCCTATGCATCAGTACTCCTGTATCCCCTGGGTAAATTCCTAGCAGTGCTACTGCTGGGTCATAGGGTAGGTCTATTTTTAATTTTTTGAGGAACCTCCACACTGTTTTTCAGAGTGGCTGCACCAATTTGCATTCCCACCAACAGTGCAAGAGGGTTCCCATTTCCCCATTTTTTTTAATGTATTTTTCTTGACAGATCTCCAAATTAGCGTTAAACTGGACAACTGGAATGCATAAATTTAGAGGTGTGTAGCACCCCTTATGTTTTTGCCTTGATTAAAAAATTTTCTTTAATGTTTATTTATTTTTGAGAGAGAGAGAGACAGAGAGACACAGAGTGTGAGCAGGGGAGCGGCAGAGAGAGAGAGGGAGACACAGAATCTGAAGCAGGTTCCAGGCTCTGAGCTGTCAGCACAGAGCCCAACATGGGGCTTGAACTCACAAGCCGTGAGATCATGACCTGAGCCGAAGTCAGATGCTTAACCGACTGAGCCACCCAGGCGCCCCTGCCTTGATTTTTAAAATATCATATGTAGCTATATATAATTTAGGATGTATAAGACCTCACTCTTAAGTACTGCTTTGCCTCGTTGAGTATTTTTGATAATCATTTTTATATCTTTTCTATGTATTTTAGGATTTCCATTAAACTGATATGAAATTTTGTGTTCTTTTATATGAAACAGAAAAATTTATTTTTAAAAATTTCTACATGAGTGGTATTTTTACCTAAGAAAGTCCATAAATACCATAAAACGGGCATATCAATGATGTTCTTTCCTGTGCTGTGATGGGATGTTATCAGCGAACAGAGTGTCAGATCTCAATGAGAGAGGGTGGAAAGTAGGATTTCTCAGAGCACCAGGGTCACAGGTTTTGGGGAAGGTTTCCATAGGTACATTGCTTGGGCCTGTCACTCTACCTGACAGAGCACTCCCTCCATGGTACCTTTTATTGTAGGCATGATGCTGTAAATGCTCTTTCGGCGTCTTGAAGGTTTTTACATTTGAGGAGTTTACAGAGAAGTCCCTCCACGTAGTCTTTAAGTCCCTTCTGTTGCTTCTTTGCTCTTTAGTACCTCCTCGTGACCTGGTGTTAGACTAGATCTATTTTTTTTTAATGTTTATTTATTTATTTTTGAAAGAGAGAGAGAGAGAGAGCAGTAGCGGGGATGGGGCAGACAGATAGAAAGAGGGAGATACAGAATCCGAAGCAGGCTGCAGGCTCTGAGCTGTCAGCATAGATCCAGATTTGGGGCTCAAACTCACAAACCGTGAGATCATGACTTGAGCTGAAGTCGGACACTTAACCGACCAACTGAGCCACTCAGGTGCCCCTAGTGTTAGACTAGATCTTAGTATGGTCCTTGGACCAGCAACATCAGTGTCACCTGGAAACATGTTAGAAAAGCAGATTTTTAGGCCCCACACAGACCAGTGAATTAGAAACTCTGGGTGAGGCCCAGCAATCTGTTGTTTAACAAGCCCTCCGAGTGGATCTGTTGCACCAACATTTGAGAAGCACTATAATTAGATGATGTTTGAGTTCATGCTAACTTAGTACTAGTCACATGTGTCTGCTCACTGCTTGGCCCTTGCACGGGCATCTGGATCCTCTTGGAATCACTACTCCCCAGTGCCTTCTCCCGGACTTTGTAGTCCCTCTTACTTGAAGTCTGTCTTCCGCAGTCTCTGCACTTCCTGGCTTTAGTTTCTAGTGAGGTCTGTGGTATGTATATCCATGTTTATGACATTGTAGAAGTAGCCCGGGCTGGAATTGGCCTCTACTGCTGCAGGCAGTAGTGGTGTTCAGAAGGGAGGTGAGAAGCTGTGTTTGTGTGTGTCTCACAAAATAGACTGATGCTCTCTAACCGCTTTGTTTTTACTTCATCTTCTGTTGACTTCACAGTGTGAGTGCAGTTTGTGTGAACATCTCTACTGGTTTATGCATCTCTATGGTGCATAAATATAAGTATTTATGAACATATAAAGCCTGCATATGTGGATAAACTCTCCTTACATATAATTTATTTATCCATCATTACACATCTGTGGTGTCTAGCTGATTCCTCTGTCTTATTTTCTGCCACTGTAGCCACCTCTACTTGAATGTATATGAAATATTTTATTATAAAAATATACAAATTCTGTGTTTACTTTGTGTTTTTTCTCTCACTGTGGAGCCTCCTCCCCGCTGGGGAGTCACTGTGGCACCAGCAGGTCTCCAGGCCCTTTGGGAGGCCCTGGCTCCTCCCTGACTTCTGCTCTAACTGCCTTCTCTGGCCAACTCTGTTGGAGCAGAAGGTGTTGCCTGCTAGCCTGTGGCTGCAGGGACATAGCAGAGGTGTGGGCAGCCATCTCTTACCCTCGAACCCCAGAGTTCCCACATGAGTATTTTACTGGTGTGTCTTTCCGAGGACAGGATTGTGCACATTTTCCTCATCTCACTCTTTCTTTTTAAGAGTTTATTTATTTTGAGAGAGACGGAGATGGTACAAATGGGGGAGGGGCAGAGAAAGAGAATCCCAAGCAGGCTCCTCACCATCAATGCAGAGCCCGACATAGGGCTTGAACCCATGAAGAAGCTGTGAGGTCATGCCCTGAGCTGAAACCAAGAGTTGGACATTTAACCCACTGAGCCACTCAGGTGCCCCCCTCATCTCACTCTTGAGGGCTGTTTCCTCTACTTATTTATTTACCCCATTTGCCCATCATGTGCTGATGTCACTCATGCTGCCCTCCCATCTGTGCATAGGATGGGAAAGGCTCTACACTTGACTCTTTCGTGTTTTGGTTTTTTTTTAAACAATCTAATATCAACCCCTGAATATACCTTCCAGGGGTAACTGTCATCTTCCACATCTAGTATGATCCTTTGTGTACCCCCCTCCCCAAGGACTGTCTCTGAAATGACTTTATGCACAAACTGCACTTCTGCCTCCTACATTCCCATAAGTGCCCCCACCCACCCTCATCTGATTATTTCTTCACTCCCTCATATCCTTGTTTTCCTGTTCATTTTCTGACCTAAGAGGTGATTGCTAGCTCCTTAGTTTTCTGCCTCTGCCTTAATGTCTAAGTCATAGATTACTTTCAGGCTAAAAACTTCCCTCTAACCATCATTTTTACTCACGATCATTCACTGGAAATTAATTTTTAATGATTTGACTTTTTGGTGATTTAGACTCACCCACACCCCCTCACTGTCCAGTTATGGAGTTTTGTCCTTCCCTTTTTGTGATCAGTTTTATTTAAACTTTCTGAGTTTATTCCAACTAGAAATTCCTCCTATAGTGCTTTTGGGGAGGCACTGTTTTTAAGATCTCTGGGTGCCAAAGTAGCCTTATTCTAGTATTTTCACCATTGTTTCTTCCAGTGATTTAATAGATTGCAGGTCAATTTCTTCTTTGTCATCAGTGACACAGTAGTTTGTCTGGCTTTTAATTTCAAAGAATATTTCTTCAATTTTTTTCTTCTTAATTGATTTTCCTAGATGGGCATGACTAGTTTTTTTTTCCCCCACTGTGTTTATAATTTAAATGGATTTTCACATCTCTGAGCCTCAGAGTGCAATTAGGAGTATGGGAAATAGGACTCCTCAAAGCACAGAGATTAAATCTCAAAGCTCTGAGATTTATTAAGGAAACTCAGGTTCAAGATAAAGGGGTCCTGCAAACTGAGGGTTGATGGGGGGTGGGAGGGAGGGGAGGGTGGGCGATGGATATTGAGGAGGGCACCTTTTGGGATGAGCACTGGGTGTTGTATGGAAACCAATTTGACAATAAATTTCATATATTGAAAAAAATAAAAATAATTTAAAAAAAAGATAAAGGGGTTCTGCACCTTAATTCCAACTGTGGGTTTCCCCACCCCCCCCCCTTCCCCCCCCCTCCCCCCCCCACACACATTCAAGCAAGTCTCAGACACCAGCTGGGTGTCCTACATTTCAACTGCATTCTGACATTACCTTCCTGGAGACAGTATCACATGGCACAGGTGAAGGGCTCAGTCCTACAAGACTCCCTCCCATCCCCCCATTTAAGATGCCAATTACAAGTCCATGTTGTCACCTGGGCTTTGACCAACTGGCTATAGATTGGAGGCTCCCACAACTCCCTCTTCAGGTTTATTTAATTTGATAGAAGGCTCACAGATTTCAGAGAAACATTTTACTTACTGGATTACCAGTTCATTATAGAAGGATATAGCTCAAGAACAGCTAGATGGAACAGCCATAGGGCAAGGTATGGATAAGGGTCACAGAGCTTTCATGCTCTGAGTGACCACTCTTCCTGAATCTCCACCAACCTGGAAGCTCTCTGAACTCCGTCTTTTTGGGTTTTTATGAAGGCTTTTTGGGTTTTTGCACAGGCAGGCATGATTGATTAAGTCATTGGCCACTGGCGATTGAGTCAACCTCCAACCCCTTTCCCCTCCCCGAAGGAGAGAAAGGGGTATGAGTAAGTTTGCAGAGTCACATCATCACCTGACCTGCTTTTTTTTTTTTTTTTTAATGTTTATTTCTTTTGACAGAGAGAGAGAGAAGAGAGAGCAGTGTTCATCTGATCAGGGGAGGGGCAGAGAGAGGAAGAGATAATCCCAAACAGGCTCCACACTGTCATCGCAGAGCCCAACAGGGGGGTTCAAACTCATGCATCGTGAGATCATGACCTGAGTAAAATCAAGAGTCAGATCCTTAACTGACAGAGCCACCCAAGTGCCCCTCACCTGACCTGCTGTGTTATATTATGTTTGACTTATTACAGGTAGCCTATCAGCCTAGGTTTCTCTTCAGTGACTGTGTACACACATGTCTACACATAGGGATCTGGATAATCTCAGAATCTTACCTCCAGTCACCTCCCCCCACCAGCACCCCAATCCTTTCTCTAAAGCTTTCAGTCCCTCCATTTCATGTATGCTCTTCACAGCCCCATGCCTGACTTTGGTTCGTAATGAGTTGTTAACAAGCATTTCACATTCACGGATACGAAACTCTTGGTGAGGTATGCCACCAGGACTGGAATAGGTCACTGGGCCGATCCTCATTCCTAAACACCATCCAATGGGGAAGGCTGATACTAACATGCAAACTTTGTTTTTTTACTCCTTCAGGTAAAGAGATATTGGAAGATATTCTGGAGTAGGGTGTGAAGATTCAAGAGTAGTCTTCGAATATGTGCACCATGATAGGTCGTGGAGGTGTTTTGTGGGTGGGGCTTTGGAAGGTTCAGTTATCAGGAAATTGTAGATACTAAGGAAATCAGGAAAGAAAAGATAACCCAACTCAACCATTCAGGGTAAGCTCCCAAAGGGCTCTTTCTGGCTACTTAATGCCCAGAAGCCAGGCCTTCATCTCCTATCAACTCTACAAGCCAGTAGGTGCCAATGAGGTTTATATAGTGTCAGATGTATTCATGCCTTTCCCTACAGCCAGGACTTTGGGGGGCAAAATATAAGGGGCACCATAAAAGTTCAGTATTCAAGATCAATATTTTAAGGTAGTATCTTTGAAAATCAGAATTCATGCAAAAAAATCATGATGAACAAAACTGTCAAATTATGCTTCCTCTTCACTCCTCATCCCCCCCGACCTCCCAACCACAACCCCTGTAAATTTATTCTAAGTGTCACCTGTCACCTAGCTACCAATTAAAAAACAAACAAACAAACACCAAAAACAAACAAACAAAAACAAAAAACCCAGGGACTACGTCTACCACCAGGGGGCCTTGTGCTCTTGGCCTCAAGTCCGGCCTCCCTATCTACCAAAACCCCGGGGACACAAGACCAAAGCTTGGAGTCAGCCCAGCCAATCCCGCTCTCCTCAAAAATAGCCTTGGCGTTCCCTGTCCATACTGGCGCCCCTCCTACCTCCGGGGACCAAGGCCGGTGTCGCTCTTATCCCCGAGTCCCAACAAAGCATCACTCCACTGCTTCATCCCTCAAGTGCTCTGCCGTGACCGGCGCCCACTCGCGCCAATCTGGACCCTGGTTTCTGCTACGGGAAGGGCACACGGGGCGGCGCCTTGGCATGAGTTACCCCAGTTCGTCCGCGCCGCTGACGGTCAGTGCACAGCCTGGCCACCCGCCTCCGTAGCACCGGCGGGAAGCCAGGATCACATATCCTAAAATCCTCGGGCACTTCTGCGACCCTCTCGTGGTCCGCAAGATCTCACTGCCCTTCGGAGGAGAAATAAGTGCACCTTGCGGTCTGGGCATCTTAACAGTGGGCTCCTAAACTTGGTTGTATGAGAGGTGCAGAAGTCAAAGTCACCTTGCAGTTAGCAAGCCTACTCACCCACCACCTCTCTGTCTCAAAGACTACACAGTCCAGAAGCCCGTGCGGCCACTTCCGCCGTCCCTTCCGCTCCCCCTGTTTTTGAGTTGACGTAGCAGGAGCATTTCCGGTCCGTGGGATCCGCCACTCGCTGTTTGGAAGTGGCGTCGGCACTTCATTCGGGATTTTCCCGTACTTCTGCACTTCGTTCCCGAGTCTCAGCCTCAGGATCGGCAACGTGCACCCCGCGTTCCGTGAGTGCCCTATAACCATTGCCTCGTCCAGTCAGCGCATCCCTCTGCTTGTCCCTGTTTTACTCGTGGGGGAACAGGCTGCCTCTGTACTCGGGCGTTCTTCTGTAGGCACCTCCAGGCCTTTATATTTTCATTCCAGCCCATAAGGTTAGAGACGGACCCCCCACGCCTCTGCAGGGGGCCATGGGCTCCACTCCCTGGCCAGAGCTTGGGGCTGAATGTGAGGGTGCTCGGTCACCCTGGACCCTTTTCCCAGGGCTCTGGATGGGAATTGGGTTGTGCTGGTGATTTCTGGACACTCTCAACCCGCAGTTGTGGGGCTCCGGAGCCGACCCCCCCCCCCCCGACTCTTGGGGAGGGGCTTCTCCATAGGGGCATTTCTCTTCACATCCCCAGATCTGTCTTCTGAGACTTTGCCCTTCTCCAGAGAGAGCATTCAGGAGACCAGGAAAATGGCCACGGGGCTCCTGAAAGCCAAAAAAGAGGTGAGAATTTTCATCAAATTCCATGCTGGCTGCCAACAGAATGGCCCTGTTCCTTTTTCTTGCACTGCAGACTGCCTTGTTGGTATTGGGCCAAGTTCACTCCTGTTCGTGGAGGCGTGGTGGCTCATCTTACATAGAATCCCCCCTTCACCATTCCTTTCTGTTTCTTCCATACCTCGGCCATCCTCGAAATGGTCAGTTTGAACAGCACACGTAAAACAGTTTAAATAAAAATACAGGAACATCCAAGCTTAATTGTCCAGTGATAAGGATGAAGGGTAGGGACAGCAGAGATGCTTGTGACCTGAGGTGGTTAGGGAGGGCTTCCAGAAGAAGGGCTGTCAGAACTGCCCCTGAGGGTTTGGCAAGTTGGAGAGTTGGCAGAGCAGGGAGGAGAGCAGGAAGCATGGTTAGTCTGAGGCAGGGCACAGTGCCCTCGCCACAGTGTGGCAAGGTTGTAGTGGTTAATAGAATGCTTTCAGGTTGATTTTTATGTGCTGGTGAAGATACAGACGCATGGAACAGAGAGGAGTTTGATGGTCTGACCTGAATTTTACATTGAGAGCCTTTTCAGCATTTGGAGATTTCACCAAAAATTCTGGATTGCCTGCTTCTCTGAAAATAAACTGCACTTAACTCTGGTGTCAGGTAATTCACACTGAACAGTGTCTTCATCATTTGGACAGGTCCTGCCGAGTTTATTTGCTGCACTTTTCACAATACCTTCCAAACTGAGGTTGAAACTATTGATCAGCTATCATTTTGCCTGCCTCTCTCATTTATTACCTATCTTGCCCCTGAAGGATTTTCATTTTTCACCTCTGAGTCTGGGTGGCTAGGTTGAGTGCCAGACTGAGGCGTGTAGATTTTGTCTTTGAGTAAGCTAGGTTTTGAAGGATGTTGAGAAGGAATTTGACATAAGGAAATCAAAGGCATGGATGTATAGGGATTTAAGGGGAAACTTTTTTTTTTTTTTTAAACGTTTTTATTTATTTTTGAGACAGAGAGAGACAGAGCATGAACGGGGGAGGGTCATAGAGAGAGGGAGACACAGAATCTGAAACAGGCTCCAGGCTCTGAGCTGTCAGCACAGAGCCCGACACGGGGCTCGAACTCACGGACTGTGAGATCATGACCTGAGCCGAAGTCGGACACTCAACCGACCGAGCCACCCAGGCGCCCCTAAGGGGAAACTTTCTAACCCCTGTCAATGGTAGCTGTGATGACCTCCCCTTAACTGAATGTGATTAACATTTATCGAGCACCAACGCAGTTGCCAGGCTGGTTTACTATGATTTTTGACACGCATTACTTGGTTATTTCAGATCTGCTTTGACTATCCATATAAAAACAAATCAGGAAAATTTAAACAGAAAATGAGACGTTGATTTAATCCTGAGCTTCTGTGGTAGTGATTTACAATTTCCTGGATGTTATCAGAACAACTATGAGAGTTCTGTATTTCTCATTTGTAAAATATTTCATTCATTTGAAAGTGTTAGTACCAAGAATGCATAATAAATCTAATTGAGGACATTACCTAACGTAACATTGAGTCTTTTGTGTGTATTTTCTTCACCACCTCGTAATGTTAATGGGAAAGCGTTATGATTTCTGGGAAAAGCTAGATATTTGTGTGGGCTGATTTTTCCTGCCCCTAATACTTAAAAAAAAAAAAAAAGTATTAGGAAAAATTGATCAAAGGGTACAAGCATTTGAATGGATAAGTTGTTTAAGATGAAACTTCTGTGCCTAGAGGAGTACCTGACACATACTAAATGTTTGGTGCATAGAGGAACCACAAATTTAAATAAATTTATTTGAAGGAACTAAGTATCAAAGGAGTTTCTGTTGTTTGTATTGTTATGTTATTTGGGGCGCATAATTAACTACATGTTTCAGGGGGTTTGCATAGACCATGCAGGTACTCTGATATGCATGACAGCTGAATTATGCAAACCAATTTAAACAAATATGCAGTAGGATATTAGGTGTCACTGCCAGGGACCTTTGCCTGAGAGAACAAATGAGAATTTGTAACAAATGAGATGGGCTGGCAGGCACAGGGTATTGCTAAGCCTCAGCATTTTTTCGTTGATTTCATTGAACAAATTTGCTGAATGTCTGCTGTGTGCAGGGTACTTGGTGGACAACATTCAGTAATGTGGAGGGGCACAGCCTGCACACTTCCGAGTCTTCCATTTTGTTTTGGGATTCTGTTACCATTGGGGTTTTTGTTTAATTTTACACACACACACACACACACACACACACACACACACACACACTCGCACATACACATTTTGATAGACCTTAATGATAAAATCACTATGTTAAAGCTAGTACAGTGTATCTATCCAGACAAATTTTTCATAGGTGGAGGGTTAGGGTTACCAACACTTATCCCACTGGATGTGATTTATATAATAGTGCAATGAGTGGATGAACCCATCCACTATTAACCAAGTTGGGGGAACGTTTGTATTATTATTTTTAATTGCAGTATAGTTAACATACAGTGTTACGTTAGTTTCAGGTGTACAATATAGAGGTTTAACAATTCCATACATCACCCAGTGCTCATCACCAGTGCAGTCCTTAATCTCCATCACCTAGTTTACCCATCCTGCCACCCACCTCCCCTCTGGTAATTATCAGTCTGTTCTCAGTAGTTAAGATTCTGTTTCTCAGTTTCTGTCTCTCTCCTTTGCTTGTTTGTTTTGTTTCTTAAATTCCACATATGAGTGAATCATACGGTATTTGTCTTTCTCTGACTGACTTATTTTGCTTAGCATTATATGCTCTAGTACCATCTATGTTGTTGCAAATGGCGCGATTTCATTCTTTTTTATGGCTGAATAATATTCCATTATATATTTATACCACATCTTCTTTTTCCATTCATCTATGATGGATACTTGGGCTGCTTCCATTATTTGGCTCTTGTAAATAATGCTGCTATAAACATAGGAGTGTTTGTATTCCTTTGAGTTCATGTTTTTGTTTTGTTTTATTTTGTTTTGTTTTGGGTAAATACCCAGTAGTGTGATTACTGGATGGCGTGGTAGTTCCTATTTTAACTTTTTGAGGAACCTCCATATTGTCTTCCACAATGGCTGCACCAGCTTGCTTTCCCACCAACAGTATAAGAGGGTTCCGTCCACTTTGGGGGAACATTTAACTTGCTCGCAGTTATTTTAATTATTGTAAATTTTGCTTCTATGATCAATCTTGTGCATGCAATTCTTTTTATAGATTTGTATTTACTCTCATAACAGGAATATGATAAGGTAAATGGAAATGACTGTTTTGAAGCAGTGGGGACTCACACCAGTTGGAGCTTTGGAACTTTGCCTGTTCTAAAACATTTGATACTGTGGATTATTTCTTCCATTTTTGAGGCCCCCTTCTTCCATCACGATGTCTGCTTCATGTTGTGCAGTTTTCTTGTTTTTGTTTTTATTGTTATACTGTGTAGTTTTACATCCCCAGGGTAGACCTGCCAGTGCAGATCTTTTTTCTCATGTGAATGTTCACAATCGTGTCCCAATTTGTTTCCGCGTGTTGATATAGTCCTTTGCTACCCACTGCGTGTTTCTATGATTCTCATTTTCCCCAAACATTACGGTAACATCAGTTTTCTGTTCAGAAACCCTCCTTCAGTGGCTCATGACAGTGTCTTAGATATTCAGGACACTCTTCATTTCAAATGTGTGGTCCTTTTCTGACATGTTCTGATTATTCTGTAAGTGTGTTTATTGCCAACACAGTGGAGCCATCATATATACTTTTAACTTAGATTAATTCATTTTTTAGGCACTTGGCTGAAGAAAGGGAAAAAAATAACTGTTCAGGTCATTCAGATGAATCTGTCCTCTTTTCCAAGTAATGACTTCATGCTCCAGAGTGAGAGAAAAACAGGAGGACTGAGTCTATTCCTTGCCAAATCTAAGGAGTTTCTGACAGCATTAGCATCACAGCAAGTCAAGGATGATATTAGTTGTAAAGTATTTTTCATCTAACATGACATTCCTTTATCAGTTTATCAGTGAGCCTTTGCTGTGTAACAGACCACCCCAAAGCTTATGGACTTAAAACAAAATAATTTATTCGCACACAATTTTCTAGGTCAGCATTTTGAACTGGGCACAGATGGGTGTTTTGCAGGTTTCACCTGGGCTTGCTCATGTTGCTGCAGTCAGGGGGCAGTTTGGGACTGGAGACCATCCATGCATGACCGTTACCAGGCTAGTTGATTAGGGTGCTCGGCTTGTTTTTTCCCCACGGGTCTGTATTTTCTCTATGTTATACTTATAAACTGCTTAGTTGCCTCTTTAGCTCTTCTCTTTCTTTCTTTTTTTTTTTTTTTAATTTTTTTTTTAAACATTTATTTATTTTTGAGACAGAGAGAGAGACAGAGCATGAATGGGGGAGGGGCAAAGAGAGAGGGAGACACAGAATCGGAAGCAGGCTCCAGGCTCTGAGCCATCAGCCCAGAGCCTGACGCAGGGCTCGAACTCACGGACCGTGAGATCGTGACCTGAGCTGAAGTCGGACGCTCAACCCACTGAGCCACCCAGGCGCCCCAAGCTCTTCTCTTTCTTATCGTATGTAGCTAGGAGCATCCGACGGAAGCCTATAACGGGGTTCCCAGAGATCTCTTTAGCCAGATCTGAAAATCATGAAGTGTTTTTTTCTATTTTCCAAACTAGCACAGGTGACATTTTTGCCAGCATGTAGAATGCATTCCCTTTCTCAAGCCGCCATAGTGGTTTCCTCGCTACACTTCTAGTCTGCACTAACAGTTTGTTTACTACTTTTCCAACTTTTGCTAATAGCCTGGTTTTTTTTATATTAAAATTTTTTTAAATTTTATTTTTTAAATTTGCATCCAAATTAGTTAGCATATAGTGCAACAATGATTTCAGGAGTAGATTCCTTAATGCCCCTTACCCATTTAGCCCATCCCCCCTCCCACAACCCCTCCAGTAACCCTGTTTGTTCTCCATATTTAAGAGTCTTATGTTTTGTCCCCCTCCCTGTTTTTATATTATTTTTGCTTCCCTTCCCTTATGTTCATCTGTTCTGTGTCTTAAAGTCCTCATATGAGTGAAGTCATATGACATTTGTCTTTCTCTGACTAATTTCACTTAGCATAATACCCTCTAGTTCCATCCACATAGTTGCAAATGGCAAGATTTCATTCCTTTTGATTGCCAAGTAATACTCCATTGTGTGTATATATATATATACCACATCTTCTTTATACATTCATCCATTGATGGACATTTGGGCTCTCTCCATACTTTGGCTACTGTTGACGGTGCTGCTATAAACATTGGGGCACGTGTGCCCCTTCGAAACAGCATACCTGTATCCCTTGGATAAATGCCTAGTAGTGCAATTGCTGGGTTGTAGGGTAGTTCTAGTTTTAGTTTTTTGAGGAGCCTCCATACTGTTTTTCAGAGTGGCTGCACCAGTTTGCATTCCCATCATCAGTGCAAAAGAGATCCTCTTTCTTCGCATCCTCGCCAACATCTGTTGTTGCCTGAGATGTTAATGTGAGGCATTCTGACAGGTGTGAGGTGGTATCTGTGGTTTTGATTTGTGTTTCCCAGATGATGAGTGATGTTGAGCATTTTTTCATGTGTTGGTTGGCCATCTGGATGTCTTCTTTGGAGAAGTGTCTATTGATGTCTTTTGCCCATTTCTTCACTGGATTATTTGTTTTTTGGGTGTTGAGTTTGATAAGTTCTTTATAGATTTTGGATACTAACCCTTTATCTGATATGTCATTTGCAAATATCTTCTCCCATTCTGTCAGTTGCCTTTTAATTTGCTGATTGTTTCCTTTGCTGTGCAGAAGCTTTAAAAACAATTTTTTTTAAT
This sequence comes from Panthera tigris, assembly GCF_018350195.1. NCBI lineage: Eukaryota > Metazoa > Chordata > Mammalia > Carnivora > Felidae > Panthera > Panthera tigris. The sequence goes on from NC_056674.1 coordinate 16,303,929, forward strand.
GTTTATTTATTTTTTGAAAGAGAGAGACAGAGCATGAGTGGGGGAGGGGCAGAGAGAGAGGGAGTCACAGATTTCGAAGTGGGCTCCAGGCTCCGAGCTGTCAGCACAGATCCTGACACAGGGCTCAAACTCAGGAACCATGAGATCATGACCTGAGCTGAAGTCGGATGCTTAACCAACTGAGCCACCCAGGTGGCCCTACTAATAGCCTCTGTTGTTCCTGTTCCCAAAGCTAATGCCATGTGTTTTCGGTATTTGTTATGGTAGTTCATTTCTATCTATTGGTTCTTCATTTCTTCATTTCTATCGGGCTTAAAACAAAAGTCATTTGTTAGCTCACAATTCTGTGGGTCAGCCATTAGGCTTGGCACAGATGAGTGGCTCTTCTATTGATTTACCTGGCCTTACTCATGTGGCTGTGGTCAGCTGTGCTGACAGCTCAGAGCCTGGAGCCTGCTTCAGATTCTGTGTCTCCCTCCCTCTCTCTCTGCCCTCTCCCACTCGTGCTCTGTCTGTCTCTCTCTTTCTCTCCCTCAAAAATAAATAAACATTAGAAAAAAAAAAAAAAAAAAGAAAGTCCAGGGGCGCCTGGGTGGCTCAATTGTTTGAACCTCTGACACTTGATTTTGGCTCAGGTCATGATCCCAGGGTCATGCAATCCAGCCCCATCGGGCTCTGCACTGAGCATGGAGCCTGCTTAAGATTGTCTCTCTCACCCTGTCTCTCTCTGCTCCTCCCCCGCTCATGCACTTGCACACACTCTCTCTCTCCCTCTCTCTCTCAAAATAAAAAATAAAAAGAAAGTTCAGAGCCAGGGTACACTTGGAGGGGTTGGTTCTCTCGCTTCATAAGCTTACCAAGGACTAGGAGTCGTTCATTCCTCTCGTCGATTTTGCTCACAGTGTCAGCCTCATCCAGGCTGGTTCCCCTCACAGTCATAGGATGTTTATTAATAGCAACTTTAAACTTCACGACCACCCTAAAAGTAATATTATTCAAATACCCATTTTTAGAAAATTGAGACACAGAAATGTCATGTTACTGGTACAAAGTCATGGGAGAAGGAGGGCTGTCATTTAAACGTGGTTGTCTCCAAAGTGTGCTTGTAGCTACTATTTCTCAAACTTTTCTGTGAATCAGAATCACTGAAAAGGCTTGTGAAAGCAGATTGCTGGGCCCCACACCCTAGAATTTTTGATTCAGTGGTTCTGATGGGGCCTAGGAATTTGTATTTCTAACAAGTCCCTCAGGGGTGCTGGTGCTGTGGGTTCAGGGACCACACTTAAAGCCAGTGCACTTATCTCTACTGCCTCAGTTGGGTCATCTGTGCCCACCTTTGTGAGCATCACAAAAAGGATGGGCTCCCTGTCACTCCATCTGAAAAATGAAGTCTTCTGCTAGGATCCAGCAGCAGGCTACTTGTGTCTTGTCAGGTAGCATCAGCCTCAGATCCATTTTTCAGCTGACAAAGGGACAGATTGCTTTTACACCAGTCTGGCCTCCCCTTGATTTGGCTTTAGTGCCCCATGCTGCCAGCTGAGTTGCTAGCCAGTGAGAGAGGTTTGGAACAGGTCATGGAGTGTCATCCATTTAGAGTTAGCACACTCCCTATGTGTATGGTTCTCCGACAGAGAAACCATGAATTTTTCCAGGGTTGCAGGAATACCAGTTGTGTTAAACTTGTTGAAAAAAATGTGAGTTGGTCTCCAGTGTAGCTACTTTGTCAGAGATTTCAAAGTATTTGTGTGTGTATGTGCGTGTGTGTGTGTGTGTGTGTTCATTCTAAGAAGGGGTTGTAAAATCAAATCACCAGAAGGACTAGGCAGGTATCTGAAGGAGTGAGTAGTCTTTTTCTTTCCAATATTTAATTATGAAAAGTTTCAAATCTACAGAAAAAATACAAAGACTTTAACATTGACTCACACACCCACCACCTACATTCAATAGTATTTTTTTTTAACGTTTCATTTTTGAGAGACACAGAAAGACAGAGCGTGAATGGGAAAGGGCAGAGAGAGAGGGAGACACAGAATCCCAAGCAGGATCCAGGTTCTGAGCTTTCAGCACAGAGCCTGACACGGGGCTCGAACTCATGAACCATGAGATCGTGACCTGAGCCGAAGTTGGATGCTTAACCGACTGAGCCACCTAGGCACCTCTAGATTCAATAGTATTTTGCTACATGTACGTTACCACCTGTCCATCCACATGTACACTCCTCTACCATCAGTTCAAGGGTATTACTCAAATACTACCTTAAATGCACAGTACAGGATAGGATTTTATATTCCTTTGGCCTTTCAAACCCTCTGTAGTCTGTTACAAACTACCTACTGTCTTTTCCAGCTAGCCACTTTTCTTTTTTTTTTTCTTTAATTTTTGTTTTAAATTTATTTTTGAGAGAGAGACAGAGACAGAGCGTGAGCAGGTGAGGGGCAGAGAGAGAGACAGAAACACATGATCCGAAGCAGGCTCCAGGCTCTGAGCTGTCAGCACAGAGCCCAATGTGGGGCTCGAACTCGTGAACTGCGAGATCATGACCTCATCTGAAGTCAGATGCTTAACTGACTGAGCCACCCAGGAGCCCCATAGCTAGTCACTTTTCATTCTTTATTTCCTCCCATTCTATATGTCTTTTCTGGAGTGCCCACCTCTGTTCTTTCTCTTTGACCCTTCAAAATACTGTGTGCCCTTTAAGACCAAGATCGTACCTTCCTCTCATAAAACCTGGTCTCATCTCTCTATCCTGAGATTCCTCTGACCCAGTGATTTTAAGCCATGGCTGTACTTAGGATCCTTCACTCATTCATTCATTCATTCATTCATTTTTAAGTTTATTTATCCATTTGAAAGAGAGAGAGAGCAGGGGAGGAGCTGAGAGAGATGATCCTAAGCAGGCTCCATAACACCAGCACAGAGCCTGACAGTGAGACTCGAACTCATGAACCTTGAGATCATGAGACCTGAGCCAAAACCAAGAGTCAGACACTTAACTGACTGAGCTACCCAGGTGCCCTTACTTAGGCACCCCTATGGAACTGGGTGAGTCAATCGGTTGAGCGTCTGACTCTTGATTTGGGCTCAGTTCATGGTCAGGGTCTTGGGATCAAGTCCCACATTTGGGCTCCATGCTGAGCATGGAGCCTGCTTAAGATTCTCTCTCTCTTTCCCTCTGCCACTCTCCCCTTACTCACACTCGGAAGGAAGGAAGGAAGGAAGGAAGGAAGGAAGGAAGGAAGGAAGGAAGGAAGGAAGGAAGAAAAGAAAGGAAGGAAGGAGGGAGGGAAGGAGAGAGAGGGAGAAAGGGAGGAAGGAGGGAAGAAAGGAAGAAGGGAGGGAGGGAATGAAGGAAGGAAGAGCTAGGGATGAGGGGTAAGAACCATAGCTCTCATTCATCCTGTCTGTGTTTTATTTATAATCATTAGTTTGGTGGAGGGCTGGTTCTGGGATTACTGTAGGTGGGGGACAAAGTGGGGTCCTGTCTTAAAGCCATTCTACAACCAGTATAGAACAGTTGCACTGATAGGGGACAGGAAATTTGGGGAAGGGTCCCCTGAGAGGGGAGAGACACAGTATCATCCGTCAAGGAGTGATGATGTTCTGAGAAAGGATGCAAAGTCAAATCACCAAAGGGAACAGGCAGGTAGCTAAATGAAACAGATAAGGTAGGAGTTGCAGCAACCTGCCAATAACATGCCTAGGGTAATGGACCCCCAGTGTGAGTCACGTTCAGCCAACTGTGGCCCTGCAGCAGTGCAAAGCCCAGAGTAGTCAGATTTATGGATTTTTTTTTAACAGGACTCATAAGTTGATATTTTCATGTGAAATCATACATTATATAAGTAATATAAATAAAACTTTTAATGCTTTGTATGGCTCAAACTAACCCTATCTGTGGACTGCAAGTTTTGCCCTTTTTAAATATTTATTTTAGGGGTGCCTGGGTGGCTCAGTCGATAAAGCATCTCACTTCAGCTCGGGTCAGGATCTTGTGGTCTATGGGCTCAAGCCCCACGTCGGGCTCTGTGCTGATAGCTCTGAGCCTGGAGCCTGCCTCAGATTCTATGTCTCCCTTTCTCTATGCCCCTCCTCTGCTTGTGCTTGGTTTCTCTCAAAAATGAATAAACATTTAAAAATTTTTTAAATAATAATAATAAATAAATATTTATTTTAGAGAGCGCGAGCGCTGATGGGCGTGGGGCAGAGAGAGAGGGAGACAAAGGATCCAAAGCCAGCTTGAGCTGACAACAGAGAGCCTGATGGGAGACTCATGCCCCGAGCCAAAGTTGGATGCTTAACTCACTGAGCCACTCAGGCATCCCTTGCCATTTTTTAAAAGACAGAAAAACTGATGGGGTAGGAAGAATCTCAGAACTGGATAACTAGGCTCCTTGGAGCTTGGTTTCTGCACACCTCCAAGCCAAGACACCTCACCAGTACTTCCATGCCAAGGGCCATTATATTTTCCCACCTTCCAAAGTACAGCGTTCTAGGTAGTAGAAGGCCATTTGAAACTTTGTTCAGGGAATAATAATAATAAATGCACATTCAGTCATCTAAAAATACTTGACTGCTTAGTGTTTGCAGGCTCTGTTCTGGGCATCAGGGCAATAGCCCTGTGAACAATGCATATGGAACTTAGAGTCTAGCACAGAGTCAGAAAATAAATATGAGTAACATGTGCGTTATCTAGAGTGAAGGGGATACATTAAAGCAGGAGAGGGGAATAAGAACCTGAATGAGAAGGAAGAATTTTCATAGAATGGCCAGGGAATTCCTCTCTGGAGCACTCACTGTGTGCAGCAGACATTTGTCTTGAATCCTTACATTTACCAACTTCTCTGATCCTCAGCATAATCCAGTAAGATAAATGCTGTTTTTCTTGGTTCACAGAGGAAACGGAAGTGCTGATAGGTTAACTAATTGGCTGAAGAGTACTCTAGTTGGGGACAGGTGAGTTCCAAATCTAGTTGGGGACAGTGTGATCTGAGTCCATAGTCTTCCCAACCACCCACTTGCACTCTTCAGGCCACATCAGGGCAGTGGCAGTGTGAGGGAGAGGGAGGGATGGGTCCTGCTACAAATACCCAACCAATACCCCTGTTGGTTGGTATTCACCCCCTCAAGACACTCAGCTGCTTCAAGCAGGTAGAACATAAATGCTTAGATCAAGTAGTCTCTAATATCCTTCAAACTCAGTAAGATGATTATTTTTTATTGTTTACGTTTGTGCCTGTGATGGCTTCCTCTTCTTTCTACCTAGATTTAAAGCTCCCAATGTGAAGGGACTTGTATTTTGCTTTTATTCCCCATAGCAGCTAGTCTAAGATGGTGGCAGTAATAGGTGCACAAATGGTGCCAGCTGGATAAAGATAGGAGAATAATGGTCTTTTATTTATTTATTTTGAGAGAGAGAGAGCACAAGCAGGCGAGGAACAGAGAAAGAGGGAGAAAGAGAGAATCCCAAGCAGGCTCCACACTGTTAGTGCAGAGCCTGATGTGGAGCTCGAGTTCACAAACCGTGAGATCATGACCTGAGCCAAAATCTACAGTCAGAAGCTTAACTGAGCCACCCAGGTGTCCCCAGAATAATGGTCTTTTAACCCTTGGCACTAAGGTCATATAGGGGAAGAAAAAAAAATCAGTTTTCCTCTACCTGTTTTGAGTTCATTGGCCAGGGCCTTGTAAATTACACTGACAAAAAGACAGATTAACAAGAGAAAAACAGAAGTTTATTAATATGTACCTCATACCTACACATGGGAATATTCAGTGTTGAGTAACTCAAAGGGGTGGTTAGAACTTGGGCTCATATAGCATCTTAACAAAAGAACAGTAACTTTTTAGAGATGTGACAAGACCAAGGAAAAGGATTTTGAGTTTCCAAGGTGGCAAGTTGTGGGGAGGTAAATACATGGGAGAACTGATGGAAGGTAGGGGCTAGTTAGTAAGGTTTGTTGTATAAATTCCTCTGGTGCCATCTCCTGGCTGATAAATTGTTTCCAGTGACTAACTTCTATTCTTCCTGGTTGGGGGGAGGGAGGGGAATACCCTCACAAATTTATGTTCTTCTTTTAGGAAGATAGGAGGAGTGCAGAGAGCTTTTCTTGTATCTGCTTCTGCTCGGTTTCCTTCAGCTCAAAATAATACTTATTTCAGGGGCTCCTGGGTGGCTCAGTCGGTTGAGCACCCGACTTTGGCTCAAGTCACGATCTCACAGTGGGTTTGAGCCATGCATCCGGCTCTGTGCTGACAGCTTGGAGTCTGGAACCTGCTTCGGATTCTGTCTCCTTCTCTCTCTGCCCCTCTGCTCACACTCTGTCTCCCTCTCTCTCAAAAATAAACATTAATAAAAAATAATACTTACGTCAAAATGGCATAGTGGCATATCCTGTTACCCTTCATTTACAAAGTAGGGTTTAGAAATCTCTGCCTCCCACAGGGAAGCCTTTTCATTCCTCATCCTGAGTTGTGAGCAAGGCGAACTCCTGGATGAGCAGCAGTGTGTTTTGTGTTAAAGGCATTCGTGGCATTCAGGGATGTGGCTGTGGACTTCACCCGAGAGGAATGGAGTTTGCTGAGCCCTGCCCAGAGGACCCTGCACAGGGAAGTGATGCTGGAGACCTACAACCACCTGGTCTCACTAGGTAAGGATGGCTTCCCTTAGCACTTAAAATCTGTCCCACAGAGTATTTTCTACACACCATGAGGAAAGCCTACCATGAAGCAACTGTCCTAGGGTTGGGCTTAAAAACAATAATTTACATTTTCCCTCAGGGTAAATCTGGATTTATTAGAATTAGAAACAGGTGGATTTACTCATGTTGCATATAATACTGTGTTTCCAGTCCTCTTTCTCAAGTCTGGGGGCTCTCCTCTCTTTTTACTTTATGTTGTTTGAAACCTAGGAGATTTTCATTCACCAAGTATTAATATGCTGATTTTCTGATTAGAGTCACCTTTACTTACTCAACTCTTCTTCTGTAGAGAGTTCACTATTTTTTAATGGTTTTTTTTTAATGTTTATTTTTGAGAGAGGGGGAGCAGGGGAGGGGCAGAGAGAGAGGGAGACAGAGAATCCCAACCAGGTTGTCAGTGCAAAGCCCAATGTGGGGCTTGAACTCACGAACCGTGAGATCGTGACCTGAGCCGAAGTTCGATGCTTGAACAACTGAGCCACCCAGGCACCCTGAGAGTTCACTGTTATAGGTCCTTTGTACCACCTTTTGGGTTTCCCTCCCCATTTTGGCTCTGAGTTCTGGAATGGCCCCTTGAGCCCATAACCAAAACTCTCCTTGTTTGTTTTTTCCCCCTGTGAACAGAAATTCCATTTTCCAAACCAAAACTCATTTCTCAGCTGGAGCAAGGAGAAGAGCCCTGGATTGAGGAGAAACGATGTCCGCTGGTCCTCTGTCCAGGTAAGTATGACACAGGGAAGATGGGACCATCTGCAGCTTGACAGATAGGGAAGGAGGACACATCTCTCGGGTACAGGAAAGAAGCTCTTCTCGGGTCTCCTAGGTCGTTGGTAAGTCTGCCTGGCATGAGTTCCCTTCCAGAATATCATTTTCAGTTGAGGGAGGGACTTTCTTGGTTTCCTTGTCTCTTTCCTCTACCAGGAAGCCTCCCTTCCTCTTACTTGGCTTGCCTTCTTCGTCATGTTTAGTCTTTCCTCATGCGTGGGCTTCTTTCTCTCATCGTGATCTTAAAAACTGTACCTGCCCCATGGATATGAAGTCTGCTACTCTTCAGATACTTTCCAGTTTCTCTTAGGCGAAACATAATCGATTATCTCTACATGTCCAATTCCCATAGTTTAAAAAATGCATTACTCAGTAATGAAGATTAAGTTCCCATGAGCCAACATCCTAGCTTAAAAAATAAAACATTACCTAAACAATTGAAGTTCCTATTTCCCTTTCCCAGATTCTACCCTATACCTTCCCACACCTCTGCCCAAAGAGTAGTGTTTTTTCAAAATTAGGGATTTATAATTCTATGCATGGCTTTTTGTTTTGCTTCATAAATATGAATCCCTCAACTATCTATAGTTGTTTGGCATATTTTTAAACTTTACATTAGCGTCATCATAATATGTATATCCTTCTGTAGTTTGCTCTCTTCACTGACACTGAGTTTATAAGATTCATCCATGTTGATACAGGTTGTTCTGGTTCATTCATTTGCACTACTATATCGTGTTTATTGTAGTCTATGCATAATTAAAATACAAAATTCATTTATCCATTTTATTTTGTTGGACATCTGTGGTTTTACCAATTTTGGCTATTAAAGAATGCAACTATAAACATTATCATACAGGTGTCCTTGAGCATAGAAGCATTTGTGTCTTTAAGATATGTGCTCAGGAGTAGAGTAGCTGAGTCAAAGAGCATGCACTTGTCCATCTGGCCTAGGCAATGCCAACTGGCCCTCAACAATTGTTTCATTAGTCTGCAGGGTTGCCATCACAAAAGGTTTTAGTTTTTGACCATCCTTTGGGTATGAAATGGCATCTCACACTAGTTTTAATTTGCTTAGCACGGAGTTTGAGCATCTTTTCAAACGTTCATAGGTTGATTAGCATTGAATTCTGTGAATTGCCTGTTCAAATCTTTTGCCTGCTTTTCTCTTTCTTGTCCATTGGCAGAAGTATTTAAATAAATCCTGGAAATGAATCCTTTGTTAAATGTATTATGTCCATCTTCTTCCAGTCTGTGGGCTGCCTATATGCTTTTCAAAAAGCTGTTTGATTTTGAAATAATAGAAGTCTCAATCTAAAAATAATGCAGAAAGTTCCCATCTACTCTTCTCTCAGCTTTCTCCAATTTCAAAACCCAAGAAGTTGACATTGGTACAGTACTATTAAATAAACTGCAGACTTTAATCAGATTCAGATTTTGTCAGTTTTTACAGGTACTCTTTTTTTTTAAGTTTATTTATTTATTTACTTAGAGAGTGTGCAGGGGAGGGGCAGAGAGAGAGAGGGAGAGAAAGAATCACAAGCAGGCTCTGTACTGTCACTGTCAGCCTGGAGTCCGACATGAGATCATGACCTGAGCCAAAATCAAGAGTCAAATGTTCGGGGCGCCTGGGTGGCTCAGTCGGTTAAGCGTCCGACTTCAGCTCAGGTCATGATCTCGCGGTCCGTGAGTTCGAGCCCCGCGTCGGGCTCTGGGCTGACAGCTCGGAGCCTGGAGCCTGTTTCAGATTCTGTGTCTCCCTCTCTCTCTGACCCTCCCCCATTCATGCTCTGTCTCTCTCTGCCTCAAAAATAAATAAACGTTAAAAAAAAAAAATTAAAAAAAAAAAAAAAAGAGTCAAATGTTCAACCAACTCAGCCACCCAGGCGCCCCTCATTTCCTACAGCTTTACAGTAAGTCTTAGTGTTTGGTAGGTTAAGTCCTCCCATCTTATTCTTCACGTGTCTTTGTAGCTTTACCCATTGAACTTTTACAATCAACTTGTCAGATTTCATAAAGTATCCTGTCAGGATTTTGTTGTAGTTGCATTGAATTTATATATTAATTAATATACATGTATTAATATATTAATTTGGAGAAAATTGACCTCTTTTACAATATTAAATCTTTCTCTTAGTGTGGTGTATTCCTTCACTTATTTATTAATACATCGTTATTGCTACCTTTTGGTAGGCTTTATAACTTTCTGTAAATGTACATCTTTAAATTTATACATAGGCTTATTTTTTTGGAGAGCTATATTTTTACAAACTAAATTTGTATAATTTCTTTGTTAAAATATGTAACTAAAATTCATTTCATCATAATGATCATATACCCAGTGGCCTTGTTGAGTGGTTTAATTAATTCAGTAATTTGTCCTGTGTATATTCTTTGGAGTTTCATATGTAGACAACTGTTTTACCTGTTTATTTTGCCTTTTGTTGTCGTTGTTGTTTTTGTCTTTGTTGATCATGTCTATTGTATGTTTTATGTCTGAACTTCTGTTTAATATTTCCTTTCTCTTCTTACTTTGGGCTTATTTTATTATTCTTTTTCTGTTTTTGAGATAGATGCTTAACATTATTACGTTTCAGCCTTCCTTCTTGTCTAGTATAAGGATTTAAGACTATAGATGTCCTTGTATCCCTAACACATATTTGCAGCTTCTGTTCCACCTCTGAATCCTTACCTCTGGTACCTTGAGCCCATAAGGCTTTGGTGTTTCATCACTATTTCTCCACTGCTGTGGTTGTGTGTGTCAGGAGTGCTCTTTAGCAAGAAACTCACAAACGAAATTCTTACCCTTCCCTTTCCATTGCTTTTTTAGTGTAAACTCTCTCCTCCAACCAGTTTCTGGTTGCTTTTGAGTGTTTTCCAGTGACTTTAAGTAATTATTTCTTGTATTTATCCAGTTTCATCATTGTTTTCTGTAGGGGATTCTTGTGACCAATTCAATTTATATATTTTGGACTTGAGATTTGGAAATTATTTCAAAATTACAGAAAATTTGCAAAAATAAAATTAGTACAGGGGCACCTGCGTGACTCAGTTGGCTAAGTATCCAACTCTTGATTTCGGCTCAAGTCATGGTCTCACAGCTTGTGAGATCGAGCCCCACATCGGGCTTGCTGATAGTGCAGAGCCTGCTTAGGATTCTTTGTTTCCCTCTCTCTCTGCCTCTCTCTCTCTCTCTCTCTCTCTCTCTCTCAAAATTAAATAAAAATTAAAAAATAAAATTAGTACAAAGAATACCTTATATCCTCTACACACACATATGTGTAAATATATATGGCATATATGTTATTATAAAATAGCATCATAAAATTACCTATTAATATTTTACATTTGCTTGTGTGCTATCTTATGTACTTGTTCTCCCATCGCCTTCTCCCCTCTCCAGATGTATGTGGATATATTTATGTATATATATGTGTGCATGTAGGTTCATATGTGCATTTTGTTAAAAGATTTTTTTAAGGAGGGCAGTGTTGTCATATAACCATGGTAGTTATCAACGTCAATAAATTTAACTTTGATACAGTAATGTTATCTAATATCTACTTCTCATATTATAATTTTGTCAGTAGAAGCAGTAATATCTTTTTTTACTCTGCAGAACATCCAATCCAGGTTTAGGTAGCACATTGACATGTCATGTCTATTTAATCTCCCTTAATACAGATCATTTCAGTAACCTTTCCTGTCTTTTGGACACTGACATTTTAGAAATACACAGTCTTACAGTTCCTGTTTTTTTTAAAACTTCATTGAGATATAATTTATATGCCATAAAATCTACTTATTGTAAGTTGCATTATTTTTGGTAAACGTTTATTGTTGTATGATCATTTCTTCCATTTAACTTTAGAATAGTCCATTGTTCCAAAAAGTTCCTTTCTGCCCATTTGCATCTATTCTTCCTCCTGTCTGAGCCCTAGGGAACCACTGATATGCTGTCTCTCTAGATTTGCTGTTTCTGGACTTTTTCTATAAATGGTATCGTAAAATATATAGCTTTTTGTATCTGGCATAATGTTTTTGAGTTCATCCGGGTTGTGGCATGTATCAGTAATCCATTCCTTTTTATTTCCATATAATATTCCATTGTGTGAATATAGCAATTTTGTTTACCCATTCACAGGTTGATGGATATATGGGTGGTGTCTACTTCTGGCTATTGTGAATAGTGCTGCTAAGAACAATCATGTACCAGTCTCGATGTGGGCATACATTTTCATTTTGGGGTAGATAAGTAGCTATAAAATTTCTGGATTGTATGCTTTGTTCATATTTAACTTTTTAAGAAGCTGCAAATTGTTTTCCAAAGTGGCTGTACATTTCTATTAGCATTTCTATGTTACATTTCTGTTTTCTATTTTTACATTTTCTGTTAGCAGGGTGTTAGAGTTTCACTTTCTCTGCATCCTTGTCAGCACTTGGAATTGTCTCTAATTGTGATTGTAAACATTCTGGTGGATGTGTAGTGGTATTTCACTGTGGTTTTAATTTGCATTTCCCTAGTACTGATGATGTTGATCTTTTCATGTGCTTAGAACCATTACATATCTTCTTTAATGAAATAGCTATTCAGTTCTTTTGCCCATTTTTCAATTGGATTGTTTTGTCTTCTTTTTCACTTGTAAGAGTTGTTCATATATTTTAGACACAGTCCTATATCAGATATACGATTTTCACATACTTTCCACTCTATAAAATGAAGTTTCAGAAGACAAGTCTGTGGCTTGGCTTTTCACTCTCTTTAATGGTGTCTTTTCTTTCTTTTTAAAAAAAATTTTTTTTAATGTTTATTTATTTCTGAGACAGAGACAGAGCATGAGTGGGGGAGGGGCAGAGAGAGAGAGGGAGACACAGAATCCGAAGCAAGCTCCAGGCTCTGAGCTGTCCCCACAGAGCCCGACATGGGGCTCGAACTCACAAACCATGAGATCATGACCTGAGCCGATGTCGGTTGCTCAACCGACTGAGCCACCCAGGCACCCCAATGGTGTCTTTTCAAGCATAAGTTTTACACTTTAGTGATGTCCAGTTTTTAAATGGATTGTGCTTTTGGTGGTGTAACTAAGAACTTTTTTGCCTTTTGTTTGGAGTGTTCGGTTTGTTCATATTTAATACAATTATTGATTGCATTAAGTCTGCCATTTAGCTATTTGTTTTTTATATGTCTCATGGTTTTTTTTATTCGTCTCCCTTCCTTTTGGCACAAATATGGAGTTTTTGCAGTTATTTTCTTAGTGCAGCTCTAGGAATTAAAATATGCATCTAATTTATCACAATCTAGTTAATAGTTTCAGTAAAATAGATATTTTATAAAGCCCACAATATGGTGTTATAGGCCTTTTATGATAATCTTAGGCACTTTAGAGAAGTTAAGAGAAGAAAAGAGAAAAATATACAGACATAGTCTTTTATATTCACTTACATGTTTACCAGTGTTGATGGTCCTCATTTGTTCCTGTGGATTTGAGTTAGTGTCTGGTGTCATTTCTTTTCAGCCTGGAGGACTTACTTAGTATTTCTTGTAAGGCACGTTTGCCAGCAATAGATACTTTGTGAGTACTTTTTAATCTGTGAATATCTTTGTATCAATTTTTTTCTTCTTTTTTTTTAAATTTAAATTTTATTTTTAAGAGAGAGAGAGAGAGAGCGAGCATGGGAGGGGCAGAGAGAGAGGGAGACACAGAATCCGAAGCAGGCTCCAGGCTCCCAGCTGTCAGCACAGAGTCCGATGCAGGAGTTGAACTCATGAACCGTGAAGTCATGACCTAAGCTGAAGTCGGACACCGAACCCACTGAGCCACCCAGGCACCCCTATCAATTTCATTTTTGAGGGATACTTTTGTAAGAATAGAATTCTCCCTGGCTAGCTTTTCTTTTCTTTTTTTTTTTAAATTTATTTTGATAGAGAGTGTGCACATACATGCACATGGGGTAGGGGCAGAGAGAGAGGGAGAGAAAGAATCCCAAGCAGGCCCCTATACTGTTAGCTCAGAGCCCAATGCAGGCTTGAACTTATGAACCATGAGATCCTGGCCTGAGCAGAAATTGGAAGCTTAACCAACTGAGCCAGTCAGGTGTCCCCTTCCTTGTTAACTTTTTAACCTTTATTTCAGCACTTTGAATAAATCACTCCACTGCTTTTTGGTCTCCATTACTTCTGATGAGAAGTTAGCACTAATCATACTGTTTCCTCCTGTGCATGTTGAATCATTTTCCTTTTACTGGTTTTAAGATTTTCTCTTTGTCTTTTTTTTCTGATAGTCAACAATCTGGCTATGATGTGTCTCTCTAGGACTTTATGTTTTTCTTGGGGTTTGTTGAGCTTCTTGGATTTGCAGATTAATGTTTTTCATCAAATTTCAGACTTTTTAGTTACTATTTCTTTGGACATTTTTTTCCTGTTCTTTCTCTCTGTTGTCTCCTTCATGTGTCCTCGTTGCGCATAGATTGGTTTATTCGATGGTATCCCACAGGTTTCTGGGGCTCTTTGCTTTTCTTCGATCTTTCTTTCACCTGTTCTTCAGTTTAGGTAATTTCTATAGATTTATCTTCAACTTCATTGTTTCTGTTACCAACTCAAATATGCTGTTGGATCTCTCTAGTAATTTTGTAATTTCAGTTATTTGACTTTTTAATTCCAGAATTTCCTTTTAATAGTTTTTATTCTTTATTGAGATTTTCTATTTCTTAAGTGGTCATACTTTCCTTTAAGTTTTTACACACTGTTTCTTTTAGTTCTTTAATTATATTCATAATACCAGCCTTGAATGCTCTTTTTCCCTCGTACATCAACATCTGGGCCACCCAGCAAAGTTTCTGTTGGCTACATTTTTTCCTCCACATAGGTCACTCTTTCCTGTTTCTTTGAAAACTGGATATTTTAGATACTGCATTGTATCCCTTCTGGTATCTCATGTTTCCTGCCTAGATGTTGTTGCTGTTTTTGGTTTAGAAACATTTCTAACCTTAATACAGGGAATATGCTTTTTCTGTGAAGATGATGTTTCTGCGTGATTTGTTATTTTATTCTTGTGTTTATTTTTAATCCTGGCTTCCTGTTTTCAACCTTGTGTCTGCAGAGCTTAGTGAGCTGTGACATTAGCAATAGGTTGTGTTCAAAGACTTTGAGCCAGTAAGGCTTCCTGCCTCTGCCACTGGATGAGTGTGTGGGGTGGGGAGCTCTAAGTTCAGATAGCTTTCAAGCCTTTTCTTTCCACTGACCCCTCTGATGTTTTCCTCTTTACTTGGTTGTAGCCTCTCTATCAGGCAGGGTTATGTGCATCAATCACATCAATCTTCCCTGCTTTTGCAAACAGCCTTTCAGTCAGCCAGGATTGTGTGGAGAGTTTATCAAGCCCTTCCCTGGCTCTCTCACTTTCAGGTTTCCCTTGCTACATTTCTGGATGGTCTACCAGTCTTTTTTGTTGTTGTTCCCAACCAAGACTGAACCTCAGACAGCAGTCCCTGGTGGCCTTCCGTGTTCATTTACCACCTAGATCACATTTATGGACAGTTCCACTGGGCATTGGTTTTTCACCTCCCGCTCAAATCAAGTGACTGCCCCTCTGGCAGCGGCAGCACTGATCATTCTATGGCCTGTCCTAGTATAACGACCACACCAACCAAGCTGGGGGATTGGAAGGGTGAGAACAGCTCCAGGCAACAATGCTACAGATTCCCACTTTTCTTATCTGGAGTTCAGTATTTTTCGTGAATAAACACTTCTCAAGTTATTGTAGGTTTTTGATTGATTTCTGGAATTAAACTTTGTAGTCTGTCAGGTATTGTGAAAATAAGTTTTTAGTATGAGTTTTCCACATTGCCATAGAACAAGGGTCAAAAACTTTTTCTGTAAGGGGCTACATTAGTAAATATTTTAAGCTTTCCAAGTTATGTGCCCCATTGGTTGGTTGGTTGGCTTGCTTTTCTTTCCTTTCCTTTCCTTTCCCCTTCCCTCTCCTCCTCTCCTCTCCTCCCTGGCCCCTCCCCTTCCCCTCCCTTGCCCCTCCCCTTCCTTCTCTCTTCTTTCTTTTTTCTTTTCTTTCTTTCTTTCTTCCTTTCTTTTTCTTTTATCCTTCCTTCCTCTTTCTTTCTTTCCTTCTTTCCTTCCTTCTTTTTCTTCCTTTCTCCCTCCCTCTCTCTCTCCCTTCCTCCCTCACTCTCTCTCTCTTTCCCTCTCTTCCTCACTCCCTCTCTCCCTCTCTTTTTCTTTCCCCTTCCTTCCTTCCTTCTTTCCTTCCTTCCTTCCTTCCTTCCTTCCTTCCTTCCTTCCCTCCCCTAGAAAGGTAAAATCCATTTTTAGCTGGTGGGTCATACCAAAACAGGTTGCAGGCTGAATTTGGCCTACTAGACAAGTTTGCTAACTCCTGTACTTAAAAATGTAATGTTTAAATTCAAATGAAAAATAGCCATTTTTTATGGATGCAAGGATGTCTGAGTGGGAGACATGCTGTGATATAAACATATTATGAATGACCAACAGGCAGAGTAAAATGGCCCAGGCAACCCTACCTATGGCTACTCTGACTAAATATATTCTTTTTTCACCAGGATCAAAGCTAGAAATTCAACCTTATCTCCCCTGCCCGTTGGCATTCTCTAGTCAGCGAGGCCTCAGCCAACATGTGTGGCTCAGGCATCTTCCTCAGCTCTTCTCAAGTTACTGTGCAGGAAATCATCTCCGTCCGGGGAAACCCTATCCAGAAGATCAGAAACAGCAGCAGAAACAACTCTTTGATCAAGCCTGCTTGAGTGACAAAGCAGAAATTCAAGAGACAGAAGACTCCAAGCCCTTGTTCAGGAGAGTAAGCAGAAGAGGCCCTTGGGAGGTGTTGTCCAGCCCACTGCAAGAACAGCCAGTCAGGTCCAGGGAAGACAACACGGTGCTGGATATAGGGCCCAGCCTAGGCCAGAGGACAGACCTTGAGGAATCAGACAAAGGATCGCGTGGTGTAGAAGTCTCAAGATTTGGGGCAGTCAAATGTGGGGAGTTTGGGCGAGGCTTTTTGAGGGAGTCAAACCTGCTCAGCCTCCAGAAGATGCATACAGGGGAGACACCTTACATGTACACTGAGTGGGGACAGGGCTTTAGCAACATGTCAATCCTCATCAAAAACCAGAAGAAACACTCTGGGGAAAAACCTTATGTGTGCAAGGAGTGTGGACGAGGCTTTACCTGGAGGTCAAACCTCATCACACACCAGAGGACACACTCAGGGGAGAAGCCTTATGTGTGCGAGGAGTGTGGACGAGGCTTCACCTGGAAGTCAAACCTCATCACACACCACAGGACACATTCAGGGGAGAAACCTTATGTGTGCGAGGAGTGTGGACGAGGCTTTACTTGGAAGTCAAACCTCTTCACACATCAAAGGACACATTCAGGGGTCAAGCCTTATATGTGCAAGGAATGTGGGCAGAGTTTTAGCCTGAAGTCAAACCTTATCACACACCAGAGGGCACACTCTGGGGAGAAGCCTTATGTTTGCAAGGAATGTGGGCGTGGCTTTCGCCAGCATTCACATCTCATCAGACATAAGAGGACACATTCGGGAGAGAAGCCTTATGTGTGCAGGGAGTGTGAGCAGTGCTTTACCCAGAAGTCACATCTCAGTAGACACTTAAGGACACACACAGGAGAGAAGCCTTATGCGTGCGCGGAATGTGGGCGCCGTTTTAGTTGGAAATCAAACCTCAAGACACACCAGAGGACGCACTCCGGGGTTAAACCTTATGTGTGCCTGGAGTGTGGGCAGTGCTTCAGCCTGAAGTCAAACCTCAACAAACACCAGAGGTCACACACGGGGGAGAAGCCATTTGTGTGCAGAGAATGTGGGCGAGGCTTTACCCGGAAGTCAACCCTTATCACACACCAGAGGACACACTCAGGGGAAAAGCCATTTGCGTGCAGGGAGTGTGGACGAGGCTTCAACGATAAGTCAACCCTCATCTCACACCAGAGAACACATTCAGGGGAAAAGCCTTTTGTGTGCAGGGAGTGCGGTAGAAGGTTTAGCCAGAAGCCAAACCTCTTTAGGCACAGGAGGGCACACTCGGGTCATATGCCCTTTGTGTGCAAAGAGTGTGGGCAGGGCTTTTGTGATAAGTTAACTCTAGTCACACACCAGAAGGCACACTCCGGGGGAAAGCCTCACGTGTGCAGGGAGTGTGGGCAAGGCTTTAGCCGGCAGTCACACCTCGTTAGACATCAGAGGATACATTCAGGAGAGAAGCCTTACATCTGTAGGAAGTGTGGGCGAGGCTTTAGTCGGAAATCAAACCTCATCAGACATCAGAGGACACACTCAGGATAGACACCTTGTGTGTACAGCGAGTGTAGTGAAATCTTTAGTCAAGAGTCCTATTTCACAAGATGCCAGAAGTCACACCTAGTGGTTTTAGTAAGAAGTCAGCCATTACCAGACACCAAAGTGGAGACAGCTACTTACGTGTGACATGAATGTTCACGAGTTCAATGGGAAGAGTCAACATCTCCAGTCCGCCTGAAGGAGAACTACTGGCTCATTTTCAGGAGCTCTGTCTTCCCCTAGTGGGGATGGTGGGTTGTGGAAGATCAGGTAACTTGATGGAGGGAGCACTTAGAAGTAGATGGAATGGAGACTATTCTAATGTCATTTCCTGAGAATATTTAAACCCTCCTTACACAGTAGCCTGGATGTTAGAGATAACAGCAATAATAGAGCTCGCCCCTTAAAATCTGTCCGACTTTCTGAGAACAAGGGACTTGACAGAGACCATTGCTGATTTAATCTTGCTTTCCCAGAGCAGGACCTAGCAGCAGTCAGTTTCAGGGAAGTTTGGGAAATGATGAATTCATGGAGACAGAGGTAGTACGTGGGTAGAAGAAGGTTTTATTATGCAAAAGGGCTTACAAGTGAGAAAGACCATGACTGTCCTAGCTCTAGGTTTTGGGAGGAAGTATCCATTTTTGCTTGCTTCCAGGGGCTGTCTCTGGTTTCCAGGTTGAATCCATACTGAAGATATTCTTATTTACCGATGTATTTAGACTAGAAATGTATTATATGCTTTTATGAAGAAAACTGGTAGTAATTTTTGTGAATTTGACTTTCAAACCAAAAGTTAGAATATTGAAAAACAACTGTCGCCATGAACTTGACAGCTTTCCACTACTTAGTCTTTTGTGACAAGATTGCTGATGATATTAATGAATGTGATTTTGTAATACCATATAATGAAATATGTAAACATTTGGAAGATCTGCCTAACTCACTGAACAAGTATTTTCCAAATGATTAGTGTGTGATGCTACAAAATCATCCATGGTGATATTAAAGTATAAGGTAGGCAAATGGATTTCAGTTTAAAAGATAAAGGTACCTGGCTGGCTCAGTCAGTAGAGCATGCAGCTCTTGATCTTGGAGTTGTGAGTTCGAGCCCCACATTTAGGGATAGAGTTTACTTTAAAAAAGAAAAGAAAAACCAAAAATTAAAATTAATACCAATCTTTAAAAAAAAAAGAGATAAAGGCCAGATTCCACATTACAGTAACCTTTAAAAAATGATCACTTGTTGACTTTTGGTATACTTTGGTATAGTCAAAGAATAATATTAACAAATATCTGAAAAGGTCATTAAGATACATCTCCATTTTTAAAATTTGTACATGTGAGGTCATATTATTTATCTCAGCAAATTAAATGCAAGAGCACATATAAAATACTAGCTATATTAAGATTAAAGAGATTTTCAAAAATACAAGATAATGCCACTCTTCTCACTGATCTATTTTTTTTTAATTTTTTTGGTGGAAAATATTCAAACCCAAGTGAAAGTGAAGCACTTTACTTCTCATTTAAAGTGCATTGTTTCTAGATGTTTATGGTTTTGGGGTACCTGGCTGGCTCAGTCGGTGGAGCTCGTGATTCTTGATCTCAGGGTGTGAGTTCAAACCCCACACTGGGTGTAGAGATTACTTAAAAATAAGTCTTTAAAAAAAAAACAAACAGGTTTGGGGTTGCCTGGCTGGCTCAGTTGGTGGAGCATGCGACTCTTGATCTCAGGGTCATGAGTTCAAGTCCTGTGTTGGGTGTGGAGCTTAACAACAAAACGTTTAGATGTTTATGGTCTATATCTCACAACAAAAAATACTTCACACACACTTAGACACCAAAAAAAAAAGTTACCTAACATGCTATTATACTTAATATAATTTAAACTAGGCATGGGGCACCTGGCTGGCTCAGTTGGTGGAGCATGAGAATATTCATCTCTGCGTCATGATTTCGTCCCCATGTTGGGTGTAGAGATTACTAAAAAAAAAAAATAATAATAAACTTAAAAAAAATTAAACTAGGCATAGAAGAAAATTACCAAATAACACAAATGCAAAGGAAATGCTTGTTAACCCCCACTGGCAGATGTAAACCTACGATTGAAGTATGCTGCTCTATCTAGACAAAACACACAAATCTTGGGGAATACTCATTGCTAGAACTAAATTATATAATTACTTAATCTCTGTGCCTGTCGCTATGTCTCTTCCTGAATATTCTTGCCAATTTTTCTATTTTTTATTAAAATCTATTCTTTTAATCTTTCCAATGTGTTTTTAACTTATATTTTGTTAATTTTTGTTAATATTTACTAATATCTTGAAGCTAGTTTTTATTAATTGCTTTTTGAAGCTTATTTAATCATACTTCAGGTTTTTTTTTACCTTTTCCTTTTTATTTTCTTCTGAAAGTCAAATCAGTTATAATTTTTATCTTTATTTTCTCTTTTAGCCAAGAATTACTATTTCTACAAATGGCTAGATGGATGTATTCATTTTTACACTCTCCTAGTATTTAGGTTTTTTTTAATTTTATAGCATTATAGTCAATATATTTTTGTAGTTTCTTCCATTTTATTTTATTAAAAAATGTTAATGTATTTATTTAAATTCAAGTTAGTTAACATACGATGTAGTATTGGCTTCAGGAGTAGAACCCAGTGATTAATCACTTCATATGACACCTAGTGCTCATCCCAACAAATGCCCTCCTTAATGCCCATCACCCATTTAGCCCATCCTCAACCCACCTCCCCTCCAGCAACCCTGTTTGTTCTCTGTATTTAAAAGTCTCTTATGGTTTGCCTCCCTCTCTGTTTTTGTGTTATTTTTCCTTCCCTTCTCCTATGTTTATTTGTTTGGTTTCTTAAATTCCACATATGAGTGAAATCATATGGTATTTGTTTTTTTCTGACTTATTTTGCTTAGCATAATACACTTTAGTTCCATCCACATTGTTGCAAATGGCGAGATTTAATTCTTTTTGATCGCCAAGTAGTATTCCATTGTATGTATGTATGTATCTTCTCTATGCATTCATCTGTGGATGGACATTTGGGCTCTTTCCATACTTTGGCTATTGTGGATAGCGCTGCTTTATAAACATTGGGGTACGTGTGTCCCTTCAAATCAGCGTTTTTGATTCCTTTGGATAAATACCTAATAGTGCAATTGTTGGGTCATAGGGTAGTTCTATTTTTAATTTTTTGAGGAATCTCCATGCTGTTTTCCAGAGTGGACTTCCAGTTTAATTCATAAAGTTTAGTTTTGAATCTAATCAGGCTCTGAATTTTCATATATATCTTTTTTTTTTTTTTTTTTTTTTTTTTTTTTAGTTTATTTATTTTGAGAGAGAATAGGGGAGGGTCAGAGAGACAGTGAGAGAGAGAATCCCAAGCAGGCTCCACACTGTCAGTGCAGAGCCCAATATAGGGCTTGAACTCACAAAATGAGATCATGACCTGAGCTGAAACTGAGAGTCAGATGCTTAACTGACTGAGCCACCCAGGCACCCCAGTTTTCATGAGTATCTTAAAAAGCAAGTATGTAACATGAATATGTGTATTTTAACAATATTATACCAAAATAACACAAAAGGTTATAAATGTTGATGTTTTTCTATATCGTTACCTTATTCTCCTGTTGTTTTGTATTAATTTCATATTTATTTCTATGTTAACATGTGAAATTAGATTTGTAATGTAAATATAGATACAAGTAATATTAACAGAATAAGCACCATTGTACTCACCCCAGAAGAAGTAGTAAGCCTTAATTATTTTTAAAAACTTAGCACTTCCATTTCTGTAAGTGAAATAGTAAATAAATTTATGGTCATGTTAAGAAACATTTCTCCATGTATTGCCATCAAATTTTGCTTAATACATTTCAAGGCTATTTTATTTAGATCTACAGAAATTAATAAAATTTCTTCTTGATGGATTTTCTCTTTTAAAACCATTGAGCAACCCCAGGTCCCATTCAGTGCTTCTAATTAGTCCATTCTCAGTACTGTTTGCATTTGCCTTTTTTGGTAGTATTTGCTATACTCACTTTTTCATTTTCATCTTGATATTCTTGTTTTGTGAATAGAGCATCCTATTCAAGTACTGGAAGCCACAGTCAGAACAATTAGGTAAGAAAGATAAATACAAAGCATCTAAATTGGAAAGGAATAAGTGAAACCATCTCTATTTACAGACATCATTTTATATATAGAAAATCCAAGTGAACTCAAACTGATAAAGCTAATCAACAAATTGAGCAAAGTTATAGAGTACAAGATCAACAAACAAAAATCCGAGAAAATAGAGAATTCTGGTTTCTTGAGGGATCTTGGCTGATGGGTTGCCACTGAGTAATGAATTGGGTGACCATGGGGGTATGAGTACTATGTACCCTTTAACTCAAAGTTTCTTAGATTTGGCCAATGGGAGCCCCTTCAAGCTGGCCTCTTGTGTCTTGCTGACATGTTTCCATCACTCATTAAGCATCTCCTTAATTTCTGACAGATAGTAAAGGCTCATTTTGTACTTTCTCAGCCCTGGCCCTGGAATTCACCATTTCTCTAAGAAATTATAGTTGCTTTCAGTGGAGAATGATATTTAGGAACCAAGACCTAGGTAATAGGTGTGCTCATTGGTCTTAGACCATCTCTGCTGACAGAGCTAGGAAATTTACGTGTGTGTGTGTGTGTGTGTGTGTGTGTGTACACAAATACCTGTTTATATCCGAAAAAAAAATCAGTTCATATGGATACTTCCAATTTCAATCCAACATCACAATGTTTATTCTAACCTTCCTTTCCACATCTGTAACTCCCTTTTCTTTCTTTTTTAACGTTTGTTTATTTTTGAGAGAGACAGAGAGACAGCATGAGCGGGGGAGGGGTAGGGAGAGGGGGAGACACAGAATCTGAAGCAGGTTCCAGGGTCCTAGCTGTCAACACAGAGCCCAATGCGGGACTCAAACCCACAAACCATGAGATCATGACCTGAACCGAAGTTGGATGCTTAACCGACTGAGCCACCCAGGTGTCCCTGTAACTCCATTTTCTTATAGTGAAAAACCTGGTTCTCATCCATCATATATTTACTTATTTGCTCATTCTTGGAATACATATTAAGTAGTTTCAGAATTGCTAATGCATACAATTGTGATAAGCATACCTACTCATTGGAGTTCATTATTTTTGTAGATCTTTTTGTCTTTGGCCTGAGGACAAATCACTTACTACATTTGAATTACTTGGGTTAGTTCTTTTTCCACCCTTCACTGTGGTTATGTTATTCATTTGATTTCTGTTTGTGTTTAGTTTTAGGGTTCTCTTCATCTTTGCTGTTGTGAACACATTTAGGGTGTCTCCCATGATTCTCACTCCTAATAACCACACTGTTGAGTAATCCCCTCCCCTTGAGTGTGGGTGGGACTATGAGCAGCTTCTAACCAACAGAATATGGTAAAGATTATGGGATATCACTCTTGTTTTTATGTTAAATTGTATGGCAAAAGTGAAGGGATTTTGCAAGTGTAATTAAGGTTCCTAATCAGTTGACTATGTAGGGGAAAGGGAAATTATACTAGGTGGCTCACCTAATCTGGTAAACACTTTAAGAGGGCCTCAGTCAGGGCACCTGGGTGTCTCAATCAGTTAATCGTCCAACTTCTGGCTCAGGTCATAATCTCATTGTACATGAGTTCAAGCCCCACTTTGCTGACAATGCAGAGCCTGCTTGGGATTCTCCCCCTCTCTCTACCCCTTCCCCACTCACTCTTTCTCTCTTTCTTAATAAATAAAAACTTTAAAAAAAGAGCCCTGTGTTGGGCTCTGTGCTGACAGTGTGGAGCCTGCTTGGGATTCTCTCTCTCCCTTCTTTCTGTCCCTTCCCCCACTCTCTCTCAAAATAAATAAGCATTTAAAAATTTAAAAAAAAGAGAGACTCTGAGAATCAAAGATTTTCTCTTTATTGCTAGCTTTGAAGAAACAAACTGCCATAAATTATTTTTTCTTTCTATTCTTTTTAAAAGTAGGTTTCACATCCAGCACAGAGCCCAATGTGGGGCTTGACTCACGACCCTGAGATCAACACCTGAGCTGAGATCGAGTCAGATGCTTAACTGACTGAGCCACACAGGCACTCCAAACAGACTGCCCTGAATTCTGTAGTCACAAAGAAACTATTTCTGCCAACTACCTAAAAGAGCTTGGAAGCTAACCCTTTACTTGTCAAGCCTACTGATGAGACTGCAGACCACCTGACAGTTTAACTTCAGCTTTGTAAGACCCTGAGTAGAAGAGCCAGCTAAGCCCAGATTCCTGACCCACAGAAATTGAGATAATAAATGGGTCTGTAGTAATTGTTTGTATAACAACAGAAAACTAATATTTGTTAATTTTATCTACTCTTTTAATATGTGAAACACTAACATTTCTAAAAGTCTAAACTACACAAAACAGTTCACTCAGGGAAGTATAACTCCCTCAATCACTTCTATTCCCTCCCCTCCCCATATGCTCTTCCCCTTCTGGATTTGGACTCAAGGCATCAGAATGTCTGGCTGTGGGCTGATGTGCCAAAGCCAACAAGAAATAGATACTGCAAGAATTAGGTTCTCTCAGCCAACATGCAGAAGCTGCAATGAAAATTAGGTTAAAAAAAGTTGGAAGGCTCTTGAGAGAAGAAGAAAGTCATATAAATTCCTTGTGATACATCAAAATACAGGTAAATGCATTTAAATGCATTTAAATATTTTAGGATAAAACTCAAATGGTTTTGGCATGTATCATTTTTTCATGATTTCACACTAAATTTCACACTAAATTGAGTAATTTTGCAATTACTCAACCAACTGCATTTGATAAAAGGTATCTACTATGAAAATAAATGATATAAAGTACTTTTGATATAATCATTCAGCTGCTAAGCCAACTGAACGTTTTGCCAAGTGGAGAAATAAATACCTTTATTGTAAAAGCCACTTCCACTTGGGCATTATATAACTTCCAGCTAAAAGCATCTTAATTGAAATTCCCACATTCTTACTCCAACTGCCAACCTTTCCACTGAGCTACATCCACGTCTAAATGCCTACTTGATATCACCTCTTTAACATTCAACAAGTATCTCAAACTTAACATGACCTCATCCTACATAGTCACTGTTTACCATCTTAGTAAATGAAACTACCATTCATGTAGATGTTCGGAATGAAAATTTAAGCATTGTATTTAACTTCTTTCCTTCCTATTCACATCCAAGCATCAGCCAGCCACTCCTGTTACTTCTACACTCAAATTGTATCATTTTGACCATTTTTCATTGCCTCCAACATTTACTTCCCTAATTCAAAGCACCCTATCTTAACAAAATCAGTGGTGTCCAAACAGATTGTAGAGGAAGCAAACCTGCCACTGACATTTAGAGACCTGGGTCAACATACAAGTAGAAGTCGCCAGCCAGCTCCCTTCTCTTAACCATCTCCACCTTTGTCCCACACCAAAAAGGGGCCTCATGTTCACATTTGTGGGCACTCCAGATTGTATGTCTAAGCTGTCTAGTCTCACCATGTAGCTACCACTTGGCCACCTTGTGCACATAGGCAGCACATTGACCTTCCAGAGGACAGATGGAGGGAGGGAGCTTTGGACACAGAAGAGGCACAGACTCTGGTAGCAGCCTTGAAGCTACTTGAGTGGAAAATTCGCAGATACCCTGAGCACGGTCTAAAGGAGGTTTCACGCTCTGGACACGAATGTGTCTTTGCATCTCGATTTCTCACCAGGAAGGAAAGGGGCTTGGCCAAATGAGGGCCAAACTGTGACCCTTTGTATGCTTAATAATTATTAAAATGTAAAATATATTTGTTACTAGATACTGATAATTGTATTAACCGAATCTTTAAAAATCTTTTTGACACTTATAGAGTGTTTTGGTCACAGGGAAAAATTAAAATTTCATTTTTGCTGCAGAGAAGTAAATCAAGATGATTAGTAAAAGATTTTTAAGGATAGGCAATTATTGCATTAAGACAAAATTCAGTGGTGAAAGTTGAATGGAAACGATTTCAAGAAAAAGGCACAGTGCACACTTTCCAAACGTTAAAAAAGCTTATGTATGTTTAATTGATATTGGTATAGAAAATATGCTACAATGGTATCTTTGAATCATTTAAACTTATAAAGAAAATACTGTAGATGTCAATAATGTAAAAGGGGATACATTAGTTTTTGAAACTGTTGTAAGGGGAAGGTAGCAAAACATTTGAAAGACCACTACTCTGATAAAAGAAGATCAAGTTTAGTAAATGATGTATCAAGGTGTACCATCACAGACACGTGATGCTAAAGAGAAGTAAATGAGGTTGACTCCTATCTCATACCAGCTATCTCAACTTTTACAAGTTGTCACACTCCTGAGTCCCCCAACTGAAAAATTGGATAGGAATATTTATTTGTACTATTGTGAAGAACAAATGAAATAACATTTATAAAGGAAATTGCACAGTGTTTGGATCTTAGACATTCCCCAGAAGTCAGCCATGGTTTTTTTATTTATCTGGATTTGACATTCATGAATTATGGTGTGAGAAGATTCTTCACTAGCATTAATAGTAGGGTCTGGATTCTTTACAAATGCCCCAATAGGCAGTGCTAAGTAAGCCCTGGTAAAATTGTGCTTTATCCGTCCCTAGGCGGGATTAGAGAAAAACATTCTAGTGTAAAGAATATGGGTGGTCCCTCAAGCCAGTCAGAGTGGCCAAAATGAACAAATCAGGAGACTACAGATGCTGGCGAGGATGTGGAGAAACGGGAACCCTCTTGCACTGTTGGTGGGAATGCAAACTGGTGCAGCCACTCTGGAAAACAGTGTGGAAGTTCCTCAAAAAATTAAAAATAGACCTACCCTATGACCCAGCTGTAGCACTGCTAGGAATTTACCCAAGGGATACAGGAGTACTGATGCATAGGGGCACTTGTACCCCAATGTTTATAGCAGCACTCTCAACAATAGCCAAATTATGGAAAGAGCCTAAATGTCCATCAACTGATGAATGGATAAAGAAATTGTGATTTATATACACAATGGAGTACTATGTGGCAATGAGAAAGAATGAAATATGGCCCTTTGTAGCAATGTGGATGGAACTGGAGAGTGTGATGCTAAGTGAAATAAGCCATACAGAGAAAGACAGTTACCATATGTGTTCACTCTTATGTGGATCCTGAGAAACTTAACAGGAACCCATGGGGGAGGGGAAGGGAAAAAAAAAAGAGGTTAGAGTGGGAGAGAGCCAAAGCATAAGAGACTCTTAAAAACTGAGAACAAACTGAGGGGTGATGGGGGGTGGGAGGGAGGGGAGGGTAGGTGATGGGCATTGAAGAGGGCATCTTTTGGGATGAGCACTGGGTGTTGTATGGAAACCAATTTGACAATAAATTTCATATATTAAAAAAAAAAGAATATGGGTGGTCAATCAAAATAACTAACACAAGAAATATTTCTTGGCTTCTTCATTCTAAATTTGATTTTATTCTCAATTCAGAATGACTGCCTTCAAATAAGAAAAAGCTAAAAAAAGAAAAAAACCTAAACACATCAAAGAGGGGCAGCTGGGTGGCTCAGTAGGTAGAGCATGCAACTCTTGCTCTTGGGGTCATGAGTTCAAGCCTCACACTGGGGTTTAAAAAAATTTTTTTAATTAAAAAAAAAAAACACATGAATGATACAGAACAAATTGGTGGTTGCCAGAGGCGGGGTATGCAATCTAGGTGAAATGGGTGAAGGGGCACCTGGCTGGCTCAGTTGGAGAAGCATGCAGATCTTGATTCCGGGTCGTAAGTTAGAACCCCATGTGGTTTAGGAAAGTTGCTAAGAGTTAAAAAGTTCTTATCACAAGAAAAAAAACTTTTGTAACTATGTATAGTGATGGATGTTGACTAGACTTATTGTGGTGATCATTTCACAATATATACAAATATTGAATCATTATGTTGTACACCTGAAAATGACATTATATATCAATTATATCTCAATTTAAAAAAGAAATAACTAATATAATCTAAGTTTATTTTTAAAAAATCACATACCATGAATTTCACACTTATTAGGATATTGTGAACTGTTAAGTCATGGGGGCAATTAGTGGTTCACCATGAAATATTTATATTAGATGACACAAAGTTAGAAAATGTATAAATCAATATTTATTATCAAAATTACAACAAAATAGGTAAAAACATGAGTTCATCCAAATAGCTACATGTTATATACTGATAGCTATTTCAGAATTTGAATTGCTTTGTTATTAAGATACTATTACTAAACATGCACCATTTTTTGTTATTTAATAGGATTCCTTTATAAGGAAGTAGTGACAATGTTAAGAAAAATTTCTAAGAAGAAAAAGTAACATGAAAAATTATATGAATTAATTTATTTTCCAGAAAATTTAAAAAAGATCATAGACTGATCATTTCCCTGTCATAGTTTCGGCTTCAAGCATGCCTTTCTCTATTCTGAGATGCTGGAGCTGGGACTTTGACAAAGATGTCCCAGTCTCCCTTGCTACTGTTATAGTTTGCCAATGGAGGCATTAAAGGGAGACTGGAAGGCTCAGTACGGAGAAGAAAAGGGGAAAGGGAGAAGGAACTCACTTGTTTTCCAGTTCTTTCAGTATCTCTAGCAGTAGAGGAGGGCTATAGCTTGCCTGCAAATTCTTTTTGCTTTCTCAGCACCAGGCTGCTAAACCCAGTTAACAGCCATGTTAACAGACTCCTCTTCCAAACTCTTAGGTTCTGATAAATCCTTCCTCTCTCCTTTGTTCCCTAAGCTCTATGGTGTTAGCTGTTTCTTGAAGTTACAAATCTGTCCCCTTTTTGCTCTTTCAGTCATCCAACATTGTATAATCAATTTCCTGTAATTAAATATTGTTTGAAATTACCAGTATAGTTCTGCTTTTTTTTTTTTACTATATCCTGATGGACACAGTCCTAACCACAATTTGTTTTAGCAGTACAACCGCTTACTTGTGGGAATACTTTGAGGACCACTGTCCTACTCTACTGGAGATGACTAGACTCAAACCAGTGTTGGACTTGGTGGTATGACATAAGAAAAGTAAATAAGGGACAAAAAGTCTTCCTATGATCAATTACTGACATTTGAAGAGATAGTCGTACACAAACTTCCTCTTTAAAAAAAAATTTTTTTAATGCTTATTTTTTGAGACACACACACACACACACACACACACACACACACAGAGTGCGAGTGGGGGAGGGGCTGAGAGAGACTGGGAGACACAGAATCCAAAGCAGGCTCCAGGCTCTGAGATGTCAGCACAGAGGCCGACATGGGGCTTGAACTAAAGAACCGCGAGATCATGACCTGGGCCAAAGTCTGATGTTTAACCGACTGAGCCACCCAGGTGCCCTCAAAGTTTCTCTTGAAGGTATATTATGCCAGTCAAGAATGGAGTATCTTAAATTTCTAGCATTTAGTATGAAATGTCCAAGATGATCTCTATCCTGCACTGATAATCAGATCCAGGGAAGAGCTGTTTGATGTATTGGTCAAGTAGCCAATCACAGTTATCCAAAGAACACTTACCTAGTACATTTCCCCACTGAAGCAACCCAATTATTAAATGTTCTAGAGCCTTAAAAAAAAAAAAAAAAAAGGTGCTTGACTTCTTCTGAAAGTAACAGTGCCCAATTTCACATTGTAAACAGCAAATCGCTCAACCCTACTAGCCACACTCCTTTTGTCCAACTCTCCAGCCTTAGCTATTAGAGATTTCTTGATGGGATGGGGATCGGAGGATTTATTCTCCAAAGATTGGTTCTCATTTCAAGAACTTCCCCCCTTGTTTCCACATACCTCTATTTACCAAGATCTTGACTTGGGTGCACCTTCCAGATCTTCCAGGGTCTGGGGGTGGGGAAGAATGCTGCTTTGTTCAGAATTTTGACTGTTGGAGCACCCGGGTGGCTCAGTTGCTGAAGCGTCTGACTTCGGCTCAGGTCGTGATCTCAGGGTTTGTGAGTTCGAGCCCCACATCGGGCTCTGTGCTGACAGCTCAGAGCTGCTTCGGATTCTGTGTCTCCTTCTCTCTCTGCCCCTCCCCCACTTGTGCTGTCTCTCTCTGTCTCTTAAAAATAAGTAAATTTAAAAAAAAAAAGAAAAGAAAAGAAAAGAAAAAAAATATATTGACTGTCAAATACTTCCTCCTTGACCAAATTTTAGTTAGGCTCCTCTGGACTCTCTTCTCAACTAGGATTCAACTTTTGGCTTCAGTGTTTGTCTTTGCATTACCCAGTTTTAGCAAGAATTCTGTCAACTCAGTTTAGCCAGAGCTCTTGATATCTCATTACTCTTAATATCTAATTAAAGTCTTCATCCACCCAGGCGATATCTGATATCAAGAACTCTCTTGGTCAGTCCAGCAAGAATTTCCCCTTACCTTTGATGTCTCCTCTTAATTTTCCATCCACTGACTTCCCCCCACTCCCACCAACTTGCTATTGCATATAAACCCTATTTGTTCTTTCTGTATTTGGAACTGAGCCTGGTTCTATGCTGAAGTTCTTCTCCCCTATTGCAGTGTTCCTGAATAAAATCTATTTTTGAACTTCTTTAACTACTGTTCAGTTTTGGTTTTCTTTATCATCACTCAGGGCCTCGCTTTCTTGTCTTCCTGACTGTGGATAGTTTTCTTGAAGCTGGACCCTAACTGAAGTTGTAAGGTAAAAAGGTGGAAACAGCATCAGGAGCACCCCCAGAGCTACTGGCTATCATATTATAAAGGGCTCTGGTGCAAATGAGCGTCTCCCTAACAAACGGAATGTAATCACCCTTCTGTGGTATCACATTAGGTCCTAGTAGAAAAGGGATATAAACATGAAGGTAGCAGTGACCCGGCCCATGGCCGGGGATGAGGGGTGGCGTGGGGGGCTGGGAGAACAGTTAGATCTGGAGACAGTCACACACAAAGGCACACAAAGAAACCTCTTCCACAGGCTCAACACTAAAAGCCAGCCCAGAAACGAATAAAGCTCCACCTCTGGTCACAGGTAAACTCCTTCGACCTCTGGCGTAAGAACACAAAGAAATGCTCGTCCATTTCAGGCACAGTCCCTCTCACAAACCCACAGGCACCCTCACATTCTCGGCGTCACACATCGACCCACAATCACGGGACGTGATTTTAAATACAGAAGCTGACTGCACTGACAGAAGGCTTCGCCCCGTGGTGCACAAGCACAAAAGTGTGCAGCGACGGTCACACAGAAATCGCCACATCTGAGAATTCAGTAACAGTCACGGACGTGCGCAAATTCACGGTTTCCTCACGCACAGCCGCCCACAGTCACTTGCGTGCCCAAGATCCGCCAGGGTGGCACACGGTTCTCGGGTCAAGACTCCCACGGCTGCGGCCACCTGCGCAGGCGCGGAGTAGAGGCGGGCCTTGGGGCCCTCTGGGAAATGTAGTTCAGCAAATGAAGGCCGCGGCGCAAAGCTCTCTGGGGCTGGTGGTTCGAAGGGTCCTAAGGAAAAGCTGAGCTGCGTCCAGTCCAGCTGGATGTGTCCCCAGAGGAGCTCGGGGTCCCGCACGGCTCAGTCCCTGCTCCGCTTCGCTCCGCGGGGCATTCTGGGAGGGGACGTCGTGGGTCTCGGGTCGCTGGGCGGGTTTCCAGAGCCCGCGGCGACGGGAGGTGAGTTGGGCCTGGCTGAGCGCGGGAGCCAGAGGTCAGGGCCGGGCTTGAGGTGGACCGTCAGGGACCGGGATGGGGCCAGGGGGGTGCCCTCAGGGGTTCCTGTATAACTGTGTGAGAGGTCGCGATGTGACAGAATGTGATCTTGTGTGGCACCGTGTGTGTGATTATGAAAGATTGTATGTCTCAGGTATAAAACTGTGTGTGTCTGTGTGTGTGTGTGTCTGTTTCTGCAGGTGTAACTGTGTGTTACTGTATATGGGTTTGTAAGAAACAGCGGGTGTGACATTGTGTCGCTGTATGAATATGTGTGATTATGTTTGACTACTTGTCTCTGTGGATATAACAGTGTTTGAATGTGTGTGACAGCAGGTGTGATTGCGAACCCATGAGCATCTTTCTCTGCAGGTATAAATTTGTATGAGTAATGGTGACCGGATGTGTGACCTTGTGTCCTAAGTCACTGCGAGATTGCGTGGGACTGTCTGTCGGAGTAATTGTGTGTCATCATCTCTGTCTTTGGGTTAATGCCACTGTGTATGTGTTTGACATTACAGGTGAGCTTGTGTGACCATGTATAGTGTATGTGTGTGACTGGGTGAGAATTTGTATGTGTACGTGAGACTGAAGGCTTGATTGTGTGGGACCTAGTGTGTGATTGTGGGCGCAGAAAGATTAAAATTACTTGCCCAAGTTCAGACAGTTTATAAGTGACAGAACAGGGTCTTGAGCCTAGGCAGAGGCCTTGCTTTTAATTACTAAACTCTCTTGGTCTTTCCCATACTGTGAGAGTGAAAACTGGGGGCCTTGGATTCTGAGGGTGTTGGAGAGGATTGTCCCTGGTCTTGGACGAGGAACTGTCAGGATATGGGAACTTAATGTGGGTCTCGTCCTTCAGTCCTCTTGTGAGTCACAGAACCCAGTCTAAAGACATTGTAGTGAGACCATCCTCAAACTGACTGCTCTGGGGATGGAGAGCTCAGTCTGAAAGCCAGGTCTTCCTCACCTTAGGCCATGCAGTTTCAGATTTTAGCTTTGTCTTTGTCAAAACTCTTCCACGTTTGGTGCTGAGAGAGGCCAATCCATGGCTCTTTTTCTGATATACCAAGTTAGCTAAATTTTGCTTCTGACTTTCATAGTTAATAAAGAAAAACGGTCTCATTTCCTTTCCAGATGTGTGTAGAGCATGTAAGCAGGAACGAAGGTAGCACTTCTTTACACCAGCAGTTGGCAGTGAGACAGTGAGGAAAGAAAGGTTCTGAGAGATGGAGTAACTTGCCCAAGGTCATGCAGCCAATGAATGAAGGAGTGGAGAGTCACCATGCGCCTGGGGGCTATGTGAAGCCCAAGTCTTTAACATCACCTTCTTTCGGAGACTGATGGCTTATCTCAAACTTTGGAAGTATTACCCAAGTGATGCACCACTCTTTGCAGACAGAAATATAAAAGACATTTTTTGGGGGCGCCTGAGTGGCTCAATCACTTGAGCTTCTGACTCTTGATTTCAGCACAGGTAATGATCCCAGGGTCCCCGGATCCAGCCCCATGTTGGGCTCTGTGCTGAGTGTGGAGCCTGCTTAAGATTCTCTCTCTCTCTCTCTCTCTCTCTCTCTTTCTCTTTCTCTTTCTCTCTTTCTCTTTCTCCCTCTGCCCCTCTCCCCTGCTTGCGCTTTCTTTCTCTCTCTCTCTCTCTCTAAAACAATAAAAAAGTAAAAGACATTTCTTTTATGCAGATGCTATGTAGGGCTCCCAGATGCAGAGAAGGCTTCATTGATTCTCCTCTCAGGTTGCAAAGGCTTTTATGGACAATTTCAAGCTGTGTTGCACTAAGGAAATAACTTTCTCAGAGACTGATTGGCCAGTGCAGAGTAGCCCAGGTTTAGGAAGTCGTATATCCTGAATTCTAGGTCAAACATGACTGTCCTCATTTTCAGATTGAAGAAATGTTGGCTCTGAGAGAACAACAAATATTTCAGGCTGTGCAATTTGTTATTGGTTTGTATTAAAATTTAGCAATGCCTGCCTCAAGCTCTATTTCTGCGAAGTAATAAAGGTAATATCTGCATCTCTGAAAATGCCTCTCTAGTAGATATATGGCTTTGATTCCCAGGTTATGTTAAATAATTCCCATTCAGACATTGTAGGCTCTTGAAAGAGGACCAGTTTTGAGTCTCGTTGCAGTTGATTCTTACGACTTTGAGTTAGTTGCTTTAGCTTTTTGAACCTCAGTTTTACTTGTTGGCAAGATAAGGATAATAATATTTACCTTTGCGTTTTGTGAAGAATAAAGAAAATAATGACATATGTAGGGGTGCCTGGGTGGCTCAATCAGTTGAGCATCTGACTCTTGGTTTCAGCCCAGGTCATGATCTCAGGGGTCGCTGACAGCGCAGAGCCTGCTTGGGATTCTCTTTTTCCTTCTCCCTCTGCCCCTTCTCTGCTCGTGTGTGTGCGCGCTCTCTCTCTCAAAACAAATAAATGTTAAAAAAAAAGATAATGGCATGTACAACATGTGTAACATCGCTATTTATATTACAGGAGGCCCAGTAAGATTGATTTATTCATTTAATAAATATTTTTTAAGCTTTTATTTTGAGAGAGAGAGAGAGAGAGAAAATGAGTGAGGGAGGGAGGGGCAGAAAGAGATGGAGAGAGAGAATCACAAGCAAGCTCCATGCTGTCAGCTGGGAGCCCAATGCAGGGCTTGATCCCACGAACCGTGAAATCATGACCTGAACCAAAATCAAGAGTTGGATGCTTAACCCTACTGAGCCACTCAGGCGCCTCCATTTAACAAATAATTTTTGAGTGCCTGCAAAGGTTCTGGCATTATTCTAACACTAGAGATACAATCAGTGAACCAAACAAATCCTAGTTCTATTAGATCCCACACTGTTGTTTGGGGAGACAACAATAAACAAGAGAAAAAAAGTAACATGTCCAATGGTGTCAAAAGCTACGAAGAAAAATCACAATAAGGAAAAAGAGACTGGAAGGGAAGTTATCTTTAGATAGAATTTTCAGGAAAGTGCCTCTCATGTGGTAACAACTGAGCACAAACAGGAATGAAGAGAGGGAGTGAGCCATGTCCAGGCAGAAGGAAAATCAAAGGTAACGGCCCTGAAGATGGACTGTGCACAGTGTTTGAGGAACTGTAAGAAAACCTGTGTGCCTGGAGTGGGGCGAGCAAGCGGAATGAGGGTAGGAAATGAAGTCTAAGGGGCATCCAAGGGCCAGATCATAAACCACCTTGTTGGCCATTTAGATTTTGTTGAGTTCAAGCTATATGTTCTTAATACCAGTGAGGACTTCAGGGGTTAAATTAATCTGCGGCCTTTTCTCAGATCTTAGAAGGCTTAGGGCTGGCCTATGCAAGGAGGCTGTAGAGACCATAAAGGGACAGGTGTTCTATCTTTGTGAATCTCAGATCAGCAATCTGGGGTTGGTTTGCCATTTTTTTTTCCCCTTTAATTCTCGTTTCTCAGGACATTGTTCTCCAAAAGAGAAGATTAAAGAAGAAAGGAAGAATGGCTGTTGGACTTTGTAAAGCCATGTCTCAAGTAAGTTGGTGTTTTCACTTTGTTTCCAGAAATTCTACTTCTTTTTTTAGGACTTTGTGACTTCAGAAAGTCACAAATAGCCCAGTGAGCACTCTCACACTTGTCTCTCTCAACTACTTCATATAATCTCTCTATAAATCACTTAGTATCTTTTTTACTCAGTGCTGTGCTCAAATATGTGATGGAAGAGAACTATCCTTTTTAGATAGCTCATGATTTGTTATGCTGGGGATTAGTGCAAGTGGAATAAAGGACAGAGGTGTGATTATTGAGCGCCCTATTAAATAGGGAAGTCAAGGATGGCCTCTCTGAGGAAGTGACATTTAAGCAAAGAAAAACCTCAGTGAAAGTAGGGATTAGGTTTCGTGGAGATTTGGAGAAGACCTTTAAAAGTAGAAGGAATAGCAAATATGAAGTTATTATGGTGGGAACATGTTTGATGAGCTCTAGGAATATCATTGAGCCAGTATCCTCAGAGGGAAATGAACACTATGAGATCAGAGGAGTAGCTGGGGAACAAGTTATATAGGCCGTTGAAACTCATGACCAGAACTTTGAGGTTTGTTCTAAGAGTGAAGGAGAGTCATTGGAGTGTTTGTAATGTAATTTGATTTATATTAAAACAAATTTTTTTATGTTTATTTTTAAGAGAGAGAGAGACACAGAGCACAAGCAGGGGAGGGACAGAGAGAGAGGGAGACACAGAATCTGAAGCAGGCTCCAGGCTCTGAGCTGGTAGCACAGAGCCCCATGCGGGGCTCCAACCCACAAACCATGAGATCATGACCTGAGCCAAAGTCAGATGCTTAACGAACTGAGCCACCCAGGCACCCCAATTTGATTTATATTTTAAAAGGGAAATAGAAAGGAATTAAGGGTGGAGTGGGCGATCAGTTAGGAGACTACCACAGTAATCTAGGTGGAAGGTGATAGCTGCCTGGACTGTGGTGGTATCATTGGAGCTGCTGGGATTGGGGTATATGTTGGAGATAGAAAATGTGGGATTTGGTCAGGGGTGGGTTGCGGAATGTGAGAGGAAGAAAGAAGTCAAGGATAACTACAAAGATTTTTGACCTGGGCAACTGTACAAATGGTTGTGCCATTTACTGAGATGGAAAGACAGGGCAGAATGAGATGGGAACAAAAATTGAGTTCTAGATATATTAAGTTTGTGAGATTGGGTATCCAAGTACAATATTGATTATACACTGGAATCATGATTGGGGGTGTGAATTTGAGAATGATTAGTGTATTTAAAGCCGTAGGACAGGATAGGATTATCTGATTGTGAGTGTCTATAGGAAAGATGCCCAAGGACTCAATTTAGGTATTCAGTATCTAGAGGCTGACAAGAAGAAGAGGAACCAGCAAGAGAGACTGAGAAGGACTGATGTAGAAGGAAAACCAGAAGAGTGGGGAAGTCAAAAGTACAGAGTATTTTATAGAGGATGTGACCAACAGAATTAAATTCTTCTGAGGAAGATGCAGACTGAGAACTGACTATTGGATTTGGTAACATGGAAACTACTGATATTCTTGACAAGAGCTACTTCATAGAGGGGTTGAGATGAAAGCATCATTACAGTGGGTTCATGAGGGAACACTGGCCTAAAAGGTGAGAATAGAGATGAGTCTAGACCTACACTGCCCAGTAATGTACCCAGTAGCCACATAAGACTGCTCTGAATTAAGATGTGCTATAACATATATACCAGATTTTTAATTTTTATTAGTATTGTTATTTTTTTATTTTAGAAAGAGAGAGAGAGAGAGAGAGAGTACAAGTCAGGGAGAGGGACCAAGGGAGAGAGAGAGAGAATTTTAAGCATGCTCCAAGGAGCCTGATGTGGGGCTTGATCCCAGGACCCAGGGATAATGACTTGAGCTGAAATCAAGAGTCAGACATTCAACCGACTGAACCACCCAAGTGCACCAAATATATACCAGATTTTGAAGATTTAGTACAAAAAAAGAATGTAAAACATCTCATTAATAATTTTTAGATTGGGTATATGTTGAAATAATATTTTAGATATAACGGGTTAAATTAAGTATATTATTAAATTTACCTATTTCTGTTAACCTTTTTTTCCTTTTTTGCAATATAACCTAGTGATTCAGCATGACATTTGGTCTTAAACATCTATAAAATGTGTTTTATACTTTTTTCTTACTTTTTTAAAATAAGTTTTACAGTGAGATTAAATAAGATAATAACTGTAAAATGCTTATTAGGGTGTCTGAAATGTAGTAATTGGGCAATAAATAGCAGAATATAAATAGCAGTTATTCTTATTTTTTCCATTATTAAATCTATTTGCTTTGTTGATGTAGCTACTAAACAATTTTCAACATTTATTCATTTTTGAGAGAGAGAGACAGAATGCGAGTGAGGGAGAAACAGAGAGAGAGGGAGACACAGAATCTGAAGCAGCTTCCAGGCTCCGAGCTGTCAGCACAGAGCCTGACGCAGGGCTTGAACCCATGAACTGTGAGATCATGACCTGAGCAGAAGTGGGACATTTAACTGAGCCACCCAGACGCCCCCTAAAAAAATTTATTACGTGGCTTACATTGTATTTCTATTGGATATTGTTGATGTAAACAACTCTTTGGAAGAGTTTTCTTATTTTTTTAAAAGTTTCATTTAAGTAATCTGCACACCCAACATGGAGCTCGAACTCACGATCC
Organism: Panthera tigris; assembly: GCF_018350195.1. Lineage (NCBI taxonomy): Eukaryota > Metazoa > Chordata > Mammalia > Carnivora > Felidae > Panthera > Panthera tigris. Next base: position 16,341,690 of record NC_056674.1, read on the forward strand.
CAAGATCAAGAGTTGAATGTTTCTCTGACTGAGCCAGTCAGGCACCCCTGGAAGAGTTTTGTTAAGAGCAGTAAGGAAATGGGACAATAACTACAGTGAGATTGTGGAAGGGACTTTATCTATTTATAAGATGAAAGGTATTGCATCAGTTTGTATACTGATAGAAATAATCTAGTAAAGTGAGAAAATACCGATAAGGGAGATATCTTATATCTTCCTGATAATTACAAGGGAGAGAGGTGACAGTGTCTTTGTATGGACAAGTGAAGGGATTGGTCATAGATAGCAGCCTAGAGTTTTATGCATTGAAACAGAGGGAAGACAGAATATATGAGTATGGATACAGGGCAGCAAGGACTTGTAATGAACAAGAAGATGAGGAAGTTCAAAGAGAGAACAGAGTTGGTGGTAGTTTGAGAAAGAGAGACAGAAACTATGAGAGTTGGAAAGTGAATTTATTAGGGAAGTGTAGTGGTGCTTTTGTGGAATCTCTGGTCATATCCTAGAAGTACATTGGGTTAACATTTTATCAGTCAGGGTTCCAGCAAGAAACTCAAAAGGGGACTCTATAAGCTATGATCAGTATATAAAGAAACCACAGAGGATAGTGCTATACCCTGGGACTCATAACAATAAAACTTGGGCCTGAACCCAGAGACAGAGAGATCTGAGTGCAGAGGGCCACTGACAGACATTGTGACCTAGGAGTGAAGGACAGGGGCCACACAGGGCGGAGCTGCAAGGAGGGTGCCAGCAGAGTAAAAATTGTGCTTCGCTTGCCTCTCTCTCATCTCTTGTCTGTGGCTGAACCCAACTGAAGATGGGGTCGGGAAAGGGAGTCTATTAATGCAATTAATACAGGTCAACCTCACAGGACATAGAGAAGTGTAGAGGGGCACACGGAAGTTATACAACAGTATGTATTTGTCTGATGTTTTTTCTCTGGCCACATTCAACCACATTTCTACTATGTAGAATAACCATATTTAATATTTATTTATTTTTGCAATTTGATGGACAACAATAGAACATTTAATTTGAAAGCACTAGCAGAAGAGATTATTTTCTCCATAAATTTAAAATATAAAGACCAGCTCAAAAAATAGAAAACTAAATAGAGCATTGTGCAAGAAAGAGTTAACATAGCAGGCCCGAAGCTGCTGTGTTTAGAAGAACCCACTTGCAGGTTGATTTGGCTGGCGTCTGAGATCTTGGCACTAGATTCATTCTCGGCACTGATAGCGATTTTATTATTTTTAATAAAAAATGAGATCATACTCTGCAAAACGGAACTTAAAATGTCATTTTAAGCATTGAGTACTCTTCCTTCCTATGGATATACTATAGGAAACTACCATTTATACACTGAGTGGCAAATATTTACTGTTTACAATGTGACCGGTTTTATAATAGACACTGGATAATCAAGAGATTGTAAAACAGATATCCTTCCCTCATACAGGTTATAGTTCAGTGGTGTAGGCTAAACTCTTATTTTTTGATATGTAAGTTTTTTCCAGATGTAACCTTCCAATGAAAATTCTATCTAAATATCTTCACATATACTTTATTATGTCTTCAGGACACATTTTTGGAAGTTTTTCCTTACATATAGAGTCTAAGTTTCAGACCATACCCTTTAGTCAAAGCCCAATTTAAGGCCTTTCTTCACTTCTCTGACCCATGTGATATCCCAGTTTGGGGAATATAAAGGAATCATCCCTATAAGAATTTCCTGATACATAGTGTATGTAACATAAAACAGCCTTGTTCACATACTTGCATGCTATAAACTCATGTTTCATGCCATAAGCTATTTTTTTCCTGTGTATAGGTCTTTTTTTATTTACAAAAATGTGAAATGTTTTTCTCTCAAAATATTCGACAAACCTGGACATGTACTTGCTCCCCAATAATCAGTTTCCTTGGACCACTTAGAGAACTCTGGCAGAATTCATCTTTTCTGCCAGGACCATATGGGAGCACTTGGCAAATGAGATTTTTTTTTCTTTTTTCTTTTTTTATAATTTCAGGGTTTGGTGACCTTCCGAGATGTGGCTCTAGATTTTTCCCAAGAGGAATGGGAATGGCTGGACCCATCTCAGAAGGATTTATACAGAGATGTCATGTTGGAGAACTACAGGAACTTGGTATGGCTTGGTAAGGATGTCTCCCCCATAATTCAGAATCTTCCCTCGGGTGTTTTTGCTTCCTCCATTAGGAATATTTAGGTCATCTTAAGTGCTTAGCTGAATTTCTTCTTCCTGTTCCCAGGAAATAATTTGAAGTAGTTTCAAAGAGTTAGAAATGAATAGTTCCCATTGTTGGAGAAGGGTGGTTTGGAATAGCAGCATCAGCATGGCGTAGGAATTTGTTAAATTGAAAATTATAGCATCCCACTATAGACCTACAAAATCAGAAACTCTGGGAATATGCCTAGTAATTTGGGTTTTAATGAGCCCTCCTAATGATTCTGATGCCCATTAAAGTTTGAGAACCACTGTGGTTTCTGATTCAGTAGGTCTGGGTTGAGGCCTGAGAATTTGCTTTTTTTTTTTAATGTTTATTTATTTATTTTGAGAGCGAGAGAGAGAACACATGTGTGCTGAGCAAGCAGGAAAGGGGCAGAGAGAGAGACTCCTAAGCAGGCTCCTATCTGTCAGGGTGAAGCCCAGCTTGGGGCTTGAACTCACAAACCATAAGATCATGACCCGAGCTGAAAGCGAGAGTAGGACTCTTAACTGACTGAGCCACTCAGGCGCCCTGAGAATTTGCATTTCTAATAAGTTCCTAGGTGGTGGTGCTTCTGCTCTAGCACTTTGAGAACCACTGCTACGGAAAGAGTTTCATCTTCATCCTTCATACCAACATCATTCCCTTCTCTGGCCCTTCCTCTAATTGCCTTTCTTGCTTAATGACCAAAAGATTGCGTTTGAGTCCTAGAAAGGCTAAAGCAAGTTGATTGTCTCTGTGTGTCTCTTTCTTGCTCTCATTTTTCTTCTCCTGTAAACAGGACTCTCCATTTCTAAGCCCAACATGATCTCCTTATTGGAGCAAGGGAAGGAACCTTGGATGGTGGAGAAAGAGATGTCAGATGGTCAATATGCTGGTGAGTGACAGGGAACTGGACAAGGAGTGTTGTTGTAAGGTGCCAGCCCAACTGGTCATGAGAATGCTTCCCTGCACTTGAGGAGGCTACCCTGGGCTTGGTGGGGGTGGGTTTCTCTCTATTTCTATCAAAGTATATGCTCTATGATTCGTCTAGAAATAACCCAAATCTCAGTCCTCGCCAGCTCTTTTCCTTTTAGGATCGGAAATGTGTACATTTCCAGATTTCATTTTAGAGTTTTTATTTTTATCCAAGTTATTATAAAAGTTATACATGCACATTTCTTAACGAGTCAAGTAGGTTTACAAGGCATATTCCCTTTAAAAAGGCAGTCTTTTGTCCACCTCCCTAGCTTCCCTCTCCTTAAATGGACCAACTTTCTTTACTTTTGCAACTTTTTTGATGTTTTCTTCATTTCTTTAATAAATACGTATATGTTGCTATTTCTTAATTACTTTTTCAGGTTTAGTCGTCAACCAGTATCTTCTAAGAAAATAAGAATTTTGTTTTTGAAAATAAGAATTTAATACTTTCTTATCCTAAATCAAATACATGTATGTGCTCACACACATACACACATACACACGTGCACAAACACACACACACACACACACACACACACACACACACACACACTTCCCATCTCCTCAGTATCATAATTTTGATTGAATCACTGTTCAGGGTTTATATTATTGTGTTTATATTATTGTGGCTATTAAGTGCTAGTCATAGCCATTCTGTGTATATACCAAGATTACTTTTCCTACACAACTTTTTTTTAATGTTTATTTATTTTTGAGAGAGAGAGAGAGAGAGAGACAGAGCATGAGTGGGGAAGGGGCAGAGAGAGAGGGAGACAGAGAATCTGAAACAGGCTCCAGGCTATGAGCTGTCAGCACAGAGCCTGATGTAGGGCTCGATCTCAGAACTGTGAGATCATGACCTGAGCTGAAGTCAGACGCTTAACCAACTGAGCCACCCAGGTGCCCCTCCATACAACTTTTTATTTTTCCTGGAGTTAATAATTTCTGGGGTGGGGGTGGGGTTGTCTATTTGTTTGTTTTTTTTCCCCCTTGATTTTCTGTATACCTATTCCTCACTCGATTCCCAACTCTCCATCAACTATCTAAATCTCTTAAGACAGTCAGACACATTAGCTAATCTATTGATTTTATCATCTTGGAGGAATCTCTCCCAGACTCTTCAGATATACTTCAGTCTGGACAAATCGCTCATTACATCTGCTTGTGCTCAGTTGGGGTTTACCTGATGTTTTCTCGTGATTAGATTGAGGTAACGCATTTTTGGAAAAAGTGCAACAGAAATAATGTTAAGTTCCACTCAGTGCAACATACTGGATTCATAATATTGATATGTCTTTGATCACTTGGTAAGGTAGTGTCTGTCTGGTTTCTCCAATGTAAAGTTACTATTTTTCTATTTGTAATTAATAAGTATCTTAGGGGAGATACTTTGAGGTTATTCAGTGTCTTTGAAACTTTTGCCCACTAATTTTAGCATCCATTGCCCCATTGGATCTTGTCTGCAATAGTTATTACTGTGATATTGACCTAATGTTGATTTTTCCATTTCCCTCCTTTACATATATTAATTAGGATTGTCTTAGAAAAACTGTTTCTTTTCTCCCATTTATTTATTCAATTATTTCTTTATGGAATCATGGATTTTTATTTTTTCTGAGGGAGATAAAGCCAATAAATCATTATTTTGTTGCTCAAATTGCCCTAGCTTTGACCATTGGGATTTCATTCCAGTTGGTTTCTTTGACCTTTTAACATGCTCCTATCCATTTTCGAGCACTTCCTTCCTCCCCAGCTCTGGGTGTTCCCGGTTCATCTTGTTTTCCTTGCCCCAGCCTTGAATCAGGTCCTGCTCCTAGGAGCTCTGGTTCCTTTTATTGGGAAATGATGTTTAGAAACCAAGGTGTAGGTGCTATGAGTGCTCATTGCTACTGGGATGTCTTTGCTCCTAGACCCTCACAGCAGATTGAGCTGGAAAATATATGTATATATACCAACACACACAGGTACACAGACACTTCTATATTTATTTCTGTCTCAGTTTTTTTTATATATATTAAAATTACCAGTTTATTTTGATATCTTGATTCTAGTTTTACTCCATAGGGCTTATTGTAACCTTCTTCCTTATCTGTAATTTGTTGTTCTAACAATAAGAAACAATGTATTTACTTATTTACTCAATTTTAGCATACACAAAATTTCAGAATTTCCAAGATACTCCTCTGTGAGAAACAAATTTACTAACTAGATTACATTATTCATATATGGTTCCTTTTGTCTTTAGTCTAATAGTATTCAGCCAAAATACTATTTTTCAAAGTTACTTAGGTTAGGGGCGCCTGGGTGACTCAGTCTGTTGAGCGACCAACTTCGGCTGAGGTCATGGTCTCATGGTTTGTGAGTTCGAGCCCTGCGTTGGGCTCTGTGCTGACAGCTCAGAGCCTGGAGCCTGCTTCGGATTCTGTGTCTCCCTCTCTCTCTGCCCCTCCCCCACTCATGCTCTGTCTCTCTCTGTCTCAGAAATAAATAAACATTTAAAAAAAAGTTAGGTTAGTTCTTTTAGGTTCATTTGTTACTGTTTGTATTCTGTTTGGGTTCTTACCACATCCTGGTTGATTTTAATTACTTATTTTTTTGGTATCTGAAACATTATTATGCTTTTAAGAATCAGAGCTATACAAAAATATGTCCTCAGAAATGTGTTACTCTCTCCTCATCCCCACTATCCTATTTTTATCTCCTTAACTTCTTCCTCTCTCTTATCTGCTTCTTGTAGATACCAATTTCTGTATTTTCAGGTTTGTCCTTTTTATGTTTCATTTGTACAAATGAGCCAACATATGTATAGTTTCTTGTAAGTCTTTGTACATTACATGAAGGGTAGCATACTGTAGATACACTTTGCATTTTACTTTTCTCACTTAACTATATACACAGGCAATCACTCCATATTATTCATGGAGATCTTCCTCATTTTTTTAACAGCTGCAAAATGCTTCATTATGTGGGTGTTATGGTAATTTATTTAACTACTTTCTGATGTGTGGACTTTTAGCTGTTTGCACTATTTTACAGTTATAACCAGTGCTTCAGTAAATAACCATGTTCATACGTATTTTCATAATGTCAAGGCTATGTTTTCAGGAGAGTTGGAAATGGGATTCCTGAGTAAGTGCATATGTAGTTTTGTTAGGAGTTGCCACATTCCCCTCCAGAAAGGTTGTGCCAGACTACTTCTGTATTAATTTTGTATTGCTGCTGTAACAAAGTACCACAAATTTAGTGGCTGAAAACAACAGGAATTTATTATCTTATAGCTCTAGAGGTTAGAAGTAGAAAGTGGGTCTTACAGGACTAAAATCAAGATGTCAGCCAAAAAAAAAAAAAAAAAAAAAAAAGTCAGCAGCCTGCCTTTTTTGTGAATGCCCTAGGGAAGAATCGGTTTCTTGCCTTTTTATGCTTTTTTTAGGACCTTTACTCAGACTTCTATTTTTAATTTTTAAAAATCACTTTATTTTAGAGGCGCCTGGGTGGTTCAGTCAGTTAAGCATCTGACTTCAGTTCAGGTCATGATCTTGTAGTTTGTGAGTTCGAGCCCTGTGTCGGGCTCTGTGCTGACAGAGCCTGGAACCTGCTTTGAATTCTGTGTCTTTCTCTCTCTGCCCCTCCCCTGCTCACACTCTGTTTCTCTTTCTCTCTGGAAAATAAATAAACATTAAAAAAAAAAAACCACTTTATTTTACATGTGGCATTTACATACAGTATAGAATTGAGTCTTGCTTTGTGAACCAGTCTAAGTATCATTTCAATTTAATAGGTGAAAATCCAGGTACATTTTTGATATGTTTGGGCTTAACTCTGTATATTGTTTTATGTGATGTTTTCTGGTATTTACAGTTTTTAAAAAAGACTTTCACTTGTCTGTTTTCCTAGCCTTTATTTTGGTCATCTAATACTATAGCTTTTATAATAATGAGGAAGATTTTTTGTTGTTGTTGTTCTAGTGTTGTCTTTGAATTTTTTTCTTTTTTTTTTTTTGGCGGGGGAAGAGAGACAGCAGGAGAAGGGCAGAGTTAGAGAATCCTAAGCAGGCCCCATGCCCAGTGCAGAGCCTGTCTCAATGGGGCTTCATCTCTTGACCCTGAGATCATGACCTGAGCCAAAATCAAGAGTTGGACGTTTAACTGACTGAGCCACTCGGCCATCCCCTTTTGTTCTAGTGTTATTGTGCTCTGTTTCTATATACAATATTTATTCTTTCTATTACTTAATAAGTTGGCTTTAAATAAACTAGCCCTTGATTTTTTAATCTATTACAGATGAGTCAATTTGTTGTTCTCTTCCCAAATTTTGTTAGTTGTATGTTTTTTATATTGTCACAGCATATTATATTTACATGCTGTTCTGTCACATTTATTCCAGCCTTTCATTTTGTCTTTTATGGGTAAATATATTCAGTGTTTTTCACTAGATCCTTTTGCTAAAATTTCTCTGGAAATTTCTCTAGATTGTCCTCTAGCAGTTTCCTCAAAAAGAGCTCATGAAAATAATGTCCCCTCCCCCAAGTTCTATCTTGTTCATAATTGGCCATTCTTTCCTTAAATTTATTATAGCATAGTATTAATGTTGAATATTGTTTATGAAGAAGTCTGATGCCAACTTGATATTTTCCCTTTAAGTATATAATTAGCTTTATATTTTGTTCTGGTCTCCTAGATGGTTCTTTAATTAAAAAAATTTTTTTTTTGTCGTTTATTCATTATTGAAAGATAGAGACAGAGCATGAGCGGGGGAGGGGCAGAGAGAGAGAGAGACACAGAATCCAAAGCAGGCTCCAGGCTCTGAGCTGTCAGCACAGAGCCCGACGCAGGTTTTGAACTCACAAACCATGAGATCATGATCTGAGCCAAAGTCGGACGCCCAACCGACTGAGCCACCCAGGCACCCCGATGGTTCTTTAATTTTAAAGTTATTTAATTAGATACGTCTCAGTCTGACCATTTTGGATCACTTTTTCCTGAAATGTGTGTTGTCTTTCAGGATGTAGAATCGAGTTTTTATTTCAGGACATATTTTTATTTCTTTTTATAGACAAAGTGAAGAATACAGGAAAGTACAGTGACTAATACAATAAATGGCTACCACCCGGAATTGATCATTGTTAATGTTTTGACATATTTTCATTTTTTGATGAAGAGATAAACTGTCTTAAGTACAAGTTCTCTTTGTTTCTCATTCTCAGTTCATTTTTCCTCATCTGCTTCTTGCTCTGAGAAGCAACAACAGTCATGAGTTCATCATATGTCCTTCTAATTCATTTTGTAAACATATTTTGTAAATATCTATGCATTTGTTGAAAAAAGTTATTTTCTTTTCTTTAATGTTTATTTATTTTGAGAGAGAAAAAATGTGTGCATGCACACACAAGCCAGGGAGAGGCAGAAAGAGAGGGCGAGAGAGAATCCCAAGCAGGCTCTGCACTGACGTGGGGCTCAATCCCACAACTGTGAGATCATGACATGAGCCGAAACCAAGAGTCAGTTGCTTAACTGACTGAGCCACCCAGGCACTCCAAGAGTGTTTTTATTTTCATAGGTAGTATTCTTTACATTTTCTTCTACAACTTGCTTGAATTACTCAACATTTTCCTGAGATTTATCCTTGGTAAATCTATATGTAATATATTTCCATTTTTTAAACTGTTGTATACTATTGCATGTTTTGAATTTGCCACGTTTTATGCAACTCTTTCCCTATAGATGGCCATTTAGATTGTTTCTGTTTTTTGCTAACTCACATAGTAGCAGGGTATGTTTCTATGCACATGCACGTAAGAGTTTGTCAAGGATTTGTACATAGTAGTAAAATTGCTGGAGCATAGGAGTGCACACTTTGTTTTACTTGATACTCAAACTGCTCTTGAACATGATGGTATTATTTATACCTCTACTAACAATATCTGAGAGTTCTAGTTTCCTTATTCCCTTGATATTCTCCAACTTAAGTTTGTGATATTGCCCTTGATAAATTTTTACCAGTATGATGAAAGAGAAATGCTCTTGAAGTTGTTTTAATTTGCTTAGTAAGACTGAGCATTTTCCCGGAAATGCACTGTCCATTCAGAATTTCTGTTCTGTGAATTACCTTCTCATATTTTTAACCCATTCTTTCAGGTAAGGTTATTTGGCTTTTTATTACTGACTTTTAGAATTTCTTTTTGTTAAAAAAAAATTTTTTTTTTTTATTTTAGAGAGAGAGAAAGTGCATGTGAGTGGAGTGGGGTGGGGAAAGGGAGAGAGAGAGAATCTTAAGCAGGCTCCATGCTGAATGTGGAGCCTGACCTGGGGCTTGATCCTGCAATCCTGGGATCATGACCTGAGTCAAAATGACCTCAGTCAACTGACTGAGCCACCCAGGTACCACTAGAACTTTTTAAAAACATATTCTGAGTATTAATCATTTTTCTATGATACGTGTTTTTGTCATCTTTTCCAGACTCTCCCTTGCCTTTTACCATTGTGGTGCCTTCTCTCACCCAGTTTTTTTTTTTTTTTTATGTTTATTTATTTTTGAGAGAGAGAGAGACAGCACAAAATAGGGAGAGGCAGAGAGAAAGGGAGACAGAGGATTGGACCCTTAACCTACTGAGTCACCCAGGTGCCCCGACTCACCCAGAGGTTTTTTTTTGTGTTTTGTTTTTGTTTTATTTTTTTATTATTTTTTTTAATTTTCTTTTTTATTTTTTAAAATTTACATCCAAATCAGTTAACATATAGTGCAACAATGATTTCAGGAGTAGATTCCTTAGTGCCCCTTACCCATTTAGCCCATCCCCCCTCCCACAACCCCTCCAGCAACCCTCAGTTTGTTCTCCATATTTATGAGTCTCTTCTGTTTTGTCCCCCTCCCTGTTTTTATATTATTTCTGTTTCCTTTCCCTTATTTTCATCTGTTTTGTCTCTTAAAGTCCTCCTATGAGTGAAGTCATATGATTTTTGTCTTTCTCTGACCAATTTCACTTAGCATAATACCCTCTAGTCCCACATAGTTGAAAGATTTCATTCTTTTTGATTGCTGAGTAATACTCCATTGTATATATATACCACATCTTCTTTATCCATTCATCCATCATTGGACATTTGGGCTCTTTCCATACTTTTACAGTCTTCTCCTATAATCCATCTGAGCTTTAATTTTAAAATATGATGTATTAGGCCTTTTTTTCCACATGGAGTTTTCCCAGTACTGTTTATTTGTCCATTTCTTCTCTATTAATTATAATGTCACCTCTGAAATATGCTAAGTCCTTATGTTTGCATGAATCTTGTTTCTGTCCTCTGTTTTTTTGTTACATTGATCTATTTACTTATTCCTAAGCCAATGCTATACTATTTTCCTTACTATGTAGCATTATATACCTTTAGATGTTTGGTTATTGTTGGTATATAGAAAAAGTATTAATTTGCATTATTGTATCATCTATCTAGCCAGTTCAATATACTCTTTTTTGTAGTAGGTTTTCAACAAGTCTCTGAGTGTATTAGTCAACATAAATCTAATTATTTTAACAAAGCCTCAGTGAATAAAAACAATAGGGATTGTTTCTTGCACATGTCACAGTCCAGTGTGAGGTTATCCTGGGCCTCTGCTGCATGCTGTCATTCAGCTATACAGCTCTATTTCATCTGTTGGCTGTGTCATCTCTTAGGACTCACCGTTGCCTGGAAGTCCTCTGCTGAATCCTCTGAAGCCAGCCACTGAGAAAGAAAGGGGGAGATAGAAACACACGCACACACACACAAATGGATGAAGGATCTCTCAGGACGTTTTTAATGGACTGGTCTGGAAGTACCATTTGTGGCATCTATCACTTCTGATTAGCCAGGATTCAGTCACTTGGTTGCAAGGGAGTCTGGGAGATGTTTCTATGGACTTAAGAGGAAAAGGCAAACTATTTGCTGGATGTAATAATACCTTTCCAGTATATATGTTCCCTTTTCCCTTTTCTTATTTTAATTCTACTTTATCAACCACAGTTTCCATATTTGTGTTGAACAATTGCTATAATTTTTTTCTTTCTGATATGATGGGACATTTTTAGGGGTTTCAAACTAAATGTGCCTATTTTTTTCTATCCCTAGCACTATGTATTGTATGTACGGATGTATATATTTTAAGCATGAGAGGCTTTTGAATTTTATATATTTTCAGCATCTTTCAAGGCAATTATTTTTTTCTCTTTTACTATTTTTTCTTCTATAAGAGTTATAGATGAAAAATTCTATAAGAATTTATAATAGGGGCACTTGGGTGGCTCAGTTGGTTAAGCGTCCAACTCTTGATTTTGGCTGAGGTCATGATCTCATGAGCATGAGATCAAGCCCTGTGTTGGGCTCCATGCTAAGCATGGATCCTGCTTAAGATTCTCTGTCTCCTCCACTCATGCTCTCTCTCTGTCTCTCTGTCTCTCTCTCAAAATAAATAAACATAAAAAAAAAAGAATTTAAAAAACAAACAAAAAAAGAATTTATAGTAAAGATTTCCTCTTGCTGAACTATTTTTATATTTCTGGATTGCATACTTGCTTCTGTGTATTATTCATTCAACATAGTGCTTGATTCAATTTTTAATATTTAAAGTTTTGCCTGTTACCTATGGGGGAGAATAGTCTGATATAAAGGCAGTGAAATAGATCAGTGGAACAACAGAGAAAGTACAGAAATATACCCATGTACACATGAGAACTTAGTATTTGATAAAGGTAGCTTTTCCAATTAGCAGCATGGAGAGATTTTTTTTAAAGTTAAGGATGGTATTTTTATAATACTGGATTTTGGAAAGTCTTTCTTAAAATGACATCAAGGCAAGACTCTATAATGGAAAACTGGGAGATTTGACTTGATAACATGTTTTCAAAAATTTTATCGAAAGCACTATAAATGAAGATGACATGTGACAATAAAAAATGATGATTTGAAAAAAGTGGGAATTTGAGGGAAAAAAATATTATAAAGCCTTAATGCCATAAATGTATAAATGACTTCTTTAAACCACTTAAAAGAAAATGCTAGTGCAATTAAAATATGTGTAAAGGATATGAATAAAGAATTCACCAAAGATGAAACCACAAAATACATAGTCAGTACATGTATTTTATATCAATATATAAAAATCCTCTTTTTTATAATCAGAAATTTGGAAATTATAAAATAATGAGGTACTCTTTCCTTACAGGGGCAAAGATTTTAGAATGATGTTAGGATAGATGAGTTTGATGACATGTACTTTATGTTCTGGTAGTAATGCAAATTGATAAGAATTATTTTGGAGGGCAGTTTGACAATGGATATTAATAGTTAAAATATGTATCTATATAGTGTTATTTAATTCTTCTTTTATAAATCTATAGAAATATAAAATTGTGCAAAACAGACTGCTGTTTATTTGATTTGTAAGTGATTACTTTTTTAAAAAGTTGGTTATGAGGAATCATGAAAAATACACACGTGAGACATTTTATTTTAACTGTATAACATATATATAAATATTCATTAATTTTCTGATATAGTTATAAAGCCTTT